>NC_080782.1:238955341-239585557 GCF_028018385.1 Neofelis nebulosa
ACTGAATATTCATTAACATTGCTGCATATTATTCCATTTTATGACTGTATCACCATTTATCTATCCACCTATTTTACTCTTGCTGTTGTTTATAGTTTTGGGCTATTACAGATGGGGTACTAAAAACATTATTATACATAATACTCTATACTATACTATTGCATATACATAATATACATAACATACTATTGCATATGCTTAAGATTCTCTAGAGTCCACATTTAGGAGTGAGTTGATGGTTCATAGGCTATGAACATGTTCAACTAGGTAAGGTGATGATAAACCTTTGAAAGGCTTTGTAACAAATTATACTCCCACAGCAACTATGGTCTGAGAGTCCATGCTGTTACGGATCCTTGCCAAAACACTTTCCTGATTAATAATAGAGTTAAATACTTTTACATATAGTGATTGAACTTTTGGATATCCTATTTTGTGAAGTCCTGTTCGAATGTTTTACCCATTTTTCTGTGGAGCCTCTGCCTTTTTAAAATTTATTTATAGGAACTCTATATTTTCTGAATATGAATCCTTTGTAGACTATATATGTTAAAAATGTCTTTTATACAAACTGGATTGCTTTGTACTGCCTTATTGTCTTTTTTTCTTAGGAATAGAAATATACAATTTAAATGTAGTTCAATTTACTATGTAAATGTTTTTTACGGTCTTATTTAAATATTTTTCTCCATAATAAAGTCATGAGACTATTCTCACCTAACCTCCATAAGTCTGTTATGCTGCTTTTTTGCATCTGAGTCTTTACTCAACATGGGAATGCATAGTGTGGGGTAAGGTTCAAATTTCATCTTTTTACCCATATAGATACCCATATAGAAACCAAAGTTTCTCAGCCCTATTTACTGAAAAGAGGGTTTCCCCACACTGATCTCCAATATCACATTTTTAATAAATCAAATATCTATATATGTGGGTTTATTTCTGGACTTTCATTCTGTTCCACAAGCCTATCTGCCCTATTCTTGCAACACACTACCTAAGTTACTGTAAATTTATAATGTCTCCAAAATCCCTTTGGGAAAATCTTGCTTTATTGTTCTTCCTCAAACTTATTTTTAGCCCTTTACATTCCCATATATATGGTAAAATCAGCTTATCACACATATGTACTGCCAACTCCCCACCACACCCAAAATACATACGCACACCAAGACTGTTAGGGTAGTGATTGGGCATACACTGAATTTGTAGATAGAGTAGTTTGGGAAGAATTGATATATTTTAAAAATGAGTTTTCTATTCCATGAATATAGTATACCCTCCCATTTATTTAGGCGTGTGTGTGTGTGTGTGTGTGTGTGTGTGTGTGGAGAGAGAGGGAGAAGATTGAGATTGCATATCTGTATACCTATTATCCATCCATTTATGGAGTTTTGTAACATGCTCTATAAATATCTTACACATATTTTGTTAAATTTGTTGACATCTAATATTCTTTTTATGCTGTGGCAAATACATCTTTTTAAAATTCCATTTTCACCTTCTACATTGGAACTTACATGCTGTTTCTATTATTTTAGCAGTTACTCTAGCAAATAACACATATAAACACAATTTTTTTTTTAATTTTTTTTTTTTTTTAACGTTTATTTATTTTTGAGACAGAGAGAGACAGAGCACGAACGGGGGAGGGTCAGAGAGAGGGAGACACAGAATCTGAAACAGGCTCCAGGCTCTGAGCTGTCAGCACAGAGCCCGATGCGGGGCTCAAACTCACGGACTGCGAGATCATGACCTGAGCTGAAGTCGGCCGCTTAACTGACTGAGCCACCCAGGCGCCCCTAAACACAACTTTTTAAGGCTAAAGTTAACCAGCACTCCCACTCTTTTCCAAGGTAATGCAAGGATACTAGGATACTTTATTTCACTCCTAACTCATGTATCTGAATTATTGTTCAACTTAGCAAAACTTTATTATTGTTGTAAGCAGTTCGTGTATATTTACATTTACTCATTTCTGTGTTTGAAAATTTTTTTAACGTTTATTTTTGAGAGACAGAGACAAAGCATGAGTTTGTGGGGGAGGCAGGCAGAAAGATGGGGAGAGAGACACAGAATCTGGAGCAGGCTCCAGCCTCTGAACTGTCAGCGCAGGGCCGGATGCAGGGCTCCACTCACGAAACTATGAGATCATGATCTGAACCAAACACAGAAGCTTAACTGGCTGAGCCACCCGGGCGCCTCTCATTTCTTTATGTTAAAAAGAATTTTCGGGGCGCCTGGTGGCTCAGTCGGTTAAGACTTCGGCTTAGGTCATGATCTCGCGGTCATGGGTTCGAGCCCTGCATCAGGCTCTGTGCTGACAGCTCAGAGCTGGAGCCTGCTTTGGATTCTGTGTCTCCTTCTGTCTCTACCCCTCCCTGCTTGTGCTTTGTGTCTCACTCACTCAAAAATAAACATTAAATGGGGCGCCTGGGTGGCTCAGTCGGTTAAGCGGCTGACTTCGGCTCAGGTCATCATCTCGCGGTCCGTGAGTTCAAGCCCCGCGTCAGGCTCTGTGCTGACAGCTCGGAGCCTGGAGCCTGTTTCAGATTCCGTGTCTCCCTCTTTCTCTGACCCTCCCCTGTTCATGCTCTCTCTCTGTCTCAAAAATAAATAAATGTAAAAAAAAAAAAAAGAATCTTCATTTCTTTTGTATCTTAGATCTCCCATCTGTGATCATTTTCCCTATTCTGAAATACAATTTAGAATTTGCTGTAACGTGGATCATGGCAAACTCAGTCTTTCTGTTTTTGTCTTTTGGAAGATGTCTGAGTTTTTTTCCCCCCTACTTTCATTTTTTGAAAGATATTTTTTCCTGGAAAAAGTATTTTATTTTTTTAAGTGATTTATTTCCCGTTAAAAAAATGTTTTTAAGTTTATTTATTTATTTTGAGAGAGAGAGAGAGAGAGAGAGTGGGAGAGGGACGGGGGGCGGGGGGGGGGGCGGGTAGAGAATCCCAAGTAGGCTCTGCACTGTCACCATGGGACCCCAGGTGGGGCGGGAACTCATGAACCATGAGATCATGACCTGAGCCGAAATCAAGATTTGGACGCTTAACTGACTGAGCCACCCAGGCCTCCCTATTTTATTTGATTTTTTAAAGATTTTATTATTAAGCAATCTCTGCACTGAACATGGGGCTCAAACTTACAACCCTGAGATCACGAGTCACATACTCTACCAATTGAGCCAGCCAGGCACCCCTGCAAAAAGTATTTTAGATCATTAGTTGTTTCTTCCAGTAAACGGCAGATACCATTGCAATGTTTGGTACGTGCCTTCTACTATTGCTGATAAGAAGTCAACTGTAAATGTAATTACGGATCTACTGGAGGTAATTTGTACTTTTACTCTGGATGCTTCTAAGATCTCCCTTTTTGTCTTTGGTGTTGCCATAACAAAGTCACCATAGTGAATCTGTAGTTCGCTATCATGTGTCTAGACATGGATTTCTTTTTATCAAACATGGAATTTGTAGGCTTCTTTATTCTGTGGATCGGTGTCTTCCATGCATTCTAAAAAAAAAAAAAAATTCAGGCATTATCTCATCAAATGTTATTTTTGCCCAGTCTCTCTTCTTCTCTCTCTTATTCTTGTGAAACTGTGATTAGGTTTATGTTAGATCTTTGCACTCTTTCCTTCATTTTTCCTGAATCTTTTGTCATATTTATACTCTTTTTGTCTCTCTGTACTCCTTTCCTTTGTGGATAATTTTTTTTAGTAACTTCTGGTTTTCTAATTATTTCTTCTAATTTGCTTAATCTGTTAAACCCATCCAATGAGCTTTCCATTCCAATTTTTGTATTTAATTTATAGAAGTTAGATTTGGTTCTTCATATTTGCTATATCATTCAGAAATTATTTTTCCCCGGGGCGCTTGGGTGGCTCAGACAGTTAAGCAACTGACTTCGGCCCAGGTCATGATTTCACAGTTCCTGGGTTCAAGCCTCGCGTTGGGCTCTGTGCTGACAGCTCAGAGCCTGGAGCCTGCTTCGGATTCAGTGTCTCCCTCTCTCTCTACCCTTCCCCTGCTCATGCTCATGCTCTGTCTCTGTCTCTCTCTCAAAACTAAATAAGCAAAAAATATTTTTTTAATTATTTCCCCCCTATACTGCAGATATTTTAAATGTCTCATTTCTTTAAACAAAATGAGCATAGTTGTTTTAGAAACAAAGCCTGATAATTATAAAATCTTTTATTGCTATTGCATTGTTAACTGCCAATTATCTCCTGAGAATTGTTTCCTTGTGTACTACTTATTTTTTACTCTGACGAATCACCACAGCTTTCCTTTGAAAACTAATTGTGAGAATTATTTGAAACCCACAGTAGAAGTAGAATTCACTATAAAAGGATTTGTGTTTATTGTAAAAAGCGTCCTAGGCATTACTGATTCCAGGTACTTTCAACTGCATTCACAGCTTGACATTTGGGGTAAGTTTTTTTAGGTGGTATGAATCTAGGCTGTACATCCATCTAATAACCTTTTTGTGGTTGTAATATTTTCAAGATGGGCAATTATTGCACCCCCTTCTTTTCTCCGTGTCAATGCACATTTTCTGCTATATTCTAGGGTTTGGGTTGGTTGAGTTTCCATACGGCCCTGGCTTTACGTAGGGAGAGAGTGCCTCATTAAACTCCCCACCTGAGTGGGCCTGAGATTTTTGACTTCTGAATTTTGCATCCTTTAAGGGCACCTGGTTTGGAAATGGCCCTTTTGCCACATTTCCAGTTTCCTGCTTAACTCTCTGGGTATATACTTTCCCTTATAGTTTGCACGGTAAGGCCTCACTATCTTGTCTGTTACCTGGTGCTTTACAGAACTTGATTTCTACTTTGCCTGTTATTTTAAGTCTTTTTTTTTTTAAGGCAGGGTCATTTCCTAGCCTATCATATTATCATCAATGGAACATCTATATGGATTGTGGAAAATCAATATAGAATAATTATTAATAATACAGACTCTAGAGTCAGACTGTCTGGCTTCACGTCATGGATCTAGGCTTTCTCTGTTGCGTGATATTGGGCAAGTTACTTCATTGTATTTTACTTTCCTCATCTTTAAGTTGAGGAAAGTATTTTCCTCAGAATACAGGTAAAGCATCTGGTACACTTTCTGACTCCTGATTATCAGGTAGTAAGTATTATCATTGTTATTCCCTCTCTATTAGAATCAGTAAGAGAGAAAAAGTGAGAAATGACAAGAGAAAAGAAGGTGGAGGATAGACAACCTGATACGTGAGGGTAAACTGGGAACAGGAAGTGGGGAAAACGACAAAAACATGGAAAAATCATACAAAGAGGTTTTATTAAGGAAGTCGTGATGTGTGTCACTCAATATAATTTGCCCTATTCTCATCTCTCAAAAGGTCTTCAGTAAGGACCTACATTAATTTTCAATGTGTTTTCTTTCTCTTTCTTTCTTTCTTTCTTTCTTTCTTTCTTTCTTTCTTTCTTTCTTCCTTGTTGGAAGCAGGATTTGTGTTTCTTTTGTATGTGCTACTGTACCAGGACTGGTTTCTAGGTTGCTCAATCTTATTTCATACTTACCTTACAGGAGAAAGTAATTTCACCACAAAGACTGCTGTGCTTAATGAGCATCTCACTTGCTTTGGTAATCTGTCTGAAACACAGCAGGCACCTAAAAAAAAAAACCAAACCAAAATAAGACAAAGCAACACCAAGACAAGTTGAATTAAATAAGTGAATGAAATGCTGGCAAATTCTTAACCAGAAAAGAAAATGTAGGGGCACCTGGGTAGCTCAATCAGTTAAGCATCCAACTTCAGCTCAGGTCATGATCTCAGGGCTCATGAGTTTGGGCCCCACATAGGGCTCTGTGCTGATAGCTCAGAGCCTGGAGCCTGCTTCAGATTCTGTCTCTCTCTCTCCCTCTGCCCCTTCCCACACCACCCCCCCCCAATATAAATAAACATTAAAAAAGAGAAAGAAGAAAAAACCTAGAACATCAAACATGGTAAGAAAGATGATGTAAAAATTATAATGATGTTTTACAAGCAGCATTTTCTAGTTACAAAAAGTGAAACTGATGAGGGAAACAAGGGCAAGAGAAATGTAGCTTAAATTTCCTTACAGCTTGCAGCCCACTGATACGTGAAGCATGCAGAGTGTGATCTTCCTCAAGGAACTCGTGGTTGCCTTAGTGCCTTAGTGTTTACGTTTTATTAAAAGACTAAAGGTAACCTTATCCTAACAGCACCTAGCCCCTCAAGGTCCTGAAAGCCTTGCTTCCACATTCTTTAGAGGCTTACGCTATCATTAACCCCCACTAATTAAAAAGTATATAGTCAGTTACTCCTCACAACCCCAGTACAGCTCTTTTTGCCCATAGGTCCTGTTCCTGTGCTATAATAAAATCATCTTTTTGCACCAAAAACATCTCAAGAATTCTTTCTTAGCATTCACTCTTAAACCCAAAACTCAAATTGCATCAAAACTGCTTAGTATAGGGGTGCCTGGGTGGCCCAGTCGGTTAGGCGTTCGACTTCGGCTCAGGTCATGATCTCGTGGTCCGTGAGTTTGAGCCCCACGTCGGGCTCTGTGCTGACAGCTCAGAGCCTGGAGCCTGCTTCGGATTCTGTGTCTCCCTCTCTCTCTGCCCTTCCCCTGCTCGCACTCTGTCTCTGTATCTCTCAAAAATAAATAAACGTTAAAAAAATTTTTAAAAACCTGCTTAGTATAGAACATCGGGAAACTGTAAAGCAGGGTTTCTCCATCTCTTCGCTATTGACATGTTTCTGGATAATTCTTTGTTAGGTGTGTGTCTGTAGGTATGCATTGTAGGATGTTCAGCAGCAAACCTAGCCTCTACCCACTAGATGTCAGTAGCGTCTCCACCCATGCACCCAGTTGTGACAACCAAAAATATCTCCGGGTATGGCCAAATATCTCCTGAGGGGCAGAATCACTGGAGGCTGAGAAACACTGAAATAGAGGAATTACAAAAACCACCTGCAATCCTCCCATTTAGAAATGTAAACTTTTTTGGTATACATAAAAATTACAAAACACAGTCACATTGATCTTATCATTCCATAGCCAGCTTATATTCCACTCAGTAATACAGCATCAACATTTTTGTTATGTAATATTCCTCTACAGCATAAATTTTTTTGGTAGTGCAAGTACTTTATAACAAAATAATCCTAATTCCTCCTTCCTCCCTCCCATCCCTGTGTCATTGCTGTCCTTCATTTCACTTATACATTAAGCATGTGTGCGTGCGTGTGCGCACACACACACACACACACTCAAATACATTGTTGCTATTATTTTGAACAAAATGTTTATTATTAGATCAATAAAGAATAAGGAAATGTTTTTATTTCACTTTCACTTATTCCTTCTCTAATGTTCTTCCTTTCTTTATGTAGATCCAAATTTCTGACCTGTATCATTTTCCTTCTCTCTGAAGAACTTCTTTTAACAATTTTTTCCAAGGCAGCTCTATCGGCAACAAATCTACTCAATTTTTATTTACCTAAGAAAGTCTTTATTTCACTTTGCTCTCTTGCTTGTGCGGTCTCTTCACATCTGAAGAGAAGTCAAATGTGATACTTACCTTTGCTTCTCCATAGGTAAACTATTCTTTTCCTCTGGCTTCTTCAGGACTTTTTTTTCTCTATCTTTGATTTTCTATAGTTTGAGAATGATGTGTAGTTTCTCTGACATCTATCCTGCTTGGTGTTCTCTGAGCTTACTGGGTCTGAGGTTTGACATACAACATTAAACCGGGGGAAATTTTCAGACATTATTGTTCCAAATACTTGCTTCTGTTCCTTTCTTTCCTCTTCAGATGTTCTTTACATGTATACTACACCTTTTGTAGATGTCCTGCGTCCATGTTCTTGGATATTCTGTTCTGGTTTTTTTTTTCAGTCTTTGTTTTCTTTGTGTTTTAGTTTTGGAAGTTTTAGTTTTTGAAATATTCTCAAGCTCTCCGAGGAACGAGATGTCTTTCCTCAGCCATGTCCAGACTGCTAATAACTCCATCAAAGGCATTCTTCGTTTCTGTTGCAGTGTTCTTTATCTCTACTATCTCTTTTTGGTTTTTACTTAGGACTCTCGTCTCTCTGTTTCCATTGCCCATCCGTTCTTGCGTGTTGTCTCCTTTGTCCAGATAAATAAGACCCTTTCCCATAGTAACCCTAATTGTTTTAAATTTGCAGTCTGATAATTCCAACATCCCTGTCATATCCAAGTCTGGTTTTGATGCTTCCTGTGTCTCTTCACACTGTTTTCTGCCCTTTAGTATGTCTTGTAAGTTTTTCTGGATATTTGGACATGATTTACCTAGGTAAAAGAAACTGTCCGGCCTTGGTGCCCAGGAAGGTTGCTGCTTGTGGGTTTGTTTCCTTTAGTTGTGATTGTCTGTATTTGCCTGCCCCTCTCTAATTCTGGGGGCAGTGATATTCCCGGTGACCTCAGTTCTCTTGCAGGTCTAGGGAAAGTTGATGATTTTCAAGTTTGTTCAGCTTTTACTTGTTAGGATCTACCGCATAATTTTTTAATGGATGCTGGTGTTTACGGACATACTACACTTTTCTATAACTAATTCTGTAGTATGGGGAATTTTGACTGTTTCAAATAAGGCTACACTAAATATATTTGATGATTTCCTCGGAACAGATTCTAGTACAACAGCACCTAAAGAGAAAGTATTGAAATTTGGTGCTGTCCACTGGCAGGGTAATGGACTTCAGTGACGTCTTGTCTCGCCCTCACCCACTAAATTCTCTTCACACCAGGACGTCCACACAGTCCATTCCTGAGCAAAGAAAAGTCTATGAACCACCGAGCTCGCCTCCATGTCTTGTCCTTGGCCAACTGCCGGATAGAGGGACGCCTTCTGCTAGGGGTTGGCGAGCCTCCACGAGCAGGGGGCGCTGTAGGATCTACGGTGGCTCAGAAGAAGGAGACGCCGCTCTCCCCCAGAGGACGCTCTGCCCCGCCGGTCCCCGCCCCCTTCGCGGCCGCCGGTTTGGGGAAGGGTTTCTTGGAGACGGCGCACGCCAGCTGCGCCTGCGCGGTTGACGCTGCCAGGGGGCGGGCTGAGGGGGCGGGCTGACGGGCCGCGGCGCTGGCCCGCTGATAGTTCCTGCCGGACCTGGGTGGTTGTGTCCGCCCGGGGTTCTGTCGCTCCATGGTACGCCCGTGAGGCTGGCTGCCGGCGGCCGTCTCCTCGAAATGGAGCACATCCGTACGACCAAGGTAGTCGGACGCAGAGAGCTGTTCGCCACTGGCCATGGTCTGAGCCGGCAGAGGGACGAGGCGATGGGAGCTCGGCTGGCCCGACCGGGGCTAAGGACCGGCCGCGCGGGGGGGGGGGGGGGGGGGGGGCCGGCCCCAGGCCCGAGGGGGCCTGCCCGGGCCTAGTCTGGGAGGGTAGGGGCAGTTTGGGCCGAGGTGGGTGCGGAGGCCTCCTGTACCTACGGGAGTGGCAGTCTCGCTTCAGCCCTGGGTGTCAGGGTCTGGATGGTTTGGGCTGCTGGGGGGTTAAGTCCCATGAAATCGGTCGCCGCCCTCTAGCGCTACATCTTTGGGGGGCAGAACTGGGGCTGTTTTAGCTCCAGCTGCTTTCAGCCATTCGCCGCCCATAGACCGGAAAACGGGTGGGTCCTCAAACCAGCATTCCGGTGCTGTGTAAGCTTTTCCTTGTTCACGTTGAATTGTCCCATGTCACGGTTTCTTGATGGAAGTTTTGGAGACGCTGCGATCAGCGCTCTGCTCCACCTCACTTGCTTGTCTCGGTCTCCAGTCGTTTAAATTTGGCATTCCGTCTCTGTGCTTCAAAACTTCATTGTCTTTGGTGTGAATAGTTTAACAGAGGAGTTATGGAGAAGAAAAAAATGGCATCCCATATTTTAAAGTGTCCGATGAAACTCTTTTTTAGTTGAGCTTATTAAATCCTATGCTTAACATTTGGGTGCGAAAGGCATTTACCTTTAAGAACACACAATATTCTTATAATTCCATTACAAATGTTAAAACTGAAGGGGATAGCATCAGAATGTTACCGAATTACGTTACCAGCAATTACGTTCAGCTTCAGCCTTGGGAGGGAGAAAGCAAACCGAGACAAGACTTGAATAACATGATTTGAAGACCTCTGGGCGCCTAAAAACACAAGGAAGAGGGACCCACTGTGAATCTTGACTTCGTGTTTTCCTGAAACCATTGTTCAGTAGCCTCACATCCTAAAGTTACCATTCATTTAGAAAAATAGCAGACATGCCTTATCTTCATTTGTCCCATGGGGAGTTTGAGGTCTGTGCCGTTAAAATGTTTCACAAACCTTTGTTAGAGGTCACGGATTTTTGTTGGAGCTTGTTTTTGACTGCGCATACTATAGTAAAATTGAAGACGCTAAAAACTAATGCCTTTCAAAAAAATCTTTTTTTTAAAGAGAAGAATAGTAAAGCAACTCTGTAATTCTTCAAGTTGCTGGTACTTAAAGTTTGAAAACAGAAGGCTAATTAAGTAAATAACCAAACTAGTAGAAAATGCAGAGGTGGAAAAGAGGGCTGAGGTATGCATCAGATCAGGTTCTTGTCCTGGTTCCAAAGTTCTGAATGTATATTATATAGTAGCTTTTCACAGTGGGCCTATGCTGATGGTTTAGCCAGGTCCTCTTACGACTTTTTAAGAAGCAAAATTTAATTTTCTATTAAAATTGCTTCTCAAGTTGTGCTCTTTTATTACTTTGAATTCTTTTTCTAGCATTGGACCACCAGTACTCTGGAATAATCTTAAGTGGCTATAGACAGACTGTAATTAAACAAATATTTACCAGGTCCCAGTTACGTGCCAGGCATCGTACAGACACCGGTTATGTAGCAGTAAGCACGATAGATTTGGAGCTCGTTCTACATTCTGATCATTGCGTTTACTGTAATATTTTCTTAAATCATGGCTTAGTCTTAAAAGATTGATATGAACATAGCCTATTGCATTCTTATACTAGTATGCGTAGCCTTCACTTGGACATGGTTAATTTACTGCAAAAATGATTGTATTTCAAAACTAAAAATGAATTGCTTTAAGTTGACTTAGCTGTTTGGAATTTAGCAGTTTAGTCACTATGATCAAGAACTGATTGTAGTCGTACGTAACGATTGTCTTGTTCTGTGTTGAGACCGCTGTATTTGGAAAGTAATAATGACCATTTCTTTTTTTTTTTTTTTTTTTTTTTTTTTTTAAATTTTTTTTTCAACGTTTTTTATTTATTTTTGGGACAGAGAGAGACAGAGCATGAACGGGGGAGGGGCAGAGAGAGAGGGAGACACAGAATCGGAAACAGGCTCCAGGCTCCGAGCCATCAGCCCAGAGCCTGACGCGGGGCTCGAACTCACGGACCGCAAGATCGTGACCTGGCTGAAGTCGGACGCTTAACCGACTGCGCCACCCAGGCGCCCCAATAATGACCATTTCTTGAGCAACTCTATGTCTCTAGAGCCAACTGTGCAGTATTTCTTTACCGTACTTACAATTTCACAAATATATTTTTTATACAAAATTGTCACTAATTTCTTGAATAACCTTGCCAATTGGGTACATTATCAACCTTTACAGATGAGGGAATAGACTTGGAGAGTTGAAGTAATCTGCCCAATTATCTAATGAGGGGTAGAGCCAAGAGCGAAGCCAAGGTTTGTCTAATTCCAAAGATTACATAATGTTTTTTTCTTCTCTAGTTTTAATCTAATTGTTAAAATGTATTAATATTAAATCAGAAATGAATCTAATAGTAATTCTAAGAGCTTTTTCTTCCCCAAAATCTCTTTTTGACATAAGTAAATAATATGTGGCATTTTTTTTTTTTGTATAGTTTATGGTCATTGTGAGGTTTTTTATTATTATTATTGCTTACTAACCAGAGGCTGAGTACTGATTAAATGGCTTTATAGCTATAAAATTCAGGAACATCATCCTATTTTGGTCACATTTGATTTACGAACTGTACCACTAAAGATGTCAGGTGTGAATTTGAATTTCGGAAAGACCATTTCCAAGCTTATGCCTATCACTTTGAGCTCTAATTTTGCCATAGTGAGATAGTCTTGCCAAGAAACAATGGGAAATAAGCAGAGACACTTCTTTATACAGTCTTTCTCCTTTCCCTGCCAGGCTCCAGTGCTTTGGCTGACATCATCTGTTGATGTCGAATGATATCATGCTGTTTGTGAATGGAACTTTACAGAATGTAATGGAAGAATGTTTTTCCTAAGTTCTATACGGAAGACTGCTTTCTAGAGTTTACTAAAGATTTGAGTGTCCTATGAAAATCTGACCTCACTAGGATTCAAGTGAATTATTCCAAAAGTAACGCCTAGTTTGTTCTTAGCTTGCTACCCGTTTTGTCATTAGAATGTAAGATCATACATGTATGTATACAAACACATGTTATCAGTTACACAGAGGGAAAGATATGCAAAGCTGGGAATGACTAAAAATAAGAACCAATGGTTTGTGGGGAGCACCTGAATGCTTTTCCCCATGTAAAATGCCATTTTGACTCACTAATACTATCCCATTAGACAGGTGGGAAAACCCCAGCCTGCAGAGGATTAAATATCTTGTCCTGACTCAGACAGCTAGCTCTACTAGGTAAGAGGTGGAAACGTGAATCCAGATCTTTCTTTCTTTTAAAATTTTTAAATATTTATTTATTTATTTTTGAAGGAGAGAGAGAGACAGTGTGAGTGGGGGAGGGGCAGAGAGAGAGGGAGACACAGAATCCGAATCAGGCTCCAGGCCCTGAGCTGTCAGCACAGAGCCCGACGCGGGGCTTGAACTCGCAAACCGCGAGATCATGACCTGAGCGGAAGTCGGACGCTCAACCGACTGGGCCACCCAGGCGCCCCGAATCTAGATCTTTCTGATACCAGTCCTGTTCTCTTAACCATAACACTCCTCTTCTCCACAGAGTAATGGTCTGATCAAGAGATTTGAATAGTGAGGTAGGTCAGCATGAGTAGAAATGGAAGGAAAGTAGGGGATGGAGGAGAGGAACTTAGGTGGTCCGGTTGTGTCTAGCAGGTGGCCGATTATGAGGGTCTAGGGTCAGGGGAGAAGTGTGGTCCCGAAGAAGATTTGGGAGCTGTCAGTGTTTAGGTAATCATTGATTTTTTCTTTTATGGATGAGTTTCTGCAAGGAGTACACGTAGAGGCTCTGTGGAGAAGAGTGTGAAGGTTAGAGCTCTGAGAATACTTACAAAGGGGGAGCAGGAGAAGAGGAGTCAGAGAAAGAGTATTAGGGATAAAACGGGAAGAGGCAAGTCACAGGAAGGGAACAGTTTTCCCTATTCTAATTTCCTTCTTTGCTTCCTCTTCCTCTGCTCTCTCCTTGTCTTTAGGCTTGTATATTTTAGGCACTGGGGAAACGGTGGTCAGTAAATCAGACAAAAGTCCCTGCCGTTATAAAACTCATCTGCTCGTTGGGGAAGACATAACAGCAAACAAGATTGATGAGTCAAATATGTAACATGGTAGATGATAGTAACTGCTGTGGAGAGTGCCAGAATGAGGTTGGGGGAGGATGGTTGTAAGTAGGGTAGTTAGGGAAGTCTTTACAGAGGTAGTGACTCTTGAGTAGAGACCTGAAAGTGATGAGGGGGCAAGCCGTCTGCACAGGGACAGGGGCTGGGAAGGGGTGGCTGGGAGAGTCCCAGAGGAGGGAACAACAAGGGCAGAAACCCCGTGCTGGGCATGCCTGCTTAGTACGAACTAGCAAGAAGACCAGTGTGGCTAGAGTAGAGTGAGTGAAGGAGAGAGCACTTTAGTAGATTAAAAGTGGGGCAAAGGGGCAGGCCTTGAAGGCTGATGTGAAATCTTTGCTTTTACTGAGTGAGACAGGAAGCCATTCATGAAAAGTCAGCTGTGTCCAATGCTGCAGAAAAGCAAAGTAAGACAGGATTGAAAAGCGTCCCTGGATTTATAATCGGTCTCATTGGTGATTTATTCAGCTAGACGCTATTGTAGGAACTGGGGGTACACGAACAAAGAAAGATGGCAGTCACTGCCCTTTTGAGGTTCATCTTCCACCTCACAAAGGCAGCTTGACGCTCTTTCTTTTTGAAAGACGTCAGTGCTGCGGCGTGTGGATACTAAGAGTCCCAATGGGTGCCTGGCTATAGGGGTGGCTCACGACAAGTCCGAGAATCCCTGACAGTGCATTTTCTGCTTCAGTAACCTTTGTCAGGGAGTTGTAAAGTACAGCTGTTTGATGCAGAACTTGGAGGGTAGCCATTGGTCCTTTCTTGTCCCAGAGGCCACTCGGTGTCTGGATTTTCTAGATGTGATTCTGAGTATGTGTGATTCCCTGCGTTTTTCCTTTCCAGCTTTGTAATCAGCTGAAATTTGAACTTCCTGTTTAGACCATTCGGGGACCTTTCAGTGCAGGCCCAAAGTTGGCAACAATTCAGCTTACGTGCCCTCAAAGTAATGTGTTGGCGTTTCCCATCCTCACCATAATGACCATACCCTCCAGTTGTGTTCTCCCGGCACCATTTCTTCTTTGTTTATTCTGTTCCCAAAACCTTTTCCTTCTTCCCCACTGTCTTTTTGCGCGTGGCAATACCTATAATTAAAGGATCCGAACACTATTTCTGTAGGGCCTCAGTGCTAGTCAATTGAAAGAGTTGTGGTTCCCTAAATACCTGACTTAAAACGTTTCCAGGAAAACACTGGGAAAGATCTGTCGCAACATCTGTGAAGTACTTTTAGTTCCTTGGTGAAAAAGGGAAATATGAGGCAGCAGTTGGTGTTTAGAAGTTGGCTGAGTCTCTGGTTTGAAATTTGTATGCTGATAATTTTAGCGAAGAAAAAGATCTGATTTCCTTCTTTTGTTTTTTTTTGTTTGTTTGTTTGTTTTTTTACAGTTACCTTAGGATTTGTAGCAAAGAACAGAATAATTCGTAAATTTTCTCAGAACCTAAAGTTTCTCCGGAACCTAAAGTACTAAATAAACGTATAAACCCTTTGGACTAATGTTCAGGTTCATTTTATTATCTGTCACATCCATATAGCGATTGCCATATTGAGGCAGTCATGTAATGATTTTTCTATTATATTTGCTGATGTGAATATAATTTTTCATTTACTAAGGTAAATAATCCTCAACTGAGTCATATATAATCTCTCTTCCCTCAGATTTATATTTCTTTTTATACCTTATCGTAGTGAATGGCAACGGGTCTGACGAGATTAACATCTTCGAGAAGCCTCTATTTCTCTACTTCTCCTTCCTCCTCACCTCAGTTTCCTTATCTCACGATGGGCTTCTTTATCCTGTCTGTTGTGGCTTAACCCAGGACTTACTACGTCTCTCCCAGGCACCCTTAGATCACTCCATTAGCCTCTTACCTGGTTTCCTTCCTCCCATCTCTTCTCTACTCAACATTTTCTCCACGTTGCCATTGGAAAGATCTTAAAAACCGTATCCGATCATGGGCTACGGTGCTTAAAATCCTCCCTTTGTATCCTTTTATCTACAGCATCACAGATGCTCTACTTTAGTGGGAGTTTCTTTTTCATCAAATAAATGTTATGCTCCCCCCCTTTTGTGTTCTGTCTCTTCTATTGAGAATTCTGTATTTCCTGTGTATTAGTTAAGAAAATTTTGTTGAGCTTTGCTTTCAATATTATATTAGGAAAACATAGTTTTTTCCAACTGTAGCACACATTAGAACATTGGGTCGGTGTGCCTCTTCCTCCTTTTCTCCATGTGAACTTGACATTGTTTTAATATAGAGGACTGTCAGGGCTCAACTTACCTTATCAGCTTACTAACTTAATAACAGTAGTAATTTTTGCAAACATTTGAGCACTTTATTGCTTACTGTTTTTCAAGCAACCTTGGGGTAAAGTACCTACATTTATTATCCAACCTTACTGCAGCCCTCGAGGGAGAGATTATTGTACTTATTTTGCAGATAAAGAAAACGAGGCCCAGACAAATTGACCTTTATTGATAGCTAGTAAAATTGTGTTGAATGAGTTAGTAAACTCTTTTTTTTTTTTTTTAGTAAACTCTCTTTATAATGTATATTTATGTTCATGTTCGTCCTATGCTCTTCATAATTTTTTTAACGTTTATTCATCTTGTGAGAGAGAGTGGGGGAGGATGCAGAGAGAGAGGGAGACACAGAATCTGAAGAAGGCTCCAGGCTCTGAGCTGTCAGCACAGAGCCTGACGTGGGGCTCAAACTCATGAACCGAGAGATCATTACCTGAGCCACCGAGGTACCCCTTTTTCTGTGTTCTTTAAAGATGTGTGTGTATGCGTGGGGGGGGAAGGGCAGGGGAGTGTATGTACATGCCCATAATGCAGTTACATATTTTAAGGGGCCACAGTTGTAAGAAGCTCTTTTAAAAAGTGAGGGGACTACACGAGATGGGGCCTTAAATATTTTGGAAAAGAGCATAAAGATAGGGAAGGAACCTAGCCTAATGTGAGTTAAGAGCAAGAGGCATTAATTTGGAGTTGAAGTTAGAAGGAATACCTGTTGCGTAAAAATGACCCGGTGAGCTTCATAAAAATACAGATTCTTTAAATATTGGGTCGGTGTGCCTCTTCTACATATATGTATTTAAAGAATATGGTATGTATTTATACATATGTATTTATATTTGTGTATATGTATTTATATTTATATTGGTCTCCATCTTCTGAGATGACTGAATGTAGTTCAGTGGGGCTTGGGATTTATATTTATGTAGAGTTTTGGAGATGATTCAGAGGAACAGGTAGGCTTTGGGACTTGTGTGTAGGTAGCCAGAATTAGAGATCTAATAAATGGAGTTTCAGATAATTTTGGATATAGAAATTAGGGGGAATCAAGAAATAGGCTTGGAGTGTTAGGAAGAGTTTTGTTTGTTTGTTTTTAAGTAGGATCCACATTCAACACGGAGCCCAATACCGGGCCTGAACTCATGACCCTGAGATCAAGATCTAAGCTGAGATCAAGAGTCGGACACTCAACTGACTGACCCACACAGGTGCCCCAGGAAGAGTATTTGTAACCTGAATTTCTAATCTTGATAGACAGCAAGCCTGAAAGAGCCGTGTAGTGTTACGCAGCTCTAGAAGAAGAGTGACTTTGTCCTAATTGGGTGATGAGGTGGGAATAGCAGACTGAGAGTCCACACATGTATTTAAAAACAAAAAAGCTGAACTCTGTTAGTAATTTTTCCACTGATTTTAAGTTTGTTCATTTAGTTGTAAACCCCTGAATGAGTGTCTACTGTTCACCTACTGCGTAGGGAAAAGGTGGCAGAGAGACCTTAGGGACAGTATAATGTTACAAAGAAGAATTTTACGTAATGAATCTCTTGGATGATTTCAGCGAAAGAGACCGCTTGTAAATTGTGGGCACCTTCTCTTTTCCCCCCGTGAGAAATTTCTCTGTGGCTGTTCACTTTCGTTTAACAAACATTTATTGTGTCAAATGTTATACTAGTCGTTAGGTAGTCAGACATAAATAAGAGACAGTTCTTGGGGTGCCTGGGTGGCTCATACAGTTAGCTCATACAGTTAAGTCGTAATCTCCTAGTCCATGGGTTCAAGCCCCGCATCGGGCTCTCTGCTGTCAGCGCAGAACCTGCTTCGGATCCTCTGTCCCTCTTTCTCTGCCCCTCCCCCGCTTGTGCTTGATTCCTCTCTCAAAATAAACATTAAAAAAAAAAAAAAAAACTTTATTAAAAAAATAAGAGTTCTTGCCCTGGGGTATGTTACAGCTTGAGTGGGAGAGATGGACACGTGAACAGATGATTTCATTATATTGTAGGAACTACCCTAATAGTAGTGGAAGGTGCAGATTTTTAGAATATGTAGGCCATAAAATTGGTGGGAATTAGTGATTAATTGAACGTTGGGGATCATAGGATGAGTCCCAGATTTCTCGTGTGGGTGACTGGATGAGGACGGGTTAATATTCACTCAGTTCAGAAATACAGGATTGGGAACCTATTTGTGAGGGAAAATCAGTTTAGACACAAGTAGAGCAGTTTAGCATGGTGGGAAGGTGTCCTACTTCAGGAACCAGACTATTCCTGTTCAGTGCCGTTCCGCTTACTGGCCGTTACTTGCTGTGTGGTGTTGGGACATTTGACTTCTCTAAGTCTCATTTTTTATACAGACACTAATAGTACTTACCGCATAGGAATCGTGAGAAGCCATGAAATGATGTATGTGAAGCACTTATCATAGTACTGGCCACATAATAAGACCTCAATGCTATGTCAGGAATTATTGTTATTATATGTATAACAGACGGTGTAAATTCAGGAGAGCTCAGAGTTGGCATTTAGTTTGGGGAATCATTAACGTATAGGCTAACCCAATGACAGTGGACAAGAGCCCCAGGTAGGGGATGGAGGGAAGAGGGTTAACATTCAAATGAAAAGTGGTGTGATCATTTTGCATGTGGATACTTGTGTGTAGAGAATTTGTGCCTTGTCAACAAATTATTACAGCTTATGATTGGAGCATAACAAGAAATATTTATGACCTTTTAAAAATCCACAGATTAAAACTCTTCACGTGGACTTGAAAAAGAACTTACTGTTCATTTAAATAAATGGTAATAACAACATCAGCCCCTACTCCCTTTAAACTACTTGCCAATATCCTTTTTTTTTTTTTTAAATCTTTTCTGAGTAGCGTGTGGAGTGGCACAAATTGTTTGCTTGAGTAGTGTCGACACTTTATAGTCACCTTTATTTCCAAGTATATTCATCAGTTCTCTTCAGTGCCATTGACACTTCGCTTTCATTGCTTCAGAGATGCGGCAGGTGAGATTTTATACTGGGGTCATTGCTGCCGGTTGGCCGCAGTGCCCTTACAGCCAAGTTCACGGTGGAAGAGGGGTAAACAGTAATTGATCCCATTGTTTTAAAAGTGTTTAAGTGTGGATTCAAAGTGTGTTGCATAATGAAGTTAGAATTTTATCTAAGGAAGGAGTGGTCCTAAACAAATCTGATCTCCAAGAGAAATCTTCATACGGGTTTATAAGAAGGAGGCTTTCCTATTGTCTTTTATAAAGGACAAGGAGTATGATGATCTGGCAGTTTTTGCCTGTCAAATCAACTGTGAGAACTGAGCCATATAAATTAGATCATATCTCTATAAGTTTCCAGAAGAAAAGACTTAAAACTCAATTCATTGCCTTAATCTTGCAAATAAAATTTTCTATCAAAAACAGGTGCTTTATTTTTACATTTAAATTTTGACTTATTTGGACAGCAACTGTTATGAGTGCAAAACCCTGGAAGGAAGTTTCTTTGGGGGAAGCTAATTAGTGTTTTACATGGTAGTTATTACACTGAAGATCATAATTTCATAATGGGGGGCATTTGTTTCTTCAGTTTTAGTAAGGAACAAAATATGTATGGGAAAAGTATAGAATTAATGAGATAACTGTTAGTAATCCGGTTTTGAAGACACACAAGTTAAAGAATTATCCACAGCCTACTCTTATAGCTGCCGATCAAAATTTTAAGTTGGTTATGGTTGTTTTACTTTTTTCCCGTCCCCATGAGCATGCACAGCGATGAATACTGTGTTTTCAAAACAGTATCATCCTGCACATTCCCGCCAACTCTAACCCCATTCCCCAATGGCAACCCTGCGTGTGCGCGTGCGCACAGGGCATGCGTGGGTGTTTACTATTAATAAAGGATTGCTGTGTACCTCACTGCCTCATCCACTAGACAGCACGGAAGCAGCGTGTGACATAATCCGTGACGGGGCATTCAGAGCCGGGAGGAACTACAAAGCTGAGACATTAATCAATTAATTTTCTGAGAAGGACTCGGGTTAAGAGACTGGGCATCAGTGAGCCTTGAAGAGTGCTTAGCACTTAGCTAAGCAGACGAGACTGTCTTAGAAAGGGAGAACGGTATGAGGAAAAGCACAGGGGTGGCTACAAAACATGGTCTTGGGTGGAGTGGTGAAGAGAATAGAGAAATTCAGTTGGAGTTTGCAACCATTTTAACTTTCCTGATTTAATTTTTCTGGTAGTTTACCTCCATGACCCTAGGTAAATGACCTTTTGTATTTATTAATTTGCCAACCTAAAATTTATGGACTCTTGGATATGAAAACTGTTTGTGTTTATACCACATGCTTCCTTTCTGTTCCACTTAGTATCTGTGTTAATATTTTTTTACGGAGTTCCTGTATCGGTTATAATTTTAACTCTAAAAAGTACCCAGGTTACTGATGGTGTACCTATTCCCCGAGATACGTGAAATTTAATGTTCAACATTAAATAAACTCGTGTGTTTGAACAGGAGGAAAAAAAATTGGAGCTGATCATTTAAATCCTGGGATAACAAAGAATTTGTATTACTTGTGAAATGAGAGATAACATCTTTTTTTTTTTTTTTTTTTTTTTTTTTTTTTTAGGTTGAGCAAGTGAAATTACTTGACCGATTCAGTACCAGCAACAAGTCTCTAACAGGAACACTCTATCTTACAGCCACACATCTATTATTTATAGACTCTCATCAGAAAGAAACCTGGGTAAGAAGGACATCTGCTGTGCTGCTTACCATACTTATAATAACGGACTTGGCCTATAGCTGTGTTTTATTTTGGTCATGTACAAATCATTTAATCCTTGGTTACCTACTTTCAACAAAATTCAACAACCTGTTCTCTACCCTCCCTCCTAATAAAACAAAGATACCATGTGGAATGTGGAAATTTTTTATAGAATATAGCAAGACTCTTTTTATCTGCATAAATAATTATAAAATAGCTACTTGTTCCTTTTAACTTTTAAAAATGTAAGTAATACATGCCCATGTTTAATAGATCAAATGGCCTATTCCGTGGTATTTTTATACCAAACTGCAATTACAGTGTTTTTTAAGTGGATTGATTATAGATCAAACAGTACAGTAATGGATATTTTATATATATTTCTTCCTGTATATGTGCCAGAGTGTCTCGGAGGTATCTGGCTGAGAGTAAAATTACTGGGTCTAAGATAAGTGCATATTTTCCTTCACTAAGTGTGGCACCTCTCCAAAATAGTTGTTTCAGAATATTCTCAGTAGAGTGTGACTCATGGTCCACCATCATCAGCAACATTGACATTGTCAGCTTTACAATGTTTGCCTCTCTGGTGGATGTGCAATTGTGATTTTAATTTACTGATTATGAGAAAGTTGTCCTTTCAGATATTTTGGCCTTTAGGTTTCCTTTTCTTTTTCTGTTGGGCTGTTTATCCTTTTACTGGCTTTATAAGAATTTTGGTTTTTAATGTTTTGGCAGGTGTACGTGTCGTAGATAACTTCTCCCAGTGTGTGGCTTGTCTTGTATGTGTATACGTCTTGCAACTAAAGTTTGAAATTTTAATGTATTAGACTTTCATTGTTTCTTTTATGGTTTGTGCTGTCTTGTGACTTAAGGGATTCTTAAAGTCATAAAGAGTCTCCTATTTTTTTTTTTTCCAAAAACTTACATTTTGTGTTTCAAGTATAAGTTGTTAATATATCTGGGAAATATTTTGGTGGATGATATGACTTAGGGATTCATTTTCATGTTCTTTTCATATGGATACTGGCACCATTTACTGACAGTTTCATTGCATTAATGTGTGCTATCAACTGTGATAGATAAAGGGAGGGCCTGCTTTTAAGCTCCCTGTCCTGTTCTTTTGATATATTGCTTCCACTGTACCAGTAACACATTCCTTGATTGACTCTAGCTTTTTAATACAATCTCTCTTTGATTGTACTCTTGATTTTCCCAGGAAGGCCATCCAGTTGATATGTGATTGCAGTAAGTCAAGATACTTCCTGAGATGTTGATCTCGGAGAAGTTGTGTTCCCAAGAGGCACTGGACCTCCTCCCCATGCGGTGTTGGCCCGGGAGCTGCCAGGAGGGCCTTGTAAAATCCTTAGTCATGCTACCACCCGCTCTATCTACGCCTCCTTTGTCCGTCTGTCCTAATACCTTCTCAGTATGTTACCCATCTCCTCGCGATACATGTGCACGTTTCCCCTCAACCTCTTCTTGTGGATGTTGAGAACATAGTTTCGGGGCAGTGAAAAAATATCGGTGTTGTCCTCTCCTATTATTGTCTTTAAAATGCCTTCTTATCAGTATATTCCCATATGTCTCTCCTGAATGAACTCTGTTTCGTATAGTAGATCCACAGAAATGAACATTTTAGATCTAGAGACTTACCAACTTTTTATCTTTTTTCTCATTTTACAGATGATTTTTCTTTCAAGGTCATGTCACTAGTTAGTGACAGAGCCGGTCTCTGCAGCATTTTCTTGCAAATAATTTTGGGTCGTAATTAGAATCGCGATAGTGACATATTATTACAGTAGCTGTTGTCTCTTGTTCTCTATTTAGATGTTAGTATTAGACCATTTTGAGTAACTTGGCACAGGCCTGCTAATATCAATGTTAACAGTGCTAAATGTTAGCCACAAGTGTGAGCTGTACATGTGTAGTGTGTGTTAAATATTTGTGTGATGTATACTTTTGATGTCTGTAGAGCAAATTCTTTCCTCATTAGTCTTTTTTAAGCTTATCTTGATTATATTATAGATTTAATCTTGCATGTGAACTTTAGAAAAAATATGTAATTAGTGATTAATAATACCAGCATTTAATTTTATAATTATATAATACATATGTATGATATAGAAATAATCAGCCATCTCTTACCCTACCACAGAAAAAGGCAAAAAGCCATTTGGAATTATTTATTGGAACTTACATTAAAGTTTTAGATTAATTTGGGATGAATTTATTTCTTGTCATGATTGAGTTTTATCATTCAGGAATCTGCTATAACTCTTGAGATCTTTTATTTTCCAGAAAACTTTTCTGTAAATATTTTAAAGTAGGGGTGCCTGGGTGGCTAAGTCGGTTAACTGTCGGTCTCTTGATTTTGGCTTAGGTCATCATCTCACGGTTCATGAGTTTGAACTCTGTGTTGGGCTTTTCACCGAGTGCAGAGCCTGCTTGGGATTCTCTGTCTCTTCTCTCTCTGCCCCTACCCTGCTTGCTCTCTTAAGTAAACATTTTAAAAAATGCTTTAAATTACTAGGAATGGTATTGAGAAAAAGAAAACTTTTTTTAGTAGCAAATAGAATATTAGAACTCATATGAATGATAATTATACCTTTAAAATGCCATCAAGTATTGAGTTTATAGAACTTTCTATTCATTCAGTCAGGAAACATTGTAAGGGAGGTGTAAGCAGTGACACCTGTATTGCTGGTTTGGTCAGATTTTAAGTTTGGATGTATAACAGTTGAAACTTTCTTTTTCTACTTGAGCAGGGTCTCTACAATGCTCCAGATACTGTGTTAGGTGCTAGAGATAGAACGTTGCTCAACTTAGCTGTGGTATTGCTCTGTATGAAGTTCCCAACATCTAGCTGGAGAAATAGACATTCACTGTATACAAGGAATTACTCGTGTTCTGAGTGCTGTGATGGAAAAGTATAGGCTGATAAGGGATAAGAAAATGGAGAGGACCTAACTTTTCCCATGGGAAAGGCCATGGGGGTTGTCAGGCTGTTTTTCTTGGTGGTGAGGCTTAAGCAAAGGCCAGAAATAATACTAGAAGTTCCTAGGTGAAGAGGCAGACCTACAGTCTGCCAGTTAGTAAGAACAACTGAGTGTGTGTGAAGGAGGTTGATGCAGAAAGGGCCCTTGTCACTCGAAGTCGATGCGGGGAGGGGCTGGAAATGAGTCTAGAACCCAGAGTCTGGGAAATGCCATGACCAGATTGCTGTTTTCTAAATCGTTTTTTAATAGTCGTCACCTGCCCTGGAGAAAATGGATTAGAGGAAGGTAAGAGTAGGCAGGGACAGAGCATGTAGGCGGCGACTTACAGTTACTCGGGTGAGAAACAGTGGGAGCACTGCAGCTAGAGGAGTGACAGTGGACACCGAGAGAAGTAGGTTCCAGAGAGATGTAGGAGACGCGGTTGTTGGGGTCTGATGATGTATTGAATGTGCGGAGCGATGGAGAAGTATCAGAGCCTAGTTCTGGCTCAGGCATTCAGTCACAAAGTTTGAGGACTCTGGTTGAAGAGGGCATTTCTAACACGTATGCGCTCGGGAAGAGAACACGATGTTTAGTACTTTTTTACGACGCTGATCAAATGTTTTTTTCATGCTGTAGATATTGCATCACCATATTGCCTTAGTGGAGAAACTAGCTTTGACTACTTCTGGATGCCCACTTGTGATTCAGTGCAAGAACTTCAGGATTGTGCATTTCATTGTTCCCAGAGAAAGAGATTGCCATGATATTTACAATTCCCTGCTACAACTGTCGAAACAAGGTACTGTTACGAGAGACCAAAGCTTACTTAATTTTGTGATGGACTAAATCTCATTGTTACTTTATACTTTAAGTTACTCTTGTGTGTGTGTGTTTTAATTTAAATTCTGTTAGTTAACATACAGTGAAATATTGGTTTCAGGAGTAGAATTCTTTGACACATCACTTACATACTACCAGTGCTCATCACAAGTGCCCTCCTTAGTGCCCATCACCCACCTAGCTCATCTCCCATCCACCTCCCCTCCATCAACCCTCAGTTTGTTGTCTGTCATTAAGAATCTCTTGTATGGGGCGCCTGGGTGGCTCAGTCGGTTGAGCGTCCAACTTCGGCTCAGGTCATGATCTCACACTCCGTGAGTTCGAGCCCCGCGTCAGGCTCTGTGCTGACGGCTCAGAGCCTGGAACCCGCTTCAGATTCTGTGTTTCCCCCTCTCTCTGCCCCTCCCCTGCTCATGCTCTGTCTCTCTCTGTCTCAAAAATAAATAAAAACATTAAAAAAAAAAAAAAAAAGAATCTCTTGTAGTTTGTTTCTCTCTTTTCTCCCTCCCTTCCCATATGTTCATCAGTTTTGTTTCTTAAATTCCACATGTAGGTGAAATTATATGATATTTGTCTTTCTCTGAATGACTTATTTTGCTTAGTATAATACATTCTAGCTCCATCCACCTTGTTGCGAATGGTAAGATTTCATTCTTTTTGATGGTTGAGTAATATTACATTGTGTGTGTGTGTGTATATATATGTGTGTGTGTGTGTGTGTGTGTGTGTGTATACACACACACACACACACACACACACACCACATTTTCTTTATCCATTCGTCAGTCGATGGACGTTTGGGCTCTCTCCATAGTTTGGCTATTGTTGATAATGCTGCTGTAAACATTGGGGTGCATGTACCCCTTCAAATCTGTATTTTTGTATCCTTTGGGTAGATACTTTAACTCTTTTTTTTTTTTTTTTTTTTAATTTTTTTTTCAACGTTTTTTATTTTTTTTAATTTATTTTTGGGACAGAGAGAGACAGAGCATGAACGGGGGAGGGGCAGAGAGAGAGGGAGACACAGAATCGGAAACAGGCTCCAGGCTCCGAGCCGTCGGCCCAGAGCCCGACGCGGGGCTCGAACTCACGGACCGCGAGATCGTGACCTGGCTGAAG
Source organism: Neofelis nebulosa (assembly GCF_028018385.1). Lineage (NCBI taxonomy): Eukaryota > Metazoa > Chordata > Mammalia > Carnivora > Felidae > Neofelis > Neofelis nebulosa. The sequence continues at coordinate 238,980,849 of NC_080782.1, forward strand.
TCGGACGCTTAACCGAGTGCACCACCCAGGCACCCCTAGATACTTTAACTCTTAAGTCAAGTTCTTGTGCATTCTATTCCAAAAAATTTGGCTTAGAAATAATTAGCTACTTCTGATCTGACTTGTAAGAATGGTTTCCAAAGAAGGGGTAAGAGTAAAGAAAAAATGAAGCATTTAGAGTACAGATTTTAAAAAGCATAGATTCATGTTAACGTTCTTAAAGTTTGTTGGTAGCCAACAGAACAGCTTTGTTTTTTTTTTTTTTTTTCAAGTGGGTATCCCACAAATAAGGTGTCCCAATGACTTGGAAATTGGTTGCTAAATGAGAAGTTAAGGAAGGTTGGGCTCCTTTGGTAGCAGCGGGACTAATACATTTAATCGCCCAGAGTGGAACATAAGGGAGATCACCAAAGGAGAAAGGGAGGGTGAATCCAACTTTAGTAGAGGTAGGAGTGAGAGGCATGTAGGCCCAAAAGAAGAATCCTATTACTACTTACGCCTTCAGGATCTGGAGGCTTCCTTCCCTCAACATTGACTTGAATTACATAGACCTTTCCAGGGAGACAAAGCACACTGGTTACTAAATGTACTTTTTTGTTGAACACCCGGACTGTAGTGACCTAGGAGCAGGTGTATGTACGCCCTTCTCTCCTAACACATAAAGCCTGTAGTATTTATCCCAGTGTCCCAGGTTACGCCAAATCTTACAGTAAAGATGGTTCTGTCACTTTAGGGGCTCGACACTGTTCAGGAACAAGTGCTGTCCAGAGCTCCGTACAACCATTGCGGCTTTTGGTCGACACTGTCCTATAGGAATGTATGTGGAATGTAGCATGGAATAGGAATGTACAGGAACGTAGCATTAGTATTTTCATTTCACATCTCGTTTGGGAAGAGTGGTGGGTGAGAAGTGTGTACGTCATTAGAAGTTTACTTTTAAAAAGAAGTATTACACTAGGGTATTATAATATAAAAATATTATTTATTAGCTTTTGCTGATGATATAAATTGAATCTCAGATTGATATCCCTTTAGATATAATCATGTGAATTAACAAACTGAGAAAATATTCAGTTCAAATATGTTCAGGTATTAGTTATCTCTTTGAAAATTTTAAAGGAAAAATGAAGGAATAAAACTGAAAAACTGTTGGGGTGCCTGGGTGGCTCCGTCGGTTAAGCGTCCCGACTTCGGCTCAGGTCGTGATCTCACAGTTCGTGGGTTCCAGCCCCGCGTCGGGCTCTGTGCCGACAGCTCAGAGCCCGGAGCCTGCTTCGGATTCTGTGTCTTCCTCTCTCTCTGCCCCTCCCCGGCTCACACTCTGTCTTTCTCTCTCTCAAAAGTAAATAAACGTTAAAAAAAAAAAAAACAACTGAAAAACTGTTACTTGTAGAATTTTAACTATAAATCCTATAATAGTAGCAGCTTAACATTTATGTGTTTTGTATACTACAGCAAAATATGAAGATCTCTATGCATTCTCTTACAATCCCAAACAAAACGATTCGGAGCGACTCCGAGGCTGGCAGCTCATTGACCTTGCCGAGGAATATAAGAGGATGGGAGTGCCAAATTCAAACTGGCAGCTGTCTGATGCCAACCGAGAATACAAGGTAACTTAGCGACCTTTTTTTTTTTTAAGTTTTTATTTAAATTCCAGGTAGTTAACATACAGTGTAATATTAGTTTCAGGTGTACAACACAGTGACTCAGCACTTCTTTACAACACCGGGGGCTCCTCACAAGTGCCGTCCTTAACCCCCATCACCTGTGTAACCCTTCCCCCACCCTTCCCCTCCGGTAACCATCAGTTTGTTCTCTGTAAAGAGTCTGTTTCCTGGCTTGTCTCTCACTCTCTCTCTTTTTTCCCCTTTGCTCATTTGTTTCGTTGCTTAAATTCGACGTACGAGTGAAATCATGCGGTATTTGTCTTTCTCTGATTTACTTCGACGTAGCTACATTTTGGGAGAAATTCAGAAAATGTTAGTCCCAGAGCCCGAGAGTGTCCCAGCGGCAAGTTGTCTGTCCGTATGTGTACCGCACTTGCATTTAATAAGTTTGAAAGTTTTTTGAAGGTGGTTTTTAACCTCATGGTTTTTGAATGGTGAGAAGAATGGTTATGTTTCACTTGTTTTTTTACAGATTTGTGAAACTTACCCCAGAGAACTTTATGTTCCCCGAATAGCAAGTAAACCAATAATTGTTGGTAGTTCCAAGTTCCGGAGCAAGGGAAGATTCCCAGTTCTTTCCTACTATCATGAACATAAAGAGGTAAGAAAAGGTTTTCTTTTTTCTTTTGTTAATTTACAAACGACGTGTAACCCCTCTTCAGGTTTAAGCACCCTAAAGAGCACTTGCTTTTACATCAAGAGATCATTATTACAACGTTGCTGATAGGGAAGTCTGGGTTACGTTTTTGAAAGACAAAAGTAGCCTGAAATACAGAACCTTTCCTACTTGTCATGTTTCTTTCCTCTCCCGCCCTCCTTCAGTCTTTCCTTCCTTCTCCTAGGGACCTGAAAGTACTAGGATTAAGGCACAGATAGGTTCTTCTTCTTCCCTGTGGTTCTCTTTTCATCCTGCGTGTATTGGGGGAAACCAGACAGTCTTGAGAAGCCAACTAAGAAAAAGAAGAAAACCAAGGGTATTTCAGGCTCTCAGTTTTTGTAGAAAGCTCTTCAAACAGAAGGATTCTGCAATATGAAGAGGGGGAGGAGGCATCTTTGTACTGAGATGCTGTAACAGGGATTGCCCATTACCGCAGAGTTTTCTTTGTAGCTTGTAATAGTAGGCCCCGAGGTACTATGTGTTAGATGCTTCATATGCATGAAATCCCCACGACAATCTGATAAGTTAGCCTCTACTAACTACCTGTAACTTTCAGATGGGGAGACTATCAGAGTAAACCACTTTTCCTAGATCTAACAGCTAGTAAGTTGGGGAGTCCCATGCCACTTCTGACTCCCAGTCCTTTGTGACCTGATTGTTTCTCCTCAGGAAGCTTTTAGAATCTGCTTTTCCCCCTAGTGTTCTGAAATTTCACAGTGAGGTGCTTTGGCGTGTTTTTAAAAATTCTCTTTGGGAACTCGCTTTGGGGAAATTACGTCTCCATTTCTTTGGTAACTTCCTGTCCTCTTTTACTTTCCTTTGTACGTGTGTGTGTGTGTGTGTGTGTGTGTGTGTGTGTGTTGGCAAATGAGCTAATGGGCTTCTGTAAACTTCCGTTTTTCTTCATTTTCTCTCCTATTTTCCATCTCTATTTTTTACATTTCCTCGACTTCGTTTCTAGTCCACTTCTTTATTTTTGCTATACTATATTTAAATCTAAGAACTCTTTTGTATTTCCTGAACTTTTTAGACACTTTTCTTGGCCGTGATGACTGGGTTCTCTGAAGATATTAAAGATTTTTTAAAAAGAATTCTTTTGCTTCCCACATTAGTTGTCTGTTGCTCAGAGTTCCTTTTTTCTGTTTATTTTTTTGTTTGTTTTTCATGCCTTTCAGAATACCTGATTCTTAGCTGTCCTCTCATATTTATTTTTTTCTTTTCTTTTTTTTTTTTTTTTTATAATTTTTTTTTCAACGTTTTTTTATTTATTTTTGGGACAGAGAGAGAGACAGAGCATGAACGGGGGAGGGGCAGAGAGAGAGGGAGACACAGAATCGGAAACAGGCTCCAGGCTCCGAGCCATCAGCCCAGAGCCTGACGCGGGGCTCGAACTCACGGACCTCGAGATCGTGACCTGGCTGAAGTCGGACGCTTAACCGACTGCGCCACCCAGGCGCCCCTGTCCTCTCATATTTAAAAGTGGGGTACTACAAAGCTGTTCAGAAGTTTGTGTGCATGTGTGATCTCTATCTTTGGATTCTTTCTGGGGTTTTTTTGTAATTATTTTTTAATGTTTGTTTATTTTTGAGAGAGACAGAGTGTGAGCAGGGGAGGGGCAGAGAGAGAGGGAGACACAGAATCCAAAGCAGGCTCCAGGCTCTGAGCCGTCTGCACAGAGCCCGACGTGGGGCTTGAACTCACGAGCTATGAGATCAGGTCCTGAGCTGAAGTCGGACGCTCAACTGACTGAGCCACCCAGGTGCTCCCCCCCCCCCCCCAACTGCCCCATCCTCCTGTTTTTTGAGGGTTACACCCACAGCTGTGCCTATTGTCCAGAGTCTTGGGGTTAATCCTTTTCATAGGATAAACTTTGTCTTCAGGGCGAGGGAAGATGTGGGAGCCTTAACTAGTCCCCATACAGATATTCAGCCAGTTCTATTTTCAGTTATCCTCTGGGTCAAGCTTTCAGAGGTAAATCAGAGGTAAATTTTGCTGCTCAGAATACTTGGTTCTTGTGAACTTATAACAACTTGGCAGCTTTCTTTGTTCCAGTAAATTGGTTATTACTTACCAATTTGCTTTCATTTACTGAAATTTTATTAATATTTCTACTGTACTTTTCTCTTTTCCATTCTCTTTGATTTTTTGATTTTACACATTTTAGATGTCTTTATTAGAATTTTAGTTCAATTTTAGAAGGGAGCCAGAGGTAAAAGGTAAAACTTTAAGCAGAAATTCTCAATCTACTCTTCATAACAAAGTCGTAGGGAGTTATGACTGGGTATGGCCTCTATTTGACACACCCACATTTGTATACAGTATTTATTGGAAAGCTTGGCTGAAAATAGATATTCAGTGCCCAATTTAACAAATCAGAAAGTATGTCTGAAAAGAATGTTGTAAAGCAGTCCTCATTTTCTTCTATTTTATTAGATTCTCATGGTTTTATGTATGAATTTAAAATATGTGAATGTGTGAATTTATGTTACTCTTTTTCCTTAATGTTAAACACTATGGTTGGAATGTTGGGTCGGGTTAAGTTGGAGTTGGTATGGATGAGATTGGAGAAAAAGTATATGGGTCTAAATCTTTCAATCTTTCTTTAAGACTTTAAAATGTCTAATCCAACATTCACTACTTCTTACAGATATGTTTGCCCTCCTAGATTGACTATGTTTTAACTCAAATTTAAACTGAAACTCATTTTTCTTACTTTATGTCTCATTTTATATTAAGATCTGATTTCTCAGTAGAGATCTAAAAGCTTTGGGAAAGTAAAAGCTCAAATGTTGCTATTTTTAAAAATTTTGTTCTACCTTTATTGACTAATCTCCTACTTGAACTTGAGTTCAAAGTATTTTATAATCTAGAGCATAGAATGCAAGTATCTTAGTAGGTTACGTGATAGAGAATTGACCAAGTGTTGCTTCTTAGAATTTAGGAATTTTTCATCAAACTAGGCAAGGAAGCATTTCAGTTTCTTACTAGAAGAAAATATTGGGAAAATTTACATAACACCAAGATATTAACAAAAGCGTTTAATTCTAATAGTATTTTAGAGTTAACATCTTCTAATTGTCTTGCCATCTTTTAAACAGATTACATGTTTGATTTTAACTTTTGTTTTTCTTTTAAGCATTTTTTAGACATGTTTTAGACATCTCTGAATAATCTGTTTTCTGTCCTTTTAAAATTAGGCTGCCATTTGTCGATGTAGTCAGCCACTATCAGGATTCAGTGCCAGGTGCCTGGAGGATGAACATTTGCTTCAAGCCATTAGTAAAGCCAACCCAGTCAATCGCTATATGTATGTAATGGATACCAGGCCCAAAGTACGTGTCTTGAATACAGTACAGTCTGTTTGTTTCATTATCTTTGTTACTTTAATTAGTGAGATTTGATCTAATTGCCCATAATCGACCTATCTGAATCCTAGTTTTAAAGTAACTGAGGCTAATGATACTGAGGAAAGCAGCCTTTAAAAGGATGCCAGGTTAGGAGACTTGTTTCCCAGATGTGTGATTTCTTATGTCTTCTGATTTATACGTAAATTTAGAAAAGCTGAACTTTATATTGAGAGCTCTTGATGATGTGTAAGTCTTATGTTATTGTGAAGAAATATTAAATAGTATGTGTGTTGTGAAAAATTAGAAAATCTTACTAAATTTTTTTGGTAGAATTTTTAATTGTCAAAATACTTTTTGTTAAAATAATGGGCCTTAATTGAAATATTCAAGAAAATAAGGAAAATAGTGAGTTCAACTTAAGAAACATTGAACTAGAGAATTATAAATAGTAAACAGGAAACGGTTGTTCTGTTAGGCATCTATAATGTTAGGTTAAATTTTTATCATTGGGCCAAATGTCAGAATCCCTTTTCCTTTTTATAAACACAGTTAAACAACTAATGCATATTGGATCCTGAAACTAAAGTAATTAAAATCCTCAATGGTAATAGCTAACATCACTTTTAATTTTTATTATAGCATCGCATGCAGAGCTGGTGGGCTACACAAAAGGACATTGGCAGAATTATAGTGAGGATTTCTTCAAAAATCTGGAATGATGAGAAAATAGGAGAAAACGATGAGAAAAAGCGAGTGAGCGATATAGAACACGATTTTAGGCAGTTTTGTTGAAAGGAACGGTAGTTGTTCTAGAAGTTATTCTCATCATTGTGCATTCTCACAAAAGATAATGGAAGAAACAGAAGATTAATTTGAAGATTAATTTGAGTAAATTAAGAAATATTAAAAATTAGAAATTGATAATTTGATCTTTTATCTTAACAAGAAAAGACGTTCTTAGAAGTCTGGAATGTTGGTGATATCGTAAGACAAATTTTATTTTACTTCCTTGTTTCATCTAGGTGGGTTCATAGGTCAGAACTACTTTTAGATGATATTAGATATAAACGATTGTTGTAACACAAGACTTTCTGAATATGAGGCCTGAGGGCAATCTGTTCCTCAGGACCTTATACCTCTCATTTGTATAATTGACTTCCACACAGAAAACAGGCCTCTCTCTTTGTTTTGTTATACTGGTTAAACTTGAGTAGTGATGTGGAAGCATTTTAATCTCTGACTCTCACCTGATGAACTCAAATTTAAGTAGTAATAATGTGGAAGCGTTTTACTATCTAACTTTCACCTTAGGTGCGGAATCACCAGTGAGCCAGCAGTTAGAATTGAACTGTTCTCGTTACCAAACTGGGCCCCCATCCACTGGATGAAAAGCTACTTTTTCTTTCAATTTAGGTTTTGTTTCATCCAAGTTGATAAGAATACTTAATAAACAGTAATAATGTGTAATACGAAATCCTAGTCTGGGAGAATGAAAACATGCCAAATCTTAAATGAACTTCTACGTTTGATCTAGTGACCAAAGACATTGGGCCTACTGGCAGTCTGTTTTCTCCTTAGTTTGGCCCAGTTCTTGGAGATGTATCAGGCTCGTGGATTACATGCCATTGGTATGTACCATGTGGGCCTCCAGTAATCTCTAACGTGGAGGACCTCGAATAACCTGACGTGCATTTCAGATCTGATTCTTCAGGGTCCCTGTGGCTCTCCGATGGTCAAGGGCTCCACAGGCTTGCTCTGAAGTGGGTCTCATTCATTCTGCAACAGAAAAACTTCCCGGCTCGGCTCATCTCTGAATCATTTAGGATTCAGATAAGAGATATTTCTTTCTTCTTCTAAATTTTGAAATACTGCAAACGTATGGAAAACTGACTACAAACATAAGTGAATTAGTTTCATAAATTATTTGTGGGGAACTTCTTGTCTGAACTTTCCATTATATAGCAATCGTGTTGTTAGTGGCCCTCTTTACTGTTAATAACGTATGTGACACTTTTATTCATTAAAAAATGGTAGCATATTCAGTTTTAAAGTGTTCTTTAAACTCTCTGGTAAAATACGATTCATTTAGTGCTTTCATGATGTTTTGGTGAACTAAATTAAAAGATAAAAGCAATTTGTCTCTAAATTTCTAAAATTTTAAATTTTAGCTGAATGCAATGGCCAACAGAGCAGCTGGAAAAGGTTATGAAAATGAAGACAACTATTCTAATATTAGATTTCAGTTTGTTGGAATTGAAAATATTCATGTCATGCGGTCCAGCCTTCAGAAGTTATTGGAAGGTATGAATTATTGCTTGCCTTGGAGGCAACTTTGTCTAATAGAAATATAATGCTAGTCCAATTATAAAATTTAAAATTAAGGTAATTTAAAAATTTCCTATACATTCAAAAAAGTAAAAAAAAAAGTTGAAATTAATTTTAACAACGTACTTATTTAACCTAATATATTAAAAACATTGTGTTAACGTGTAATCAGTATAAAAATTAGTAATGACACATTTTAGGTGTTTTTTTTTTTTTAAAGTCTTAGAAATTGACTAGTGTGTATTTTACACTCTTACAGTGCATCTCGGTTTGGACTAAACATATGTCAATAGCCATATTCAGGTAGATAGTGGCTCCTGTATTGGACAGCAAAGTTCTAATGGTGTTACAGAAATTGCTATTGTTAGATTGATTAATTGATGATAGTAATGCTCTATTTAAGTACTAAGGTGTCTTTCCAGTCATGGTGTGGAATTTTAAAAATTAAAATATCAGGGGCGCTGGGATGGCTCAGTTGGTAAAATATCCAACTCTGGATTTCAACTCCAGGTCGTGATCTCATGGTTCATGAGTTCAAGCCCCGCACTGGTCTGCACTGGCAGTGCGTAGATAGCCTGTTTGGGATTCTCTCTCTCCCTCCTTCCCTGCCCCTCCCTGACTCGTGCTCGCTCGCTCGCTCGCTCGCTCTCTCTCAAAAATAAACTTAAAATTCTTTAACGAAAAAAAATCAGACTTTTTAATTAAACACTTTGTACTTAAGTTTTTTTTAAAAGAGATTGGAGCTTTACTTAAGCATGAAGAATGACAGAAAAACATATCCCCAAAATCCATTATTGAGCTTCTCCTAGCATCTTTTCATTTATAGAGTCCTTTTTATTTTGTCCTCTTCTTTTTTTCATTTAACTCAGAGAGAGCTTGAGGAGGAAAAGTGGAGACTGTAGCCTCATTCTAATTGAAAATTTTTTCCTTCTTTTCTAGTTAATGGTACCAAAGGGCTTTCTGTCGGTGATTTCTACTCTGGTTTGGAGAGCTCAGGATGGCTTCGCCATATCAAAGCTGTTATGGATGCAGCAATCTTCTTAGCCAAAGTAACTCTTCTTTTCTCATATTTGGTTTGGGGGTTTATACTGGTTGGGAAGGAATACATTTATTCTGTTGGGACCTGGTATCTTTTCCAGTCAGATAAGTTTTATTACGTGTTACCTCCTTAATGAGGCTTCCTTTCATTTGAGCTTTAAAAGATCACGTGGCACTTCATGTAGGGACTTAAAAAGAAATCCCCAGATACTTTGACACAGCGGTTTTGGTTTTGGTTTTTGTCGGTATGCTTTGTGTTTTTATTGTGTTTTGCCTTTTTTTTTTTTTTTTTTCTTTTTGGAAATTATGCCGTGACATTACCATTGCAATCCTTGCTCTTCTGTGAAATGCAATACTTGCTAGTGTCGTTTTTAAATAGAACTTAATTGATGTCACTAAAATGTATTCTGCTGTAATCTAAGTATGTGATCTTTCTTTCCAGGCAATAACGGTTGAAAGTGCAAGTGTGTTGGTACATTGTTCTGATGGTTGGGATAGGACGTCCCAGGTCTGTTCCCTTGGCTCTCTCTTACTGGATTCCTACTACAGGACAATCAAAGGATTCATGGTAAGGAGTGATTTGGCTGGACCAGTGATTCTCAAATAGGAGTGATTTTGTCCTCCCAGGAGACATTTGGCCATGTTAGGAGACAGCTTTGATTGTTACAAAGAAAAGGATTTAACTAACATTTAACTGGTAGAGGCCCAGGATGCTGCTCATACTCTATACCACATAGGACAGCACCTGCGGCAAAGAATTTTCTGGCTTAAAATATATATAGTGCTGAGTTTCAAAAACCTTGAATCAGACTGATTTCAATTTGTGCCACCTCTTTGAAAACGAGTTTCAAATTCATTAATTAATTAATTTTAATTTGTAGAGAGGGAGCAAGCTTGAGAAGGGGGGGGAACAAAGGATTTGATGCAGGCTCTGTGCTGACAGGCTGACAGCAGCAAGCCCAATGCAGAGCTTGAACTCAGGAACCACGAGATCATGACCTGAGCTGAAGTCGGACACTCAACTGACTGAGCCACCCGGTGACCCAACGACTTTTAAATTTAATAGTTGTTTCCTAAAATGTTATAGTAGAGATATTCAGTATTTTCTCCCTCATTTTTATCTAACTAATATGAGTGATATAGTAAAACAAGGCACAAATAAGAGTACTTAAAAATTATTTTTTAGGTGTGCCTGGGTGGCTCAGTCGGTTGAGCATCCGACTTCGGCTCAGGTCAAGATCTCGCAGTTCGTGGGTTTGAGCCCCACGTTGGGCTCTATCGTGACAGCTCAGAGCCTGAAGCCTGCTTCAGATTCTGTGTCTCCCTTTTTCTCTGCCCCTCCCCTGCTTGCACTCTCTCTTCCTCTCTCTCTGTCTCAAAAATAAATAATGAAAACATTAAAAAAAATTATATTCTAGAGGAAACTTTCTGTTTAAAACTCCTTTATTTGTTAATTGTAATTACACATTAGGAAGCATGTTTTGTATCTGAAGATTAAATTTCTAGTTGAATAGATTTTCTTTGTTATTTTTTTTCTTTTTATTTTTTTATGTTTACTTATTTTTGAGAGACTGGGAGAGACAGAGCATCAGCAGGGGAGAGGCAGAGAGAGGGAGACACAGAATCCAAAGCAGGCTCCAGGCTCTGCACTGTCAGCACAGAGCCTGATGCGGGGCTCGAACCCACAAACCACGAGCTCATGACCTGAGCTGAAGTTGGATGCTTAACCGACTGAGCCCCCCATGCGCCTCTAGGTTTTCTGCTCTGTGAAGCTAAAGCCCTGGCTCCTGTTTTTTGTCTTTTAACGTGATTAGATTTTCAAAATTTGCATCTTAACTCATGGCAAGTAAAGTAAATGAAGCGAAGGTAGAAAGTTGTCATTAGTTAGAATTATTAAACGTAGTGCCATCTTTAAGACAGAGGGAAGTTCACCATCACCAGATCCCTTTCAGCACCATTATTTGGTGGCACTAACATACCGAATCTGGGATAGGCTGAATGGAAGTGCTCCTGATAAAATTATGTGCAGCTTACCTTGAGAGTGTAAGGTGAGGAATATTTTCTGTGCCATGTCTGGCTTTAATTGTTTGCTAGACATTCAAATGAAGTCATGTGATAAATGCCCTGGGACAGAGTGAGAGCTTCCCAGGCAAAAGGAGCAGTGAGAACCAAAGCATAGATCCGTTAGCTGACTGCAGGTATGCGTGATGACTGGGGCTCAGGGTGTCAGAGTGGGCTGCTTGGGTGCAGAAGAATATAGTGAGATGAAAGCCTCAGGAAGAGAAGACTAAAATTTGACCTTCACCTTCTTTGGGTAGTGAGAGCCATTAACGGGCTTTAAATAGAGGGAACAGTAACTTGCTTAGACCTTCTTTGTAAAAAGGTGGCTTGGTGTCTTCCAGGTGGAGGGGAGTGGATGATGGAGGGCAGGAGACCAGTGTAGAAACTGGTAAGCTAACTCAGAAGAGAAAAGACAGCCAGGAGTAGGGCAGTCCCACACAGATACAAGAGGGTGGGGTTCAACCTCCAGGAATATTGACAAAGTAGAGTCATAAGAATTGCTCCTGGGTTAAATGTGCAGTAGAAGAGAGGAGGCCCCTTCCAGCATAATTTTCCAGATCTGGACTCAGTTGCCAGGATGGATGGTGCTGCTCTCTTGCTCTTTCTACTGAGAGAAGCAGATGACTAAGTTTCGTGAGAAAGATACTGAGTGAAGTTTTAGATGTGGGTGTGGAGAGGAAAGGCAGAGGGCCTGCAGTAAAATTTGGGGCTCCAGCCTGAAGACCGTTTGCCTGAGGTCACACAAGTGTGGAAGTGGCAAAGCTAGGATTTGAACCCATGCAACATGGCTCCAGAAACTGCATCTTTCCCCATCACGTTACATGGCCTTCTGGAGAGATTTAAAACAAAATCAGAGAAGCTAAATGTGGCAGTTTTAATACTGAAAATGTACTTGGTGATTAGATAATGAAATTACGTGGTATACTAAGAAGATACGTTACATAGATTAGACTGAAAAAAATCAGAAGCCTGTCTCTTCAGTAGAGTTGTGACAGAGAAAACAGATAAAGACCGTTCATTCGAGAGGTTGATATCAACATTTGAATTTGAATATAAACTTTTCATTGCTCTCTCTCTCTCTCTCTCTCTCTCTGTCTCTCCCCGTCTCCCTGTGTGTGTGTGTGTGTGTGTGTATATATATTTTTTGTAAGCACCATATAAGTAATGTACAATAAGCCAAAAGGTTTAAAACATGTATCCTAGTCTACCACCCACAGTTAACCACTGTTACCATTTTGATTTATATTTTCTTAGTTTTTTTACTATGCAGATATTACACATAAAAATGTAAATGTACTAGTGCTTTATAGCATGTACTTTTCATTTAAAATGTAGTAAATACAACTGAAATGATTAAGTCACAGGACTACCGTTTCTTTTATGCATCATTTTTACTCTTTGTTAAACCAACCCCTAATCCAGGTTCTTTCTATATTTTGCCTATAATTAAACAAAAATTTGGGGGCGCCTGGGTGGCTCAGTTGGTTGAACGTCTCACTTCGGCTCAGGTCATGATCTCGCGGTTCATGGATTCAAGCCCCGCATCGGGTTCTGTGCTGAGAGCTCAGAGCCTGGAGCCTGCTTCAGATTCTGTGTCTCCCTCTTTCTCTGCCCCTTCCCTGCTCACGCTCTGTCTCTCTGTCTCCAGAATAAATAAACATTAAAAAACTTAAAAAAAAAAACTGTTCTGTTTGCAACCGTAAGTTGAAAGGGTAAATGCTGTTATTAAAATAATAGTTTTTAATCCATTTTAAACAAAAGAAATTGAAAGTAGTTGTAAATTGCATTTTACTTTTTCTTATTAAGGTTTTAATAGAAAAGGATTGGATCTCTTTTGGACATAAGTTTTCAGAGAGGTGAGTCATACTTTTACACTTATATATTTTGTAAAATTAATAAAGCTATTTTAGAGTGCCAGAGTATTTCTGTTCTTCATGAGCTCACATGTCCAGAAGCAGGTGAGAGTGCTGTTTTTTGTATGAAAACTGATTTAATTTTTTTCTGTTACTTCTTTCAATTCTCATACCTTTGTTAATTTTTATGGCAATTCATTACCTTCCTTCTGTCTGGATTGTGGTACTTAGAAGATAACATACCCTTTAAAGTTGTGGTTGAAAAACTCAGGTTTAAATTGCTTTAATAAAAAAAAATTAAACTTTTTTAATGCCAATATCACAAAGTTTTTGGTTCGTGTGTTTTGTGTGTGTGTTTAAATTTAATAATACCTGAACACTTGTCTTCTCTCAGAGCATTTTCAAAGCTTGTACTTTCTGGGGGGTTAGGTGTGGCCATTTGGATGGTGACCCAAAGGAAGTCTCACCGGTGTTTACTCAGTTCTTGGAATGTGTGTGGCATTTGACCGAACAGTTTCCACAAGCCTTTGAATTCAATGAAGCGTTTCTCCTTCAGATCCATGAACATATTCATTCATGCCAATTTGGAAACTTCCTTGGAAATTGTCAGAAGGAAAGAGAAGAACTCAAGTAAGATGGTTTGCTTCAAATGGACTGGTTTTTTTTCCTACTTAGCTGAGGTCTAACATAGGTCATGGTTGAACATAATAAAATAACTTGACAGTTTGTAATAGAACTGAATTTTATTGTCTGTATTTCCGAAGCTAAGTACTTTCTGAAGATCCTTCACATCCTCAGGTTAATAGTAAAAACACATTTAAAAAATTTGTTTTGAAATGTGGCATACACATGGAAAAGTACATATAGCTTAAGTGCGAAGCTCAGCACATCTAAAACTCATCCATCCATGTAACCAGCACCTAGAACAAGAAGTATTGCCAACACCCTGGAAACCCCCTTCATGTTCCTTTCTAGTCTGAATATATATTTAGAACAGAAAAGCCTTACACTGTTTCATTTCCTACAAAGTATTGATCACTAAGCTTTAAGGTTTGGTAAAGAATTTTACAACTGTTGGTTTTAAGGTAAGATGAGGCTCTATATTTCTTGCATTTCTTTTTCTTTAATAATTTTATTTGGGGGGCGGGGGGTGGGGTGGCGCACCTGGATGGCTCAGTTGGTTAAGCATCTGACTTCGGCTCAGGTCATGATCTCATGGTTTGTGAGTTCGAGCCCCACATCGGGCTCTGTGCTGACAGCTCCGAGCCTGGAGCCTGCTTCGGATTCTGTGTCTCCCTTTCTCTGCCCCTCTTTTGCTCACGCTCTTTCTCAAAAATAAACAAAAAAAAATAATTTTTAAAAAATTATTTTGAAAGTTTATTTATTTAGAGGGAGAAAAAGAGAGAGCACGCAGTTGCTCACAGGGGAGGGGCAGAGAGAGAGAGAGATAAAGAGAGAGAATCCCAAGCAGGCTCCTTGCCGTCATCACAGAGCCCAACATGGACTCTGTCCCACGAACCGTGAGATCATGACCTGAGCCAAAATTAAGAGTTGGACACTCAGCTGACGAGCCACCCGGTGCCACAGTTCTCACATTTCTAAGCAGACAATTGTTTGGGGAAAATATGTTAGCTATAGTGTGTCTGTCCCTGAATTGGGTCTCCTATCTGTTCTTTCCTAACCAGTCTTTGGGAGCAGGGGTTTCTGGCTAGATTTTGATGCAAAGGAGATGTGGGATAAGGCCGTGAGGAGTTCTTACATTTTTTTTAGGTTGAGTTTCTGCGTTTAGGTTTCTCACAAGCCAATAAAGAGCAGTTATAGATTCTTGCGTATCCAAGGACTAGAGAAGCTAAGTCTGGTAGTAATTTGAAGACAGCCACACACTCTCACTCTCAACCAACTCAAAAGCAGAACTGAGAGCACGTGGAAGATTCTAAAGATGTGTGAAAGGAATTGCAACTGAAATCAAGTATGACAGAGGTGAACAAATCAAAGACCATTGAGACTTGAGCTCCACGCTGTGGTAATTCACGGTTTATCATAATTCGGAGCAGATGATGCTGAGTACAGAGCTATTTTAGGAAAAAGTGTCCTCAGTGCCAAACCTCCTGTCAAAAAGAAAGATGGTAGTAAAAGCACGTATTTCCTATTGGTCTTTCTCCAAGAACTTAGCCGTCTTAGGGATCATAGCAAAATGAGCAAACTCTCCCCTTTTCGCTATACTCCTATCTATTTTATGTTTATTTCGTAAATGTACCGTCTAAACCATTCGACTCTTCATCCACTTACTTCACCTAACGTATTCTTAAAATTGCAGTATAATTGGTGTGTTTGTTGAATAACGACTTGATTTTTCCCAATTCCCTTTGATTGTACTCATTCCCACTTAAATTTGTCCCTGCTCTGCAATTACTTGTACTACGGCCCCGATGGAGGGTTCAAAGAATGAGGCAAAGAGTGACACAAGTATCTTACTCTGTATACATGTGTATAGTGATTTGAGATAGGTGTCACAGAGACCACGTTTACGAAGTTGTGGAAGTTGAAAGGAATCTCCTAACGTGTATGGTTGTGAGAGAAATGGTAGACCTGTGCTATGTTCAAAGAGACATGGTTTTATTTCATGATTATGAGTGGAAAGGGAGAATACAGAATGCAGAGACAAGGTGAGGTTAGACTGTGAATAGAAGGAAAAATTAAAACTGCAATCTACTTGGGAAGGAATTGCCTGATCTATAAAAAATGATTATTAGCATCTGTGAGAAAGCTCTTTGTTTTTCTCGTTACACCAAGGTTAAAGGAGAAGACTTACTCCCTGTGGCCTTTTCTCCTGGATGACCAGAAGAAGTACTTAAATCCTCTCTACACTTCCAAATCTCCAAAATTTACAGTTTTGGAGCCAAATACAGTATCTTTCAATTTTAAGTAAGTTGGCATCATTGAGGTATTTATACTTGTTTTTTTTTCCAAACACAATTTATTGAGCTGTTGTTTTTTGGTTTTGTCCTAAAGGTTTTGGAGAAACATGTACCACCAATTTGACCGAACATTGCATCCTAGACAGTCTGTGTTTAATATAATTACGAATATGAAGGAGCAAAATAAGCAGTTAGAGAAAGATATTAAAGACTTAGAATCTGTAAGTATTCTGAAGTGTCTTAATGTGATACATTTGGAATATTAAGTTAGTTTATTTCCTTATGTTGGAAGTGTAAATTGGTATGTAGAAACCTCTTAAGTTTGAATTGCTTTCCCTGAATTTTAATGTTGAAATACTAATACTGTACAGCTGATGTACAATATCTGATGACCCTTGAACAACATGGGTTTGAAATACACAGGTCCACTTCTAAGTGGATTTTGTTTGTTACAAATACAGCACAGTACTGTAAATATACTTTCTCTTCCTTATGCCTTTCTAAATAACATTTTCTTTTCTCTAGCTTACTTTATTGTGAGAATATAGTGTATAATACATTGTAACATACAAAATATGTATCAGTTGACTGTTTATGCTACTGATAAGGATTCCAGTCAATGGTAGGCTATTAGTAGTTATGTTTTGGGGGAGTCAGAAGTTACATGTGGGTTTTTGGTTGCAGGGAGGTTTGGTTCCTTCAACCCCTGTGTTGTTCAGGGGTCATCAGAAAAGTAGAGATATGAACGTAATAAATATTGGGGTATCTTTCACGCTTTTTGAGATTTTAATATTTATCATACCTCAGCACTTTCTTTTTTTTTTTTTTTTTTTTTTAAGAAATGAAATAGGATATATTTGAAGATCCTGTATACTTCTGCTCAGCCCATCCCCACATAATTTGGGCGGAATTTAGCGTTAATTATTCCTGTGCATATTTTTATACTTCTGTCTGTCTTTTTATCCAGAATTTATAAGACTGTTTTATATGATTTAAAATATTATTTTTAATATTTATTAAAAAATACAAAAGAATATATTTTCTAATAAGGTATAAAAGTAACAGGCAACATGATTGCACATGTACCCTTCACCCGGCTTGAGGAGCTGCACGTTTTAAAAGTATATAAAGGTCGTTATATCGTCATGCTTCATTTTACTCGACATTGTTTGAAATTTATCCATGTTGATACATGTAGCTTTAATTCGTTTTATTATTAACTACTGTATAATATTCTCTTATGTGCATATATCACAGTCTCTCCATTCAGCTACTGCAGAACATTTCATTTGTTTTCAGTTTTGGATTTCCATGATCACAAATGAAGTTGAATGACTTTTCATATATATGCCGGCCATTTGGTTTTCCCTTTTCTGTGAATGGCCTGTTCCAACCTCCACTCATTTTTCTGTTGGCATATTTGCCTTTTCCTTATTGATCCGTAAGGGTTCTTTATATACCAGATGCTAATTCTTTGTTTCATATCTATCTATCTATCTATCTATCTATCACAAGTGGCATCATTCAGTCCATTTTTGTCTTTTCCATTTTATTTATGATATGTTTTGTGTACACATTGATGAGTCTTTATGTTTTATGCCTTCTTTTGTATCTTGTTTAAGAAGTCCTTCTCCACTCTAAGACTTTCGTATCATCTTTTTGTCAGTCATCATATAGAAGCAAAAAGGATCAGCAAGTACCTACTTTAAAAATCGTAGACAGTTGTAACTCAGACTGTCGTGTCTGCCAATCAAGCAGGACTGTTCCTTAGTCATCTGTCAGAATAGGAGGTAACTAATAACCGCTTGAGGAAGCAGTAGGAGGATGTGTAAAAAGTGAGGCAAGCCCAAGACGTAGGTGACACAAGCAGATAATCGGCTGGAGAGCGGGATACTTTGCCAAAGAATACTTCTAAAATCTTGTGTTCTGTTTTTGTTTTGTTTTGTTTTGTTTTGTTTTGTTTTCTTAACCTTGTGTTCTAAAGCTGGTTGTGCTTACCTAACAAACCATTATAGTGAAACCACGTAAGAAAGTTCTTTAGGCAATAAAACCTTTATGTAAGTAAGTGTGTGTTTATTATAGAGTTGTGATTCAGGGTGAAGGTCTCAAACACATGTGTTTCGTTATAAAATGTTTACTTTTTTTTTTAATACTTCCTAGGTAATGTATATCCTTTTCAAATATGAAGGCTTAGGATCTTCTGCAGTCAAGTGTAATAACCATTTTTCACTATAAAAGTTGTATAAACAGGATTCTCAATGATGTCTTCCTCTTCTGCAGTAGATTTTATTAATTTTTTGAGGTTTAACTTTGTATTGTTCATAAAGAGAACATTTGCAAAAGCTTGGTTTCTTCTTTCATCTAACCTGTACTGAACGTGTAGTATGTGCAATTAGTAATTTGTTTCAAATTTGGATTTGTTCTAGAAAATTAAACAATGTAAAAATAAGCCAACAGATGGAATTCTCACCAAGGAATTGATACATTCAGTTCATCCTGAATCACCTACCCTCAAAACTTCCTTGTGTTTCAAGGAGCAAACTCTGTTACCTGTGAATCATGCTCTTCGAACTATAGAGGGCAGCAACCCAGCAGATAATCGTTACAGTGAATACGCTGAGGAGTTTTCCAAATCGGAACCCGGTGTGGTCAGCTTAGAGTATGGTGTGGCAAGAATGACTTGTTAGATGCATAGAGTATTGTCTGGACTGACTGTAGTGCAAGAATGGATTGTGAGAATGGTCTTTGCGCATGACCAAAAGGAATTTGTCTGATAATGATTTTGGAGTCGAGTAGTTGAAGAAAGGGTAATAACTGCTGTTGTGGGAGAAGTAAGTCCATTTCATTGCATTTCTGGCAAGGAATGACTTTCAGTCCTTGAAGAAACGAGTGGTATGGGCGGATCTACTCAGAACACAACTTGTACTGTATACTAGTGAATTGACACTTCTGTATGATTTGTATGTTAATTACAGCCAAACATGAATAACTTTCCTTAACTCTAATTTAATTGACCAAGTTCTCCCTTACTTAATAATTGACATGGCATGGACTTATAATTATGTAACCATGAGTATTTACATATTTTGCCTAGTAGTGATGTTTAATGTTGAAGTGCCATGAAAAATACTTCTAAGAAAGCCTTAAAAATGTCAATTTATTCTTTACTCTTAGGTTTTATAGCCGAGAGCAAGGTTTTTTTTGTTTTTTTCTTTTGGTCAGCCTTGTTTTATCTGTAAAGAATTGCACTCTCATTACTGCAGGGGTTGCATGCTACAATACTCCTGTATAAACAGATGTACAAGTCCACTGTTAAGTTCATGGTTGGCTGGTCCCGCTTCCATATTCAAGATTAATGAAAACTGAAGGTTTAATTCTGATTCCAGTTTGTGCAGTGCTACACTTGATGACATTACTTACAACTTAGATTACTGATTTCTTGAATACGTGTAAACATATTTGACTGTCTTTTATGTATGGATTACTGCATTCTTTTGATGCTCTGTGGTTGGCTTTATTCCTTTTTTAACTGTGTAACTTTAACAAGCTAAGGCTCTAAAACTGTTCTTAGAGACAGTGAAGAGTATATAGATATATACGGTTTTATCTTTCAATGAGTTGCTCTTCCTAAAACAAACTTTCAGTTTCCTTAAAATTTTGGGATTAAAAAAGGGAAGTTAGTACAGGTAGTTTAGATTTTGCTTGGTTGCATGAATTTTAAAGCAGCCATTTCTATGTGGAACATTTTTATCGTATCCGTTAACATAGGGGAAGAAAAGGAAGATTAAGGATAGCCTAATACAAAGTTAATGTTTAGCAAAACAGCTTAAATGCTAGGAGGTTTCTGTTTGCCTTGTTATGTTAACTGTTTCTGTGTGCTAGTAACATATCTTTAAATGAAAAAAAAAAATCACATGCATTTGACGGTCTTCACTCAGCTGGCTTTAAAACTGAAGGTTTAAGTACACGGCTGGCAAGAGATGTGATTCAGGGAGAGTAGGAAACCTGCGTAAGATCCCTAATGCTTCTCTTTACTATGCTTATATCTATTTTATTAGTTTTGAGCATAAACAAGTATCTTTTTCACATGGGAAAAAAAAGCTTTATTGTATGGGAACTTACCTAATCCTGTTTATTTTTCCAATGCTTTTGTGTAATGTGTTATGTAAGAAGAAAAATACTCCTTTTTAAACAGTGACAGAAATGCACTATAAAATATAGTTTGTGATTTAGCCAAGCCTATTTCCATACTTAATTAAGCACTGGGACAGGAACCTTAATCTTTGTGACCACAAAGGGAAGCTTTTGTGCCTTGTTGCTTGGTTCCAGTTAACTGATTGTGGTTTTAGAATCTTCCATGGCAGACTTCTCATATTCACACGTTTTTGGTTTATCTTCAACTTCAGGCATATATATGTGTATTTATGTGCTCACACATGGACTGAGAAATCAGTTAACATCTGAAGTGACCTACAGCGTATGTGTTGGCAAAAAGCAGATTGTGTATGTGTCTTATAAAATTGAATTTATGTTCAGTGTGTTTGGGAATGTATAGCATGTAAATTATTACATATGTTATTTAAAGGTAATTAAATGTTCATATTTTACTTTGAATGTTTTTCTTCTGTAAAAAAACCACAAAAAACAAATGGCATCAAGTTGTGGTGGTTCTTTCTTTCCTCAGTTCATTTTCCCAAAGGTTGATGTTGATAAATAATAACTTACATAAAGGTAATTACCAAAATATTTAAAATAGGCACAGTGGGCTAAAAGGCTCAGCAGATGTAGTTGAGTCACTTAATTTTGGTGGAAGGCAGTGTCCAGTAAGTGTATACATTTGGTAAAATGTCTTGCCAAAGGCAGATCTGGAGGTAAATGTGAGGAGGAAAGTGACTTGCAGGAAGGAGTTTATATGGGGGTGTTTTGAACAGGTTAGCTAAGCCAGAGTAGCTCAGGGAATCCTGACTAAAAAAGATGGAAGGAAGTCTTTTTTTTTTTTTTTTTTTTTTTTTTATTCTCTTTATTTAGTGGAGTAGCAGGGCAGGGTGGGTAGTAGTATCAGGAACCCCCCGCCTCCTTTTTGAAAGACTATTTTTTAAAGAGAAGTTTAGGTTCACAGCAAAATTGAGAGGAAGGTCCGGAAATTTCTCACGTACCCCACCAGAGTGGTACATTTGTTACAACTGATAAACCTAAATTGATACGTCATTATCACTCAAAGTCCATGGTTTACCTTAGGGTTTATTTAGTCTTGGTGTCCTATATTCCGTGGGCTTTGGGCAAATGTATGATGACCTTTATAGTATCATACAGAGTATCTTCACTGCCCCCCAAATCCTCTGTGCTCTGCCTATTCATCTCTCCCTACCCACCCACTCCTGGCAACCACTGATCTTTTTCCCATCTCTATAGTTTTACCACTTCCATAGCGTTGCATAGTAGGTATCATACGGTATGCAGCCTTCAGATTGGCTTCTTCCACTTAATAAATGCACTTCAGGTTCCTCTCGGTTTTTTCATGTCTTGATCACTCACTCACCGAATAATATTCCGTGTCTGGATATACCACGATTGATTCATTCGCTTATTGTAGGGCACCTGGGTGGCTTCCAAGTTACGGCAGTTTTTAATAAAGTTGCCTATAAACATGTGCTGTGCGGGTTTTTGTGTGGACAGAAGTTTTCAACGCCTTTGGCTAAATGCCAAGGAGTGTAATTACTGGGTTGTGTGGGAGGAGCCTGTTTAATTTTGTAAGAAAGCGCCAAAACGTCTCCCAAAGTGGGGGAGCCGGTGGTATTCCTACCAGCGGTGGATGAGACTTCCTGTTGTTCCGCATCCTCACCAGTGTTCACCGTTGTCGGTGTTCTGCGTTCCGGCCGTTTGAATAGCCTTTTTTGACCTCTGGGTTTTTTTTGTTTTTTTTTGTTTTTTCCAGGTCCGCTTTAGAGTACTGAAAATTCATTCAGTTGGCATTCTAAGTTGGATGAAATTCTGATCGTTTACAAAACTATATAAGGAGAAGTTGCAGGCTTTTATCAGTGATGTCGATCCATTTTCATTGGCCGTGTTTTGGCTATTCTGTTGGCTTTTCCGTGCAGTAGTACAACTCGCATTAACATGTTTTGGTTGGTTAAAACGTAGAACCTGTTTTTACAAGTACAGAACTATACGCTTTAGAAGGCTGTATCTAGAAAAAGTCTGTAAACTAAGGTGACTGACTATCTCAAGAAAAGGATATATACTGTTGTACTTATCAGAAAATAAAACCGTAATTTCTGCCATTTTTCTAAATGGTATTAGTGCTACTCTAATTGTTTCCAAGCAAGTAAAATACCCCTTTGCACGGCAACTCTTGTCAAAGAGTGGAATGTGTAACCAAAAGCAACCTTCAGAAGCATTTGCACTTAACGATATTGTGGAGCTTCTGTTGCAGAATGGTAGGAGAATCACATTCTGAATCGCCTACCCCGGTCAGTAAGCGTCTCTCCTGTTCTTAAAGGAAACGCAGAATTACTTTCCCATGGAGAGCAGTAATTTGGGACGCATCGTACTTAAGAAACATTGCTGCACAAGATGGGTGAGAAAGAAACCTTTGTTTTAGGTCACCGAGAGTTTGGGCTCTGTTACTGTAGCATAACCTAGTTCATCCTGAATGAGGAAACCATTAGCACACCTAAGAAGTTAAGAAGCCTCTGATTTCATCTAGATTCCAGCCCCTCATGGTCTCCTAAGGGCCTTTTACTTATTTTTGCACCATCTACAGTTAAGGTTCGTGCGTTGCATTTGCTTGTACCTCTCTAGGCTCTGACGTTGAACAGTCCCCTCACCCTTTGCAGCGATATCTTGAACCAGACCAACTGTAGGGTACCTTACGACTTCCTGTACCTCCTTACTCAGGAGGATATAATAATCAGCCTGTTCCACTGTTTTGATGATAAATTCGATCACTTGGTTGGTCTCTCCTTCTAAAGGTACATTTGCCCCCCACCCCCACCCCGGCTTCGCACTTAGCCAATTCTCTGCCAGGTGATTTTTTTTTTTAAATGTTTATTCATTTTTGAGAGACTGAACGTGAGTGGGGGAGGGGCAGACAGAGGGAGACACAGAATCCGAAGCAGGCCCCAGGCTCCAAGCTGTCAGCACAGAGTCTGATGCGGGGCTTGAGCTCACGAACCGCGGGAGCATGACCTGAGCTGAAGTCGGACACGACCGACTGAGCCACCCAGGCGCCCCATCTGCCAGGTGGTATTTTGACATCAAAATGAATATCCCATTCCCTAACAACTTGTCCATTTGATAATATTTGCCCGAATCAGTTCTTTCTTTTTTTTTTTTTTTTTTTTAATTTTTTTTTTCAACGTTTTTTATTTATTTTTGGACAGAGAGAGACAGAGCATGAACGGGGGAGGGGCAGAGAGAGAGGGAGACACAGAATCGGAAACAGGCTCCAGGCTCCGAGCCATCGGCCCAGAGCCCGACGCGGGGCTCGAACTCACGGACCGCGAGATCGTGACCTGGCTGAAGTCGGACGCTTAACCGACTGCGCCACCCAGGCGCCCCCCGAATCAGTTATTTCATTGGGTGTTCCAAAATGCTGATTTTCTAAATTGTCTTTTCACTTTTACATTTATTTGATGGTATTTAAAGAAGTGCTTTCACTCATCAAATGGGAAAATTCTTCTGGAAAAGGGCCTGATAAATGCTTAATTCTTTCCCTTTAATCACTAATTTTCAGAGTAGGGAGTTGTAATACCTCCAAAAATTAGTTTTCTCTCTTTTTCTGTAGGGATGTGTATTTTTCTAATCAGTTGCATTAAGGCTCTTTTTGCACACTGTCTGTGCAGAAGAGCTCCTTCAAGTTCCTTTCATGTCCGTTCAGGTACCAAGTAGTTTTGAGCACATTTTTGGATTCTGACACGAGTAGATGTGCCAGGCCCATCTTGTGCTTTCCTGGCTCCGGTTTTGGGATTGGCCATTTCTCCAAGGAACCTTTGTTCCTGTTAGTGGGGAATAATATTTAAAACCAAACTCTGGACATCACATGTGCTCATTGCTCCTGGAGCGTCACTGCTTCCAGGCCCTTTCAGTGGACAGAACTAGAAAAATGTACTTCTAAAAATAATAAATGTAGGGGTGCCGGGTGGCTCAGTCAGTTAAGTGTCTCTTATTTCAGCTCAGGTCATGATCTCATGGTTTGAATCCCATGTTGGGCTCTGTGCTGCCACTGCAGAGCCTGTTTGGGATTCTCTCACTATTGTACTCTCTCTCTCTCAAAATAAATAAATAAACTAACTGACTAAATAAATAAGTAACTTTAAAAAATAATAAGTTTAGACAATATTAATTCAAATTATTATTACCACAGGGCTTTCTTTGGTCTATTTCTTTTTTCCTTATACTAAAAATCCTGGTTTCTAATAGCATGTGTATATTGACCTTTTTTTTAAAAGTAGGCTCCATATCCTGCAGAGTCCGAAGCAAAGCTTGAAATCACGACCCGGAGATCAAGACCAGAGCTGAGATCAAGAGTCGGACGCTTAACCAGCTGAGCCACCCAGGCATCTCTTGACATTTTTTGTTTTATTCAACAATATACTACAGTATACAAAATATAGTTTCACAATTGCAATTAGTGTTACTACTAATGATAGAAATACGGAATAAAAGTTAAGGTTTCTTTGCAGTTCTCTTTATCCTTGTGTATATCCTACCAAGGACATAAAGAGAATTATATTCAAAAGTCACTTGAAATAATTTCTCTGTTCACCTTACAGGCACACCTGAGAGATACTGGGATTTGATTCCAGACCACTACAACAGAGTAAATATCACAATAAAGTGAGTCAAATGAATTTTTTGGTTTCCCGATGCATATGAAAGTTATTCTTACACCATACCATAGTCTATTAAGTGTGCAGTAGAATTACGCCTATAAAAATAATGTATATACCTTAATAACACTTTATTGCTAAATAATGCTGACCATCATCTGAGTTTCCAGTGAGTCATAATCACTGATCACAGCTCACCATAAGAAATATAATAATAATGAAAAGTTTGAAACATTGAAAGAACTACCAAAACGCAACACAGAGATAGGAAGTGAACAGATGCTGTTGGAAAAATGGTGCCGATAGACTCATTCGATGTAGGGTTGCCACAAACCTTCAATTTGTAAAAATTAAAAAAAAAAAAATGTGGTTATCTATAAAGTGCAATAAAAAAAGGAACAACTGTGCTAATTTGAAATACAACTAAGATATTTTGTTTTCAAATTTAGGATTTGCTAATTCTCTTTTATGGTTTAGTGGATTTTTAAAGAGGTAAAACATAATTCAAAATTCCAATTTCTATAAAAAGGTATATGCAGAAGTCTTGCTTTTATTCCTTTCCCTTCCGCCCTGTTTTTTTCCCACTACTCTTCCATCCCCCCCACCACAGGCAGCCACTTTTATTCGTTTCTATTACCCTTTCAATATTTTTTTTGCAATTAAATGTGCATATATATATGATGTATGTACATATATATTTATTTGCTTTTTTCTTGAACAAAAGATGCTGACTTTCTATACTATTCTGTATCTTGCATTTTTTATATCACTGAATCTTGAGGATTACTTCAGATCATTACAGATGGAGCTTGCTCAGTCCTCGTTCATGGCTACATAGTACTTACTCCATGGTATAGATTTTATTAAACTAGTGAATTCAACTCATTCCTATTTTTTTAAACTTTTTATTATGCAGATGTTCAAAAGTTCAAAAATAAGAGTAGTGTCATAAGCCTTTGTGTATATATCTAGAGTCAATTATTAATGGCAGTTTGCTAATCACATTTGATTGATACTCTGCCATTTTTTGTTGTTGGCATATATCAAAACAGATTTCAGACATACCATTTTACCAAGTAGTTCAAAGTGTGTGTGTGGCGGCAGGGGGGCGGGGGGGGGGGGGCGCTAGCTAGCTAGCTAGCTAAGGTGTGGTAACGATGCTGTAGGTTGATGGATAAGGCATCAATATATTTTTTTCTTTTTCATATATTTAAGGTCATTTGCACTTCTCTGTGAATTGCCTGTTCATGTCTTTTGCCCATTTTTTTCTGAACAAGTTCTGTTTTTTCTTAAGAGTTTTTTATACTTCAGGGAGACTGACTTTTTCTCTATGATGTAATGTGCAAATATATTCTCCTTGTTTGTCATTTGCTTCTTGCTTTTTGCTATGCAGAAGAGTTTTAGATTTTGGAGATAGAATTCTATTCATTTTATATTGCTTCTTGTTTTGAGTTAGTTAGACTTTCTAATCCTAGGTTAGAAAATAATTCACCCATGTTCTTTTAGTATTTATAGCTGAGTTTTTTTGTTTGTTTGTTTGTTCTTCATTTGACTCTCTGGTTCATCTGGAGTTTGTTCTGGATATAAAAAGAAATATGGATTCAAATTTATCTTTTCCCAAATGGTTATCTGGTTATTTTAGTCATTTGTTAGTAAATTCATCTTCTTATCAGTGATTTGAGACATCATGTTTATGTACTTTTGGATTCTCTTCCTTAGCACTGGTGTGTCTGTTCATGTACCAAAACTGTACAACTGTATTTATCAAAGCTATATGGTAGAACTGTGCCTTGGCACTTTTCTTTCTCAGAGTTTTCTTTACTATTATTTTTATTATTCATTTTGAGGCCATCTCAAGTATTCAGAAAAGTTGAAAGTACAGAAGAAACATTTTTCCTGAACCCCTTTGAAAGTAAGATGCCGACATGTTGCCCCTACTCCTTTAGACACGTTAAGTGTATTTTCCCTACAAACTAAGGCATTTCCATATAACCGTAATGCAGCCATCAAAACCAGAAAGTTAACATAACCACTCTATAATTCTCAGACCCCATTTAAAATTTCCAACTGTCCCCCAAATTACCTTTATTTAAAAAGACAATCCAGGGGTGCCTGGGTGGCTCAGTCGGTTGAGAGTCTGACTTCGGCTCAGGTCATGATCTTTTGGTTCATGGTTCGAGCCCCATGCCAGTTCTGTGCTGATGGCTCGGAGCCTGGAGCCTGCTTCAAATTCTCATCTCCCTGTCTCTCTCTGCCCCTCCCCCTGCTTGTGCTCTGTCTCTAGCTCTCTCAAAAATAAATAAATAAATATTTTTTAAAAATCATTAAAAAATAAAAATAAAAAGGCAATCCAGTTGTTGAATCCACATGTTGAATTCGATTCTCCAGTCTCTTCAGCTTCTTCAATCAGGAAAGTTTCTCAGTGTTTTCTTGAATTTCATGATGAGTACAGACCAGTTATTTTGTACTATCAGGTGAAATCAGTTTATTCTGCTACTGGTGGTGTTAATTATGAACCCTTGAGTAAAGTGGTGTGTTCCAGGTTTCTTCAAAGTAAAATCACTCTTCTTGTCTTTAAAATTAATAACATTAGTATTTTGTGGAAAGTCCTTTGAGCCTATGTAAATGATCCTTTTTATTATCAAATAAATGTTCAGTTTATTTCATTTATTTATATTAACTTGGACTCATCTTTGGTGTTAACTTTGCCATAATTTATAACTTCATTGTGTGTACATTTACTTCAACTTTCTATGTTTACTTTATCTGTTTACTATGTGGTCTTTTTCATTTAAAAATATTTTTAAACCTTTCTTTTAGTAATTACATATTTGGACTTAGGTTCGAGTGGTCGCCTCTTTAGTGATATTTTATATGAAGCACCTAGCTCATTTTTTACCTTACTTAGGTTTCTGCTCTTTGGATTGTCCACTGTATGTAGTAATCCTTGGCTCCCATGTGGTACTTGTGTGTCAATGAGCTTATTCTATTCTTCCTTTTCTGTCTCCCTTCTGTGTTATTTCCACTTTGTCAGAGCATATAACATTATCAAACTATCCTTCCACCCTCATCTCGTTTTTTTCTACTCTAGAAGTTTTCACTAAATGTCTCCAATGCTCAACACCAGTCTTTGCCAAAGTTTCCCCAGTGGAGCTTATCCCCTTGAAGATTCTTTAGAAGAGCTTGCAAGTACAATCTTTAGTTCTTGCAAATATTTTCTATAAATTTTATTCTTTTTTTTATTCTATTTTTTTTTTTAATTTTTTAAAATTTACATCCAAATTAGCATATAGTGCAACAATGATTTCAGGAGTAGATTCCTTAGTGCCCCTTACCCATTTAGCCCATCCCCCCTCCCACAACCCTTCCCATAACCCTCAGTTTGTTCTCCATATTTATGAGTCTCTTCTGTTTTGTCCCCCTCCCTGTTTTATATTATTTTTGTTTTCCTTCCCTTATGTTCATCTGTTTTGTCTCTTAAAGTCCTCATAGGAGTGAAGTCATATGATTTTTGTCTTTCTCTGACTAATTTCACTTAGTATAATACCCTCCAGTTCCACCCACGTAGTTGAAAATGGCAAGATGTCATTCTTGTTGATTGCCGAGTAATACTCCATTGTATATAGATATACCACATCTTCTTTATCCATTCATCCATTGGTGGACATTTGGGCTCTTTCCATACTTTGGCTATTGTCGATAGTGCTGCTATAAACATGGGGTGCATGTGTCCCTTTGAAACAGCACACCTGTATCCCGTGGATAAATGCCTAGTAGTGCAATTGCTGGGTCCTAGGGTAGTTCTATTTTTAGTTTTTTGAGGAACCTCCATACTGTTTTCCAGAGTGGCTGCACCAGCTTGCATTCTCATATAAATTTTATTCTTTAAGAGTAGTATGGCTGGATATAAAATCCTTTGTGTATACTTTCTTTCCTGAGGTTTCTTAGAAATGTTGTTTATTTATTGTTGAGAAGTCTGATGCCAGCCATATTTTTCTTTATAAGTGGCTTGGCCCTTTCCCTGGAAGCCCAGTGGGTTTTGTTGTGTGTATGTGTGTTGGGGGGGGGGGGTAATTTTTTTTAATTATTTATTTTTGAAAGAGCACGAGTAAGGGAGGGGCAGAGAGAGAGGGAGAAACACAGAATCTGAAGCAGGCCTTAGGCTCTGAGCTGTCAGCACAGAGCCCGATGCGGGGGTTGAACTCACAATCCATGAGATCATGACCTGAGCTGGAGTGGGACGCCCAACCTACTGAGCCACCCAGCTGTCCCTGTGTTGTTTTTTTTTTTTTTAAGTCAAGTCAATTTGGGGCGCCTGGGTGGTGGCTCAGTCAGTTAAGCGTCCGACTTTGGCTCAGGTCACGATCTCGCGGTCTGTGAGTTTGAGCCCCACATCGGGCTCTGTGCTGACAGCTCACAGCCTGGAGCCTGCTTCACATTCTGTGTCTTCCTCTCTCTCTCTGCCCCTCCACCGCTCATGCTCTGTCTCTCTCTCTCTGTCAAAAATAAATAAACATTAAAACAAATTAAAAAAATAAAGTCAAGTCATTTTATAAACTAGTATCTTGCAGTTAGTTACCTCCTCTAGTCAGTTTTTCCAGGTACACTGGGGCCCAGCTGAACATACAGATTCAGGTCTTCTATTTCAGCAAAGTTTTCTAGAATCATTTTGTAAATACTGGTTTTAGGGGTGCCTGAGTTTTAGGGCTCAGTTTGTTGGGCATCTGGCTCTTGATCATGGCTCTCGGGTCATGATCTCATGCTTTGTGGGTTCAAGTCCCGCGTCGGGCTCTGCGCTGACAGCAGAGACCCTGCTTGTGATTGTCTTTCTCCCTCTATCTCTCTGCCTCTCCTCTGCTCACACACACTCTCTCTTTCTCTCCCTCTCTTTCTCAAAAGAAGTGAATAAACTTTAAAAAATATATATTAGTTTTATTGTTTTATTCTTCTTCAGGGGCTTAAATTTCATAAGTATTAGATCTTTTTAGTTTTCTGTATCAGTTTCTCTTTTTACCATTTTTTGTTCGTTTCTGTTTAATTTTTTACATCTTTTATTTCTTTCCTCTATGCTGTTTATTGTGCACTTAGTTGTTCATATTCTCCTTTTGGAAACTTAAAATTTAATCTTTGTTTCTGGATTTGTTTTCTTTTGCTTCAATATCTTTCCTTTTGTTTTAATGTTTTATTTATTCTTGCAAGAGAGAGACAGAGCACGAGCAGGGGACGGGCAGAGAGGGAGACACAGAATCTGAAGCAGGCTCCAGGCTCTGAGCTGTCAGCACAGAGCCCAACGCGGGACTCGAACTCACAAACCATGAGATCATGACCTGAGCTGAAGTCAGATGCTTAACTGACTGAGCCAGTCAGTCAGGTGCCCTGCTTCAGTTTCTCTTTTAAGTTTGTTAATTCTTGTTTCACATCTTTTTGTTCATTTCTATTCTGAGTTTTTGAATTTATGATTAGTGGTTGTTTATCATATCAGCACTTCTTTTAATTATATTTTAATGCATGTTGTCGTGTTGCTACAGTTTGCCTCCACTTGTAGCATTT
The DNA here is from genome assembly GCF_028018385.1 of Neofelis nebulosa. NCBI lineage: Eukaryota > Metazoa > Chordata > Mammalia > Carnivora > Felidae > Neofelis > Neofelis nebulosa. Next base: position 239,011,100 of record NC_080782.1, read on the forward strand.
ATCTGTGGGGTTTCATCTACTGAAAAGTTTTAATTCTCGTTTTTGCTTTCTTCTTATAATAACTTCCCATGGATGCTTGTTTTTGTTTGCTATTCATAAGCGTTTGTGTAGGATTTTCTTGGAACAGTTGTAGCAGGTGATCCTATGAAGAAGAATGGAAGAATTAGCATGTATTGCTAGTTTAAGAACTTCCTCTTCTGTTGCTGTAGTGAAGTACAGTTTCTTTAATAAATGTGCCTTTGTTGTCTGTCTTCGGATTTATTTATATTATCTTGTCTTGGTAAAAGGCTTATCTTTAGCTGTCTTTTTCTTTCCCAATACCTCCACCTTTCAAGATACTTTCTTTCCACTGGAAGTAACGTCTTCCTAAGATCACCACAACATACATCCTAAACTCCTTCTTTTTGACTCTATAGTTTAAGATATGGTGTCAATATTTCTTCATGTAGAGAGGAATTCTCTATGGGAATGAACTATAGCTGATGTTAACTGTCACATTGCACTCTCTCACCTGACTGTCCACTTTGGGTGGACATTTTCCACCTGACTGTCCACTTTGGGTGGAGAACCAGTTCTGCTGGTCTCAGATCTTTATTCCCTTAGTCACATTTAAATTGAAATGTATGAAATTCTCTCGGTTATGCTGCAAACGTGTGCCAGGAAGGACTTAATTTGTCCTCCCCGTTCACCTTTACAGCTACACCGATGAATATGTGGAAGTTCTAATGGGACTAATTGGATCTAGGGGTGGCGGGGGTCACGTGGTTGCACTCGAGGCCAAAGGCAAGGTAGGTGTGGTTACTGTAACGGGGACAGCAGAGTCAAAACGGCAGTTAGAGTGGTCAACTCATAAAGACCGGTGGCATTGGCTAGTTGATAATGGTGTTTCCAGAAGTGAAATAGATAGGAAACCTACTAAATTCTTACTTGATCTGTACAAGCAGAAAAGTTTATGCTCATGGAATTCATTGGCCTTGCTGCGTTGTCTAAACAGCTGGCCTGATAGGACAATGGAATGGTCCTTTGAAGATTCAGTTGTAGTGCCAGCTCGGTGGCAATACCTTGCGGGGCTGGGACAAGGTTCTCCAGAAGGCTGGGCATGCTCTGGATCAGTGTCCAATATATGTTGCTTTTTCTCCCATAGCCAGGAGTCATGATTCCAGGAATTGCTCACTATTACTCCTCTAGGAGTAATAGGATTATTCACTATTACTCCTAGTGACCCGCTAGCAAAGCTTTTGCTTTCTCTTCCCATGATGTCATGCTCTGCTGGCCTACATAGTCTTAGTTTGAGAGGGAGGAATGCCTCCACCAGGAAACACACCAATGATTTCATGAGCTGGACGTTAAGACTGCCACCTGCCCGTGTTGGGCTCCTCTTGCCTCTGAATCAACAGGCAAAGAAGGGAGTTACCGTGTTGGCTGGGCGATTGGTCCCGACTACCAAGAGGAAAGTGGACTGCTGTTACACAGCGGAGGTGAGGAAGAGTGTGTCTAGAGTACAGCAGATCCTTGTGGGCTTCTCTTAATAGTACCATGGCCTGTGATTAAGGTCAGTGGAAAACGACAAGAACCCTATCCAGTCAGTTACTGATGATGCAGACCCTTCAGGAATATAGGTTTGGAGAAGTCAGGGGAGATACCTGGGCAGCTCAGTCAGTTAAGTGTCTGACTCTAGATTTCAGCTCAGGTCATGATCTCACAGTTCGTGAGTTCAAGCTCTGCATCAGGCTCCATGCTGGCAGTGTAGAGCCTGCTTGCAATTCTGTCCCTCTCCCTCTCTCTGCCCCTTCCCATCTCTTTCTCTCTCTCTCTCTCTCTCTCTCTAAGTAAATAAATAAACTTAAAAACAAATGTTTTTTTAAAGGAATATAGGTTTGGGTCACTCCAGCAGGTGAAGAACCATGACCAGCTGAGGTGCTGGCTGAAGGCAAAAGGACTACAGAATGGGTAGTGGGGAGAGGTACTTACGAATGCCAGAAATGACCATGTGACCAGTTACAGATTGAGGACTATCGTTTTCATGAGTATTTCCTTCTTATATTGATGAATACATTTGTGTGAGTATATATATGAAGCAAATATCCTTGTTTTCTTTCCTGTCTTGTTCCCCCATTATATAGCGTATCGTGTATTCACTATATCATTGTATCTAAGTGTTGTTAATGTCATATCGTAGTATTTAAGTTAGAGGACGTCAAGGAGAAGAGTAAACATCACTCAAGGATTTTATTTCCTCTTTTGGGGAAGGGGCTAGTCATTTTTCAGTTGTATGCAGAAGAGTTGTGTCATGTTAGGCAGAATTAGGATCCGGTTATTTTCTTTATTTGGAGAGAAGTATGGTTTAACAAGGTATGTATGGGCCCAAGGTGACAAGGGGTGGGCTTGTGGTGATTAATTTTGTGTGTCAACTTGACTGGGTCATGGATACCCAGATACTCAGCTGAACGTCATTCGGAGTGTTCTGAGTGTGTTTCTGGAGGAGATAGCATTCGAGTTGGTGGACTCAGTAAAGCAATGTGGGTGGGCATCTTCCAATCCATTGAAGGTGTGAAGAGAATGAAACAAGGAGAAAGAACTTACCTCCTTCTTCTGCCTGAATGATCCAGCTGGGACACTGGTCTTCTCTAGCCCTAGGACTGGAGTTTACACTATTGGGTCCCCCTGAGTCTCACGCCTTCAGACTTGGACTGAATTATGTTCCTGGCTTTCCTTGGGTGTCCAGTTTGCGATGGTAGATCACGGGACTTCTCAGCCCATGTAATCATGTGAGCCAGTTTCTCGTAATAAATCTCTTTCTCTGTGTGTATCCTTTTGCTTCTGGTTCTCTGTCGAACTCAGACTAACAGAGGTAGCTACGATTATCCAGTGGGGACCCAGGAGTCCCCATCTCTTCTTCTTAGGGTCTTTCTATTCTGTTTGTTTATTTTGAGAGAGAGTATGTGTATAAGGAAAAAAGAAATAGACCAAAGAAAGCCCTGTGGTAATAATAATTTGAATTAATATTGTCTAAACTTATTATTTTTTAAAGTTATGTATTGGTTCTTTTCTCAAGTTTCTTTGGTTATGAGGATCCCCTAAGATTCATGTGAATTTATGGATGTGCTTTTCTATTTCTGCAAAAGCGCTGTGGAATTTTTGATGGGCATTTTATTGAACCTCTAAATTGCTTTGGATAGTGTTGACATCTTATCTCTATTAAGATTCTTATTCATGAACGCAGGATGTCTTTCCATTTATTTGAATTTCCTTTAATTTCTTTCACCAACATTTTATAGTTTTCAGTGTACCTCCTTGTTAAGTTTATCCCTAAGTATTTTGTTCTTTTTGATGCTATTATAACTGGAATTGTTTCCTTAATCTCCTTTTTGGATTGTTCATTGCTAGCATATAAAACCCCCACTCATTTTTGTCTGTTGATTTTGTCTCCTGCAATTTTGCTACATTCATTTATTAGCTCTAACAGTTTTATGTGTGAGGGGGAGACTGTAGGGTTTTACACATGTAAGATCATGTCATCTGTGAACAGAAATACTTCTTTTTTTTTCCAATTTGGATGCCTTTTGTTTCTTTTTCTTGCCTACTTGCTCCAGCTAGGACCTTCAGTAGTAAGTTGAATGGAAATGGTGAAAACAGGCATTCTTTTTTAAAATTATTTTTATTTTGTTATTAAACTTTTTTCTTTTACTTTAGAGATAGAGAGACAGTGCACAAACAGAAGAAAGGGGCAGAGGGAGAGAGAGAATCTTCAGCAGGTTCCATGCCCAGAGCAGAGCCTGGCACAGGGCTCAATCCCACACCCCTAAGATCATGACCCTAGCCACAGTTAAGAGTCAGATGCTCAACCAACTGAGCCACCCAGGCACCCCCAAAACAGGAATTTTTATATTGTTCTTGATCTTAGGGGAAAAGCTTTCAGTCTTTCACCATCGAGTATGGTGTTAGCTCTGAGTTTTTCATAGGTGGCCTTTACCATATTGAAGAAATTTTCTCCTATTCCTAGTTTGCTGAGTGTTTTTATTATGAAAGGACATAGAATTTTGTCAACTGAATGTTCTGCATCAATTGAGATAATCACTTTTTTCCTCTTCTTTCTGATTTTTGTATGTTGAACCATCTTTGCATTCCAAGAATAAATCCCAATTGATCGTGGTCTATAATCTTTTTAACGTGCTGTTGAACTCAGTTTGCTAGTATTTTCTTCTCTCGTGTTGGCACGGTACAGGTTGGTAAACTACAGGAAGAGTGACCACCATGAAAAGCTGACACTTCAGCAAGGAAAAAGGGACAAAAGCATATCTCAACTGCATTAACTGAGCCGTCATCTTTCCAACTCATCTCAAATTTGTGTTTTGATATATATGGTTACCAAAAATATGAAAATTAAAATAATAAACATGAGTACGAGGATCGCATAAAATATATGAGAAATTCTAGTCACGTAGCCATCTGAAACAAACACAGAATATTGTAAAGGAAATGAAGTGGGAGACAAGTTGAAGAGCACACGTGAGTGTGAAATTGGTTGAGTGAGAAGCTCCTATTCAGGTTACTGGATCATCATGGGAAAGAGTTGTGAGGAAAGTCCAGATTAATACTCTGCTATAGAAATATAATGCAAGGCCTATATGTAATTTAAAATTTTTCTAGGAAACACATTTAAAAAAGTACAAAGAGGGGCGCCTGGGTGGCGCAGTCGGTTAAGCGTCCGACTTCAGCCAGGTCACGATCTCGCGGTCCGTGAGTTCGAGCCCCGCGTCAGGCTCTGGGCTGATGGCTCGGAGCCTGGAGCCTGTTTCCGATTCTGTGTCTCCCTCTCTCTCTGCCCCTCCCCCGTTCATGCTCTGTCTCTCTCTGTCCCAAAAATAAATAAAAAACGTTGAAAAAAAAATTTTTTAAAAATAAAAAAATAAAAAAGTACAAAGAAAAAGAAGAAATTAATTTTAATGATACATTTTATTTAACCCAATGCATCTAAAATATTAGCATTTTAACACGTGATTGATATAAAAGTTACGGATGGATACTTAACATATTTTTGTATTAAGTCTTCTAAATTTGATATAGTTTATATTTAGGCACCTACCAGCTTCAACTTGCCACACTTTACATGCTCAGTAGCCACATGTGCCTACCGTATTGGGCAGCAAAAATCTAAACAGTGGGATCTTGCTTGCCCAGATCTGTTCGTCAGTTTAATTTTCCAGAGCTTGACAGATGAAATTGTTAGCTTTTCTGCTCTCTGTTCTTAACAGATCCAACTGTATGCTCTTATACAAGACAGTTCCCGTAGGAAGGTATAAATCCTGAAGTCTTTAATTTATCTAATGGCGTATTCTTTAGAAAGAGCCGACATTGGACTAATTGTGAAGAAACAGGCCGTTGGCAAGCGGTCTTGGCATTTGCGGAGGGCAAAGTAGGACCGGTGGCTAAGTAGTTGTGGCAGGTGAGGGCCTAAGGGAATCGGTTGAAGATTTTAGGCTCAGTGGATCCAGCAGGAGGTAGATTTTTTGAGCAGTTGGTAGATAGGGGAACAAAACATCAGGGAGATTGGGAACAAAAGTTGAGTGGGCAGAGAAGTTGGCCTTTCTTCGCTCTCGCGCCCATGTGTGAGTGTGAGGGACATGTGTACACACGAGAGTGCAGGATGCAGGACCGTGGGTGTCCAGATTCCAGGGATACGGCAGCAGCGTGAGCTCATACAAGTCCCTGTCTTGGTCTTTTTCCCTTTCACCTCACTTGTATTCCACTCCCCAAAACATCCATTTATTTTTGTGTGTATTTTTTAAATGTTTATTTTTTTTAAATTTTTTTTTAACGTTTTATTTATTTTTGAGACAGAGAGAGACAGAGCATGAACGGGGGAGGGGCAGAGAGAGAGGGAGACACAGAATCAGAAGCAGGCTCCAGGCTCTGAGCCATCAGCCCAGAGCCCAACGCGGGGCTCGAACTCACGGACCCCGAGATCGTGACCTGAGCCGAAGCCGGACGCTCAACCGACTGAGCCACCCAGGCGCCCCTAAATGTTTATTTTTGAGAGAGAGAGAGACGGGGGTACCAGCCAAGGAAGGGCAGAGAGAGAGAGGGAAACACCGAATCTGAAGCAGCTCCAGGCTCCGAGCTGTGAGCACAGAGCCCGACGCAGGGCTCAAACCCATGAACCGTGAGGTCATGACATGAGCCGAAGTCAGACGCTTAGCTGACTGAGCCACCCAGTCATCCCCAAAACATAGTTTTTAACGTGCCTTTCTTATCCTCAGGGTTTGGGTGCGTGTGTTTTACGTTTACATAAACCTGTGGAGTTCTTCCCTCTGTTGTTCTATCTTAGTCTCACTCGTGCTACCTTCTCACTGTCCTTTCCTTTGATGCTTTTCCCACTTCAAGTGGGACATTCTTTGTCTTTCGGGCATTTGGCACGAGCTCAGTGTCTAGTGCATGCCACGTAGGGTGCTGGGTACATCACAGACATCGTTTCATGGAAGTCTCTCAGTAACCCTGCACGGATGGTGGCATTTTCCTCATTTTGTGAAGGCACCAACTTGGAGCAGTTAGGCGACGTGTCTACTCCGACAGCTAGCAACTTGGACTCGTACTTTACTTTTCCGATTCCAAAATTCACACTCCTTCTGCGGTTCCAAAACCCTTCTTATTCTTTAGAGAAAAAAAATGCACACATCCTCTTCAATGAGGAAATGATATGAGCCAATTTGGCTATCTCTTGGGATGTAGGGAAAGTGGCTGTTTGCAGATTTGGTGATAACCGCAGCTAACATTTATTCAGTGCTTATGGAAGGCAGTACAGAGCAGTGATTAAGAACACAGCCTCTGGAGCCTGGCTGACCCCAGCTCTGCCCCCACACCCCCAAGTATCTGTGGACTTTGGGCTAGTTGTCAACCCCTCCCTGGAGAAAGAAGCCAGATTCTATGCAGTAGAGAACACAGTAAGAAAATGAAGGTATGGATGTTTTTCACTCATTCATCCATGCGGCAAATATTTGACAGGCCTACCATGTACCAGAGATTACTCTAGGATTATTCTAGGAGCTGGGGATCTAGAAGGGGACAAGGTATAAAAAGTCTCTGCCCTTGGGAAGCTTAGCTTTCAGTAGCAGCAAGTAGGGAGGCTGATACTAAAGGAGGAACAGGGACCTCAGCCGGAGGAGGAGGAAACAGAATAGGCAATATCTTCAGTTTACCGCTGTCTGTTGTGTGCTAGATAGAGCCTGCTTCTGACCAAACTCCATTCCCTAAGGGCAAGGTTTCATTGTTTAACCGTTTTATTGAGGTATAATTTAAATACTCTAAAATTCAACCTTCTTAAGCGGGCAATTCAATGATTTTTAATACATTTATAGACTTGCGCAACCCTCACCTCAATCCGGTTTTAGAATATCTTCGTCGCTCCATAAAACTCCTTCTTACTAAAAGCAAGGTGTTTTTGTTTTCTTGATGAATGAAAGGAGACAGTCTATTGTGTGGAAGGAGCGCTGACCCAAGGGCCAGGAGAAGCAGGACCCAGGCCTAGCTCCTCGGTGGTCCCCCCAGGCAAGACTCTTCCCCATAGAGTCTCGCTCTCCTCACCTGTGATATAAAGGGCAGGGCTTACTAAGTCTTCTTAGAGTTCTAAGATCAACTGACCAATGTTGTTGTATGCCTTAGTTTTCCAAAAAGTTTCCAAGGTATCATATACAGAGTCATTTACTGCCTTGCTTCTTGTAAGGGGCTAATCAGAAGTATCCAATTCAGATATTTTGCATCTTTCTATAGACAGTTCACACCATGAACTATCAATGCTCTCTTAACTACTGGAAATAGATTCATTAGCATTTAAAAATTGTTTTAAATGCTTACTTATTTTTGAGGGAGACAGAGACAGAGCATGAGCTGGGGTGGGGCAGAGAGAGAGAGAGGGAGACACAGAACCCATATCAGGCTCCAGGCTCAGAGCCCGACTCGGGGCCAAACTCACGAACCGTGAGATCAGGACCTGAGCCAAAGTCGGACCCTTAATGACTGAGCCACCCAGGTGCCCCTCATTAACATTTTTAAACCTAATAGCCAATTCCAGAAACCCAAGAGCCAATTCAGAAAACTCATCCCTAAAATTCTGTTTCTCTAGAGCCAAAGTCTGTGTGTGTTAGGGTTCTCCAGAGACACAGAACCATCAGGACATACAGGCATACCTCGTTCTAGTGCACGTTGCCTTACTGCTTTGCAAATACTGTGTTTTTTCACACACTGAAGGTTGGTAGCAACCCCATGGAGAGCAAGTCTATGGCACCAACAACATTTGCTCACTTCGTGTCTCTGGGTCACATTTTTTGGTAATTCTTGCAGTGTTTTAAACTTTTTCATCATTACATTTGTTACGGTGATCTGTGATCAGTGAATGTCAATGTTGTTATTGTAGTTTGTTTGGGGTGGGGGGTCCCACGAACCATGCTGGTATAAGACGGCAAACTTAAACCTAAATGTTATGTGTATTCTGACTGCTCCACTGACTGGCCCTTCCTCTATCTCTTTCCCTCTCCTTGGGCCTCCCTGTTCCCTGAGACACAACGATATTGAAATTAGACCAGTGAATAACCCTACAGGGGCCTCTGGGTTGTCCAAATGAAAGGAAGAGTCACACGTTTCTCACTTTCATCAGAAGCTAGAAATGACTAAGCTTAATGAGGAAGACAAGCCAAAAGCCACGGCAGGCCGAAAACGAGGCCTCTTGTGCCAAACATTAGCTAAGTTATGAATGCGAAAGAAACATTCTTTTTAAATTTTTTTTAACGTTTATTTATTTTTGAGACAGAGAGAGACAGAGCATGAACGGGGGAGGGGCAGAGAGAGAGGGAGCAGAATCGGAAGCAGGCTCCAGGCTCCGAGCCGTCAGCCCAGAGCCCGACGCGGGGCTCGAACTCACGGACCGCGAGATCGTGACCTGAGCCGAAGTCGGACGCTTAACCGACTGAGCCACCCAGGCGCCCAGGAAACATTCTTGAAAGAAAAAAGTACTCCTCCGGTGAACACATGAATCATAAGAAAGTGAAACAACTGTATTGCTGATACAGAGAACGTTTCAGTGATCAAACCAGCCACAGCGTTCCCTTAAGCCAAAGCCTAATCCAGAGCAAGGCCCTACCTCTCTTCAATTCTGTGAGGGCTGAGGGAGGTGAGGAAGCCGAGAAGAAAAGTACGAAGACAGCAGAGGCGGGTTCCTGAAGTTTAAGCAGAGAAGCGAGCTCCATGACATCAGATTGTAAGATGAAGCAGCACGTTATCCAGAAGAGCTAAGCTAAGATAGCAATGAAGGCGGCTACACTACACAACAGGTTTTCAACCAGATGAAACAGCCTTCTATTGCAAGAAGATGCCATCGAGGACTTTCGGAGCTGGACAGGAGACGCCAATGCCTGGATTGAAAACTTCAAAGGACAGGCTGACTGTCTCATTAGGGGCTAACGCGGCCGGTGACTGTGAGTTGAAGCCAAACTCAGTTACCCTTCCCAAAACCCTAGGGCCCCTCAGAATTACACTCCATCTATTTTGCCTGTGATCTATAAGTGGAACAACAAGGCCTGGATGACAGCACATCTGCTTACAGTAAGGTTTACTGAAGAATTTTTTTTTTTTTAATTTTTTTTTCCCAACGTTTTTTTTTTTTAATTTATTTTTGGGACAGAGAGAGACAGAGCATGAACGGGGGAGGGGCAGAGAGAGAGGGAGACACAGAATCGGAAACAGGCTCCAGGCTCCGAGCCATCAGCCCAGAGCCTGACGTGGGGCTCGAACTCACGGACCGCGAGATCGTGACCTGGCTGAAGTCGGACGGTTAACCGACTGCGCCACCCAGGCGCCCCAACTGAAGAATATTTGAAGCCTGCTATTGAGACCTGCTGCTCAGAAAAAACAAAAGATTCCTTTACAAATACTACTGCTCATTGACAATGCATCTGGTCACGCAAGAGCTCTGAAGATGCACAAGGAGATGAATGTTGTTTTCAGCTTGCTGACACAGCATCCATTCCACAGCCCGTGGATCACGGAGTCATTGTGACTTTCAGTCTTATTTTTTAAGAAATACATTTCATAAGGCTCTAGCTGCCATAGACGGTGATTCCTCTGATGGACCTGGGCAAAGTAAATTAAATCCCTCCTGAAATGGAAAACCATTAAGAACAACGGGAAGAGGTCAAAATATCCTTTGTAAGAGTTTGGCAGAAGTGGATTCCCACCCTTGGGGATGACTCTGGGGGCTCGGGGCATCAGTGGAGGCAATCACGGCAGATGTGGTAGAAACAGTGAGAGAACCAGAACTAGAAGTGGGGCCTGAAGGTGGATGGCATTGCTGTGTCTCGTGATAGAACGTGATGGGGTGAAGACTGCTTCTCACCGCTGAGCAGAGAATGTGGTTTCTCGAGATGGACTCTGCTCCTGCTGAAGATGCTGTGAAGCTTGTTGAAGGGACAGCAAAGGATTTGCAATATTACACAAACTTAGTAGTTAAAGCAACAGGAGGGTTTGATTGAAATATGACTGAAATTACTTTGTTTTCCCCTAGAAGTCAAACTGTGAAGTGCTTTATAGTCCATAAACTAAGCAGGCGGTGAGACTTGTGCTCTTGAAGAGCGAGGTTGGCCCAGTTGGGCGGGCTCAGTGTAATGTCTCCGTTCTCCACCAGATGGCGCTGCTAGCCTACTGGGGTGGATTGTTGTGGCGCTCATAGGTGCATATGCGCATGTGTGGGAGCGGTGAAAATGGCGTCATCCAGCTACCCATTCTCTAGTATTGGGACTCTGTTCTTCCTGGCTAGCAATCACCCACCCGTCCTCTGTCTTCGGCTTCTGTCCACTCCCCGCTTTTACACAGTCTGTGACCACACCCCAGGCAGAACCTCCCTCCCGAGTTTTGTCTCTGATGTGGCTGTTTTTCCCCAGCCCCTTACTTCTGAGGGACTGCGGCTTTGACCCGCCCCGCCCCTCTGTGGGAGGGTCTCGCTGAGCAATGGCCGGGTGCTGGCTGCCCCCAAGAACGTTCGCAAGACTGTGCTGCTGCTGACGCCCAGAGACTGCGGCCGGGTGCCAGCCCGCCCCAGAAAAAGTTCACACGATAGCGTAGCAGCAGCATTTCAGGGATTATGGAAAATCACAACACACATCTGGCACCAGGCTTCACCCTTAACGCCCTTGTTCCAGCACCAGTGAATGTGGTTGTTCTCCCGGGTCCACTGGGGCCTTGCCTTTGGGGGGCCCACACAGTCTCTACCAGGTGTCCTTCCAGCAGGGGAACCACATCTCCCCGTGTGGCCTGAAGACCCCCGGACTCCGCTCTGCTCCTGGGGATTCGCCCGTCCCACTAGAGCACCGCCAGCTATCGAGCTGCGGAGTTGCAGACTCTATGCTTCCCTTGTTTATAGTCTTAATGGAATTTAAACCCTCTCCTTTCTCCCTTTTTTAGTTCAGTCCCTGTGGCTGTTTCCACTTTTCCACTTTCTCTCCAGCTGCTTTTGGAGGGGGTGCTTTTCCCGTATTCTCCTCCCCCCATCTCCATCTTCTCTCCACCTGCAAAAGTGGCTCTCTGCCCTCTGCAGCTTCTCTCTCCCCCAGTTCACCTCTCCCCGCCACATATCTGCTGAATTCTGTGGTTCAGGTTGTGCAGATTGTTGTGTTAATCCTCAGATCAGTTTTCTAGGTGTGCAGGATGGTTTAGTGTTGCTCTGGCTGTGTATCATGGACGCGAGACACAAAAAACTTCATGCTGTTCTGCCATCTTGGCTCCTCACGAAGAAGCCAAAAAATTCATTTGACTTGCATTGTGATACTCACTTTATTGTAATGGTCTGGAACTGAACCTGTAATATCCCTGAGGTATGCCTATGTGTTTGTGGGTGTGGATATGGGTGTATATATACATATACATACATACATACATACATACATATATATATATATAAATTTACATACATACATATATGAAAATGTATATATAAATATATATTATATATAAATATATAAATACATAAAATTATATATAGAAATTAATAAATATATATAAATTACATATAAATATATATATTTACATATATATATATATATATATATGAATTTATTTTAGGAATAGGCTCATAAAGTAATGGAGGCCAAAAAGCCCCACAGTTTGCTGTCTTATTGGTGTTGAACCAGGAAAGCTGGTGCCATACTTTGTTCTGAGTCCAAAGACATGAGAAAGGGGGAGAGGAAGGCTGATGGTGTAAGTTCCAGACTCAGTGTGATAGCTGAAGCAGGAGAAGGCATGTGTCTCAGGTCAGGAAGGAAGAGTAAATTCACCCTTCCTCTGCCTTTTTGTTCTATTTGGGCCTTCAGTGGACTGGGTGACACCCACCCACAAAGGGGAAGAACTCTTACTTTACTAGGCCCACCGACTGAGATGCTCATTTTTTCTGGAAATACCCTCACAGGCATACTCAGAAATAATGTTTTATCTGCTATCTGCCCAGATAAGTCCAGTCAAGTCGGCACATAAAATTAACTATCACAAGGGGCAGGACCCTTAAGGGCCTTTAAATCCAGGCCAAGGATCTCATTCAGTTGACTGTCATGGGGACTCATTGAGACTTTTGGTTATCGTTTTTATATGGCAGTGAATGATTCAAGATACGGTATCCTGGAACAAGGCCGAAACTTGAATCCTGTCATTCCTATCTGTGAATTTGATCAGGTTAATCTCCATAACTTTCTGTTTCTTTATAGATAATACCACTTCAGTGGGCTGAAGGTAATTGACAGATATGTGTGAAGCTCACAATTGTCTTTGGTGCCAACTATTTGATGTTTTAAAATTATAAGAGGTATTTTATGAATAGTAATTTGGTGCCAATGTGTTGAGTCGATTGGCAGGAAGCCGGTTAGATGTTCAGTGTTTTTCAAAATATGGTTCCTAGATCAAGTGCATCAGAATCAGTTTGAATATTTTGTTAAACATGTGGGTTCCTGATCTCAGTCCCAAATCTGATGCATCTGAATATTGGAATGGGCTTTGGAAACCATTGGATACCATTTCAATGTTTGGATAGCGTTTTAACATTCCCAGATGATTCTTATACACATTTAGAATTAAGAACCACTGTGACTGTTTAGCCCTAAGTAAATATTAGTTGTTGTTTTATTATTTTTGCTGCTGCTGTGAGTTGTTGCTATCATAGCATAGAGAAACCCTGCTTCTGCTTGGGGAGGGGGCATCAAAGGCTTTGTTTTGAACTGTTTGCATGAATGAGGAGGTTTAGGATGGACGTGTAGGTTTTGGCCAGGTAAAGAAGAGGGGAATGTTATCCATTTAGAACAAAAGCACAGAAATATGGGAGAACATGGGTTTTATGGGGAGCTCTGAATAGTTCAGAATATGATCATAATGAAAAGTATGACTAGAAAGTAGTAAGAGTTGATATTGGGTATTAATTCAAAGAAGACGGGAAGACAGTTTGAAGTTTTGATTTTAAACAAGAGGGACATAAGGTCAGATTTGTATTTTGGAGGGGTTGCTCTGGACCGGTGGGGGTCAAAAGGAGGCTGCTGAGATAACCCAAGAGAGAAGTTATGGAAGCCTGAAGTAAGACATGGATGAAGGAAGGGCACCTGGGTGGCTCAGTAGGTTAACCATCAGACTTTTGAGTTTGGCTCAGGTCATGATCTCACGGTTGTGAGATAGAGCCCTGCATCCGGCTCTGTGCTGGGTGTGGAACCTGCTTAAGATTCTCTCTGTCTCCCTCTCTACTACTTGTGCTCTCTCCCCGTCTCTTAAAAAAAGGAAAAAAAAAGATTTTGATGAAGGATAAGGGGGGAGCTGAATAGGGAGAGAGCTAGAATAGACCAGCTTGCTGACCAATAATCATTGCTGAGGGCCTGAGAGTATGCACAGGCACCAGTCAGTGATGGCTTCCAGACTTCTCATTAGGGTAACTGTGTTAAAGATGGGACTACCATTCACCTAGGTGGGGAAGAGAAGGGGAGAGTAAGGTGGGGGAAGGATGCTCTTGGGGTTAGTTATATTGCACTGAAGAGATCTATGGGACATCCAAGTGAAGATATTTTATGAGTATGGGAATATGGGACTGGTATTCAGAGGAGAGACCTCAGTTATGAAAGGAAAGTCTGGAAGCCCCCAGTTTCTAGCGGAGGATTCAGATACATGTGTGCATGAAATTTATCAGAGGTCCTAGAATAAGATAAGAGATCAGAGCTCGAGACCTTGAGAAGTAAGGAAAAAAGAAGAAAAGCTAAAGAAAAAATAGCAAGACAAAGAGAACATGGAAAACCAGAGAGACCGACAGGCTCCAGGGAGGAAGGGTCTGAGAACTTCATCTACCGTGTCAAATGCCATAAAGGTCATTTCATGTAAAGAGTAGAAATGGTCTATGTCCTTGTGGTTTGGCAAGAACAGTTTCACTATCAGACTGTGGGGGCAGAAATCAGACTTCAGCCAGCTTTATGGCTGAATGGGGGGTGAGTGACTAGAGAGCATGACTACAGACCACACTCATAATTGGGAGAAAAATATGTCTTATCTATATAACTTTTCCATGAAAAGAGTTAAAATACACTAAAGATCACCGATTTAGAAAACCCAAATGAACATAGCCTATAGAATGTACATGGAAGGGGGAAAATGTCTCATGGGGGTTTTGGTCCTGGACTTTTGATGGCAAGAGTGTTTTCCTCGTCTTATCCAAAACCCGTGAGCACGTCTCCAGGGGCCCAGCAATTGTACAAGAGGCCTTTATGGATTGGCTGCAGAGATGAATACCCAGGCCCAGAAATTATTTATTTATTTTACAGGCCCAGAATTTTTAAGGGTTTTTTTTTTTTTCCTAATTTCAGATGGAGTTAAAAGAAAGGAAACTAAAGGGAACCATGTTAAAATATTGATACATACCAAGAAGGATGCCTTTAATTTTCAGATAGCCTGTTATTTTTCCAGTTTGCTAAGATCGCTCGCTCTCGTCTGATAAACTCTCTCTTCCCTTCCTCATAATTCCAGGCAAGTATTGAATCTAAATATTTTAGTATCTTCTAGAGCTTGGAAGCGAGTTAGGATTTTTTTTCAACCTTTTTTTTTTGTTTGTTTGTTTGTTTTTTTAATTTTTGGGACAGAGAGAGACAGAGCATGAACGGGGGAGGGGCAGAGAGAGAGGGAGACACAGAATCGGAAGCAGGCTCCAGGCCCCGAGCCGTCAGCCCAGAGCCCGACGCGGGGCTCGAACTCACGGACCGCGAGATCGTGACCTGGCTGAAGTCGGACGCTTAACCGACTGCGCCACCCAGGCGCCCCGCGAGTTAGGATTTTTAAATTTGTATGTTGCCACCAGAGAGGAAGGACATCGCATCCTAGCGGGCATGTAGCTGACGCTGCTTGGAGCCCTGTGCCCCTCGGCAGAACGCCGCTTAGAAGGCCCGTGTGCTCGGAAGCCAGCCTCCTAGCAGGCGGGGCTGGGGCCAGGAGTCAGGCCAGGTGGCTCTTGGCCAAATGGTTTCTGAAAATGGGCAATATTAATAAATGTTTAATGCTCCTCCTTCCCGTGCAGCTGCTACAAAGTGCTGTCCTCTTTGCGAAGATCTCGGGTTTGGCCCTGTCTCCCCCTGTTGTTGCCACTGAAGGTTTCCATCCAGTTTGGTGTTCTGCATCGCCGTTGTCTCCAGTTGCCCTGTCCCCGTGCTGTGTCCGAAGCCTCTGGCTTAGGGTGGGGACTCTGGACCAGTAATATTTACAGCAGTTGGTCTCCCGTAGTGTAAGGGGCCAGATGCCAGAAGAAAAGAGAGAAAGCTGCTGTGTGTGTGTGCAGTGCGTGGAGGCAGTTGAGAGATGGAACCTTTAGCTGCTTTGTATCTCTTCGTGTCGTCCTGCCATGAGCACGTGATGGCAGGGTCTCAGGTGTACTTTATCTGGGCCAGCTTTCGAGGCCTGCACGCATTTCAGTGACACATGCATCACACAGTTAGCGAAGTGGCTGATCCATCATAAGTGACGAATCCGTGTTGTTTTTCAAGAAATATTTAGTGAATGCCCTATGGGTCCAACGCTGTTCAAGGCACTGAACATACAAAATTGAAGGAGGTATAGTAGTTCCTTGCCCTCAAGGGTCTCACGAGACCGGGGCAGATAATACAAGAGGGTAGGCGGAATTACAGAGCGTGTACATTACTCCCCCTGTAACATCGCCTTGGAATTATTTGTTATAGGAGCAAAGGAGGGGGAGCTTTAGGTCTTTCTTTGGGGGCCAAGCTGGGAGTACGCGGTAGGCGTCAGGAAGGTGCTAGAGGAGAAATGGTAGTTGGGTTGAGTTTTAGATGATGAGTAAGAATTCACCAGGTGGAGAAGAACATTTAAGATGAGAAGAGTGAGCAAACATGGAGGAAAGAGAAGAATCATGACTAGTCCAGCCTCTAGTATGGCCAGGGCATTGGGGGCAATGGGTAGGTGTGAGGGGAGGTCAGGAAGGCTGCAGTGGCCAGATCGCGCAGGCTGTATACTCTGTTCTAATGGGTATGGGTGCCATGTTGCAAGCTCACTGAACTGGAGGATTATAAGTTGGGCAAGGGAGGTTACATAATCAGATTTATATTCTAGAAAGACATTTTAAACAAAGGTGGGTTCAACTGAGTAGGTGGCAGATATTTCGGATGCCTGGCCCCACACCCCTTCACCTTGCCTTGTAAGTGCAGGAGATTTGACACCCTCATGGTGAGGAATGGAAGCCTGTGGGTAAACGCTTCTCCTGTCTCTTCATGAATAATACCAAGATGAAATCTACATGTGCCTGAGAATGGGATCAAGCCCCAGCTACCCACAGAGGTGATCTTGGTCACTCATCTTTCTATGGGCTTTTCTTCCACCGTTCTCCCAGCTCCCTCATGCCTATTGCCTTGAGTACTTCCAACGTCAACAGAACCTACTCACGGGTTCTAATCAAGCTCTGCTTGGGGGAGAAAGGGGGACACCCTGTCTGGGACAGAAAGTGTCAAAGAAGAAGCTCTTGCAGGAGTTCAGGAGAAGATGATGAAAGACCAAAGCA
The DNA here is from genome assembly GCF_028018385.1 of Neofelis nebulosa. Lineage (NCBI taxonomy): Eukaryota > Metazoa > Chordata > Mammalia > Carnivora > Felidae > Neofelis > Neofelis nebulosa. The sequence goes on from NC_080782.1 coordinate 239,028,156, forward strand.
AAAAATTAATTGCCAAGATGTTACACAGGGGAAGGAGTGGAGAGAGTGGCGGGAGTGAAAATGGAAAGGTCTCGGTGGCCAATTCAATGGGCAGAGTGGAGAAGGAGGGATTTCGGATGCCTCTTGGATTGCTGATAGGGACGGTAGTGTCATTGACCAAGTTGAGAAATAAAGTTGTGAAGAGCAGGTGTATATGGGGAAGAATACGGGTTCTGCTTTTCATGTGAAGGATGTAAGGCACTCTGGGAAACACAGGCAGAGATTGTTAGTAGGAAGTTGGATTTAAGAGTCAGGAGCTCCGGGGCACCTGGGTGGCTCAGTCAGTTGAGTGTCTGACTTCAGCTTAGGCCACGATCTCATGGTTTGTGAGTTCAAGCCCCACATCGGGCTCACTGCTATCAGTGTGGAGCCTGCTTCGGATCCTCTGTCCCCGTCTCTCTACCCCTTCCCCGCTTCAACTGCTCTCTCTCAAAAAATAAATAAAACACCAAAAAAAAAAAAAAAAAAAAAAAAAAGAGTCTGGAGCTCAGGAAAGAGGTCTGTACCTGGCAGTTTTGTGAATCACGAGCATACAAGAAGGAGAGGGTTCAATACACGTATGTTTATTGAAGTGTCTAATATCCGTTAAATGCAACTCTTTCCCCAGACTTTGAGAGGAAAGGGAAGGGTGTGGCTGAGAATGCCCCGGAAGTACCCCTATTTCCTGTATCCCACCGTATTACTTCCTGTCACTGTTTTGTTCGTTTGTTCGTTTGTTTTTTCCTAAGAGGGCGTTTGTTCTGGAAAGTTCTATTTTCCTAGCTTTCTGTTTAAGTACTGTCTTCCTCAGGAAAGGACTCCCGATCGAGTCCCTTGATCACATTTGAGAGTGGTGCAGGAGGTAGAGGAGGACAGACAGGCATGTTCACGCCTCGGTTAGGTGCTTGGTTTTGCTCCCAGTGTGCTGGGCGGTCCTTGGAAAATGCAGCCACCCAAGGACAGTGCGTGCTGGGGAACTGAGACGTGCTTGGAATTGGGGGAGCATATTGGCTCTGCCAGGGTAACCCTCGTCCTCGCTCCGTGATCCAGTTCGAATCCTCGGGCCGTGATCCAGCAGGAGGACTTCCCGCAACCCCCGACCAGGGCTGAGTGGTTCACCTGTGATCTCCCAGGAGTTCAGGTAAATCCGCGTGTAGTCAAAGCGCCCACACGTCTGCCTCAAGGACGTGATGAGCTCCTCGAGGACAGAGACCGAGGCCGGTTCCATCTTTGTCTCCTCCATGCCCACATATCTAACGTACCCCAGGCACCGAATCGTCGTTGAAAGGGACGGAGTAGGACACCCAAGGGAACGTGTCAGGGATGGGTAGGGCGGCAGATACTGGAGGAGACTCAGAAGGAGCTGCCAGGGAGCAAGGAGGCAGTCAACGAACTATGACCGTGGAGAGTAATTTATGTTGTGTGCTAGCAGCTGGTAGTTGCGGCGAAGAAACCCAGGAGTCAGGAGGAGGGAAGGCTGTGGGTCGCGTGGGGTGAAAACGGTGCTGTGGGAACAAAGACGGGCAGGGGATGAGGAGTCGGCCGTCGGGTGGGAAGGCCCCAGGGCAGGGGCTGCCTGAGGAACAGGGGTGAGAGTGGGTGGGAGCGGACGTTGGCTCCCGTGTGCCCCTGTTTTTGCCCACCCTTTGGAGCCACTTGCAGCATAGGCCTCTTAAACTCCCCGTTGGCTCCCTTGAACAGATGTGCCCCATGAGGACAGGGGTGTTGGTGTGCGTGACGTCACTCCGGGGCTCAGTGTCTGGCGGACGCCGCGGGACTTGTCGAATGGACAACCACACACGGGAAGTCAAGAAGGAGCAAGGTTCCAAAGGAGAACGATCCACAATGTGAAATGCGACAGAGCGGTGGACGAAGACTCGCCCTGAAAAGAACCTTCGCCTTCGGAAACCTCTCCCTGACGATAAGTTGCTATAAAGAAAATACTCGAGTATAAGGCCAATGTTCTGTGCGATTCTAGGATTAAACCGTCTTCCGGGTGCCTCAGTCGGTTGAGCGTCTGCCTCCGGCTCAGGTCATGGTCTCCCGGTTCGGGTGTTCGGGCCCCGCATGGGGCTCTCCTGACAGCTCAGGGCCTGGAGCCTGCTTCGGATTCGGTGTCTCCCTCTCTCTCTGCCCCTCCCCTGCTCATGCTCTGTCTGCCTGTCTGTCTCTCTCAAAAATAAGCGAACATTTAAAAAAATTTGTTTTCATTTTAAATTAAACCATCTTCATTGTCCTCGGGCCACATTATTTACTTGTGAACGGCTATCTCTTCCAGCTTCTGTCTCTTGATTTGAGTTCATACGGGCCCCATTAAAATCAAAGCTCTAAATATTTTTTCTTATTTATTTGAATTTATCTACTTTCGTCGTCTTCTCTTTACTTATGGTCTCAAGGTTTGACCTGGAGAATGCTCAGTTGTTCTCCACAAGGGTTTTAGTAGTGTGTTTGGAAAATAGATGGGAATGAGCTACTTAAAGAATTATCTTAGAGGGGCGCCTGGGTGGCTCAGTCGGTTAAGCGTCCGACTTCGGCTCAGGTCACGATCTCGCGGTCCGTGAGTTCGAGCCCCGCGTCAGGCTCTGGGCTGATGGCTCGGAGCCTGGAGCCTGTTTCCGATTCTGTGTCTCCCTCTCTCTCCGCCCCTCCCCCGTTCATGCTGTGTCTCTCTCTGTCTCAAAAATAAATAAACGTTAAAAAAAAAAAATTAAAAAAAAAAAAAAAAAAAGAATTATCTTAGAGTCCTATGCCAGGGCTCAAATGCAGAAGTGCAAACATCTCCACTCGATGATGTGACTTCACATCCCAAATCCAATGCAGTAGTTCACTCTTGGAATATGGACTTCTTGTGTCTGTTTCTTCTTGGGTAGAACTCATAGTTCACATGGAGATGAAAATGAGGGTCAAATGACCTTTCATAAATAGTAATGTGGTGAAACCCCTTCATCTAGGGTTCTAGTCTCCGGCATTCATTTTTTAGATCTAATTTATACCTAGGTATCTGTCATAGAGATTTGACATTGTAGGGAATGTGCAAGACGAGAATGCCTCCCTCTTTTCGGAGTGACAGTCAGTCATCAGAAAGCCAAAGGACAAGGTGAGAAGCGATTGTCCGAGGCATGCAGGGAAGGACTTTCAATTCTGGGATTCACTTTTGGTGGTAAAGTATAGTTGTTCTGACAGGGAAAGCATGCTTTTGGTCATGTCAAATATCGATGTATTTGACTTCTTTCCAACTCATCCATAGAATAGGAGTACATTCAAAGATAAACGTTTGAACCATAGAGAAAAGAAGAGGTCCCTGATGGGGAAACACTAAAAATGTGTGCTCTGGATGGAAAGGACATGTTTTATTCAGTAAAAGCAAAAGCGAATATGTAAAATACCTTCACTAGTTTTTGCAATTATAGGGATAGACGGGAGAAAAAAAAAATTGGAGGTCCGCATTAGTGAAATTCAAATAATTTCCAAACATATTAAGTCCAATTTCCTCACGCAAGATGAGGCCATATCTAGGAGGGTGGTTCTGCTCTGCTTAGGAATGTAGGGAGTGTGGTCCCTGCTAGGTGACCCACTCCTCAGCCTGCTCAGTCTATCTATCTGAGCGACCCTTGCCCCCCTCTGCAGACCCTGGGCATCTGATGAACCTCTCCAGCTACCTGGGGTTCTCTCTCCGTACCAGCTTTAGAGTGGGATGTAGTTTATCTAGCTTTTATTCTTTTTTTTTTAAATAATTTTTAAAATCTTTATTTTTGAGAGAGAGCATGAGCAGGGGAGGGGCAGAGAGAGGGAGACAGAGAATCCGAAGCAGGCTCCAGGCTCCGAGCTGTCAGCACAGAGCCCAACACGGGGCTCAAACTCACGAACTGTGAGATCATGACCTGAGCCGAAGTTGGATGCTTAACTGACTGAGCCACCCGGGCGCCCCATCTAGCTTTTATTCTTACATCCCCTGAAACAAAAGCACACACATGCTATGGGGATTTACTGCTACAGAAATTTGAAATGTCAAGGAAGTTTCAAATGTTCAAGAAGTCTCAAAAAGTTACCAATCACAGTAGCTGATGGTCTCCCTTTCAGTGTGGGCCCACATGTCACCTGTGCTCAACCCTCCAACATTCCCTTGGGCCCCCTTCCTCACAAGGCAGGTGATGGCTTGCCTACCCTCTCCACCCACTGAGAAAACAGAGACTCCGTCAGAAGGAGTGGCCTTAGCTTCTTGTTCCCCCATGATCTCCCTGTTGGCACCTCCAATGGCAAGTTTTCATTGCTCCCCTTATCTGGTTTTCTAGGAATATTGAACATGTTTGTGGAACTTTTTCTGCTGTCAACTTCTATACGTTCCTCTGTCACTGTGTGCAGCTCTTGCTGTTTCATTTCAACAGGACTCTGCACAGCCACCGGTTCTTCCTGTCACTGGCTTCTAACTTAGAGTCTAGTGTCCATGTCCTAACGCAAAGGGGGGTGGGAAAGTATCTGGGATTTGCATTTAACATAGAGTAGGCAAGGGGCGCCTGGGTGGCTCAGTCGGTTAAGCGTCCGACTCCGGCTCAGGGCATGATCTCACAGTTCGTGAATTTGAGCCCTGCATTGGGCTCTGTGCTGACAGCTCGGAGCCTGGAGTCTGCTTCCGATTCTGTGTCTCCCTCTCTCTCTGCCCCTCCCCGGCTCACACTCTGTCTCTTTCTCAAAAATAAATAAGCATTAAAAAAATAAAAAACAATAATACAGAGTAGGCAAGATGTGTTTCATATGATAATTCCTTGAAAGAATGACAATTATCCACATGGAACCTTGACCTAGTGACATTTGGGTCATTGATATGATGCCATACGTACCCCAAAAGGTAATGTCTGGTGAAACGAAGATTTTGTTTCCTATCAGATTTATGGGATACACTGAAATCTCTAAATGTTTTTGACTTTAAAGGAAGCAACAAACAATGAGCTAAGAATCAGAAAAGAGCAAGAGGGCAAAAAGTAAAGAGAAAAGTAGAAAAAAATCCTGGAGGTCAAAACACCATTGATGAATTATTAACAAGAGAACATTAGAAGAGTAAGTCAAGAAACACAAGAGTTGTTTCTTAGACAAGAGCCATCAAGTAGGCAGACTCCCAGCATAGCTACCCAAGGGAGAAAAAGACAACTCGAATACTCTGAGAAAAGGGATAGGGCAACACCTTCACTTCTGCCTATGCAGCCACTGAACCCCCAGCTAGTCGCCCAGCTGCCACTCTTGTTCTCTGCCCCAACACTTTGTACAACGGCCAAATAGATCTGCTTAAAATGTATGTTGGATCATGTCCAACCACGCACAAAACCCTCCAGTATCTTCCCATATTGAGTGATCTCACCTGTGCCTGCCCCTCGGCCTCCTTGATCATTACCTATCTGCTTTTTCTTCCTGTCCTTCTTTTTGTTCTTCATTCTGCTTTCTTCTAACTTCGGAGGCTTGGCAATGCTGGCCCCTTGGCCTTTGGAAGCCTGCTTCTCATGAAATCTCGGCTTCTTTGGCCACCATGCTCCAGACAGGCATGCTTCCTCATCTCCATCACATGGTCTTGTCTTCCCATCTTTTTGTCACTGCAATCAATCTGTTTACTTCATCTATGGTTTCCCCCACTAGGAAGTAAGCTCTTATCGGAAAGGCCTTCTCGAGGCACATTCACAGCTGTGTCACCAGCAGTTAAATCGGTGCCAGGCATAGGGATTAAATCCCTAAAATGTGGAGTCTCTGTGGCAGACACCTTATTATGAATTGAATCTATAAAGGCAAATTCAATTGCTGTTTGTTGAATGAAGGAAGAAATGAATAAGCGTAGAGGAGTGTTAAAAGATTATTTAAAAACAGTAAATGTTAATAGACAGGAAAGTCTTTAACTGGACAAAATGGAAAACTTGAATAGACCAATAATAAAAAATAAGTTAAAAAAAATTTTTTTTTAATTTATTTTCCCCTGGGGCACCTGGGCAGCTCGGTTAAGTGTCCGACTCTTGGTTTCCACTCAGGTCATGATCTCTTGGATCAAGGGTTCGAGCCCTGCCTCTGGCTCTGTGCCGACAGTACAGGGCCTGCCTGGAATTCTCTGTCTCCCTCTCTCTCTGCCCTTCCCCTGCCCATGTGTGTGCACGCACTCTCTCTCTCTTTCAAAAATAAATAAACCTAAACCTAAAAAAGAAGAAAAAATAAATTAATTTTCCCCCCAAATTGTAGGCCAGACTCACCTTTTAACATAGATGTGAAATCCTACATAAAATACTAGTAAATTAAATTTGATAGCACATTTAAAGAATAATTTATTATGATTGTGTAGGATTTATTACAGAAATACAAGAATAATTACATTAAAATATATTAATAAACCAAATCAATAACTCACAAAGGAAACAGTTTATCTTGTTAGATGTGGAAGAGATATTTGTGAAATTTAAGGCTCTTCTTGCCCGATTGAGATAAGAAAAATCTTTAAAACACTAGGGAGATTAAGGCTCACATTTGGAATAGAATCTGTAACTGCATTAAACAACATTAAATATGAAACTCTAGAGGTGTTTCCATTAAAACTGTGGAGGAACCCCAAGGATGTCTGCCTTAATTATTACTCACCTTTGCCTGGAAGTTCTGGGCAATACAATTAGATATCAAAGATAAATAAGATATATTATAATTATTTAAAAGGAGGAAAAAATTGCAACCAATATTGTTGTCTATCTAAGAAAGCACCAGATAACCAACTCAAGAACGATTTCATTTGATAAAGAATCAGCAAAGTGGCTAAATGCAAGATAAATATATAAAAACTGATAGCTTGCTTCTGTACCAGCAAATTGTTTTTACCTGGTATGAAACAAAGAGTTTGCCATCATCCCAAAGTAGACAGAGCTGTCTTCACTGAGAAGATATTATCCCCCCATTGATGGTGGTATTGGTTTTCTTCCTCACTCTGGGAAGTCGCAGCTCCACTTAAGTCTTAAAGTTAAGAGGCACTTAGATGAAGTAGAGGTGAGGGGGGCGGGGCACAAATACACAACACAGTGTCAAGGAGTCAATATCCATTGGTGCAAGTTGAATAATTAAAGACTTTTAAGTGTTCCTTTTTGGAAAAGAAAATCAAGAGTTAATTCATCTCTGGATATGATCAATTTTAGGAGGCAATGGAATCGCCTGGAACAAACAGGGTGGAACCTCTTCCAGAGCAAAGGCGTCAGGAGACTATGAGTTTAATGGTCCTTACTTTTACTGTGGCAGAGATGACAAAAAAGAGGCTTCAGCTTCCAAGAAACGAGCAGCGTACACATTTGGTGCAAAATTCTGTTGCTTCCACATCATGCTGTGTATCCCTACCAGTTAAAAAAAAAAAAAAGAGAGTTTCTGGTGCTCCTGGGTGGCTCAGTCGGTTAAGCAGCTAGGTCGTGATCTCATAGCTTGTGGGTTCGAGCTCTGTGTCAGGCTCTGTGCCAACAGCTGGGAGCCTGGAGCCTGCTTTGGATTCTGTGTCTCGCTCTCTCTGTCCCTCCCCTCCTTGCTCTCTCTCTCTCTTTCTCTCTCAAACATAAATAAACATTTAAAAAATTTAAAAAAAAAAAAGAGAGAGAGCATTCCTGTCAGGAGGGTCATCTTTCAGCCCAGTGGCTCCAAACACCAGCTAACCTGTGGGCTGACTTCAGGCCATGGGAAGGTTTTCCCAGTCTGGCAAAATGAATGAAGGACAGCATGGTGTGTATATATGTGTTTGGATCAGGTTGCAAACTGTCTTCTCCTGTGATGGATGATCTTTGTTTCTGATTTTTAGCTGTTGTAATCTCTTTTCTTTGTTTTTGTTAGCTAATTGCTTAACAACCTTACTTGGAGTCATGGGATGCTATTGTTCTATTTGCCTGACTCTGCCTCCCCTTATACTCTTTCTTTTTCTTTTTTTTTTTTAATTTTTTTTTTAATGTTTATTTATTTTTGAGAGAGAGAGACAGAGCATGAATGGGGGAGGGGCAGAGATAGAGGGAGACACAGAATCGGAAGCAGGCTCCAGGCTCTGAGCCATCGGCCCAGAGCCCGACGCGGGGCTCGAACTCACGGACTGTGAGATCGTGACCTGAGCTGAAGTTGGACGCTCAACCGACTGAGCCACCCAGGCGCCCCTCTTTTTCTTTTTTTAAACATTTTTTTACACTTATTCATTTTTGAGAGACAGAGCGTGAACTGGGGAGGGGCAGAGAGAGACAGAATCTGAAGCAGGCTCCAGGCTCTGAGCTGTCAGCACAGAGCCCAATGTGGGACCTGAACCCACAAACTGTGAGATCATGACCTGAGCTGAAGTCGTACATTTAACTGACTGAGCCACCCAGGCATCCCTCCTTACACTCTTTCTAATACGTCTTATTGTTTTGTTTTATTTTATTTTATTTTATTTTATTTTATTTTATTTTATTTTTTGTTTGCTTGTGTATTCATTTATTCCTTTATTCAATATGTATTAACTGACCATGGAATTTAGTGGATCTTAGACCAAAACTAAAAAGAAAAAAAAAAAAACAACAAAACTTTGCCCCTATTGAAACATACTTTGAGCTTCAACATTTCCTTAAATCTCAATGTGGGTAAGTCTTAGATTCTTTCCTGAGAAGACTGAATGGGGAGAGAGAATGAGTGAGTTTGGGATTTTAAAGACAGTGTAAATGATATAGAAAAATGCACAGGAAGTCACCACATGAAACTTTGTCAGTGTCCCAACTTTCCTCAGGCAGCTGAGTGGATAGGTGTTGACTTTGGTAAATTCACTAGCATCAGCCAAAGAACTTGTTCCTAAATCATTCAGACTTTAAAGATGATTGAAGGAGACTTCAACACATGAAAAGCTGCAGGATCTCAAAACCAGAGACAATTGGGGTATCCTTCTGTAGCTGTTTTCACTTGGGGTGAGTTTGAAAAACACTTAAAAGCCAGCCGAAATTGCAATGAGTCTTTCCCAACCATACCCACTCTTCCTGTCTCCAACACGAAGCTGTGGGCGTCTTAAGGGCAGGGGCTGGGCCTTGATCATCATCATTCCTGATGTTTAGCACAGTGCTTAGTGCATTGCTAGTATTGAATCAGCACTTAATAACTGATTGAATGAGAAATTGCTGCATGGTGGCCCAGAGTGCCAAGATCCTTTTCCTGAATTGAGCCTTGATTCTGTCTTACAGCGGGATCCCCTGAAAATAGCTGCTTGTAGGGTAAACCCTTCAGGAAATCAAGACGTTGGGAAATTGTTTCTCTTGACCCCAATTTTCTAACATGTCATTAAAATTTATGAGGGAGAAGACAGAGCCAATAAACTTGCCCCCGGTTCCAGGCAGGTCTCTTAAGTTCGCCAGCACACATTGTCCTTGAATGGCTGCACCTTCCGATGACTTCCCAGTGTACTCGGAATAAAAACTAACCCCCTCACTGCACATGTCGCCTTTTCCCTGCTGGCCTCCCTCTTGTGCGCTGCGCTAGAATGTGATAAAAAGAACCTTTGTCCTCACCACGGGGAATGCAAAATCAAATACTCTGTCAAAACCATGATATTACCCCTTTTAGTATATGAATGCTTTGCTCATCGAAAAAGACAGCGATAGGAAATGAAACAGTGGGATGGCGGAAAGAAGGGGCATTTTTCACAGCACCCTGGGCCTGGCCTCTCCTCTCTTCAGAAGGCCTGGGAAAACAGCTATGTTTATGACTGAGTAGGCTCTGAAGAGCAGGACCTTCATTGTGCTGAGCTTGGTTCCCCGCTGAGCTGCCACTCAAATGGCAGCGTGACTGGAAGTCAACAACCCCGTTGCCATGGCCAAGTGGGCGTTGGAGTACTATCTCCTCTGGGGAGCCGCCGTGGGAAAATGCGTCTGCTCCCACCAGCATCACCGGTATCATCCCCACCAGCACTTTTGGAGTGAGAGCTCCAAAACTCTAAGTCCCCTTTTCCACTCCCGTAACCTAAGATCAGTTGCTGCTGCTGGTGAGTTTCATCAGGTAGCCAAGAGACACGACTTCCTTGGCCATCCTTTCCGGAAAGAACTCATCTCACTGGAGGAGAACAGTCTGATTCAAATTCCTTCCGTGTCGTTGCAAATGCCATTCACAGTTCAGAGACGTGTTCAACCGGGATTACCCAGCAGAAAAAGGAACACCATCTGAAACTCAAAATTTAAATTGAATCATGGTCTAGTTAATCTTGTATAATTAATTACTCCGTGTCCTGTCACTGAAAATTTCAAAATCCTAAGTCTCAAATGTGAGGTAATTAGCATTTGGTAAAGTCGTTACCAGCTTCTGATTCTATTTGTGTCACTTTCACTACTCTTGGAGGTCCAGGATCCAGGTGTCGTTAAGCTTAGACGTTTTTGGTTTTTTTTTTCCATTCCTTAGTCTTATATAAATGGTAAGCCATTACATTGCTGTAGCTTAGGTTCATCTAATTGTTTAAAAAACGTTTGGTTTAAAAAACTTTTTTGGGGGGGCGCCAGGGTGGCTCAGTCGGTTGAGCGTCCGACTTCGGGGTAGGTCACGATCTCGCAGTTCGTGAGTTCGAGCCCCGCGTCGGGCTCCGTGCTGACAGCTCGGAGCCCGGAGCCTGCTTCGGGTTCTGTGTCCCCCTCTCTCTCCGCCCCACCCCTGCTTGTGCTCTGTCTCTCTCTGTCTTTCAAAAATGAATAAACATAAAAACATTTTTTTTGAACTTTTTTTTTTAATGTTTGTTTTTGAGAGAGACAGAGCGTGAGCGGGGGAGGGGCAGAGAGAGAGGGAGACACAGAATCCAAAGCAGGTTCCGGGCTCCGAGCTGTCGGCACAGAGCCGGACGCGGGGCTCGAACTCAAGACCTGTGGGATGGTGACCTGAGCCGAAGTCGAACGCTTAACCGACTGAGCCACACAGGCACCCCTAAAAAACGCTTGATTTTAGAATAGTGTTAGGTCTATGGCACAGAGACTTCCAGACCCTGTACCCAGTGTCCCCTGTTGTTAACTTCTTACATTACTACCTGTCACAACTGAGTATGTCACTACTTACCTGTATACTTTACTCAGATTTTATCGTTTCCTCCTAATGTTCTTTTTCGGTTCCAAGATCCTATGTAGGTTACTGTATTCCACGTAAGTGCCGTGTGTCCCTAACCGCCTTTGGTCTGTGACAATTTCTCAGCCTTTCCTTGCTTTTCATGACCTCGGTGGTTTTGAGGGGCGCTGGTCGGGTATTTTGTAGAATGTCCCTCTGTTGGGTCGTAAGAAATCGCGGCGCCCAGAGACCCAACATCACAGGGAGGGGCCCTCAGCGATGAGATGCCAGGTGGAGAGGGAGGGGCTGGAGACCTGGAGGGAGCAGACGTGGGAGTGACGACGTTGGCTTGGAAGGTGGCCTCAACTCTCTCTCTCCCCACCTGACGCTCGAGGACCGGAGACGGGTGGCTCAACCACGCCTTCCCTGCACCGTGAGCAAAGTCAAACAGTAATTTCCAGAGAGTAAGTTTGGGGGCGGTCTCGGAACTGTTAAAGGGAAATTATTCTGACACACGTGAAACTGGCACAAGGAGTTTATTCAAAACAGTCGCAGAAGGACTGGGCTGCGGTAGGGGAGAGAGACCGGATGCAACTGGGAATACAGTCGGAACCGTGGGGATTTATAACCAACTGGCAGGATGAGACCGTGGATGGAAAATTACTAGGAGGAACTTGGTTCGGTACCAAAGTTGAGGGGGTGGGCGGGGAAGAGGAGTTTGCTTGGATATCAAGGGTGGGGGCCTCTCAATAAAGTGACTTAGAACCTTCAGTAACACTGGACTCCGTAGACCAACAACAGGGGCCAAAGATGAAGCCTGGCCGAAAAGAGGGCTGTGGAGCCTGGCCAAAGTTCGGTCAAGGAGGGCGTTCGTGTCTTGTGCGGCAATGAGACCGGAGGGCAGGAGGGAGGGGGGCTGGCAAGCCTGGGAGGGGGCGGTGTGAGCTTCCCCTGAACCCTGCTGGCTCCTGACTCGGGACTGACTGGAGGAGCTGGCCTCCTTCCCTCTGGCCCCCGGAGGAGACTTGGCTCAAAAGACAACGAGAACTTCAGCCCCTTTCCACGTTCTGAAGGAGGATCAGGGGGAGGGAACGTGGGGTGATCGCGTGGGGAAAGACTGTGCCATGGCCATGGTGGGGTTGGCGGTACGTGTGGACGCACGAGTGATGGTGTCAGAACCACGAGCCCCGCGCTGTAGGAGGGGCGGGGCGGGGCGGGGGGGGGGTGGTGAGCCCTCGTTCTGCCCGCTCATCAGGTGCCGAGGAAGGCTCCATGGCAGAGCTCATGTCTGGGATCCTCACTTCCTCAGGTCATTTTAACACTAAATTGATTGCTCGCCTCCCTCTGTGAGCGAGAGGGGCCGACACTGCGGCCCAGGACCCTTTGCTCGTCCTCATTTGCACCACTGTCCTTGAGAAGCCATCTGCCGTAGGATACATTGCCTATAACGACGTCAGTCTTCCCACTGCCGTTGCCGAGGAACAGATGCGTTTTCTGCGAAGGTATCTTTGCAATCATCACTGGTCCCAGCGTGATCCCTTCTGGTCGTGGCACGAGGCCATGGCCCTGTGAGAGTGTGCGCGGGGCGCGGCTATGCCCACGTCTCTGATGAGAGCCCCCTGACAGGTGGAAGCCTACTTAGCACCAGGGGCAGCAACAAGGACCCCTGTAGAGGGTGTTGGCACACCCCCGCCAACACTTCCCAATCCAGACAGGTCCTGGGATCCGCCGCAAATCTGGAATTGGCCCCATTAGCCCCCCTTGTGTTCGCGGCCAGAGGGCCCCCGGAAAGTTCCAGGGGAGGTGAGATTCCCCTAGCACCACACACTGTCATGAGCCATCCCTACCTCTCCGTCACCATCTTGGAGAAGAGCAGGAGGAGGGGGAAATATTAGAGAGACGCAGAATGTTTCTTAAGAGACTGAGCATATAGCAAAAGCTTAAGTGATTGCGTGATTACCTGAGACTGAACTTACCGAGTCCCGGGAAACTGAGATCCTCGCCTTTGCTTCCCTGCAGGGCACGGGGCTCCTGAGGAAGAGCAGCTCAGGAACGGAGAAGTTGCAGAGGCCAGTTCTCTCTGCGTAACTGCGGGGAGGGCTACACGGGCCGCACATCCCAGTACAGTTTACATCCTGGGCCACAGCGATGGGGGGTGGAAACCCAAAAGCCATATCCTAAGTTTCACATGCCCGGCACATCCTTAAGTATCAGCAGTATAGATGGACTTCCGCGCGTCCTCGTTATAAATTTCATCTTTAATCATCACTCCCACGAAAAGGACTCTACTGGCTTCGAGATAATCGCCGAATAATGTGATGAATGGAGCCCAGAGCCATAGACCTACTTCATGTGACACGAGCACCGTGGCTGGCCTAACGAGTTAGATGATATATTTATGACCCTCATGTTTCACTTTTCACCCAAAGCCTAGAACCTTGCACAAATATTATTTTATATCAAAGCTTGCGGAATCCGTATTCCAGAAGTATTTCATCAGGCCTGTATTTCCTCCCTGAAGTTGTGCTCATGAGATCAGGGTTAGGCGTGTAGGTCTCACGCCAGACGTGCAATAGGCCAGCCGACCGGACGCACGGCCCTGGGGCTGTTGTATAGACAGCCACCCCTGGAGAGGAAAAGTTGGTTTCTACTCCGCTCCGTCAGCACCAGTGTTGTGCATGGAAAGGGATGAAGCCTGAGACAGAATTGGAAAAGACCCCTGGGTAGGTCCTAGTTCTCCCTCCTGCGCTGGGGACACAGGGCCAAGCCATGTACAGCGCCACGGACGGGGCGGGGTGGGGGGGGGACCAGAAGGGCGCTCCCCGCCGCCAGGGGTGAGGTGTTAGGGTTACAGAGCTCCTTCAGGGAGGGGGTGCGCTCACTCCCATGTTGCAAATGAGGAAGGAGAGTGGATCAATGTCCTGGGGCTGCTACGTGGGTACTGGGGCTCATCACCAGAAGCCTATAGGTTATGCTCAGCAGGAGTGTTATTCTCATCTGAGTCAAAGAACGGGAAGCCCAGAAAGACCAGTCTCCCAGTTTAAAGCCGGTGCTGAGCCCCGATCCCTGCTGTGCTATTTCCCGGAGCGGCAAGGGGGGCTGGGGGGCCGCTGGCTCTGGTATTTCACCTCCCCTCCCCCTCCCAGGTCCCAGCCGGGATGAAGGCCGGGGCTTGGAGGACCGATCAATCTGTGTGAGCGTCCAATCTGACGGGGTCGGGCTGACCTCCCGGAAGTTGATTTGTACCCCTGCCCCCAAACCTCAGCTTCCTCCTTTGTGCAATGGGGATGTGATAAATCAGCGCCCACACACAGCCGTCCTGAGTTTGCTGTGAAGATGTGATGCAACGGGCTGTGAAACGGTAACGCGAGTCAAATCACGTCGAGAACTTTCCCATGCGCCAAGCATTTGACGTGAATTTGCCGCTGGATCCCTACAGCCCCCTGAGAGAGGTGGTAATATAGCCCCGGCTTTAAGAAGGAGAAAGCCGGGGCGCAGGGGGGACAGGTCCCTCCCTGAGGTCTCTTGTCCCTCAGCAGAGCGGTGGACATGTGGTGGTTTCCCTGGTCAGTCCCGCCTCTCAGGGTGCCCGGCACGTGGTGAGGCCCAGGAGGACAGCAGTCGCCCCTGGTTTTATAGCCATATATGTCCCTACACAGAACTGGGAGATTTGGGACATGCCCCTGCCAGTCCCATGGGGGGAGGGGGGTAGCCTCTCAGTGTAAACCCGGCAAAAAGCAGGCTCCAACAGACGCCTTGTTTATTCTCTTGTCAGAGGATCTACACCATTATGCTCGGTAGGTGGAAATTATTTATTAAAGAAATGGCTTATTTAAGGGGCTTAAGCACCAGGGCGCTTTTCTGACGGAGAGCCTTTGAGAGCATTCATTCTTAATGACATAGACTGATATTAAAAAGTAATTAAGACGGTAAAACCAATAGTATTATGAGAAAAATTCCCGGAGTGGCTATTTCTTGGTAGAGCACGGGACATCGTTTTGTTCCTGGCGGTTTAAAAAAAGTTTTTTAATGTTTATTTATTATCGAGAGACGGAGAGACACGGAGCGTGAGCAGGGGAGGGGTAGAGAGAGGGGGAGACACAGAATCCGAAGCAGGCCCCAGGCTCCGAGCTGTCAGCGCAGAGCCCGACGCGGGGCTCGAACTCACAAACCGTGAGATCATGACTTGGGCCCGAGTCGGTCTGAGCCACCCAGGTGCCCCACAAAGCTTACGGTTTAAAAGGAGAGGACCGCTATCCCAATGAGCACGTGTTTCCGATGGAGGGACGTGCTGTGAAAGTGGAGGGTACGTGACTGTTCAGCAGGGGACCTTCTTCGAGATGGTTCTCAGGGTGGGTAAGCTGTGAACTGAGCGCCAAACTCACGCGGAGCAGGAAGTGGGACGGGGTGGGAGGAGCTGGGGTGTGGGGAGACTGAGGCCAGGCGGCTGAGGCCTAGGGGACAACGGGACAGTGGCAGGAGTCGGGGTACGACAGAGAGCCAAGGGCCATGTCTTCAGGGATCTATGGACCCTGTTAAGGATTTCAGACTTGACTGTCCTCAGAAAACTGGGAAATGACCAGAAGGTTGTAAGCGGGAGAGGGGCTTTATTCCCAGAATCTCACCACTTAGAACACAGCTAGTATGGCTGTGTGCGGTTTCTGTCACTCGTTCTCCAGCCCATCCGGTAGGACCTCCGCACCCCCTGTACAGGTGATGTCACTTACAGGGGCCTGGGTGCCGCTAGCTGGGCCAGGACAATCCTCCGCGATGAACACGAACGCTGAGTTATCCATTCAACAAAACTTACTGAGTCCGTCCTGCGGGTGGTGACAAACGACAGTTCCAACTGGGTGAGATGCAAGAGCTCTTTTTGAAGCAAGAGTTGTTTTGCGGGCTGTTGGGTATTTTCTCCCCATTTGTCATTCAGATAACGGGCCGCCTCTTCTCTCCCATTTGGGATGCTGGGGGCGGGGGGGGGGGGGCAAGTACCAAATAGACTTTCCGGGAAACCAGTGGTGATTTCTGTCCCCGCAGACCAATGGCCGTTTCTGCCTGACAAAAAGAAGTATCTGGGTGTCAGCATACAAAATATGAGGGAAAACAGAGCTAGGCCAATTTCCCCTCAGGAGACACCCCCCCTCCATGGGCATAATACATTCTGGAAGGCCAGGTTAGCTCTTCCAGCGTGGTGAGGAGAATTTTGTTATTGTGGAGAGTCAAAAAACATCATGGAGTCTTTATAGCTCAGTGCTTTATTTTTGTGCCCTATTTTGTTTTATTCGGATTAATAAGATAATTTCTTTTAAGGTTTGTGAGTCTGAAGCGAAGGCTTTGTTTCCCGCTGGGGATTGTCTATCTTGGATCCATGTTTCTTGGTGAGGGCATTCAAGCGGGGCACAATCCCTCTTCATTGTCCTAAGCATGAGCTGCTGAGGGAGGTGTGGGATAGACGTTTCACAGACGATGACAGTTGCCACTGTGTTTGGGTGGGTCCCATGCAGGGTGTCACAGTCCAGGCAGTGGGGATATAAAAATAGCAAATAGGAGCACATAATAATTCTTGGAGTATAATGTCCAAAAAGTAGGGCAAAAAGTAGGAAAATCATTCCTCCTTTTGAAGGTGTGCCTAGAGCATATTTCTCATGTCAGGTTGGAAGGATTCTGATAGAACACATGAATCAATTGGACTCTGAATGACGCCACTTCCTAAAAATACAGTTTAAGTGATGTGCACTTGAACCCAGCATTCAAGTCTTTGATTTTGGCCTTGAATCAGCCAATTAGTGGCAGCAGACCCTTCTCGATTATTCAAAGTATAACCGGCAAATGCTTTGGCACAATCCCTCATTCTAAAAAACCCTGGCACCTTTCTAGAAGTCACATTTCCTTCCCTTGGAATGCATCTGAAACGCTGGCACACAAAAGCTCTCCCATCTAGGTGGCTCTTTTGGATTAATCCTTTACGACGGCGTTATAGTCGTACTTGGCCTCAAATACCTTTATTACTTTTCAGTTTTGAAAGCCAAACACACAGCCAGCACTGTCCAGAATGCAGGCCTTGTCCCAGCTGCCCCGGGGCCTTCCACACCCCCCGTCAGGAGCACACAGAGCCTGATTTGGGGTTGGCCTGCACGTGCCAGAAGCCCCAGGGCCAAGGGGTGGCTCTACACTAGCGTTTCTGGCGGGAGAGTTTCGGGTTGTCCTGAGGCCTGGCCACCGGTCTGGGGACGACCTGGTGGCACTGAGGATGGGCGCTGTCGTCTGCCCAAGGAGGACCCAAACACATCCAGGGGATCCCTGAATTTCTCTCCCATCCCCACCAGGAAGCAGATGGCCTTGGGGTCCTTTCTCCTCCCCGGAAGCCATCGAACGTCCTTCTAATCTTTCTTCCTCTATACTTCTCTTGTTTCTGGTTTCAGCTTTTCTATGCTGTTTTCTGAGGCGTAAAATATTCCGGATCGAACGGTGACACGTTAATGCCACGCTGCTCATCCCAGAGACCTCATAACCTGGCAGCCAGTGCAGATTACATACGTGTTGCGTGAACGGGTGAACCGATGAATGGATCCGTAGTTTGGCACGCAGGCGCACACCATCCGTCCTGGAGCCCTCCCGACAGCGGCATCATGAGCGGAGAACTGGAACACAGCTGACCGTCAGAAAAATGTTACTGATTTGGGGTCAAGATCGAGAAGCAATACTTCGAAGGATAAAGAACAGTCAGGGGCCAACCAGTGATCTTAACGGGCCCTTTCAGTGCTCTCGAAAGGGACTCATCTGGTTACTGTGTGTAAGGAGGGATAGGTGAGGAAATAAAGAGGTAGGGGCCACCTGGCAGGGGACCCCGGAGGACAGGGTGGGAGGCCGGCTTCCCCGTTCTGCACGGCAAAGCGGCTCTCCCGACAGGATGGCCTGGTCCCCCGGGGCACCCGGAAGCGGCTGAGCTCCGTCCCGGCCCGGGCACCTCCGTTGCTGACATTAGCAAGCTCGTCTGGGTCACAGAGCGACTTCTTTGTCTCGTGATTCTTTCGGCCGCTGCTTCCTCCCTGCAAACCCCGGGCCCCTGCCCCGCTGGCCTCCGGAGCTGCGCTGCTCTGCCTTTATTCTGTGCTAGCTCCCTCTCTGTGTTTCCCCTTCACACTCCCCAAGGGGAGGCTCGGTGGGTGGTGGAAGTTAAATGAACCCCCAAACCCAGGGCCTGCCAGATACGCGAACGAATTAAAACAAGCCACACCCCGACCTGCTGAAGTGTTGGACAGAAACCAGGAAGCAGTAGAAAACAGAACTGGAAGTAAAATCTCCAAGAGTTGCCCTGCCAATCCAGACGGGGAGGGCCCTTTCCTCTCTGCTTCCCTGCTCCCCCACCCCCCCAACCCCCGCGCCCCACCTCCTTTCTCCTCCTTCTGGCTTCCACCCAGGGAGACGGCCCCCCACCCCAATCTCCCCAGTGGGGGGCGGGGGCGGCGTCTAACGAGCGCTGTCGGAAGCCCCGGCCTTGCTTCTGGCTGCTTTGCGCTGCCTCCCGGGCATCCCCTAAACGACATCTGCGTTTCTGTTTCGACCTCGCAGCCCGGGGAGTCCTCAGCAGCGCCCCGCTCCGGCCAGGGAAGTCAGAGGGAGGGCCCGCGGGCAGCGAGGCCCAGGGGAGGGGCGGGGACCCTGCAGCCTGGGGACCTGCGTGGGCCCTGTGGTGTCTCCTGCTCCCTGATTCAGCCCGTTTCGGGGACCTCAGAGGGGCATCGGATGCAGAAACAAGCCTATTTAAACGGCAGAACCCACTCACGCGTGTGACCGTTTTGTCCCTGACAAGGACTGATACATGCTGTCTCGTGACTTGCCCTGGGCAGAGTCATGAAGTAGAAGGAGGTGGCATTTATCTTTGGAGCCTGTGAGGACAGCGTGCTGGTCTAGCGACACTCCGTCATTTCTTTCCCCGGTGAACGAAATCCCAGTTTTGTTCTGGGATTGGCTGCCTGAAGGAAGTTGGAACCAGCTCCAGAGGATGAATCATGAGGAGTCTCAGACTAACCTATTCCCTTTGTTAGTGATTGGGTTTGGGCAGCAGGGAACTGGGGGGCGGCGGGGAGAGGGGTGTGTGTGACCCTGCCCTGACCAATGAGATGTAAAGGAAAGTCTGCTGGAGAATTTTGGGTAACATTTTCCCTTCTGAGGCGAACAGAGGTACGTGAACGGAATTTGTCCGCTCCTTCCTGGCTTTGTATGTTATGGTGGATGATGTGATATTTGGAACTGTAGCAGCCATCTTGTGACCAAGAGGATAAAAAAAAAAAAAAAATCAAGAGAATGCAGAGAAGTTGACCTAGAGCCCTGATATCGTCAAGCCACTGGATCAACATGGAATTTTCTACCTCTATACTTATACGTAATAATAAATCCTTATTGCTCAAGCTACTCTTAGTCAGATATTCTGCTACTTACTGCCAAAAGGTCCTTGACAGGCATATCAGGCCCTGACATACCTTTGGGCCTTCTGGGAGAGGCCCACAGTGGTGGCTCTAGTCTGGAGAAACCTGTTGCATACGTGGCAGAGAGGAAGGATGATAGGAAAAAGTGGAACAGGTTCCCCTTTTGGTAATCCTTAGCCAAGAAACAGCACTAGACCTCATCCCCAGGAAACATCAGCATCCACAGTTGTCCCCACCGCATCCCAGATTACCACCTCAGTCAAATGTACCTACTTGTGTCTCTTGGGAGAATTTGGGAGGGAAACAAATGAAGGGACCCCAAAGTCAAGGAATACCATCTATCTTGTTCCTGGGGCATTGGGCTAGAATGAGATGTGGTCTACATAGAAGAGAGAGCCAGACTGGAGCCATCTTTAAAAGGACTTCATCTGAGAAAGCCACAGGCAACGACATTGGGGGCAGTAGTAACAGAGAGTGTGTATTTGTGGATGGGGGTTGTGTGGCTGGAAATCCGGAACCTGTGGGGCTGGGGGCGGTACCAAATGGCCAGCCTGAGGGGGCATTGCCCATAGTAAGGTGCCTGTGGGTGAGAGAGCCCTGCCCCAAACAAAAGTCAGCTTTGAATACCTGCCAGTCCCCAAAAGCACCAACGTTAGATCCCAAGGGCACCGTGAGGTGAGATGGTTCTTGCAGGGCAGGCTGAAGACCCATAGAAGAGTTACAGCAGCAGCTTGAATCTGAAGGCAGACTGGAGGCAGAATTCCCTTCTGGAGGCTTCTTCAGGGAGCCTCAGTCTTTTGACTCCTTCAGCTGATTAGACGAGGCCCACATGTCATGGAAGGTAATCTACTTTAATCAAAGCCTACTGACTTAAATGTTAATCTCATCTAAAATATGTCTTCACGGAAACATCCAGAGTGGTGTTTGACCGACTACTGGGGTACCGTGGCCCGGGCAAGTTGACATATCAAATTAACCATCACAAGGCCTTACCTAGAATGAGGAAGCCAGGGAGCACCTCCCTAGAAGAGGTTCACTGTACTGTCGGCTAGAACCCCTGTAAGAAATGCGAGTCAGTGGCTCTCTAGCCTGAAGGCACGTTGAGCTGGAGACGCACCGGCTGCTTGTGACAGGGGGAACGGTCCTTCACCTGAGGGAGAAGGCAGAGCCGGCCTCCCCGGCAGAGGGAGTAGGTGAGCAGTTCGCGTGTAACTGAGGTGCTGGGATCTGCAAAGTCCCGTTCAGGGAACCTCCCTCAGGGGTCCTGACAGCTGCAGGGCAGGCTTGCACACCAGTGCCGCCGGATGGGGGGTCCGATGAGGACACGCACAGGGCTGGAGAGACCATCGTTTGTGCGTCCTTCCTGCTGGGTAGCGAGTTTGAGGCCAGGACTGTGACCCGCTGGCCGATTAAAGAGGGCCACGGCCTCTTGGATGCCGCGGTCACCTAGAGGTGGAAGGCAACTGCCCCGGCCCGTGAGTCTGTGCCGGCCTTGAAACTCACTTGGCCGATGGAGTGTGGCTACAGGGTCTCCGTGGCCCTGTCCCTGGGAAGACTGAGGGCCTCATCTCTGTGTTCTTGGAACCCGGCCACCGTGCTGGGAGGACGTCCGAGCCGGCCTGCTGGAGAGAGGCCACGTGGGGCGGCCCTGGAGCTTGACAACATGTGCGCAGAAAGAGGGCTCGCGGGGAGCGTGTGAACCGAAGCCCTCCGGCGGACTCTGGGCCCCCGCCCTGCCGTGTGCGAGGGACCTTCTCAGGCCTCCCAGGCCAGCCCACACCCACGTGGACGCGGAAGTGTGAACCGCCTGCCGGGAGAAGAACCCCCCCCCGCCAGACCGCAGAACCACAGAGTCACGACAGAGAGGGTTGTCTGAAGCCCCCGTGCTTTGGGGTGATTTGTTTCTGCAGCAGCAGATCATCTGCAAGGCGCTCAGAGCAGATAAACATGGCCAGAGGCCAGATTAAAGAAATTGATTCAGGGAAACAGTCTGCCCTCTTAAGAAAGGGAGAGTAAAGATCGGGTGGAAGGAAATGATTCACTCATGATCTGCTTGGACATATGCAAAGAATATGAGACAGGGTCTCATCACTGGAGCAGGAACTGATTTGGCGGCATGAAAGCTCTGGGATGCTGGAGGGGATGAATCTCAGCTTGGCCGTCACTGGCCGGGAGACCTTGGACCATAAATGCTCGGATCTGTGGCTTGGAAGAACACCCCTGAAGTTGTAGCTTTCAGAGCTGCTAAAAGAAGACAGTTGTCACGCGGGAGAAATTACTCCAGTGACACATTTGTGGCAGCCCCCAGGACCCTACGGCCCCGTGAAGGGGAGTAGCGGGGAGCTTCGATAAGATGGTGAAAGAAAACAAAGATGTTCTGGTTGAATTGCATGCTCCTGGGGGGATGACCTGGGGAATCAGGAGCCCAAGTGTAAAGAACTGAGGAAGAAGGTTACACCGAAGTCTGGTTATTGTGAAACCCCATCAGCAATGGGCATTCCCAGGAGACCCCGGGCTTCTCTGCCCCTCCCCTGCTTTCTTTCTCTCTGTCTCTCCAAATAAAGAAAGAAAATTACAAGAAAAATAAAAGAAAAAAAAAGAGGTTAAATCCAGAACGATGAAAGTAGGTAGGAAGCAAGTGAAGTGATTAGCTGCCTGCAGTGAAACGCTGCACCTGTCTCTGCAATCCGAAATACAAAAATGCCCAGAGGCTGGCTAACACCAGAGCCAAAGGAAGTACTTTGTGGAAGACCTTTCCGGCAAAGATGGGAAAACCAGCAGGCCCTCTGGCTCTGGGAGCGGAGGGAAACGCTTCATTCAGGACGGAGAGCAGAACGTAGGCGGGATCGGTGTCCTGCTGGACGCCCTCGGGCTGCAACAACCAGCCTATGGTAGTGCTTTGGGGAAAGGCCGGCAGTGTTAGAGCAAATGTTGCGGACGTGGGGGTCCTCCATTTGGAACGGTGACAAATAAATGTGATAATGTTATCGTTTGAGCATGTTTTGTCTTTAAATGTTTTCACTTTTAAATGCGGAAGGTGTTCCAGTTTTATCTTAAGACATAATCTTCATTTCATTTATGTATGGTAATATTTACTGTCAGAAATTATTCATTTTCACATAATCAAATCTTTTTTTTTTTTATTTTTTTTTTTTTATTTATTTTTGGGACAGAGAGAGACAGAGCATGAACGGGGGAGGGGCAGAGAGAGAGGGAGACACAGAATCGGAAACAGGCTCCAGGCTCCGAGCCATCAGCCCAGAGCCCGACGCGGGGCTCGAACTCACGGACCGCGAGATCGTGACCTGGCTGAAGTCGGACGCTTAACCGACCGCGCCACCCAGGCGCCCCTAATCAAATCTTTTTTTTAAGGAGAATTCCATTTTTATTTTTATCATCATCATAGCATGATCTCCAGAAATCTATAGGTGTAAAAATTAAATATTTTATTTTATTTTTTTGTTATTTTTTTCAATATATGAAATTTATTGTCAAATTAGTTTCCATAAACACCCAGTGCTCATCCCAAAAGATGCCCTCTTCAATACCCATGACCCACCCTCCCCTCCCTCCCACCCCCATCAACCCTCAGTTTGTTCTCAGTTTTTAAGAGTCTCTTATGCTTTGGCTCTCTCCCACACATAATCAAATCATAACAGCTTCCTTTCCTCACTATATATTTTTGATCGGCTATTTTTTCAGAGTACTTTTAGGTTTGAGGCAAAAAAAAGTGAAAATACAGAGATTTCCCACATACCTCCTGCCCCCACCTGCCCAATAACATCTTCCACTAACAAAATCTTGCACCAGAATGGTGTATTTGTTATTATTGATGAGCTTGCATTGGCCCATAGTTATCGTCCGAAGACTGTCATTTCCATTAGCGTTCACTCTTGGTGTTATACCTTCTATCGGTTTTGACAAATGTATAATGACATGTATCCACCATTATAGCATCATACAGAGTAGTGTCACTGCCTTAAAAATCCTTTGTGCTGTCCCTATACATCTCTTCCTTCCTACTGACCCCTGACAACCACTTGATCTGTTTACTGTCTCCATACTCTCACCTTTTCCAGAATGTCAGATAGTTGACATCAAGGCAGTATATATCCTTTTCTGACTGCCTTCTTTCTCTTAGTCATATGCATTTACGAGTTTCCTCCATGTTTTTTCACGGCTTGATGACTCATTTCTTTTTATTGCTGGATAAGATCCCACTGTCTGGATGTACCCCTGTTTATTCACTCCCTGAAGGATATCTTAGTTACTTCCAAGTTTGGGCAGTTCCACGTTCGGGCAGGTCTTTGGGTGGATGTGAATTTTCAGTTCATCTGGGTAAATAGCAAGGAGAGTGATTGCTGGGTCACTTGGTAGGAGTATGTTGGGTTTTGTAAGAAACCTCCCAGCTGTCTTCCCAAGTGGCGGCAGCATTTTGCATTCCCATCGGCAGTAAGCGAGCGTTCCTGTTGTAACCAGCATTTGGGGATGCCCATGTTGGATTTGGGCCATTTTTAATAGTCGTGTAGGGACATCCCACCCTTGTTTAGTCTGCAGCTCCCTCACAACATACGATGTGAAGCATCTTTTCATGTGTTTATCTGCCATTTGCACGTCTTCTTTGGTGAGGTATCTTATCACTTTTGCCTATTTTTTTAAAATGAGTTGTTCCTTTCCTTGTTGTTGAGTTATACAAATTCTTTGTGTGTTTTTTACAACAATTCTTTATCCGCTGTGTCTTTTGCAAGTATTTTCTCCCAGCCTGTAGCCTGTGTTCTCATTCTCTTGACATTTCCTTTTGCAGAGCAGTTTTTAATTTTAGTGAAGTCCGGCTTATCATTTACTTCTTTCCTGGATGGTGTCTTTGGTGTTGGATCTAAAAAATCATTGCCATACCCCACATTAGTTAAACTTTCCAAGAGTTTAATAGTTTTGCATTTTACATGTAGATCTATGGTCCATTTTGAGTTATTTTTTGTGAAGGGTGTAAGATTTGTGTCTGGGCTCATATTTTTGCCTGTGGATGTCCAGTTCCAGTATGATTTATTGAAAAAACTATCTTTGCTTCATTGTGTTGCCTTTGTTCCTTTGTTAAAAATCAGCTGACTCTATGTGGGTCTATTTCTGGGCTCTCTATTCTATTCTATTGATCTATTTGTTTTGTTTTGTTTTGTTTTGTTTTGTTTTTAACAGGTCTACACTGTCTTGATTACTGTAGCTTTACCCTAAGTCTCAAAGTCAAGGATCGTCAGCCCTCTGACTTGTTCTTCTCCTTTATATTGTGTTGGCTTTTCTGGGTCTTCTGCGTCTCCATATAAACATTTGAACCAGCTTGCGAATATCTTCAAATGACTTGCTAGGATTCTTATTGGGATTGCATTGAATCTACAGATCAAGTTGAAGAGAAATGACATCTTGATAATATTGGATCCTCCTATCCATGCACATGGGCTATCTCTCCATTAATTTAGTTCTTTGATTCTTTCATCAGAGTTTTGTATCTTTCCTCATAGAGATCTTCTACATATTTTGTTAGGTATATACCTCGTTTTTAGGTATTGTTTTAGACCTCATTTGGGGGAGTGCTACCATAACTGGCATTGGGTTTTTTAATTTCATTTTTTAAAGTAAATTCTAGGCCCAATATGGGGCTAGATGCTTCATGACCGCAAGATCAAGAGTCACAACGCTGTACCTACTGAGCCAGCTAGGCACCCTTGTTTAAAAATCTCACTTGTCGGGGCGCCTGGGTGGCGCAGTCGGTTGAGCGTCCGACTTCAGCCAGGTCACGATCTCGCGGTCCGTGAGTTCGAGCCCCGCGTCGGGCTCTGGGCTGACGGCTCGGAGCCTGGAGCCTGCTTCCGATTCTGTGTCTCCCTCTCTCTCTGCCCCTCCCCCGTTCATGCTCTGCCTCTCTCTGTCCCAAAAATAAATAAAAAAAAAATTAAAAAAAAAAAATTCCACTTGTCCACTGCTGATATATAGAAAAGTGTTGACCTTTTATGTATTAACCTTGTTTGCTGCAGCCTTTCTATAACTGCTTATTAGTTCCAAGAGGTTTTGTTTGATTCCTTCAGATTTTTTACACAGATGGCCGTGTCATCTAGGAACAAAGGCAATCTTATTCTCTCTTCCTGGTTGATAGATTTTTTTATTTCTGTACCTCATCGTACTGTATTAAGTAAGACTTCCAGCACAATGTTGGAAAGAAGGAGTGAGAAGGGACACACTTGCCTTGTTCCTAATCTTGGCCCGAAAGCTTCTAGTTTCTTGCCGTTAAGTGTGACGTTAGCTGCAGATACTGTGTGGAAGTTCTTTATCAAGTTGAGGAAGTTCTCCTTTATTCCTAGTTTTCTGAGAGTTTTTATCATGAATGGATATTGGTACATTTTTAATTAAGGTCACTTATGATTTTTTTAATACTTTTAAGGTTTAAAAAAAATTTTTAGTTAAAAAAATTATTTATTTAAGTAATCTCTGCACCCAACGTGGGGCTTGAACTCATGACCACAAGACCAAGAATCAATGCTCTACAAACGGAGCCAGCCAGGTGCCTCACTTTTATGGGTTTAACTTTTGGATTTTTTTTTCTTTTTTGCTTTGGCATACATTGCCTTAGGGGTCTTTTGTTTTTTTAAGGATTTTATTTTTAAGCAATCTCTATACCTAATGGGGCTTGAACTCACACCCTGAGATCAAGAGTCGCACACTCCACTGACTGAGCCAGCCAGGCGCCCCAGTCTTCTTCTTTTGTTACCTAGAATCTGAAGGAATTTTCAGTGCTATGAAGAGGAAGGAGAGACAGAGAAGGAAGCAAAGGAAGAGAGGGATGCCAGAGGAGAGAGGGGAGGACTGTAGGTGGGAAGAGAAGAGGAAGAGAATTTGAGACAAAGGATGAACATTGGGAAATGGTAATTGGTCAGAAGGGAAGCGTAGAACCAATGAACAGCAGGTTGGCATTGAAAGAGCAGCAGGCTGGCATTTCCCTGGGGTACCATAGCAGCAAACTGTGGCACAAAGACTGGGTGGCTCAGTCAGTTAAATCCCTGACTCTTGGTTTCAGCTTAGGTCATGATCTCACACTTTGTGGATTCAAGCCCCACATTGGGTTCCATGCTTGGGATTCTGTCTCTCACTCTCCCTCTCTCTCTGCCCCTCCCCTGCTCTCTCTCTCTCTCTTTCTCTCTCTCTCTCTCTCTCTCTCTCTCTCTCTCTCTCACACACACACACACACACAATAAATAAATAAATAAACTTCAAACACTTTAGGATTTGAGTTCCAAGTTTGGAGGCGTTTGCCTGTCCATGGGTGGTGGGAAGGGTGCTGGCTTCTGCTGCTGGGACCAGCAAATGTGTCCCCAGCAAAGGACACATTTCAGGCAGACTCATGATGGCTGTTCTCCTTCCTACGTCCTTGCCCCAGATGCCCGCCCTGAGGCAGAGCCACACCGCACCTGGACGACAGGGGGCCCGACAGAGGGGAGGCTGGGCACTGCTGGGCCAGCATCCTGGAAGAAGACAGATTCAGATTGTCAGTCATGGGGAAGACCCACCAAGAGTTCCCTTTCCCCCTCCAGCCTGACCCTGCTTTATCTTCTAGAGCTGCCTCCAGAGCCCCTCTTTCTACAGGAGAGATGCTCCCACAGTTGGAAGGGACTTCCCAGCCCACCCACTCCAGACCCTCCAAAGCCTTTATGGCCACATTGTATTTGTTTCCTTAACCACAATTTAAGGGTGGAGATCCTGCCTCATTTACACTACGTTCACTCACTTGATAAATATTTATTGAGTGCCTACTACATACGTTCAGGGCACTGTGTGAAGCATAAGAGATACAGACTAGACTTGGCCCCTCCTCTCATGAAATTTGCAGCCCAGCCGTGGCCACAGATGACTAGGGAATAAAAATTAAGTGGGACAATTATTTTACTTGGAGATTCACCCTTCCACAGGATTAATGTAGTGCCTGACACTCCATTTTTATTGAGCCAAATGCTCCGTCGATGCAAGCAATGATATCGATGTCATATTCCTACCGAGAGATTATAGGGAAATTAATTTCATGCTTGTTTTCAACTGCTCCCATTTCAACCTCAGAATTAAAATAGAAGTAAAAACACATTAGTCTACTGACACACTTCAACCGAGCTCATATGAATCTTAAATCAGCTTAAGCGTTAATCCGACTCGTGCATCTGTTGTCTCCCAGAGGACCCCGCCATGTGTCACCTGTCCAGCCCTAAGTTCTTGCTCTTGGCTCAGCAAATGACCCGATGGCAGTGAAGTACCATCTCTCTCTGAAATCAGACTAAGTTCAGCGACGCAAATTCAGTTGCCTTCTCTTCTCTGCCTAGAATCTTCTCTACTGAGGATTTTCAAACCTTGAGTGAAAAGCGCCCCATCTGGACTGTTGTGATGTCGTGGTAAATAGCACAGAGCTCACCACTGTCGCGGGCTCAGCTGATGCCACTTTGGTTCGGCGGGCGACCCCACCCAGGCTCTGGCAGCACATCTGTGGTTGACAATGGGTCTGATTTCACAGTTTGGCTCCGCCATAGGCATTGTCATAGGAACTGAACGCATGCCCAAAGGCTTGTGAACAAGGAGCTATTCAGCAACAAAGAGCAAAAAGGAAAGAAAAGAAAAGAGCCGTTTTGTGTTTCTCTGTTCAGAAACCAGAAAAGTTGCTCAGGGGTCCTTCGCAAGCCTTCACGGAAACCCTCCACCATATTGGTTCCCACCTGAATGTTCAAAGGCTTCTCTGGAGAGAGATGGCGACCTCAGTCTTGAGAGAAAATGTACTCCCTCCAGTAGCCAGTATGTCGCCCTATTGGACTTTGTCCAGCTGCCCCAACGTGAGGCAGCCGAGCGTGGGGGGACAGGCCAAGACTCTAACAACAATGCTGCTGGGGTCACCAGTAGGAGAATGGGGGGGGGGCGGGTTACTGGAGTGGCTCTGGTCCCTCCTGCCTGCTGTTGAAAGAGTCGAGGGTCACTGGGGAGAATTATGGGCTGGTAGAGGTGAGTCCACAAAGAAGGGGCAAATGGTGCTCCCGGGGCAATTCTCCTCTCGAGCACTCCCATTCAGGCAGGCAGCTCTGATCCACGTTCTCTCCTTACTCCCATCCACGGGGCTTCTGGAAGGTCTTCCTCTGAGCTTGTCTTTCCTGGAGCCCGGCCATATTCACTCTGGGGTCCTCAGGGACTCGCAATATTCAAGGTGTGGGTCTTGAGCACGCTGCTTGCCTACGGGGCTCATTCAGCCTCTGCGGCCCTACGGTGCACACAGAAAGGTGAACAGAAACCACAAGATTGTCTAGATAGGGTCCACAAATGGGCTGCATGGATTTTCTTCTCAAAATACACAGGATACCACTTTTCCACTAGTGGGGTGACCAACTCATCCTGGTGAGGCAAAGATTTTCCTTTTAAAATGGAAAGTCACACATTTTTCAGCCTCAGGCAACCCGGGATGGCTGGTTGCTGTCTCTGCGAGGAGATTTGGAAGACTTCCGTGTGTTCTCTGAGGCGGGTCTGTGTTCTCCTGACCTTTGTATCCCGTGAATGGCGCCTCCGGCCTTGCACACGGCAAATAGGGGCTCCACCACGATTTGAGATGCCGTGTGCTGGCCATCACACTGTCTCAGCAGTGTTTTCCAGTGGCAACCCTGCCTGTACACTTAGCTGAGCTGGAGGGAAGTCGGAGGCCATAGGACAGAGATCTTTCCTTCGCAAGAGAACCTGAGGGGCTCCTGGAGCCCTGGAACCGCCTGGCTCAGATGCTCCCCGACGGGCCGGCTGGGCACCTTGGGTGAGGACAGAGAAGTCTGTGCTCGCTTTCCTCACTTCCAACGGCGGGAGTCCCCACCTCTTGTGATGGCGAGAAATTAAGTGATAATCTAAACACAGTGCTCAGCATAGGGCCTGATGTGCTGAGCAAGCTCCCAATGAACATTACCCCTTATCGTTAGTGGTGGTATTGCTAACCAATTGGACTGTTTGTAAATGGTGCCTGTATTTTCTAATAATGCTTAGAAATCAAATTGCATGGGTGAAACACAAAACCCTCTGAAGGGAGGAATAGGTGATACTTGAACATCGTCTGATATTAATATTAATACGGAAAAGACTCGGTGAATGAATCAATAAACTCCAAAGGGGAAGAATGACTGTCTCTCAGTTATTTGAAAAGACAGGGGAAATAGTTCAGTAACAACAATCTGGATTGGCAGGAAGATGGAGGGACTACACAGAACGGTGCCTTCAGTCTCTGGGTTTTAGAGGCTTTCCCAGTGTTACGAGGATGTATGTGTCCCAGGAAGACAATGTGATACTGTTTTGAAGGTGAACTAGCGAATTTTCCTAGTTTATAGACTATGAGGCCAAAGGAGAGAGCCGGCTTGATCTCCATTTTATCAACCTCAGCCCGTCTCAGGAGACATCTGTACATGCTAATTATTTATTATTAATTATACAAGAGAAATTTGAGGATCATGTAGGATCTTTCGGGACGAAGGGGCAGTTTGGGCACAGCTTGTTTGTAGTAAAAGGTGGCAGAACGGGAGCATGATTGACTCATTTTAAAGGCATCAGTCTGGCTAGTTTTGCCCCAATCTGGCCGAGGAAAACCAGTTCCTTGCCTAAAGTCTTGAAGAGAAAAAGTCACAGAAAGATGTCGCTCGGCTCATCGATCCCAAAATAGGGCACATATGTCACAAAGTCACAATTATCTATTTACTCGGGGATTAGACATAGGGCTAGACCAAGAAGAGATTAAAATGATCTGACTTCATTAGCTTAATTAGGGAGTCCCAAATTAGATTTTTGCAGCTAAATTCTTCACCCACTCGGGGCGAGCAGCTGTTGCCGGGCGCCGGGCTCAAAGGTAGAGGCCCCAGAGAGGTCTGGCGAGCCCCTGGCCCTCCCCAAGCTGACCTCAGTGAATGACTGCGGGAAGCCCACGGGGCCACGTCCTTGCAACGCAGCATTGCTTTGACCTAAAGAGCCATTTCAAACGTTCCTTCCAGCAGAGACCCCTCTGACCTTTTCCATTATTACTGACACATGTGTTTAGCTCTGCGGCTGCATAATCTGCGGGGCCCGGTGCACGATGAAAACGCAGGGCTCCCTGTTCAAAAAGTGTTAACGATTTCAAGACGCAGCAGCAGGCCATTAGCCCAGCACGGGCCCTGTGCAGCGGGACATGCCCAGAAGCTGGCCCTGCCTTGCAGCCTGAACCGTTCACAGACTCGTCATCTAGGATGGGGTTTCTTCTCTCGGGGTCTAACACACCCTCCCCAGATGCTCCCCGCTTACGATGGTTCGAGTTAACGATTTTTGACTTTACGGTGGCGTGAGAGCCATACGCATTTGCTGGAAACCGAACTTTGAATTTTGAACTTCAGTCCTTTCCTGGGCGACGGATATGCAGTAAAGATCCTCTCTCCCTCCTGATGCTGGACGGCAGTCGCAGCCCCTCGTCAGGACTGGCAGCCAGCACGAGAATAAGCCACCAATACACGGACAACCGTTCTGAACCCACACGACCGTGCTATTTGTCACTTTGCGTACAGTATTCAACACATTACACGAGGTATTCAACACTTTATTATACAATAGGCTTCGTGTTAGATGACCTTGCCCAACTGGAGGCTAATGTCAGTGTCCTGAGCACCTTTACGGTAGGCTAGGCTAATCTCTGACACTCGGTAGGTTAGGTGCATTAAATGCATTTCCAACTTGTGATATTTTCAATCTATGATGGGTTTACTGGGAGGTAACCCCATCACAAGCGAAGAAAGATCTGAACTCAGGAAGCGACGGCTGAGGTCTGTAGTAAGTGGGTTTTGTACACAGTGCATACATGATTGGATTATTTGCCAGGTGGGCACCTTTTTATTTATCTCGATATACATAAATACAGCATGACACAATCCCTAGAAGTTAGTATTCACGAAAGGAAAAGCACCATCACAAACCAAAGAATACTAAAAGGTATATTCAAACCAGTCTAGGGTTTGAATATCTTTGAATGACTTGGAGATAGTCTGGAAGACCTAAATACTATTCACAGAGTTCTGGAAGCCTAAAAATGCCAAGCTATCAACTGATTTAAACAAACTTGAGGACTGACAAGCTCATGGACCAAATGCTACAGCAGAAATTTTGTCAAGGGTCTCTCTCAGCCACAGTAAATTATATTCCTTGGGCACCAGAGCGTCCAATGAAGTAGAGAAGAATACCCAGACAAGCAAGCCAGAAGGTCATTCGGAACATTGTCAAGACAGCTGTGTGTCAAGGTGGCATAAAGTTCCAAGCAAGTCAGAGGTCAGTCGAGCAAAGATACCGACCAACTATCTTGATAACCCCTCTTCCTGTAACTCCTTAACTATGGGCTTTCTCCTTCCCTCCTCTCTGCTTCTGTAGTGTCCTTTCTCGGCAATTTCATGCGCCCCCTTACTTTGACTCTTATCTCCAAGAAGAAGGCTCAGGGAGGGATCCTGGCTAAGTCCTGGCTTTGCCTCCTTCAACTACCTGCAGCAGACAGTAAACTTTCTTAAGCTCCTATACTCTCCTGCTCGAAAACCCTCAGCCCCATTGAGTAAATTCTTTCACTTGGATCTATAGCTTCCTTCAACTGATCTTCATCTACCTTCCAGTGTTTTCTTCCAGTAATGACTCCTTTGTGTGGATCTTACCCTCCAGCTCAACCACCACTCGTGACTTTTTTTTTTTAATCCATTTTGAGAGAGAGAGAGAGAGAGAAAGGGAGAAGCAGAGAGAGAGGGAGGAAGAGAGAGAATCCCAAGCAGGCTCCGTACCATCAGCACCGGAGCAGGACATGGGGCTCGAACTCATGAACCACAAGATCATGACCCCAGCTGAAACCAAGAGTCGGGCGCTTAACCCACTGAGCCACCCAGGTGCCCCACCACTCATGACTTTTGGATATGCTTGATTCTTTCCTGTCCCCGTGGTATTCCTGTCCCTTTCGCTAGCACTTTGCCTAGAAAGCCTTCCTCCGGTGCGTGCTCACCGGGACCCTCATCCTTCACGGTTGAACACCTCTGGGCCTGCTGCGTGGACGTACTCCTGGATTGCCCCAGGCAGTGATCGTCCCCCCCCACCGCCGCCCCATCAGAGGATCTGAATTTCTGTGTGCTGTACTGTTCAAGGCTCTTGTCCCATCTGGTCATGTGCAGAATCTCCCGTTCTAGATTTTACAAGCAGCTTGAGGACAGGCCTTTTGTCTTATTTTCCTTTCCTGGGCCCAGTAAATTACTGACTAAATAGTAGTGATTAAACGTAGGAGTGGTCATCATAGATGTCACATCCAGCTTTGCAATGTTTGATGTTTTTGTTTTATTTTAATGTTTATTTATTTTGAAGGAGAGAGAGAGAGAGAGAGTGCACATGAGCGGGGGAGGGGCAGAGAGCGAGGGAGACACAGAATCGGAAGCAGGCTCCAGGCTCCGAGCTGGCAGCACAGGGCCCGACGCGGGGCTCGAACTCACAAGCTGTGAGATCATGACCTGAGCTGAAGTCGGATGCTTAACTGACGGAGCCCCCCAGGTCCCCCTGCAATGTTTAACTTAAGAGGGACCGTCGCTGACCACAAGGGCTGAGAGCTCGGTCTGTTAGCACACGTCGCTGCCCCTCAGTGCCTCCGTGGCTACACTGCGCACCGCACCAGCCTCGCCAGCCCGCGGGGAGGGACCGGGCCGCGCGCGCCCGGACAGACCAGCAGGTGCGCCCCTCAGTCCCACCCGGCCGCTGCCCCCGCCTCCCAGAAATCCTGCCGAGGCTCCAAGTGTCACAGAGCCGGTCTGGCAACACGATGGGAAGTCAGATAACTAGTCAAGCTTTCGCTCGGAGGCTGGCGGTCAGCAGCACGGGGCAAGGAGGGCTGGTCATCATTCAGGAGCGCGAGGGTCGGTAGCCCGCCCTCCCTGCCCCGCGCTGGCCTTTCCTCACTTCTCGACTTCAGTTTTTCCAAAAGGTGACATTACTTTCCCCAGCACTTGGGCCCCAAGGATCTTCATTATCTTTCAAGACTTGGCAAATGCAGCAGCGTGTATTCAGGAGAACAAAAATCTCAGCCCACCATCGCCAGAGACGGCCACGGCTACTGTTGGGCTAAATTTGCTCTTTGAGGCCCATTGCGTTACCCAGTTGAGATTATACTGGGTCTAATTTTACGATTGTGTCTTGCTTTTTTCCTGCTGAGCTCATGTTATCTTAAGCATTTTCTCACGTCATAAAAAATTCTTCGTACAATTATGTGAGAGGGAAATGTATATTCTTAGCAACGGATAGAATTCCTTTTAGGGAAAAATTGGCCATTATTGGGAAAAAAGCTCTGGGGAGGAGCAGGGGGCATACTTTGTCAATTGGTGCAGGGAGTTGAGGGAGCGAGTGCGTGAGGGCGAGAGGGAGCCGGGCTGCATGGTCTGAGCCCCCTTGACGGGTCTTCTCAACGAGGGGAAATCACCCAAATCACAACATGCCTGTGGGGAGTGGAAGCTGAATGAGGCGGCCCTGGACAGGAAAGAAGCGCTCGGGAGGAAGGAAGCTCTTGGCGATCTGCACAGTTAGTGGGAAAGAATTGCACTGTCACAAAGGGTGGAGTGGAGAATCGAGGTGTGTTAACCAGATATCTGAGAGACAAGGGGAGGGCCTCCTCGGGCCCTGAGCTGATATCGGGTTCACGTTCACAAACAGTCTTTTGATGGTGGCCCGGTGTTCCGTTAAAGGACACCATCATTTAGATGACAGTTTGAATAACGTCGTGTTTGGATTCATTCCTCGGACACCGAAAGCCCTATAGCTCGAATGGCGCGAGCATTTTAAAGGAATCTGTTTCATCGCCACCTGGTTGTTTTCACGAATGTCTGCAAACAGGCAGCCGTGTGAGAGGCCCGTCTCTGTGCTCTCGCCAGAACTTACCTGCTATTTAGGAATTATTCCACACGCCACTGCCTCCAGGAACCTTTTTTTTTCTGCCCACGTAGAAATCGTGTGTCTTGGGGCGCCTGGGTGGCGCAGTCGGTTAAGCGTCCGACTTCAGCCAGGTCACGATCTCGCGGTCCGTGAGTTCGAGCCCCGCGTCGGGCTCTGGGCTGATGGCTCGGAGCCTGGAGCCTGTTTCCGCTTCTGTGCCTCCCTCTCTCTCTGCCCCTCCCCCGTTCATGCACTGTCTCTCTCTGTCCCAAAAATAAATTAAAAAAAAAAAAAAAAAAAAAAAAAAAAGAAATCGTGTGTCTTATGCACCTTGCAATGTCTCACTTCCACCCCCTAAACGCAGTGACTGTAGTTAATTTTATATTATTGTTATTAGCAGACATGCCTCCCCTGGAACCATACCGTAAGCAGTCTGAAGGTCCACTCTGCCTTTCTTGCACTGGCTGTGCTATGCCATCCATACTGGCGGGGAGCAGAGAAGCCCACATTTCTTGAAAACAGTGGGCAGCTTTACGTCTCCTGACCCAGATTCCTAAGAGGATCAGGTTCTAGGGGGAGCTGCGATTTAGCTTGGTGACTGCACCACTGAGATGATCCCTGGGGAATTCTGCAGAGGACAGGGAAGGCTGTAAATGGGTGAACAGTGCGCTGCTGTTCAGAAACAGGCAGGAGGCAGAGGAGGTGGGAGAGAGTCCAGCATGGGGTGTCAACAGGATGATTTGAGAAGGGGAGGCTGTGATCGCCAGGAGTCAGCAGGGGCTCGGTGAGAAAACTCGGGCTGACCTAGTTTCTCTGGCTGCCAGTATCACCAGAGAAATGCAAAGAGGAGGGAGTCTCCAGGACCTGGTTCAAGTGCTGGCAGTGGTTCTTCTGACCCTCCCGAGACAAAGTGTAAAAAGGTGGGTTGGATGAAAAGCAGGACGAGGTGGTGAATCCACAGCTGCCTGAATAAATCCGCCCACCGGCTTGCAGAGCTGCAGATCGATGGCGAGATGTCAATGCTCAGAGGGGTTGTCTTTTCAGAGGTGTTCCTCAGCACTCTCTTCTTGTGCCTGAATGGGCCCGGAGTCTTGTCAGTGGCTTGAAGCCGGTGTGGAAGGAAGAGGTAAGTCATGAGTCAAACGTAGGTTTGGGAAGGAGCGTGAAGACAGCGGAACCCCAAATCAGGATCTAGAAAGGCCCGACGAATCAGAGTGCGAGGCCAGATTCTGCAAAATGGAACTTAACTTGGGTCCCTCAAAAGAACTGTGCAGGCACGGAGTGAGGGACTACAAATTTCAGGGGCCAGAATTTCTACGCGATGCCGTGTGGCAGTCAAAAACTCCCACTTGATTCAACATCCACATCTAGCAGACACGAGGCCATGGTCATTCTGCTCTGCACCCGCCTAGGCATACCCTGGGATGTGCCATTACATTGTGGGGTACATGGCGGGAGAAGGCGAGGATGATAAGGGACAGTTCAAGAACCAAAGGCTCGCCTGAAAAACCTAAGTCTCAGAGAATACTCGAAAGGCAGTTTCCAGAAGAGGCGTCATTTGGAAGTACATGCGAACTTATTTTCTAGAAGAAATAAGCGGTGGGTTTGGTAGATGGTGTTTCCTCAGATGGTCACCATGCTCTCTCTCATTTCACATGTTTTTTCACGCTATGATCTTGCCACTCTTTAACAAAGACATCGAGTTTAGTCATCCTCCCCTTGAGTCTGGGCTTCCCTGGGACTTGTTTTGACCAATAGAATTTGGTGGAGGTGGTGGTATGTAACTTCTCAAGCTGGACCTGAACAGTTATGCAGTTTTCAGCTTTGCTGATTGAAATGCTCGCTTTTGGGGTCCGGTGCTAGCCGCCATCGCACTGCAAGCCCTGACAAAGCATCTGAGCCGCAAAATTCTGAGCAAATAAATGGTCGTCGTTTGAAGCCGCTACGTCTCAGAGTGGATAACTGAAAGAGTGATAAGGAAGGTAGACGACGGGGGCGCCTGAGTGGCTCAGTCCATTGAGCGTCCGACCTTGGCCCAGGCCGTGATCTTGCAGTTCCCGAGTTCGAGCCCCGCATCGGGCTCACTGCTGTCACCCTGTCTGCGCAGAGCCTGCTTTGGATCCTCTGTCCCCCTCTCTCGGCCCCACCCCTGCTTATGCTCTCTCTCAAAAAATCAATGAAAAACATGAAAAAAAAAATGGTAGACTATGGTGCCACACTGTTTACCAGCCATTAGATCTGAGCGAATCATTTTACTTCTTTGTCCCGGTTTCCTTTTCTGCTTAACCGGGGGAGCCAACCCCCTGTGATTATTGTGGGGATGAAATAATGCGTGAGAACCCTGTGGAATAATCCCCGGCCTGTCTGAGCTGGTCAGTACTAGAGTAGTAGCAGGACTAAGGGGGAGAAGCTGTGAAGACATAAAGTAATTCAACTCTATTTTTTGTCAAGAAAACTCTGTGATGGAATTGTCCAAACGTGGGGTAAGCTGCTTCTGGATGTGGCGAAACCCGCTTTCCTGGAGAATTCCGATCATGAATGGTGGCTGTCTGTAGACTTTGGGTATTGATGACCCTGTCAACTTTAAGATTCTATGTTCTGTCGTGCTGGGGCCAAGTCTTTGAGGAAGGAGCCGCTCTATGTGTTCGGTATGCTTTTCCTGAATTGACCTGAGCTAGATATATTCATTAGGAAGATGTACTCATCTGGCTAGATCATTACAGTGTCGAGATTACCAACATATTTTACTTGGCATAATGCTTTCTCATCAGCCATTAATGTTTCTGAACACATCCTTCTGAGGTCAGCATCGCCGTTCCTGTAAGATAAAAGACTTGAAGCAGAAGAGCTAAGTGGCTTATTAATTATTAAATGAACCGCTTAGAGCACCTTTCTGCCTGCGAATTCAAGCCTGGGACCCAAAGCCCAAGCCACTAGGCTTCCTTGCCCGGCAAGGTGGTACAGAGACCATCCCGATCTCCCCAAACACAGGGGTGAAAAGGCACAAAGACACAGGACAGACCTTCCTTCACTGCTCAAGAAACAGCCCAATGTGGCCCCTGAATTACAAAAGCTCGAGAAAGGAGGAGGTGCCTATTCAGAAGTTAACAAAGGAAAAGGGGATCTGGGATGGAAACCTTCCTGTCTGTTATTGACTAATACAATGTCCCAGACCTGTTCCCAAGGGCCCTAAGAGATGACAACCCCAAAGTCACTTGCAATTCAGCTGACCATTTCTTGCCAGGTCATTCTAGGGCAGGGCACAAGATAAGGAAAGAGAAAGAGGAGGGGCAGAAGTTGGGGGAGAGGGGCCCATCTTGCTTCCTGTGCTATTCAGCTTCTCCACACTGGCATCAAAGACAGCGATCTTGGGACTCTAAATGAGGACAGACTGACCCAAGAAACAGGGACAGGTGGTCACTTTGCTACCCACTCTGAAACCCCACATGGGGTATTTTAATAGTGTTCTCCATCTGTCCGACCTCGGGGGCTAATCCCTTCCTAATCTGAGTTGTAATATAATAATTGGGTAATCAGACAAGACACTCCAAAAAGCTGAGGCCGGAGTTTTGCTGTTCTTTTTGGCTAGACTTTCCCTTTATTAGAGCAAAGTACAGCTGACCTAGAAATTTCCCTTTTGAGCTTCAGTCTTCGCTAAACAAAAGCAGATACTCCGAAGTATGCATGTTTAGAGAGCACAGCCCTCCTTCTTGAGGGTGATTTCAGTCACTACTCCCTGCACATACAGGAAGGAGCTGCTAGGGGACCATATGATCTTGCTCTCTGCTGCAAAATTAAAAAAAAAAAAAAAAAAAAAAAGACGACGACGAAGAAGAAAAAAAGAGGCAGGGAGGGGGAGGGTAAACCTCATGGTTAGCCTGGGCTAATGAGCTCACTGGTGTGTGTCCAGGAAACATTTCAGAATGAATACATCTGCTGAGATTTCTCTCTTTTGAAAAAAGTAACCTTGTTGTGGTGGATGGAAATGAAACATAAATGAAAGCTGCGTGAAGCCGGATCAGGGACTGAAACTGAAGCCCACGCAGAAAACCCAGTAGGCGGTTAGGATCTGGGACTGAAGTAAGCCTGGCTGTTTGGGGATTAACCCATCATGGAGGAAAACATAGATTTTTTTTTTTTTTTTTTCCAAAGGAAGAAAAAAGAACACTTAAGCTGCGGAGGGCTGATCATACTGGCCGAGCACCTGGGAGGAAACAAAGGTGCCGTGAGGCCATTTGGCTGGAGAGTTTCACATTGAACTAAGGCTCACACTGGGGAGTCTCCTGGTTGCTCTCGAGGGCAGTGTCATAGATTATTCATGACAGTCCCCAGCACACACTAGACACTCAACAAATGCTAATGGAGGCAGTCTAGAGGTGGCAATAACCGCAGTCAGCACTAACTTAAGTCCGTTTCAAACATTTGCTAATTGTATTTGCTTTTTTTAAAAAAAAATGTAATATTTACTTTTGAGGGGAGGAGGGGCAGAAAGAGAAGGAGACAGAGGATTCAAAGTGGGTTCTGCGCTGACAACAGAGAGCCTGACGCGAGGTTCAAACTCAAGGACGGTGAGATCATGACCTGAGCCCAAGTCGGACGCTTAACCGACGGAGTCACCCAGGCGCCCCTAAATGTAATTGCTTTAGCCAGAAAATGTTCTCTCCACAGAAGAAGGCTAAAGGAAACGAAGGGAGCTGGGAGTGGGCGATAGAGGTTGGAATGGGGTTGGAGGGGAGGGTCTGGAGATCGAATGTGCTGTCTTGTAGGAGGAGGGAGCATGAAGGAAAGTGAACCCACTGCGAGATGGGGAAGGCTTCCTTGCCCCAGCATGGCCGCAGAGTGGGCCCGTAGGCAGCAGATTCTGCTGGCTGGCCGCTCTAATCTCTCCTTCCATAGTAATAGCAATGTGGCCAGGCACACGGGGAGACCAGATTTCCCACCCTTTCTTGCAGCTAGATGTGGTCATGTGACTGGTCGTAACCCTCTGAACGCGACAGGAAGGGATAGGCACGGTGCCTGAGTCTAAGCTTCTCCCGGGGTCTCTTTGCCTCCCACTGGCTAGAAGCGGACGGCCACAAGACCCCAGGGGACATGGGAGGCTCGAGACCCTGAGTGAGCATGCGCAAGAGACCCCTGCCCCATTGACTTGAATACCTACTTTGAACTGGTACCTGAGCAAGACATACACTTGTTGGGTTTAGTCATCATTTGGGGGTACCCGGTACAGAAGCTAAGATCATCCTAAGTAACGCTTAGAATTCCAAGGGAAGTAACCCCACACACACATCCCCCCCGTGTAACTCACAATGGGGAGGTTGTGGCCCCGGAAGTGAGTCATCAGCCTCTGATTGAGATGACAAAGCTCCTCACCTGTCGCAGTGCCACTGGCTGGGGGCTCTGCTTGTCACAGAGGGAAGTCCTCCTCCCTGTCAACAGCATCTTCTGCCCCTCTAGGTTCGAGTCAACTTATGGGAAGTGGGCCCTGGGCTACCATGATGATTGAGGCAGTGCAGAAAATGCCTATCGTGGGAATCTGCTACAGCTCCTAGAAACACAGAGAAACCGGGGTCCCAGCCACTTCGTGGGGGAATGCATGGGGTACATCAGCTGCGAAAGTGGGGCTCCCGTGCCCCAAGTGATAGCTACAGTGTGTACCAAGCCGATGGGCAACGATACGTTCGGGAATTTGCTCAGACTTGCCAGAATATAGACTACGCTAGAGAGCAAGTGTTTGTGCGTTGTGTGTAGGAGGTTTGGGATGGGACAGGGCTGGGAAATTAGATGCGAATAGGTCGTCAGAGATGCAGAAACCAGAAAACGAAAACAAGTGAAGTGCAAAATAAAGTTTTGAAGCCCATGGCAGTATCCTCCAGTATAAGAGTTTTTTACTTGCACGAGGCAGGGTCATTTAAACTGGAAGGGCCAAGGTCCCAACCTAAGCGACTAACTTAAGAGAACACATGTGTATTTTGCTGGCCCAGACTACTTAAGACCCCCAAGCTTTGGGGAGTGGGAGAAAAGAAGTTGGAGAGAAGGAATGGCAGGGTCTTTAAGAAGGGGGCCCTGCCACAAAGGAGTGGGTGTGACACACGCCTCCCCGTGTCGCGGGGGTGGGGCTTGGGAGCCAGACCAGAAAGGACCCTGCTGCTGTCTGTCTGGAGCCCTTATGTATGTCCCCTGCGCCATCACGACAGGGACAGGGGAGCAGGTGTTATGATGTGGGGCAGCGGCAGAACCAGAGTGGCCCGGGAAAGCAGGGGAGCTTGGTGTTTGTGGGACTGAAGTTGAAACAGCCGAGAAAGGGAGCCGGTGATCCGGAAGGCATCGTGGTGGCAATGAGGAGATGCCCTGGCAGAGAGCACCTCGCTCATGTGGCTGCAAACCAGGTGGGAAGGAGGAACCTGGACAGGGGGGCCTCCCTTAGCTGCACGGGCTGCTTCGTGCTCACTGTGGACCTGCAGAAAGGGCCGTGCCAAGCCTGTGTGTGAGGCTGCTTTGCGTCAGAAAGCAGACACACAGTAGAATTTCCTTAAAGACGAGCGAAAGTTACCCCCAAGGGGCCGGGTGCGTGGGCTTTAATTCATTTCTTGCAGCCCCTCTGGGCTCTCGCTTTTGAATTCCTGTGCCTTGCGTCCTCCATTAACACCTGTGGGCCTCCTCTTGGAGTCTGGCTGTGGTTTCCACCCT
This sequence comes from Neofelis nebulosa, assembly GCF_028018385.1. Lineage (NCBI taxonomy): Eukaryota > Metazoa > Chordata > Mammalia > Carnivora > Felidae > Neofelis > Neofelis nebulosa. Next base: position 239,069,246 of record NC_080782.1, read on the forward strand.
CGCGAGGATCAGACAATCCCCACTGCTGAGTCTGGCCGCTCCCTGATGTGCCTTCACCCGTGCCCCACACCCTGGCATCCCGTCCACACGGGCCCCTGTTGTCTGGCCTCATTCTGCCTGGTTTTGGCTTCCTCGTGCCCGCCTTGGTGCTGACAGCTTGAGGGCATCCCACCCCACTCTGCAATCTGAGACAGAATATTTTCTAAGAGGGGCTCTGGCCAAACAGTGACCCAGGAGAAAAGGGAACTATGGGGAGGAGCTGAGTCGCGGTGACGGGGTAACGGGTTTCTCGGGCCACCCTGGCTTATGCGCAGAAATTGGAGAACAACAGTGGCCACGGTGTTTCTCTTAGTCTATGATGCCAAGAGACGCCAGCGGTCTCACGTCTAGGGCGCCAACATCTAGTCTTCTTGGACCACGCCATTTTCTTTCCTGTTTGCTCCGGCTGCCAGTGGTACCGTCCCCTCATTGCTGGCGACCCCAGGAGCGCCATCCGTGACCTTGAAATCTACCGAGGGCCCACACTTGCTGGAGCGACCCATACCCAGTTTGGATCCGTCGAAGACAGTCCAGCCACAATACTGTCTGTGCCGAGGGCACTGGTGACCGGGCTGAAGGATAAAAGTGAGGTGGATGCTGGCACCCTTGCTGGCAGTGGTGCTTATTGTGGGTTGAATGGTGGCTCCAAAGATGTGTGGAGGTCCTAACCCCGGTACCTGTGAATGTGACCTTATGAGGAAATAGGATCTTTGCAATTGTGACTGAGATATAACATGACGAGGTGAGGCTGGAGAGGGGTCCTTACTCCAGTGTGACTGGTGTCCTTATAAGAAGAGAGGAGACACAGACACTTGGGGGAGAACATCACGTGAAAATGGAGGTGGTTTCAGGGCGCCTGGGTGGCTCGGTCGGCTGAGCATCTGACTTCGGCTCAGGTCATGATCTCACGGTTCGTGAGTTCGAGCCCCACGTTGGGCTCTGTGCTGACAGCTCGGAGCCCAGAGCCTGCTTCGGATTCTGTGTCTTCCTCTCTCTCTGCCCCTCTCTGCCCCTCCCCTGCTCTCTCTCTCTCTCTCAAATAAATAAACATTTTTAAAAAATTAAAAAAATAAACATTTTTTAAAAAGAATAAAATGGAGGTGGTTTGGAATGATGTGTCTAGAAGCCAAGGGATGCCGATGATTGCCAGCGAGAAGCAGAAGCTATGAGAGAGGCATAGGAATGACCCAAATACCAGCTTCCGCACAGCCCGTGCCTCTGAGACCCACCAACATTACAGATAGGTGCTCATTTTGCTTTTATCTGGTCTTTTCTTCACACCCCCTTGCTCTATGATCCGGGTACAAACCCACAGGGGCTGGGCCAGGGTGACACCTGAGTGGTGACCTGTGGAACCCAGAACACCTTACCCCCTGAGCTTTCCCGTCATTCCAGAGCCAACATGGGATTCTGTGTTCTCTTGAGATAAGCCCTTGCCCCTCAGCAGCCTCAGCTGTGTTCCAGGGTTAATGTGGAAAATTACGAGTTGGACTGGGCTTTTCACATTGCATGTTACTAATTAGAAATGAATTTCTCCTCTGAGTAAGCATATACCCAGAGCAGCTATTACCCCACACTGAAAGCTGGTGCTCAGGCCAGATCAGCAATCAAAATATGCACAAGAGTACATAAGAACCTCGGTCCAGCTCAGGCTCACTGTGCTTAGAGCTCTCTAGTCCTTCTCTGCCAGCCGTCACCTAGAGCCTTGTGTTCCACAGAAAGGAGGGCACAGAAAAATGCCAGTAGCATGGGCCCCTGGGCTAAGCTCCCTGCCAAGGGGCATTCACATAGTTCTCCCCTGGCCACTGGGCGCTTCACCTGTGGTCTCTCTCAGCTTGTGGTTGCCCATGGCATCCCTTGGAGGGCGAGGACAGGCCGTGGTTACATGGACAGAGTTAACTGCTGGATGAGGGTCAAAGTTGGCAAAGCTGGGGCTCTTCCGGATGGTCCTCTTAACAAAGATATTTGAGGGTCTTCACTGAGCTCGCCTTAGAAGATAGTTATGGTGGGGTGGGGTAGGGGGCAGAGATGGACAGGAAGGGGAAGCCAGCGTTGCCAACTGGGCCGGGTCCAGAGCAGGCTGAGTGGTCTGGAGCCAGGAAGTGTTGGTCGCAGTTCAAGCATCATTTCCAAATGACATTGATTAAGCATTATTGCTTTAAAGACCTTAGGCAAATGTAAGGTAAAGCCTGTGGCCTCCTTAATGGGAATGCTGTGACAAGGGGAGGTCCACGGCGGCTGCTGCACCATGGCCTTTTCCACAGAGTGTTCTGGGTGATCCCCCTCAGAAAATTCCACCCAATGAGTTTAGGACAATGGCTGGAGCTAGGTTGGTCAGAAGGCATCCTGAAGAGGAATTTGATGATGATCATGATGGTAAGCTTTCAAATGATTTCTCCTGTGTTTCTCTTATCTTGTCTCTTGTTTTGATTGTCTTCCTCCAAAGATGCTCTCTACCCAGAGAGAAAAGCCGTGACTGAATAACAAACACTCCCTTGTGCCAAAACAGAAAAGCATGCACATGTCTCCAGCAAAGGCAGCTTGCTGTTTACATTTGTGAAGTATCCTATCATTCTGGAACAGCTTTTTTTCTTTCTTCTTCTTTTTTTTAATTAAAACAATTTTTAAATGTTTGTTGATTTTTGAGAAAGAGAGAGACAGAGTGCAAGTCGGGGAGGGGCAGAGAGAGAGGGAGACACAGAATCTGAAGCAGGATCCACGATCGGAGCTGTCAGCACAGAGCCCCGTACAGGGGCTCTAAACTCATGGACCATGAGATCATGAGCTGAGCTCGTGTCAGAAGCTTAACTGACTAAGCCACAGAGTCACCCTCTAAAATGTTTTTTAAAGTTTATTTATTTATCCTGAGACAGAGACAGCACGAGCGGGGGAGGGGCAGAGAGCGAGGGAGACGGAGAATCCCAAGCAGGCTCTGAGCCATCAGCACAGAGCCCAGCGCGGGACTCGAGCTCACGAGCCACGGGATCACGACCCGAGCCGGAGTCGGACGCTTAACCGACTGAGCCACCCAGGCGCCCCCGGAACAGCTTTTTTTCTGAAACATTTCTCCTCAGCTTCTTTCTACTTGAATTTTCTGTTTGCTCTTTCAAGTGGCAGCGTGGGGGTGGGGACAATGGTGGAGTTGGGGAGAAGGAATGAAAGAGGAAAACATAACCCCCTACAGGGATGCTTCTGGTAAACTTATCTTCACTGTCATGATCTGTCTTTCAGGGACTAAAGTCACCATTTTGTGCAGATGCAGATTTTGCTTCTTCCCCCACTCTTGACTGTGAAGAGCGATTTAAGGTTGAGTAAACCCCTGCCATGGTTCATAACCATGACCTTTGGCTTAAACCTGCCACCCAGCAGGCTGCCTGGAACTCTTAACCATCCACCTCCCTTGCTGGCTCTTGGGCCCTGGGAAGGGGTGCTCTCCCCGAGTGTCTGGAACTTCTGGTAAGGTCCTTGCAGGCTGGCCACACTCTCCTTTTTGACAGTCCCTGTAACAAGGACCTTAGGTTAGAGGACATTTGAAGACCCCCATTCACATCTTGACTTCTAAAGCTCCCTTTGCTGGAGGCCTTTCGATGGTTCTGAGTGTGTTGCCTTCTTCTGCCTCTGGGCCAAGGACTGAAGACTGCTCTGTCCCTTTGTTTTTGTTGGAGTCTCTGTGTCTCAAAGGGAATGATATCCATCCCAGAGTCCTGGCCACATTTTTCCAGGGGGACCCAAGGATTGTCATGCTAATGAAACTCAGATTGGAGTCCTGGGAGATCAGACAGAGCTCTGCAGTAGATAAGCAGTCCACTTTCTCCCCGCGCCAGGCTTGGGGAGAGAGCAGGGGAGAGTTTGTATAGAGTGCTTCATTTTTCCCAGATTCCTGCCATGAACGCTTGTGGACGGACAGTGACGTCGTCGTAACCCACCAGTCAGAGCAATTTCAGGATGCGTATAAAAGAACTGAGAAAGGTTTTCAACCGCCTTCCAAAGGCTGGTGGAGAAATAACACTTGCGTTTCGCTTTACAGACCTTCATAGCTCTTCCCTCCCTGCGGTGATGTGAAACCTGATTCCTCATGGCAAGTGGGCAGTTAGAACTGGCAAAAGACCTGGATCTTAATGTTACACCCTGTCCGGGAGAGACGTGTGCCAATAATTGCAGAGACCCGGTTGGACTCAAATGCGAGAATGAAAACCTCTCCTGAATCCAAACTCCCTGCTCTTTAAATTTTACGAAACAGTGTTCTTGATCGAAATCAATAGAAAAGGGCAAGTGTGCAACTAACAACCCCAAGGCCTAAATCCAAACCGACTGTGTTCCGTGCTACAGGAGCTGCGATGGCCAACACGTTAGTAGCAAAACTACGACTCCAACCCACAGAGAATGGAGTTTCGGGGTAAAATGCAAAGCTCATAAAAAAGGATGCTCGAGGGGCACCTGGGTGGCTCAGTCGGACTCTTGATTTCAGCTCAGGTCGTGATCCCAGGGTTGTGGGACAGAGCCCCAAGCTGGCCTCCGCGCTGGGTGTGGAGCCTTGCTGGGGATTCTCTCTCTCTCTCCTTCTCCCTGTGTCCCTCCCCTGCTCAGCGAGTGTGAGGGCTCTCCTCCCCCCACCCCACCTGTCTGTCTCTAACAACAACAACAACAAAAAACAACAAAAATGAATCTCGATATGATTAGGGGAAACATGGCTATTCACATTGATGTAAACATTACATATTCCTAAATAATATTTATGAGTAAAATAAATGGCAAAGAAGTATTATTACGTATTTATCACGTTCGTAAATAATAGTAAATGTATATGTTATATATGTGTGTGTACATGCTTCTCCACATTTCTTCTTTTATTGCTAATAACCCCCCAGCCAGGATCACGGAATTAGGTGTGAAGGTTACAATATTAGCAGTCACCTTCCAAGTCAGATTGAAGAAAAGATCCCCAGATTGGGCGGTTCTCTGGGGCAAGGTTTTCCTCTCCCCAGATCACGTGGGTTGGAGCAGCCGCAGAGACTCTTGGGCCCTCAGGGATGCTGCCAGGCTCTTCCCTGCCCGGAAGGGGGAGAGGGCTGCAGGAAGGCCTGGGGGTGTTGAAGGGGACGGGGTGGGGGGTGGGGTGGGGGGGGGACAGGAGTAAAGCTCGTGTCCTGCGGAATGAAAAAGAAGGCGGCAGGCCCTGGCCTCCGAGGACCACCTGCGGACCTGAGATTCTCAAATAGGGTGGCCCACTCTGCACTCATCCGCCGTGGCCCAGTGCGGGCCAGGCAGTGGCTCCCGTGGCCCGAGCCCCAGGAGCTGGAGTCTGAGATAAAAATCTATGGCTGTCCCTAAGGACCGGTCCACGTCCACCCTGCAGAACTGCTGCACTTTGCTTGCGGAGCGTTGCTACTTGGTGTTCGACGGAGGGCTGGCGTTTTTGCGGCCAGAATCAGAACCGCAATAGCGAGGATTCCACCTCCACCTGCACATTTGTGCTGAGCGGCGGGCGAGCCGCAGAGGCGAACAGACGCGCTCCCTGCCTGCGGCTGCCTGGGGCCCAAACGGTAGGGCCAGACACGACAGGCTGGGGGCAAGACACACACACACACACACACACACACACACACACACACACACACACACAAAGAGAGACTCATGAGGCCCGGGACAGGCGCGGGGAGGAGGAACCATTTTGCTGGGTCGAATTTTCGCGTCTCTTTGTCCGTGCCGGGGGCGTTCCGCGATCCACGAGCGGGCTTGCGGAAGGAGCATCTCTAGAGGACGACCGCGAGGGCGGCGGGCAACATTGGCCGGGATCCGAGCGCCACCATGACGCCTCCCGGGTGCGCAGCCGGCTCGGGGCTCCGTCGCCTGCCCCCGCCGCACACACGCGCCGCGCCGGATCCGAAGCGGGCTGGGGAGTTATGTAAGCCCCTGGCGGGAGGGGAGAGGGTCTTGGATGTGTGCGTCTCTCGCGGCGGCGGCGGCGGCGGCGGCGGCTCGAGCGGCTCAGGTTGATGCAGACCCCGATGACAGGGGCCTGGCGCGAGCGCACGGCTGACGAAAGCGGCTTAGCCCGCTCGGTTTCCATGGCGACGAGCGGGCGCGGCGGCGGCGGCGGCGGCGGCGGCGACCGCGCGTCCGCGGGGGGCTGCAGGAGGAAGGCGGCGGCCGCGGCCGGGACCCTCGCGGCAGACATGGACTCGCACTGCGACTGTGCCGCCGAGACGCCGGCCGCCGAGCAGCCGTCGGGGAGGATCAACAAGGCCGCGTTCAAGTTGTTCAGGAAGAGGAAATCGGGCGGCGCGATGCCCAGCATTTTCGGGGTCAAAAACAAAGGGGACGCGAAAGGCTCGGGTCCGACGGGGATGGCGAGGAGCCGGACCCACGACGGCCTGGCCGAGGTGCTGGTGCTGGAGAGCGGCAAGAAGGAGGAGCCGCGCGGCGGCGGCGGGGGCGGCGGGGGCCGGCCGGGCGCGGCGGCGGCGGCGGCGGCGGCGGCGGCGGCGGCGGCGGGGGGCGCCCCCAGGGCGGCGGGCCCCGGCGGGGGCTCCGCGGCCCCCAGCGCCGTGGCCAAGTCGCACAGCTTCTTCTCCCTGCTGAGGAAGAACGGGCGGCCGGACAGCGGCCGGGGCGAGCCCGCGGACGCGAGCAGGGCCGGCGGCAAACAAAAGAGGGGGCTCAAGGGGCTCTTCAGCAGCATGCGCTGGCCCAAGAAGGACAAGCGGGCCAAGGCGGAGGCCAAGGGCGAGCGCGCGGGGGCGCCGGGCGGCCTGGTCCTGCCGGGCTCGCTCACCGCCAGCCTGGAGTGCGTCAAGGAGGAGACGCCCGCGCCCGCGCCCGCGCCCGCGCGCCAGCCGGAGCAGCCGCGCGGGGACGCGCCGCCAGAGCCAGCAGCAGGTGAGCCCGGAGGGGGGCAGCCGGGGCCGGCCCCCGCCGCTCGCGCCCCCGCGCCGGACCGCCGACGGGCCCCCGGCCCCGCGGCGCCTCGGGCCGAGGGCGCCCGGGGAGAGGACGCCGCGGGGCACCGGCGCGCCGAGGAGCCCCGGGCACCCCCGGAGCCGGGCGCGGGGGAGGAGGCGCACCCGGCCGAGGAAGCCTGCAGGACAGGTGACGCTCCGGCACCGCCCGTCCCCCTGCTCGACGCGGAGTGCGGCGGCCGGGCGGCGGCCGCCCCCGACCCTTCCTCTGTCGATCCGCCCTCAGACCCGTCGGCCGATCGTATTTGTTTGATGTTTTCTGACGTGACTTCACTGAAAAGCTTTGACTCTCTTACAGGCTGCGGAGATATTATTGCAGACCCGGAGGACGAGGCGGGTCCCAGCTGCGACAAGCATGCCCCCGGGCCTGGCAAGCCAGCCCTGTCTAAAAAGAACCCCGGCGTGGTGGCCTACCAGGGCGGAGGGGAGGAGATGGCGAGCCCGGACGAGCTGGACGACACCTATCTCCAGGAGTTCTGGGACATGCTGTCGCAGACCGAGGACCAGGCACGAGGGCCCCAGGAGGCAGCGGCCACGGCGGCGGCGGCGGCGGCGGCCCTGGACGCCCAGGTGGGGCCGGAGACCCCCAAAGACGCCAGGTGCGCAGAAGGGGCCAAGGACGTGCCGTTGGGCAAGCACCGGAGGCTCAACCGGGTTCCCATGGAGCTCCATCCCAAGGAGGAGCCCAAACCCCCGGAGAAGGAGCAGCAGGAGGGCGTCCCCAACAGCGACGAGGGCTACTGGGATTCCACCACTCCGGGCCCGGAGGAGGACAGCGCCGGCGGCGGCGGCGGCGGCGGCAGGAAGGCGGCCATCCCCCGGGATAGCTACAGCGGGGACGCGCTCTACGACCTCTACTCCGATCCGGATGCGGGCCCGGCCGTCGTCCCCGCCAGCGAGGAGACGGCCTGCTTGTCCCGGTTAAAGCCCGTGTCCCCGGTCACCATCACCTGCCCGCTGCGCACACCAGGCAGCCTGCTGAAGGACTCTAAAATCCCCATCAGCATCAAGCACCTCGCGAACCTCCCGTCCAGCCATCCCGTAGCGCACCAGCAACCGGTCAGGAGTGAGATGCCCAGAACAAAAATCCCGGTTTCCAAAGTGCTGGTCCGCAGGGTCAGCAACAGGGGCTTGGCTGGGACCACCATCCGGGCAGCGGCGTGCCACGACACTGCCAAAAAGTTGTGAGGTCTCCGAGGCCGACGTGCGTGGACCACACGTCAAGGAATACAACTTTCCCTGGGAACCACCGAAATAAGTTTTGCTTCCCCCTAAACGGAGGCTCTTAGGACCGTCCCTGCTCCAGAGCCTAGACCCAGGAGGTCCCTGTGCGGCCAGCAGGGGCAGCAGGATACCGCGTGGAGGGGGTGCTACACATGGGATTCTCCTCTCAAGATAAGTTTCCTGAGAATTATTTTCAAGCACTTTTAATTTTTTTACCTTTAAAAAAAAAATCTTTGGTTTTCCTTTTTTTGCTTTGATGCGCTCAACACTTGGAAGTCACCTTTACTTGCCTTTGCAGAAAACAGGACTTACCCAAACAAACCCAAGTAAGCGTCATGCCGTGATACTTGGCCGTGCCAGGCAGGGTGCAAAGAGGGCCTGGAGGAACCACTGCCAACCCCAGAGGAGCCCCTCCTCTCCCAAGACACCTTCCTTCCTTCCTTCCTTCTTTTCCTTTTTCTTTCCAGGAAAAAAAAAGAGAGAGAGAGAGGGAGGGAGGGATTGAAAGAAAGAAAGAAAGAAAGAAAGAAAGAAAGAAAGAAAGAAAGAAAGAAAGAAAGAAAGAAAAGACCCTTTGCCGTACCACTGTGTGGGAAACACCCCCAAAGCTGAAAGAGTCTGGTCTTCACCTGATGAGCAGAGGGGATCAGTGATTGGCAGAAAATTTGCCTACTTTCAGTTGCTGGGTATGCAAATAGGTCACTACCTACCACCAGGACCATAAAGGAGCAGTTTGGTTTGCTTGGTTTAGATCATTTGTTTGGGGAGAAGTAAAAAGCTCAACAGAGCAGGATTTTCTTTCTTTCTTTCTTTCTTTCTTTCTTTCTTTCTTTCTTTCTTTCTTTCTTTCTTTCTTTCTTTCTTTCTTTCTTCCTTCCTTCCTTCCTTCCTTCCTTCTTTCCTTCCTTTCTTTCTTTCTTTCTTTCTTTCTTTCTTTCTTTCTTTCTTTCTTTCTCCTTTTTCTTTCCCACCCAGTGAAGAAATTAGGATCAGGGAAAGATTTCTCTAAAATGTCAAGAGACACAGTATTTTAGCATTTATAAACTGTAACCTTTTCACGTGTACATAATACATATTTTACAGTTTATCCAGCTGTTAACATTTTATAATCTATCAGTAACCTCGAATTTAAAATCTGGTTTTATAACTAGTTATGATAACTGTCCCTGAACTATTGATGTTCTTTTATGTACTGTAACCTAAAGCAATTCTGTTTTTGTTTTATATGGGTTCGCTGGCTCTCAATGCAGGGGTAAAAAAAAAAAAAAAAAAAAAAAGAAAAGAAAAAAAGAAAAGTCTATTGTGTTGACCTCCCAGAGGAATGGTTCTGTCTTGTCTTGGGTAAGAGACTATTTATCAGAGATTTTTACCTTGGTTATAAAAATTTTGGATTCCACCATCCTACAATATAGGGAGTCCCAAATGAGGAACATACAAAGAAAAGATAAGAGAAAAACACAGTTTTTCATGTTAGTTGACTTTTGCTTTATGGACTTGTGATTGGGACAGGTATGTTGAGAATATGACACTGGCAAGCATATGTATCATAAACATTCTATGCCAAGATTTTTTTTTTGAAAAGTGGCTTCCTTATATGTATGTTTCCTATTATTTTAGATGAAACAGTTATTTCAGAACAGGTTACCATATGCCTGGATACTTTGAGTGATTAACTGAAGCAGCTCCTAGAACGCTATTAGCCTCTAATGATTATGTAATATCCTCTCTGAAATGCTCTTCAGTGTGTGTAATCAAAAGACCAGAGCTCCTACTAGGAGTTGATTCATGGTGTCGGGACGACTAGATATTCTCAAGCAAAACTACATGCATGTGAACGGCATAACATTCATACACTATATGAGCTATATAGCTCCCATCTTCCAGAGAGATTGCCTAAGTAATGAACTGATGGTACATGTTTTTAAAGCTTGTGTTCTGTGTCATAAAGGAAAGAAAGAGGCAAGCTAAGTATACGGAAACCTATTTCAACAGTACGAAAGGAACGAAATAAACAGACATCAAAGAAAAACAAGTTTGAGCCAGTAGCATAAAGCAGATCGTTCCCATTTTAAATTTGCAGTGATTCAATTAGAAGAGGTGGTAGAGATTTGTTGAATTTCTTTATTAGTCAGATTACTGGCTTTTATTGCATTGTGTCAGATCCTTAATGTCATTTCAAAGTACTGTTTTAATATTTAATTTCCTTCTATAGATGAGGTCCTATAATCAGACATAGCCTTAAGCACTCTGAACCCACCACCAGGAATTCATAAAGCCACTCGCACGCACACGTGCTGATGCACTCAACTGTGCACAAACTAACACACAAAGGCATCTACTGCACACTTGGAAATATTTTACACATTCTGTCTGGAGAAACGGATTTAAATTTGATTTCACCCCGATAGTGCTAGTTAGACTCCAGCTGCATTCATTTCCCCCCCACCCCCCCCAGCGAATGTAAAGAACGTAAATTTCATTCCTAGCCGTAAAACAAAGGATCTTGATTTTCTTCTCGTGCATTTGCTTGTGAGGGTTGTAGTCTCCTCTGTGTGAATCCATGACAAAAGTTCTGTTTGCTCATTTGTTCAACTGTACAGGAAAGTTAAGTGTACCTGAAGTACTGATGAGAATATTGTAACAGTAAAGGCAATCTATTGATAAATCTCTTTTATAAGCACTGGGACAAACTATTTTTGCTTTCACAGTTCTGGGACTCCTTTCTCCGATTCCACCGCGATGCTGTGTCTTCTTTTATAAGTAAAGGAAAGTGTCAGCAAAGTTTACCTTCATTTTCTCTTGCCTGGCAATTAACCAGTTATGCAAGATGTAAAATATTTTCTCTTTTTTCTTTTTTTTCCCGTATGTTTTCCATTAAAAAAAAACCCAAAACCTCTATATCTTTAAGAATTCCACCCACGCTAGTCAAAATGAAGGATGCAGGCAACTAATTAAATGGCCTCAGTAGGTTGATGGGAAATCAGGACCAATGCAGGAAGCCTGGATCGTAACCTTGTCCACCCATAGGCAAGAAATCATAGTTGCTTTTTTTGTGCCAAGGGCTACTTTCATTCATGTTCTTGGAGATTGAAGAGTTGGCTTTTTTTTTTTTTAGCATTTTAATAGATTTATATTCCAGTTATTATTATGCATTTCCTAAATTGGCCATATTTGCTGATTTTTTTTTTTAATGGGGAGGATTAAGTGTGGGCTGATGATACCTTTGCTATGTTGTGTATGATTCTGAGATGCTTGGTTGATTAAGTCTGTTTAGTCAGAGAGCTGAACAAATTAGAGAGGAGAAAGTCAAATCAATTGTTGGCCCTGCATTTATCAGTGAGTTTAATGGCTCTGCACAAAGACAGGCTGACTTTAATGTCTACATCACACAATGTTACTTGAACTACTCTGGCATCAGTTCTAATGGCAGTTGGATGCTTTTATTCTTCCATTAGCACTGACCGGGAGAAATTTTACTATAGCATTTTCGATAATTGCAAGAGGAAATAGACTTTTATTATTTCACCCAATAACAACAATGACATAGAGGACATTAAGGGCTTCCTTTAGATACGTTTTCCACAAATTACCTGCCTATGTAAATACAAAACGTTTCACGTTGATGAATGTGACGTTTTACTGAGTTTTAAGGGTTTCTTCATTCATCTCAGAAGTAAGTTTTGAAGTATTTGCACTTGAATGGATAATATTCAAAGTACCCTTTGCTCACACAGTTACCAAGGTAAAAAGGCTGTGTTAGATAATCCAGGTTTCTTATACAGATCTTTCTGAGTTTTCATTCCTTACATCTTTGTCAGATTAGTCTTCAGAGACTTTTTACCATTCACTTTGTATGCAGTGATTAATTAAAGCAGCTTTCTCCCCGCTCTCTCCGTAGCCACCATGTTTACTTGGTGCCCTCAGATGGCAGTAAGGGGACACTTCTCGCGAGGGTGGAGTGTTTTGACACTTGCATAGTGGAACACATTTCCTGAGGGTAGTCATTCCAGATTTCTCCCCTGAATGATGACAATCTGGCCTTGGTCCCCTGTGCTCCGTTTCTACTGAGGCGTGTTCCAATATATTTGCATATACTTTGTGCTCATTCTTAAGCAACTAATCATTCTTAAGAAACTAATTAAAGAATTTTATACTCTTAAACATAAGGAGAAAGCATCACAGTTGCCTCTTCTCACCAGTGGCAATGGCTGGTTTAAAGTACCCGGATGAAGTAACAGGAGGAACCCAAATACCTGGGCCCTACCCGTTTCCCTCCGTCCTCTCCAGGCAGCCCAAGGGATGAACAACATAGTTCTTATTCGTGGAAACTCGGCCTTAGGGATTTTTGATTCCCCACGCACAAATATGCACGACAGCTTGGGACCACACGCTGGCATGGCCGACTGGTGACATACAGACCTGTGCGGGAAAGCAAGAGGCAAGCGTTTGCTTCATAGAAAGACGTGTCTGTAACATGGTCAGGTGGTAAGTGTGGTTCCCCCTCAAGGGCGGGCAGCGTCTGGCCCTGAGCATCTCCTGACGGCTGGCATAAATTGCTTCTCAAAGCCTTTGCACTGTGCTGATGATATAAAGGAGTCAGCTTCTTGCAAGAATAGTCCACTTATAAGGAATGTTTTTCTTTCACTGCAGAGAATGCTTTCAAGGAGCGATTCAGAATGATAGTTTCATGATTACGGAAAGGAGTCCCTTCTCAAACTGAAAAAGGACAGATTAAAATGGCCACGAAGCCTCCGGAACTGAAACTGGGCGCATTTTATGACCGATAAGTACTTAAATTCAAAGCAACCTGTATTCATGGGGCATATACTGTATCTGATACTTCATAGAACCCCCTTCAGCTTGGAGTTCACACACAGCCGTACCGTGATGGGACTTTCTTAACAGTCCCTAAAAACATCTTTCTTTTATCGAGGGCTAGGCAATATTACTCCCCTCGTGTGCCATCTTTCATTCCTGTTTTATGTTTGTTTCCATCCCGTTCCATCTTTACCCCTCCCCCTTCCCTTCTTTCCCTTTCTCTCTTTTCCCCTAGTGTCTGGGACAGGAATATAAAGTCTTCACTAACTTAGGGTGACACAAGAGTTAAAAACTACTTCATGGCATGACCGGCTCACTTCCAATAGAAAAAAAGCCAACCCAAGCCATAAAGCTGAAAATTGGTTTTGTGTCTGAGACGATGGGGCTCCCATCACTGGCAGAGAGACGGGCACTGTTGTGCAGTTAACAGGCAAACGCTCTGCTTTTTTTTTTTTTTTTACGGTATCCTCTCTTTCTCGGGTTTAACATCAAGAATATAGACAGAAATCTCTTCTGTTGTCATGGCAATATTTCTTCCCTGTAGGATTTCAGTCATTCCAGGCACGTTGCACGTGGTTTTCTATCATCAACCCAGCCCAGGCTTGCTCTGGGTGTTCCGTGTGGCTTGTTTAAGTAGGAACTAGCTGAGCGATCCGTCGCCTCGATACAGTTCTGGACTTCGGAGACAAGCTCCTGGCTCTTTCAAAAGTAGCGCATCCTACCTTCTGTCTGTGGCCATTGAATTCTGGCGCCTATTTTCTGATTCATTAATTCATTCAACTAATATTTACTGAAGACCTAGAAAGTCAGCCACCGTGAATTTGAGGGTTGTATATTGAAGTAAAACAACTAACATATACCAGGTGTCGACTCTGTGCCGGGACGATCCTCTGTGCATTGTTATCGCCACGGTCCACAAGAACCGTGCAGGGTGGGTATTAACTCCATCCTGCAGAGGAAGGAAATAATGCGCGCAAAGGTGAGATACCTTGTCCAGAGTCGCCCATTTCATACGTAATGGACAGAATTTGAATGAGAAACCTAACTCTACAGTTCCTGCTTTAATTACACATCTTCTTTTTTAGCCATGTGATTCCATTTTTGTATAAGTCGTTTTAAGTAAGAAACTGATCAAAGTTCTGAACTGTGAGAGCCAAACCAGATTTTTATAATTGTGGAGACCACTCAACCCATGACAATTCTGACTATTTGAGTTAAAAGTGAACTTGTTTTGGTTTTTTGGTTTTTTGGTTTTTAATTCTTTGATGGCTTTTATACATGCAAGTCTAAAAGATCTCAGAGTCTAGCAGGTTTTTTCCCCACCTGGGCCAGTCAAAATTGTGGACTGTATTCCCCAGTTATTCTCGAGTTACACACAAGCAGGTCTGCCTACAGATTTTGTAATCTGCTGTCTGTTTTGTCAGTAACAAAACCAAAAACAATTTCAGTAGTGAACCCAGCGGGTTGCAAGCTGAGTTTTCTTCCACTCCGCTTCTGTTCATACTCCTGTATTTAGGGACAATCCATTTGAAATTGTAACATGGTCACAATTAACAAGGTTATTTTACTAATCGATGACCTGCCTACGCTTGGCGAGATGCTTTTAAAATGGATTTTAGACCTCGTATTAATAAGATGTAATGAAGAGTTCGGTGACAGGTGGTCATTCTATTGAATCGTCAACTGGGGTCCTTTTTGGTAACTACTCAATAATTGGTAACTTTCTGCTTTGGGTGGGAAGATAATACTTTTAATAAAATACAGCCTAGGTGACTGGCTATCAGAGACATATTGAACTTTCTCAGATACCTACCTGGATCATCTAATAAGCTAAAGCAGAGATACTAAAAATACCTGGTCAAACCGCATAGGGGCACAGAGCACAAACACAGCAAATCCTTGTGACATGCCATGAGATGGCCCTAGGCAGCCTAAAGGAATTAGTAAGCCTTCTCAGATATCTACACTGCAACCATTTATCCCCCACTGCACAGTTATTTCTAAAGAAAGGAAGAGAAATGCTAACAAAGTAATAGATGACATTGTTACTGCTTCTAGGATGAAGTTAACTGAACGCGAAGGATCCGAGAGTGGTCGTTCTATCAAGAACGTCAGGGAAAATGGTTTTGACGCTATAGGCAAAGTAAATTTTTGTCATTTTTACTCGACTCCGGCTCCTGCCGGGCTCATTGCTAACTTCAGGTTTTGACCAAGTTATTTATATGAAATATCTCAGTGTACTATGGGGAATTGCAGGTTATTTGAAAATAACGACAAAGAAGACCCAAATGAGAAACTCCATCTCTATAATTAGTTTTCCTGAAGGTCAGGCATGTCTTTGAGGACAAGCTTTTGGCTGTATTATTTTTGTGCACAGGAGGAAAATGGTTAGTAGGTTTATAGATATTATTTTTATAATAGAATGTTAAGTCCCCCCCAAAACATCAAAAATTGTCTTCTAGAACTACTCTATGTTTTTAAAACTTGTTTTACAAGAGGATTCCAGATAGCAATAGGATCTTTTCTCCTTCCTCCAATGATTTAATGGGATAAATGAACCAATGTTTATATTTTTAAGCCTGTAAATATTTTATTTTGGGTATTTTGTATATTTGTTGATATAATTCCATTTTGTGCATATGTATCATTGTGCATGTTGCTGTTTTTGATAGCCACTCTTTTAATGAATGTAAGAAGCTTGAACTAATAGCACTTTTCTTGTTTCATTCAAACATCTTAAAATGAAAATACAGCACTGCCATTTTAACTGTTGTGTTCAATTCAGCCAATAAATTTTGTTGCTCCTTTACATTTAAAGTGAATTCTGTAGGTTATTTTTCGGGGTCAATCTTATTTCCACCCTTTTCAGTTTTTAGAACTGATTCGAATGATTGTGGTAATGGCAGTGTGATGTGTGTGTGTGTGTGTGTGTGTGTGTGCGTGTGTGTGTGCGTGAAATTGGTGGAAAAAACCGACAGTGGGCCCGTATTTCTTTTCACACTTTGTAAACAAGTGAAAAACTGTTGTTTGCCTTTCGAAAGCCTTGTTATTCTGATGGGGATCTGATCTCTGAGCCTTTTGCTCAGAAAATCTCCATTTCTCATAAGCACACATGAGGCCGGCTAATCTGCTGTGACTGTTAGGACCAACCGAGTCTTTTTTTTTTTTTAACGTTTTTTTTTTAATGTTTTTATTTATTTTTGAGACAGAGACAGAGCATGAGCAGGGGAGGGGCAGAGAGAGAGAGGGAGACACAGAATTGGAAGTGGGCTCCAGGCTCCGAGCTGTCAGCACAGAGCCCGACGCGGGGCTCGAACTCACAAACCACGAGATCATGACCTGAGCTGAAGTCGGACGCTTAACCGACTGAGCCACACAGGCGCCCCGACTGGAGTCTTTTAAAGAGTTGTTTTCTGGTTTTTATTTTGTTCTGTTTTTTGGAGGGGGGGTGTTAAAAAACAAAATTCAACTGAGTGAATTTGAAGATCGAATTGACTTCATTAAGCAATTCGTGAATTAGGCAGCACTCCCTCCCAGCAAGTAGACGCTCTGAGCAGTTGTACAAAATAGAGGGTTTTTATAGGAAGGATCGTGGGGCAAAGAGTTATTAGTAAAAGAAATAAAAAAGGATTATTTCAGGGACGCCTGGGTGGCTCAGTCGGTTAAGCATCCGACTTCGGCTCAGGTCATGATCTCACAGTTCGTGAGTTCAAGCCCCACGTCGGGCTCTGCGCTGACAGCTAGGAGCCTGGAGCCTGCTTCGGATTCTGTGTCTCGTTCTCTCTCTCTGCCCCTCCCCTGCTTGTGCTTTCTCTCTCTCTCTCTCTCTTTCAAAAATAAATAAACATTAAAAAAAGCATTTATAAAAATTAAAATTTCATGAGCTGGAGTTGAACAGAGAACTTGCTTTTATGTGCATAGAGATAAATACGGATTTCTTGGATTGGGAATGAGGTATGGAGTGGTGCAGGATGCTTATATACAAACAAGCAAACAGAAGGGAGTAGTAGAGGTGGTCTGAAGCGTGATCTTCTGAGACAGGTTATTCTGAAATGAAAAGCCTACATATAATTAGGAGAGACTAAGGGGAAAAGCCTAGTCTTTGTAGAAGAAATCAAGGACAGTAGCTGAGCTGGTTGGAGTGTTGGCATCTAAACCAGCAGTGAACAGACATGATGGCGCTGAAATCAGAAAGGCGCTTCCCCCCGCCCCTCCCCAGATACCAAACAAGGGGCTAGAAGAGAGAGAGAGAGAGCAACCATGATTGAAGGCAGGTGGCTGGGTGGTTGAGTACACACCCGCTTAGCGGAGAGAAATCATCGATGTGTTTAACACGGAAAAAAAAAAATGTAACTCTATGGGCTCGAGAGAAAATAATTTAAGTCAGCGAGCAATTGCCTCTACCATTTCAAGCCACGGACGTGCAAGGCCCATGTCCTGAATCAGCCTCAGTTGCTGAATACTTCTCATAGAGTGACTATTGCTCTGCCCTAAGTGGGATGTGGGAGCCAAGCGCAGAGAAACCCATCTGTTCTGACGCAGAGGGAGTAGTTGGCCACACTCGACTCACTGATAGATGTCAGTCTCCAATGTGGGCCTTCACAGTAGAGTTCTAAGAGCATACACGATTTCAGCCTTTCATGCTGTTTTCAACGCGTGGAGAACCTTAACCTGAAGGTTTAGAATCCCAAAGAAGCAACTGAACCAAAGGGGAGTGAAAACCTGCGTCTCAGAAGGCAGAGGTCAATGTCATAAAGAGAACAAAGCAATGGAAAACGGCCCTTGAATTTTTCTATCCCGCCATGCTTTGTGCTCACAGACTCCTGCACCCTCCAGGACATGGCAGGTGCTCATGAGCCAGCAGTCACATGGGGAAAGGGATATTCCCGAGAAAGGATAGAAGTCTGGGCAAAGACCAGGACCCAAAGCTACAGACACATTCTGTTTTCCTAGTTATCCCCCAGGTGGGAGGGGGTTCTCGTTTTAGATCATTTAAGATTTTGTGCTTTTCTGGCTTCTAGGTCTAAGATTTGAGAGCTTAATTTCCTTCTTAGCTCCTGAGATTTCTAGATTCCCTATACCCTGTATAAAAGTGGCCTTTTAGAAATAATTGAGAGTCCTTGATGGTTGTTCTCGGTGTCGGAAGCTGCCTCCACGTTGGCTTTGTTGCCCAGGGGGCATAGGAACTTACTAGGGGATTCTGGTTCTCTTGGGAAGCTCAAGGACAACTCTTGGCCAGGTCCTCCAGTGGTCCCAGGTCTGATGCCACAGTCTAACTGCAGCTTTCCTCTGATGAAAAAGTTATAACCATTATATGTATCAGAAAAGAGATTCATGTCATTTGGTTTAGTTAACAACCATCGACTACTTGCTGTGTTAGGTCCGTGCTCAGCTTGGTGGGTATACACGAGTGAGACATAACACTCTCTGCTAAGGCCACTTAAAGCTTCCCGACAAACTCCCTGAGTACAAATCTCTGTCTTGGTGTCATTTCCTGGGGAATCTCAACCTCAGATATTATTATTTCCATTTTTCAATGAAAAAGTGAGGCTTAGAGATCTTACATGTTTCTGGCAATACAGAAATTTAGAGTTTTAAAATTTTCTTGTACAGAACACTTAAAAAATGCCAATGTTTAGTTTTATTTCTCTATATGCATATTGAGCTATCAAAGGAGGGAGGCCAGAAATCCCTGGATGTTACTACTGATTCCTGGAGGCCTAGAACTTTCAACTTTTGGTTCCAGGGCCTAAGAATGGACTGGGGACCATACAATAGGCAGTTGAATCCACAATCAGAGTGGATGAGCTGTTTTGTAGAACGTTTTGGTAATTGGAAGATCAAGCAGGCACAAAATCAGTAAGGATAAAGACTTGAGAAAGACTTTTGGGCACATGTAATCCTGGAACAAACAATTGGAAAATCCACATTCTTTTCAAGTACAAATAAAACATTTATTAAAATTGGCTACATCCTAAGCAATGAAGTAAGTCTTAAAGCTTCTCCCCCCACCCAAAAAAAAATCAGTTACATGCAGAATATGTTCTTTTACTACAAGTATGCTAGAAATTAGTAGAGATAAGATAACTAAAACTACTCCATACATTTGGGACAAATTTTAAATGTGCCTTTCAATACCTTGTGGATCAAAGAATAAATGAGAATGGATACTAGAAAACAATTAGAAGTGCACAATCATGAAGACATTATATATTAAAACATGAAATATAGCCAAAGATTACTTAAAAGGAATTTTATTTTTTATTTTTATTTTTTTTAAATGGTTTTTGACTTCTTTTTTTTTTAATTTTTTTTTTAATGTTTATTTATTTTTGAGACAGAGAGAGACAGAGCATGAATGGGGGAGGGTCAGAGAGAGGGAGACACAGAATCTGAAACAGGCTCCGGGCTCTGAGCTGTCAGCACAGAGCCCGACGCGGGGCTCGAACTCACGGACCGCGAGATCGTGACCTGAGCCGAAGTCGGCCGCTTAACCGACTGAGCCACCCAGGCGCCCTCTTAGAAGGAATTTTACAGCCCAACATGCTTACATTAGAAAAGATAAAAGGCTGAGAATTAATGAGTTAAGGATCCATTTTAATCTAATGTAAGAAGTTGGAAAAAGAATAACAGAATAAACCCATAGAAAGTCTAAGTAAGAAGTAATATAACTTAGCAGAAAGTAACGAGACTGGAAACAAAGATACTCTAAAGTGGATCGACAAATACAAAAATTGATTTTTTTTTGGTAAAACATTTATAGTATTTATCAGGAAAAAAGAGAAAGATTCAGAATGGGAAGATGGGCATAATTTCAGTTGTGGCATCGATAAAAAGAGAAACAGTGCTATAAAGCTATGGCAATAACTTCAACATTTAGACAATACATACAAATTCCAAAAAATATATAAATTGCCGAAAGTGGCTTGGGAAGAAATAGATAACATGAAAAGTCCCAAAACTGTTATAAAGACAAGGGAATCAGCAGTGAAAACTCTCCCACCCCCTCCAGACAAAACAGTAAAACCAGATAGCAGAACCAATGTCCTACCAAACATCTAATGATCAGGTAACTCTAATCTGACACAATCTCTCTCTATTTTATTTTATTATTTTTTTTAACATTTATCCATTTTAGAGAGTGAGAGAGACAGAGCATGAGCAGGGAAGGGGCAGAGAGAGAGGGAGACATAGAATCCAAAGCAGGCTTCAGGCTCTGAGCTGTCAGCATAGGGCCCGACATGGGGCTTGAACTCACAAACCTGGAGATCATGACCTGAGCCCAAGTCAGACGCTTAACCAACTGAGCCACCCAGGCGCCCCTCTCTCTCTTTTTTTTTAAAAATTATTTATTGGGGCACCTGGGTGGCTCAGTCGGTTAAGCGTCCGACTTCAGCTCAGGTCACGATCTCACGGTCCGTGGGTTCGAGCCCCGCGTCGGGCTCTGGGCTGACGGCTCGGAGCCTGGAGCCTGCTTCCGATTCTGTGTCTCCCTCTCTCTCTGCCCCTCCCCCGTTCATGCTCTGTCTCTCTCTGTCTCAAAAATAAATAAAAACGTTAAAAAATTATTTATTTATTTATTTATTTATTTATTTATGTAGAGAGGGTGTGCGTGAGCGGGGAAGGGGGCAGAGAGAGACAATCTTTAGCAAGCTGCACGCTCAGTGCTCAGCATGGAGTCTGACGTGGGGCTCAATCCCACAACCCTGGGGTCGTGACCTGAGCTGAAACAAGAGTTCAACTGACTGAGCCACCCAGGTGTCCCTAACACAATCTCTTTAAGAGAAGGAAGAACCATTCATTGTTGCATATATCTGAGGAAAAGTAAAAATGTATCTCTTTCATGGAATTCGACATTTCCATATTAGATCAGAAAACTGCATCCAGGGGTGCCTGGGTGGCCCAATTGGTTGAATATCCAACTCTTGATTTCAGCTCAGGCATGATCCCAGGGTGGTGGGATAGAGCCCCCTGTTGGGCTCCACACTGCGTGTGGACTCTGCTTAAGATTCTCTCTCTCTCTCTCTCTCTCTCTCTCTCTCTCTCTCTGCCCCTCTCCCCCACTTTTGTGTGTGTGCGCTTTCTTTCTCTTTAATGAAATTTAGAAAAAGAAAACTGAATCTGGTAGTCTGTAAAACCAACACTCATCATATCAAGTTGGGTTTACTCCAGGAATGTAAATATGGTTCAACATTTTTAAAATGTCTATTACTATAACTTGTCACATTAAAAGATTAAAGGAGAAGCATATGATATCTGAAAGCTGTAGATTCCCATGCCTGAAGGCACTTTTTAAAGTTCTTTAACAGTTCTAGAATTTGGACACTTAATTCCTGTCATGTTCTGAAAGGATTCAAGCTACTCAGGACAATTGGGGTTCTTTAAACTTTCAACGTTTTGTCTAGTAACATTTTAAGCAATTGTCCATATTTCATCGAATCTAAGGTTCTACAGATGTACATTCTCTTATGTATCATAAAAGAAAAAACAATGCTGGCGATTATAATTGTAAGACACCACTGATTCAAAGATGTACCCAGCTTTAGAGATGGAAAATTGTGTGAAAATATGCATCCTAGAATGGATCAAATATTGATGTATATATTAAAAGTTTTAAGAATAATATTCTTCACTTATCAGTGAAGGTTTATGTGAAAAAAGGCAGTTATCCAAATGTTGAGTCTACAGATACTAATATTTGGTGAAGAATGTATCAAACAGATCCAAGCAAGGTCTCAGTGTTTAGGAAAATTGCATATTCCTTTTTGTACAGAATTATACACTTTTCATGAAATGCACATGAAAAAAACCCTCACATGCACTCAGGGTTATTTTTCAAGGCTCCCACTTTGAGGAAAACGAAGGCCTGTACATTTGACATCTTTGGCCCTTCCTTCATTTACCCGACCCTCCAAGGGGGCAGGCGAGAAGACGGGGATAATCTAAAAAGATCTTTCTCTGCTAGCACCTCAGTGTTTCCCAGAAGACACCAATATCTCCTAGATCTATGTCTTGTACTTACTTCCAGATGGCAATGTGTTTTTCTTAACAAGCTTCTAAATCTTTCTTTTGCCCATGGGACTGCATTGCAGAAGATTCTTGTCACATCTTGTTTTCTCAGTCTGGCACATATGCACCAGGTCTGATGCATGACCATACCCATCAATTTGTGCCTGCCTGGTGGGTGTGAGGGAGATTTCTTCTAAGTGGAGAGCCCCATCAAAGTCCAAATCCAACACTGTGTTCAAGAGAATATTGGTCTTCTGACAGTGACATCTCTCAGCCTTAAATAGGAATAAAAGGTGAAACCCTGGGTGCCTGGGTGGCTCAGTCGGTCAAGCAACTGACTTTTGATCTCAGCTCGGGTCTTGATTTCAGGGTTGTGAGTTCAGGCCCCACATTGGGCTCTGCACTGGGCACCGAGTCTACTTAAAAGAATAATAAAGAGGCGAAACCCTACTTGGGCTCCATTTTTTCTGATGGTCTAGAGTTTCCCCACCCCCAAGGACTTGCGTCTTTTTAATCCTTTCTTTTATGACTGTACATTTTGGTTTTACTCTTTCCTTCTTCCTGCCACCTTTGTTCTTTGTTCTCCTAATAACTTTCTCTCATATTGACTTTTAGCTCAGAATTATATCTCCAACAATTCGTTTGTCCTCCTTTAGTGGAAAATCCATATGATACCTGATTTGTCCGGGAGGCTTATCCTGAGAGTCTTGTATCCATAAACCAGCGTTGTTAGGGGTTATAATAGGGTTTGTCTGATGTATGTTCTTGCTTCCTGAAAGATAACCTCGAAATCTTTGGAATTTCCTGGATGATAGGAGTGTCTTTGTTACTCGTGGTGGGCCCCTTATCCACACCTAAGCTTATGCTAAGGAAGTGACTCAGGATGGGACCTGTTATGCCAGAGAGACCAACCATGTGATTAGAAGCCTGGGCCCTGAACCTTGTGACATCAGCCTAACCCCCCCACCCCCACTTCCAGGGAGGGCAAGGAGACTGGAGATTTACTCAGTTCAACTTTGAAACCAATGATTTAATCAGTCGTGCCTATGTAATGAAACCCCAATAAAATCTCTGGACACGGAGGCTTCTCAGGGTAGCTTCCTGGTGGTAAACACATCATTGTTCCGGAAGGGATGACAACCCCAATTCCATGAGACAGGACACAGAGCTCTGTGTCTAGGACCCTCCAGACCTTGCCCTATGTGACTCTTCACTTGGCTGGTCCTGATTTGTATCCTTTTTTAATAACTCTAATTGTAAGTACAGTACTTTCCTGGGTTCTGGGAGTCATTCTAATGAATTATCCAACCTGAGGGGATCTTGGGAACCCCCCAAACTGGTAGCCAATTGGTCAGAAGTGCAGGTGACCACACTTGCAGCGGGCATCTGAAATGAGGACAGTTGGGGACCATGCCCTTCACCTGTGGAATCTCTGCTGACTCCAAGTGACTAGCATCAGAATTAGACTGCAGTATTGCAGGGATGCAAGGCGGGGGGGTGGGGGGGGGAGGGGGAGTGGCTTAATTTTTATCAGGCCCAAATAACACTTTTAAAAAGTTGTTTTTGGGGGTGCCTGGGTGGTTCAGTCGGTTAAGCGTCCAACTTCAGCCCAGGTCATGATCTCATGGTTCGTGGTTTCGAGCCCCATATCGGGCTTGGAGCCTGGAGCCTGGAGCCTGCTTCGGATTCTGGGTCTCCCTCTCTCTGCCCCTCGCCCCTCTTGCTCTCTCTGTCTTTCTCTCTGTCTCTGTCTCTCTCTCAAAAATAAACATTATTTCAAGAGTTATTTTTTGGGTGCACCTGGGTGGCTCACTCGGTTAAGTGACCGACTTCAGCTCAGGTCGTGATCTCATGGTTTGTGGGTTCCAGCCCCGTTGGGCTCTGTGCTGACAGCTCAGAGTCTGGAGCCTGCTTCGGATTCCGTGTCTCCTCTCTCTGCCCCCCACTCCCACCCCACTCGTGCTCTGTCTCCGTCTCTCAAAAATAAATAAACGTTAAAAATTTTTTTAAAAATATTTTTTGTTATAGTAGCTCTAAATAAATTGATACGAGTTATGAGTCTCACAACTTACACACACGCCCAATTGATCTACCAGCTACACTCGTTTCTGTTATCTTATGAGGCTATTTCTCTGAACCTTCAGAGTTACTTTTCCACCCCCTGCTTGTGGCTTTAACTGGATATTCTCAGAGGTATGCTTGGTGGCGCTGATCTCCTGTAGGGCCCAGAGTGGCTGGCCATACCCTGGTTGGGGGATCCACAGAGTGGCTCGGGCAGTGGGTAGAGAGCCTAACATCATCCCGGGGTATTCACGAACGGATGAAAAGCCTGGGACCCCCTGCAGGGCCAGAAAATGCAAGCAGGGGGATCCAGCGCCTGGAACCCCGTCTCTGCCGCTGCTGCCCACTCCGTGGACGAAGGGTGGAGAGCAGGGGTGGGGGGAGTCTGTGTTGGAAAAGGGCAAGAAGCAGGGCTCCGCAGCCGAGGGGCAGCCCGGCGTGAGGCGAGGCAGGGCTCGGCGGGGCCCCGATCTCTGTCCCCCCAGTTAGCAGGCTTCTGGCCAAGGGCACTTTCAGCGGACCCAGTGTCCTCCGAGGGACTGCTCGCGTACGTGAGATCCGTCAGGGACAGCTCCCACTTGAGGGGCCATCGGCGGGTCCAAGTCCCGGTGGGTCTGAGGCCCATGTGCCCTGATCACAAAAACTTCGGAGCTGGTAGACCCTTTCGACTTAATTCCAACTGTTATAAATGTTTGAAAGGCTTGCAAACACGGTTTTCAATTTTTTATCACCCATTTGGATGAACATGTTTCCTCCTGGATGGAGGCGATCAAGGGTTAGAAAAGGAGGGTGGGACCCTCTAAGGCTTAAAACCTTGAGAGGAAAGACGCGTGCATGCGGAGGGAGCTCTGACTTCTCAGTGAAGTCCTTTAACAGAAGAGTTTTACAGAAAGGCAGTCGTAAATATTTTCTCTGATACTTCCTAGCTCATTTTTCTTGACGTAACTGTGCGATGTGATATGAACAAAATGTAATGTTTTTACCAAGCCCCATATAGTGCGTTGTCCCTGGCTCCCCTCGGGTTAGCCCCCCAGTGCTGCATAAATATCATTGTTTTCTATGACGGCTGTGATAGGAAAAGCTTGGGGGCCCTTGCCCTTCACACGGTCATGAAGTCCCCAGACTCATGTGAGATTTACTGGTATTTTACGGAAACTCAGGACCATGACCGGTAATTTCAACTATCCTCCCTACTTGACATCAGGATAAATCTATTTATATTGTTTCCTTTCCCAAGAGCTGCTAGATAATCACAGCAAGAGCACTGACATAATAAATCTCAGTGGATTCTAGTGTGGTATGTAGTAGCAAACACAGGCTTAATACAAGGTTAATACATTTTTAATTTAAATTTAAGAAATGTGTAATGTTTGTTTTTGAGAGAGAGAGAGACAGAGACAGAAACAGAGCATGAGCAGGGGAGAGGCAGAGAGAGGAAGACACAGAATCCGAAGCAGGCTCCAGGCTCTGAGTCGTCAGCTTGAGCTCAGGGGGCTTGAACTCACAGGCTGCAAGATCAAGACCTGAGCCGAAGTCGGATGCTCGTCCAACCGAGCCACGCAGGCTCCCGTCTACATTTTTAATTTAAAAAACTCAGAAGGTAATAAGCACAGTTGTGTTATGTTACTAACGTAAGGTAAGTGATCGCTGGGGTTACCTGGTCCTCTGGGTTTATTTTTTTTTTTTAACGTTTATTTTTGAGACAGAGAGAGACAGAGCATGAACGGGGGAGGGTCAGAGAGAGGGAGACACAGAATCCGAAACAGGCTCCAGGCTCCGAGCTGTCAACACAGAGCCCGACGTGGGGCTCGGACTCGTGGACTGCGAGATCGTGACCTGAGCCGAAGTCGGCCGCTCAACCGACTGAGCCACCCAGGCGCCCCGATCCTCTGGGTTTAAATAACATCCTTCAAATGGCGGGAGATCCAGTTAAGCAAGGATGTAGTTTGGGGGAAAGCTCCTTCCGCCTGGTTCCACAGGGAGAATATACTTCACTGCAAAGTCTATCCCACCTGGAGGCGGACAGGGTTTTTGTGCTCCTCACCGGGCAGCCACTAGCTGGGAGACCTGGCAGCTGTTTCCATATTCATTGGCCATTTGGGTTTCTTTTTCTATCCCCTGCCAGCTCCCATTTTCCTCTTCTCTCCCAGTCTCCTAGATGAACACGCTCTCCCACTATCCCCCGTAGGCCGATAGGCTGGTTCAGGGGTTTTCCTAAACAGGTGTCTCCCTGATAGAAATCTGGTGCCAGCTATTAAAACAATTTCCCCACCCTTGCTGCCTAAGTAATTGAGAGAAAACAACAAAGGAGTGAAAGGGGGCATTGGGGGGAGGCTTTCATAGACTGCTCAGGTGATCCTGCTAATAATGACTCAGGCCCGTGACCTTCTCTGAAGGTCTTGCCTATGTGATTGCAGCCACCTCTCCAGGCCTGCATGGAAGCTGTCCCCCAGCCCACCCCAGTGACGGGACAGGGGTCCAGTAGTTCTGCTCCCTGGGCTGAATACGTGTGACTCTCCTGGAAGCCCCTGGCTTCTTAGGTTTTAAATCCCCAGGCATAGGACTAATTAGTGTGAATTCATCAGCGTTCCCTCCAACAGGCACTGAAAGTACAGTAATTTTAACTTGCACACTAACCCCGTGAGATAAATGGGGTAGGGACAGGGTTGTCGGAACTAGAATTCCAGAACTGTTGAGCTGGAAGGGCTTGGAGGTTATGTAGTCTAACCCTTTCCTTTCACAAATGAGGAAACAGAGGTCCGAAGAGGAAAAGTGATTTCCCCCTGGTGAGTGAGATGACGTGGTAAGGGAGGGGGCAGGTTTAAAGCCAGAGCTGAATGAAGTCAGCTCCTTGTCTGGTTCTCCTTTCCAGTGATAGATGGAATGCAGAAGAGCATTTCAGGCTTTTGCTATATGTCCAAGTAAGTCGCCCGCAATTCCTGAAAAGGGTGTTCTTGATTAAGGCTTGTGCAGGGGCTCCTGGGTGGCTCAGTGGGTTAAGTGTCCGACTTTGGCTCAGGTCATGATCTTGCGGTTTGTGAGTTCGAGCCCCGTGTCAGGCTCTGTGCTGATGCCTCAGAGCCTGGAGCTTGCTTTGGATTCTGTGTCTCCCTCTCTCTCTCCCCCTCCCCTGCGCATGCTCTCTCTCTCTGTCTCTGAAAAATAAATAAATGTTAAAAAAAATCTTAAAAAAATTAAGGCTCATGCAGAGGAGGATGGAAAGATACAGGTTCAAGACAGATTCAGGAGGAACTAGCAATATTTGATGACCCATTGGATATGAAAGCAGAGAGAGATGACAGACAATTCAGAAATTTCTAATTTGTTGAAAGATAGCTAGTAGTTACTTGAAATAGGGAATATTGAACAAAAAGCAAATGTTAAAGATGAGTTCATTCGAGGTGTGTTGAGTTGTGATGTTTTCAGGACCTTGAGATAAAAATGCCCTTTAAAGATAGGAAACTAGAGGGGCGCCTGGGTGGCTCAGTCAGTTGAGCATCCGACTTCGGCTCAGGTCATGATCTCACGGTTTGTGAGTTCAATTCCTGCATCAAGTTTGCTGCTATCAGCGTGGAGCCTGCTTCGGATCCTCTGTCTCCCTCTCTCCTGCCCCTCCCCTGCTCACACACTCTCTCTCTCAAAAATAAATTAAAACATTAAAACGATGGGGCTCCTGGGTGGCTCAGTCGGTTAAGCGGCCGACTTCGGCTCAGGTCATGATGTCGCAGTCCGTGAGTTCGAGCCCCGCGTCGGGCTCTGTGCTGACAGTTCAGAGCCTGGAGCCTGTTTCAGATTCTGTGTCTCCCTCTCTCTGACCCTCCCCCGTTCATGCTCTGTCTCTCTCTGTCTCAAAAATAAATAAACGTTAAAAAAAAATTAAAACGAAATAAAGAACCTGGATCTGGGTGGAGATCCTGCTTTGGATACCGACAGAACACCAGGTCATAATGCATTTTTTTCCTCTATCCCTGGAACACATTTAAAGAAACTGGTATTAAGGTAGTCACCTACTCAGATCTGTGTGCCTCCTTCCCAGAAGATAAGCTACACTAAGGGAAGAGAAAATACAACCCTGACAATTGCTCAAAATCATGCTTGCTGGGAATTAAGACAACTGAGATTAGATATGACCATTGAACCTTCCTTAAATGAGATAAATGAATAATTAAATATCTCAGTTGAAGATCCCAAGGATCAAGAGGCCTATTCCTGAAGAAGAAGAATATATTTTAAAAAATATTCGCTTTGTGGGGGCCCCTGGGTGGCTCAGTTGGTTAAGTGACTGACTTTTGATTTCAGCTCAGGTCGTGATCTCATGGTTTGTGAGTTCAAGTCTGGAGCCCACTTGGGATTCTCTCTCCCTCTCTCTCTGCCCCTCCCCCCCTCAAAAAAATAAACAAACTTAAAAAAATTAAAAAATAATATTCCCTTTGTGGACAAAAATGTCTGTGTCCACCATTTGGGCAAAATAAACTGGATTATCTGACAGCGAACAGTTCCATTTTTAGTAGAGGACCAGAAGCACTGCGAGTCATTTCAGAATGTCGTTTAACATGTTTTTAAATAGGGGAAAAAAAGACTGTGCCCTTCCTCCTTCTAAAAAATCCCTTTTAAAAAATTCCTTTCAAAGGCACTGTTTTTGTTTTGTTTTGTTTTGTTTTATTTTGAGAGAGAGAGAGAGAGAGAGGGCACAAGTGCGTGAGGGGCAGAGAGGGAGAGAGAGAGAGAGAGAGAGAGAATCCCACAAGGGGCAGACGGATGGGGGGAGAGAGAAGGAGAGAGAGAGAGAGAGAAGCAGGGCTCACCCAAAGCAGGGCTCAAACTCACAAACCGTGAGATCAAGACCTGATCTGAAGTCAGAGGCTTAACAACTGAGTCACCCAGGTGCCCCTCAAATGCACTATGTCTTTTGTTGAATTTTCTATTTCACTGGATGAAAAAAAAAATCAACGTAAGGTTTATTCCAGACAAGAGCGTCCTAAATCAGACAGTAGTTGAAACCACAGAAGTAGTTGAGATTATCCCAAGGGAATCTGGAACAGAAGGCGGGATGCAGAATTCTGGGTGGAAGGGACAGCTCTTAAATTCGCCTTTCCAGGATCCATTCTCCCTCCTCTGGGTAACAACATACTATTTCCTCTGGAAAGCACCTCCATTCCTATCCCTCAGTTCGACGTGTTCATATGGGGATGGCCCCACATTCTGGACCTAAGATGGGACACATCACTCAAACATGGTGCATCGGAGTGCTGCGAACCTGGTCACGATGGCTGATTCACGAGGTTGAGAGATTCACTGACTCACTAGTCCAAGGAGACGTCACTCTGGGTCTTCTGCTAAAACTACTTGGGAAAGGAGGCTCTTTGTCTGCTGGGGCTGCTGTACAAGTAGGATATGAGCAGGGAATTGCTGTTGGCCAGCTAGTCAGTGCAGGAGCATCTTGCCTGAGAGAGAAGCAGTGGGGAACAGAGCGAAGACAATAACAGAGACCCCGAGTGGACATGTTCTGACAAAGCTAGTTCTGTTCTTGAACTTCTTGTCTGAGCCAATAAATTCCTTCTCCTATGAAAGGCAATTTCAGGGGCGCCTGGGTGGCTCAGTTGGTTAAGCATCCAACTTCAGCTAAGGTCATGATCTCAGGGTTGATGGGTTCAAGCTCCACGTCGGGCTCTGTGCCGACAGCTCGGAGCCTGGAGCCTGCTTCGGATTCTGTGTCTCCCTCTCTCTCTGTTCCTCCCCCTGCTCGCACTCTGTCTCTCTCTCTCTCTCTCTCAAAAATAAAGATTAAAAAAATAATAACAAAGGCAATTTCGATTGTGATCTGACACTTGTAACCAAAAAAAAAAAAAAAAAAAAAAAAAAAAAGAAATCATGACTAAAGCACTCGGGAACATCAACATTTAAAATGTGTTTCTTCAGTGTTTGAAGTTTGCCTTTACACATACATGGTGATAACAGCTGATTGATTAGCCCAACGCTGTCTGCTTAGCCTCTTTCTACAGTGCCCCCAGCAGGAAAGGTGGAAGCCACATCTCTCACTCCCTTTGAAGCCAGGATTCTGCATGAGACTGAGGCTCTGCCAGAAGGATGAGCTTGGGAGAGACCCTGATTGGAAACCGGGTGGTCTGAAGACACTTGCCCTCATGAGGGACTTGATCCGCACAGAGTTGCATGCGGAGAGAGGCACAGGGTGCGGGGCACCGCTTTGCCGGCACAGTTCCCGCTAGAGCTGCTTGGTGCCAGCAGCTTGGCAGTGGCTTTGATTTAGGAGCCTTCTCACTGGGCAGAGGCAGAGCAGTTCCGTTGCGTGTGCGGGGTTCCTGGAAGTTTCGCACTCCCGACCTTTATGTGAACCGTCTGTGCTCTTAGGCAAGCCCCTTTTGATTCCACCAGCTGGACTGTATTTTTCAGTTTGTTACTAACAACCTTGATCAATACCCTGCAAAGTACATGCCTCTAGGGAAACAAACAATAGGCCCCGTCAATTTTCCAACAGGTTTTGAAATCCAGAAAAGGCAGCACATTTGTTGGCTTAAGCGATAGGAAATGGAGGAAGAAGCCCTGAAAAAAAGCAGTAACATCTATGAGGGAAGTGCTCGACGGTCCATTTAGAAGAGGACACAGCAGCAGAATCAACTGTTACAGAGGAGTGAAATGTTGAAATTAGGCCACTGCACTTGGCAGGTTCAGGGAAGTAGAGGGGCAGAATTCTAATTGCAGCAGTGAATTGGGAAGTGAATGAACGATAAGAAAGTACAGGGAGTAGCGAGTATTTTTTGAAGCGAACACGTTGTGAAGTAAAGGAAGGAAAAAGGATGATAGGCCGATTTTCAGGAAGAAGGAAAGTTCTTTTAATTTCCTTCTTTTCTTTCTTTTTTAGTCCATAGACACAAGAGAAAGAGCCACTGGGGCAGGAGAGATTGAAGATAAAAGGAAGAAGGAGTACTTGATAAGGCTAAGTCCCAGAGGAGGGCAGCAGGGACAGGATCCAGAGCAGAGGGGTCCAGCTCACTCTGCACAGGAGGAAGTACTCCTCCGAGGACAGTTCAACAACGATGGTGGTCAAGATGCACGAGAACTCAGAGAGAAGTGTGGACTTTGTGCAGGATGGTTTCCCTTTCTCTGCGGAGGAGGGGCAGGCCACCTGCTGATGGCGAGAAGGACAGTGACAGGGTCTTTGTGGTGAACTGCAGAGGCCGCTTTGGGGCGTGTGAAAGGACACTGGAGCTGTCACGCTTGGCCAACAGCAGGTGACAGAAAACCTTGCTCAAACTGCCTGGGACGAAAAAGGAACTCCTGGTTCATGTAGTGAAAAGTCCAAGGCCTGAGCGGCACCTGGGAGTTCAAACAATGCCATCAGAACTTGGTTTCTTTCCCTCCCTCTGCTAATGTTGGCTCCAATTCTCGGACACCACTGCCCAATCCCTGACAAGGGAAAAAAGAGCCGTTTCCCTCCCGGAGGAGGGCGTGCCCAAGCGCTGACAAGGAGCTGGACCAGACCAATTTGGGTCTTAAACTCATCCTCCGACCAATCACCAAGGCCCAGATTTGGAGTACTCTGATTGGCTGGCCCCAGGGCATGTGATCGCCTCTGACCCAATCACTGCAGCAGGGGGATTTCAGCGCGCTGAAGAGCCCGCCCTGCGGACGGTGCGGGGACGGGTTCTAACCCGATTTCCTTGAAGGCGGAGGGAAGGACGTGGAGTGCCAACCCCAGGCATTGGTTTAGGACGAGGAGGGCTCATTATGTTCTTCGTCAGGTGGAAAGGGGAGCCTTCTGCCGCCCGAGCCGGGGAGGAACTTCGGATGACTGGCCGTCTGAAACAGCCCCGCCGGCACCGAGAAGAGGAGACAGCAAAATACGAATAAAAGGATTGTGAGGAGGGCCCCAAGGTTAGCACAAATACCTGGTTGAGTCCGTCAGCACCCTTATGAAACTTTTGTTGTTGTTGTTGTTAAGCAGCACTTCCTGGCCCGCGCTGGAGGATAAGGAAATGTTGATAGAAATACACGCGCAGGGGCACCTGGGTGGCTCAGTGGGTTAAGCCTCCCACTCTTGATTTCGGCTGAGGTCATGATCTCGTTGGTCACGGGTTCCAAACCCACGTCGGGCTCTGTGCTGACAGCTCAGAGCCTGGAGCCTGCTTTGGATTCTGTGTCCCTACCTCTCTCTCTCTGTCCCTGCCCTGCTCCTCTCTCTCTCTGAAAAATAAATAAACTGAAAGAAAGGAAGGAAGGAAAGGAGGAAAGAAAGAAAAAAGGGAAGGAGGGAAGGAAGGAAAGAAAGAGAAGGAAGGAAGGAAGGAGAAGGAAGGAAGGGATACACCCACAGCAGAGTTATAGCCAGGGTGCAGAGTGGGAAATTCCCCCGACTTACCCTTGAAGGCACTCGTTTCTGACATAGGCAGTCCCCAGTCGAGCAGCTGACGTGGCCCACAGCCTCCTGCGCAGGCAAATTTACTCCTGGGGAAAAATGTAATGACATACTTTGGAATGATCCCTAATGAGGAACGAGTGAGGGTCTGTGACATGTGTGCCTCTTTGGATTTGATGTGCTCCCCTTAATCACATGTAGCTAAGCCAGGACTTGAAAAAGCTGGGCCACCAGGGAATTGGCATGGGATTTGCACAGAATCTGCTTTGAGTTTTAATTTTATGTCGCTCCCCTTAGGGTGTTCTTAATAGGAGTGATGTTTCTTGATTCCCGAACTCATCCCCGCCCTTGGTCTCAGTTTTTCCCATTCACTCCTTACAATAACCAAAATCTTCCACACCACACATCTGCAGCTGAGACAAGAAACACTGAGCCTGGTGGGGGGACAACTTTGAGACTAGGCAGGGAAGACATCAGAGGATACGGATGGACTTAAGTACGTATCATGGGAAGAACAAGAGAGAGAAGTTCTATGTGCCTGGTAGAGTAATCTTTCTAGAGCACAGCTCTGACCAGTCTGTCCTCTGCTCGCTTTTTTTTTTTAATTACGTTTGCATATTCTTAATGCCTAAAGAATAAAGTTCAGAACCCCAGGCATGGCATTCTAGATCCTTCAAGCTCTATCCCCAAACTTTCCTTTCATGATTTAAAATTTTTATGTTTAAATATTAAAGATTTCAATACACAGAGTTCAGAGAAAAGGATGATACACCCAAGTGCCCACAAGAAAAATTAGACTGTTCGTTGGTTTACCGTATCTGTTTCATATCTTTGTGTAAAGAAAGTCTTAGACAAGGCCTCGGGGGCACCTGGGACCCTGGGCACCTGCATTGGCCCCACAGGTTGGGGGGGGGCACTGCCTGGTTCCTTGACGGCCCGTGGGTGGGCCAGGCATCTAGGGTGGGACTGGGTGCCTGCCATCAGCCAGGGGGTCGGCCCCATGGAGGGGTACCGCTCTGAGGTGAGGACAGAGGACCAGCAGCCTGTTCGGTACCTGGAAGAGGAGAACCGAGGAACTGCGGTGCTTGGGATAAACAGAGCTTATGCCAAAAACCCATTCAGTAAAAGCTGATAAAAATGCTCTCAAAAGCTGTGGATGCTTTCAAATCTGATTCAAAAGCGCGGATGGTAATAGTCAGGAGTGAAGTCCCAGGAATATTCGGTGCTGCTGCTGACCTAAAGAAGAGAGTCCAAGTGAATCCCAGTGAAGTTGGTCCTTTTGTCTCCAAAATGAGAGCAGTGGTGAATGAAATAGAGGCAGGGGGGTCACAGCCACTGCCAGGCGGTATCGGGATGGTCCTCATCAAAGACTTCATCTTCTCGTGTGCTCGATGCCAAGAAGCCAAAGCAGTGGGCTTGATCAGCCACGTTCTAGAACAGAACCAGGACAGGAATGCTGCCCAGCCCACGCAAGGCCTTGGACCTGGCAGGAAAGTTTTTACCTCAGGGACCTGTTGCAAAAAAATGGCAAAATTAGCAATTAATCAAGGGATGGAGATTGATTTAGTAACAGGATTCGCCATAGAAGAAGCTTGTTATGCTCAGACTCTTCCAACAAAAGACAAGCTTGAAGGTCTTCTTGCTTGTAAAGAGAAAAGGTCTCCTCGCTCTAAAGGAGAATAGAAGAAACAGAAATCTTTACAAGGCCAGTGTAATAAATGTACTTCCAGAAGTGTCTTTTAAATCCACATGTGCCTCAGACCCTGGAGTGCCAATGACCAAGGTGAAGAGTGAGTTATCTGTAGAGTGAATTAGCATCTGGAGTGGACCCATATGAATACTTTGTCCAAATGTGTCTCGTGTCGTATGCATTCAGATTTATAAAGCTGGTCGTGGGTGCTGTCAGAGACAGATTCAAAATTAGACACACATTTTTAATATCCCCTGCATACAAGGCTTTCTGTCCTTAATTTTATAATGTGAATAACTAATATATCGCACACTCGAGGAAGTAATACGGATTGTATGCCTGCTGTGCCTCAATACAAAATAAAATTATTTCTATCTACCAAAAAAATGAAAAGTCTTACAGATAGAGTGGAAGCTCCCAGCTACCCTGCATGCCCGTGTAGAGTTCAAAGTGTCATGACCATCCCGGAAGGAATCACTATCCTGAAGTTGTTCTGCATCATTGTTATCCATGTTTATGTGTTTTCGTTAATTATAGGTTTCTGTAGACACCATATAGTATTATTCAAGGAGATTTAAACTCCTGTATTAATTAAATCACAGTATACATATCACCTTCTAACTTGCTTTTGAAATTCAACGTTTTTGATATTTATCCATGTTAGTAATGTCGATCTAATTCATCTATTTATTTCAACTGTTATACTGTATTCCCATGTATGGCTATATCAAAATTTATCCATTCTTTTTAAAAAAATTTTTTTTAATGTTTATTTATGTTTGAGAGAGAGTAAGAGAGCACAAGCAGGGGAGGGGCAGAGATAGGGGGAGACACAGAATCTGAAACAGGCTCCAGGCTCTGAGCTGTCAGCACAGATCCCAACGGGGATGGAAGCCAGGAACTGTGAGATCATGATCTGAGCCAAAGTCAGATGCTTAACCAACTGAGCTACCTAGGTGCCCCCAAAATAACTCTTTAAAAAATGTTTATTTTTGAGACAGAGAGAAAGAGAGCAAGAGGGGAGACGAGCAGTGAGAAAGGGAGACAGAGGATCTGAAGCGGGCTCTGTGCTGACAGCAGGGAGCCCAACTCAGGGCTCTAAGTCACAAACTGTGAGATCATGACCCGAACCAAAGTCAGACGTTTAACTGACTGAGCCACCCAGGCGCCCCACAGAAATAACTTAAAATTTTTTTTTTAAATGTTTATTATTGAGAGAGAGAGACAGACATAGTGCAAGAGGGGAAAGGCAGAGAGAGGGAGACACAGAATCCAAAGCAGGCTCCAGGCTCCGAGCTGTCAGCACAGAGCCCAGCACAGAGCCCGATGTGGGGTTTGAACCCATGAACCATGAGATCATGACCTGGGCCACAGTTGGACGCTCAACCGACTGAGCCACCCAGGCGCCCCAGGCAGTGATTTTTCAAAATTGTGTTCTATTACCTATTTTGAAAACAATACAGGTAAGTGCAGAAAGTAATGAAACAGAAAACACGACTGTTAGATTACTTAACAAATCCCTCAAGAAACTGCCATCACAAGGCACAATAGAGAATTTTCTCTCAGGTTTCATAGTTGAGAAACACTGAACAACTGAACCATTCTTTTTTCTGTGAACCTTGTAATAATGGGAATGTGCTTTTTGTTTTGGCTACTAAGAAGCCTGGCACCAAATTTGTTACCCACCATAGGAACTCACAACACTTCATGGTGTATATTCTATATTCTAATCTCTCCCTGGCTTCATTCTTTTTCCTCAGCTTTATCACCTCAAGTATTCTGTGTGTGTGTGTGTGTGTGTGTGTGTGTGTGTGTGTGTGTGTACGCGCGCGCACTTCCTGGAAGCATTTGTGGAGTGTGGCATAAATGAATCAATGAATAAATAAACAGATTATGACAGCAAGACAGCAAGACTAGACAGGATAGAATGGGCAGATCAAATAATCTGTACCCATTACAGAATTCTGCCTTAAAGCTAATTTTTGTCAAGACATACTCCTCTTCCATAAATAATGTAGTTTATAATTTCGTAACTTTGGCATTTTCTCGTGGAGAGCTAAGCTCATTCCATTTCAACCATCTCAAGATTAAAGGTTAGGTTTTCACGTTTCCTTGCATTGATCAGAGTGTTAAAACATAAATCAAAAGGACCATTTGGGAGCTTGCAAACATCCAGCGGTTAGGGGCAGAAATAACAACAGCTGTCCATACTGCTGGTCAATGGATCCTTCTCTTTGAAAAAAAAATAAAATGAAAAGTTCAGACTTGTGAATGCCATAATCTGCCTGCAAAAAGATTGTATGGAAATCACATGCAAATTACCCCCCCTGTGCTGACAGTGACTAAGAGCAGTTATTGTGTCTCCCACGCTCAGCTAAGGAGAAATGTGGGGTGTGAGTGGTTCTTTAATAGTATGTTGGGAGCTAAGCCGTTCTTTGGCCTTCAGTGAATAGGACTTTTATACGTCTTGCCCTGATTGGCCTTTTGTCTTATGTGTTGGAGTCTTTTTCCACCTCAGTTTAAGAATGTCTTCTGATGTTCAGCCACTTCATTTCATTATAAATGTCCTATTTTCTTTTTTCTTTTGTTATTATGGAAACCATCCGTCGTATAATGTAGAAGGTGTTTTCAGTGCATCCTTTTTTTCCCTGTGACCTGTTCTGCTTCGGTTGTGTTTTATGCACAGATTGGTTCGGCAGTTTTTAATGACTTGGCAGTTAAGAACAGTTTCTGGGAAGAAAAAAGGAAAAAAGAAAAATTTGAAAAGGAAAAGCCAGGCAAACCAGAAATTTTTTTGGCCCAAGTGACCTAACCAGTCACGGCGATTGCTGTCATTTTCTGGTTTAGTGAACAATGAAGTAAAAATTAAATGAATATTAAAAACCCTACTGAAATTATTTTCGCATGGATGGATTTTCTTCCCCTCTAAATGTTGATTTCTCTTGGTGTGATTCTATCTCGTGCATTTGCAAAGTGAGTTGGGTGGGGACAAATTGGCCCACTGGGTGAATGGAGAGAGTTTGAGGGTCAGTGAATTTCCAAGTGCTGGTTATCTTGTTTAAATTAGTAGCCGAATCCTGTGCCACCGTCTGGGACGATTCGTTTCTTTCCTTTACTTATGGCCCAAACCACACGATAGGAAGATTTAAAACGCAAGAGAACCATCTGAGATCATCTGATATCATCCCCTCCCGGTGGTAATTCTTGTTTTTCTTTTCAGAGAATTTGTCCACAAGCATACTTTGTACATAGTTGCCTCCAACAGCTCCTCCCTCCCCCCCCTCCCCCACTTCATAAAGAATGGCATTTTATCTGTGAGCGCATACATTCTGGACACGGGGTCTGTTTCCAGGGTTTTCTACCTCGGCGCGATCAACATTTTGGGTTGGCTAATTCTTTGTTGTGGGGGCTGTCCTGTTGTTCGTTGTGTGATATTTAGCGTCATCCCTGGTCTCACCCGCCACCAGGTGCAGGGGGTAACCCCACCCCCTCCCAGCTGAGACAGCCAAAAACGCCTCCAGAGGGTGAGGGGTGCGGGACTTAATATGGTTGCCCCAGTTGAGAACCACTGGCCCGTTTTTCCTTATCTGAGGAAAGCAAAGGGTGTGAAGGATGAAATCCCACGTCCAGCCAGGCAGAAAGGAATGTGCCTCAGTGCTGGCGGAGCCAGCCTCTGGGGAAGGCATGCCGACCTCTCCACCTGACCCTCATCGTGAAGCCAGTCAGATGGGCACAGGATCCCCAAATCCAGCTCTTCCCAGATCAGGAACCAATAGCCACTCTGTGGGGAATGTGTGCTGTTCCAGGCATTGGATCTTACCCATAAACCTCTGAGGAAGGTAATACTATCCATGTTCTACAGGTAGGGAGACTGAGACTTACAGAGGTTAAGTTAACGTGCCCGTGGCAAGTTGGGGAACTCAAGATTCAAACTCTGAGCAGTAAGGAGGGTAAAGCTTACAGCGTACCTCCTACCACCACACAGAAGGGTATCAGGTGTGATCCAGTCCCGCAGGGTGTGGCCGGAGAGGTAAGCCAGGGAGGAGGCTGAAAGAGAGAGAGGGTCTGGTCTGCTGAGAAACCATCCCTTTTGTTCAGTTACTCTTAGGAAGTCAAGGGCCTCGAACTCTGGTTCACTTCATGTCATGACTGATGGAGGGAGTCGATTTGGATTCTCCTTAAATATTCTCCTTAAAATGCACCAGTGCAGGATGGGACAGAAAAACCAGTTGTCTGCTCGAAGCCCAAGGGAAACACAGAGAGCGGAAAGTTAAGGCTTTAGAATCAGGGGCCGGCGTGGGCAGCCCTGAACCCCTTGGCCATGCAAACTTGAGCAGCCCCAGAAACACTGCGAATGAATGTCATTTCTCACACTAGGTTTGCCTTGTGTTTCTTCCTTCCTGGAGGACAGGAGAGAGGAGGACAGAGAGACGTGATTAGGCCACGGTTGTGGGGCTTCGGAACCACACCAGCCGTTGGGCCAGGCAGGGATTTGCCGACTGCAGCCCCGTGTTGGGAGATGTGGGGCATAAAGCCGAGGGTGGGGTTGGCTCAGTCCCGGCATCAGGCAAAGTCTTTAGAGTCTGTGTTTCAAGAGAAGAGGTGAGGTTGATTACAGTCCAGGCAAGCTTTCGAAGAAAGAACTAGGGTGTTTAATGGGGAAATTCTACTGTTTCTGCTGTGCGTTGGGTGCTGAGACGTCTGCACTGAATCCTCATAAAAATCTCTAATGAAATATGTATGTTTCACATTATTGCATCGTGGAGTCGGGTCAGCCACCGGAGATGGGTCAGAGTGCCAAGGTCTAGACCGCTCAGGGTGGGTAAGAGGAGTGAACGGAGGCATCCCACGCGGGGCCTGTCTGTCCAGTCGCTGTTACGACGGTAACATCTTATAGGAGAGCATGTTAGAACACATCAGGAGAATAGTTGAGACAGAATCGCCAGGGGCTTCCGGTGGACCTCACGCACTATATCACTGGCAGCCGATCCTTGTCACAACCTTATGAGGTAGGCGATTACTTTTGTCACTTAACAGTTACGGAAACTCAAGCTCAGAGAAGTTACGCAACTTTCCTGAAATGACGCAGTGGTAAGTATCGAGCAGATATGTTAATCCATCTGGGATGGGCTGCAAGCCGGCGCCCTTGTCTACGCCATCATGCTGAGGAAGAAGAGTAGGACTGGAAATTTCCTTTGTTCTTCGATTTCTTCCCTAGGCAGAGGTGTCCTGGATACTGAGGCAGCGACACGAGGGTCCCTACAGGAGCGCCACACCTGCCAAGCCCCAGCCTCACTTTGTGGGAAACGGGGCAGGCCCCCATCATCAGCCTGTATCTGTGAAGTTTCTTGTAATTCTTACACCTGTCCTTAACGCCTCGGCCCTGAAGTCCCGGCAGACACACGACTGAACTCAGGCCCCGTGAATCTCAGGAACCTACGTAATTCTTCTAAAGAGAAAAAAATCAGGGGTAGGGACGGCTAGATCAGTCCCCTCAGGTGAAATCGGTTTGGGGAGCTACATAAGGATAAGCCCATCGATTTCGCCAGTTCCCAGCCTTTTGGCCAGTTTGCTTTCATTGACCATGCCTTGGCGTACAACGGATTTTTCCTAACAGCTGACCTTGTTCCCTGTCAGCTGTTAGTTGCATATAATTGCACATCAACCACTGGCACTGTGGAAAAGCTAGTTATATCACCTTTAGTTACTCTTTGGAGGTTAAAAGAAGCACATCGAAGAGAAGCAAAGAAGAAGCCAGGGCCCTTTCCAACTGGGTTTGGAGACACAAGATCCGGGGCGAAGCAGAAGGAGCCCACAGGGCCAGGCCAGGACCCAGTGGACCACAAAGAAATTGGCGAAGCTGAGAGCAAGAATCTGATGAGACTAAAAATACACAGAACTATGAGACCCTGTTCCAGCCTTCATGGAGCCTTACAGAGCTCATGCACTCAGAAAAAGAAAACTCACAAAAATCTGTCAACAACTCTTTGAATTCAAAAGAGGAGAGAGAGCCTTCACATTCATTCATTCTTGTGTGCCAACGTGCGTGTGTATTTGAAGGCAATGTAGATAATAGAAGACCATATACAAATATGTATAAACATTTGTATATGGTCTTCTATGTGCTACAACTTTTCCAGGTGCTTGGGATAAAACAATGGACAATATGGGATAAAACAATGGACAATATAAACCAAAAAAAAAAAAGCAAAAAACAAAAAAACCTTGGTCATGTGGCGATCACATTATATCTCTATCTGTATTTCTGCATATGTATATACAGAATGCATATATGCATGTATTTATCAAATCTCATCCATTTGAGACCATACTAGTGGCTAATAAAGCACTGATGAATCACTGTTCTTTAAAGAATAGATGATAAACATCATTGGTTTTTATTTTAATTTTTTTAATGTTTACTGAGAGAGAGAGAGAGAGAGAGAGAGAGAGCACAAGAGGGGGGAAGGACAGAGAGCGAGGGAGACACAGAATCGGAAGCAGGCTCCCGGCTCTGAGCTGTCAGCACAGAGCCCGACACGGGGCTCGAACTCATGGATTGTGGGATTATGACCTGAGCTGAAGTCAGACGCCCAACCGACTGAACCACCCAGGTGCCCCAAACATCAACGTTTTAACTGACTTTGCAAATTACATTGCAAAATGCAAAAGTGCCTGCTCCTTATAGGTTATTATCTTGTTTATACTACCAATTGATTTAGCCACCTCTTTGTGAAGAAATTACGCGGTGGAAGGTACATTTCAGTAAATCAGAGATTTGAATGACCGAGTTTTTACTGCCGCCATTTTCAGCAGAGCAGGGTGGGGCTTTGGGATTTGCTGAGTTTGGACCAGATTTTGGGAAAGCACAGATTGCCTCAAGGTGTTGACATTCTTTAAATAGAATAAGATATGTATGGGAATGACTCATCCACTCAGTGAAAGCTTTTTTTATGGAAGTTAATCTAGTTTCCTATTTAAAGACTTGGAAGAGAGTCCACTGCAGTTTGAAAGGCAAACTTCTGCCATTTAACAACCACGCTTCCTTTCCTCCCACTTTCGCATCCCTATCTTATTACTAAGAAGCAACAGCACTGGACTGTAATATTAGTGTTAGGACACAGAGCATTTTCCAAGATGCTTTGCAAACGCCGACCTTGGGGGCCTCTCATTCATTGCTGATGGGAGTATAGATGGTGCAGCCACTTTGGAAGTTTCTTACAAAACTAAACATACTCTTACCGTATGATCCAGTAGTCACACTCCTTGGTTTTTACCTAAAGGAGTCAAAAACTTCTGTCCACACAAAAACCTTGCACACGGTTGTTTATGGCAGCCTTATGCAGAGTTGCCAAAACTCGGAAGCCACCAAAACGTCCTTCAGTAGGTGAATGGACTATCGAGCCGTGAAAAGACACGGAGGAACCTTAAATGCCTATCACTAAGTGAAAGAAGCCGATCTGAAAAGGCTACATGCTGTATGATTACAACTATATGAGATGCTGAAAGAGACAAAAGTCTGGAGACAGTGAAAAGATCAGTGATTGCCAGGGGTGGGAGAGTGGGGGTGGGGAGGGATGAACAGGCAGAGCACAGACAATTTTAGGGAAGTGAAAATACTCACAGGGTGCTATCATGGTGCATACGTCATTATACATTTGCCCCAAACCATAGAATGTGCAACACCGAGAGTGAACACTAATGTGAACCATGGACTTTGGGTGATAATGATGTGTGAGTGTAAGTTCATCAGTTTTTATAGGTGCATCAATTACAACACATGTAGCACTCTGGCAGGGGATGTTGATAGTTGTACAAATGTGGGGGGAGGAAATCTCTGTGCTTTCTGCTCAATTTTGTTGGGAACTTAAAACTGGCGTTAAAAATGAGGTTTATTGGGGCGCTGTCTCTCAAAAATTGACTCTGTCTCAAAAATAAACATTTAAAAAATTTTTTAAAATGTTTAAATAAGGTTTATTAATTTTTTTTTTTTTTTAAAGCTTTAAAAAGCTGTGCGTTTAGGCGTGCCTGAGTGGCTCAGTCGGCTGAGCCTCCGACTTCCACTCCGGTCATGATCTCGTGGTTTGTGGGTTCAAGCCCCACGTCGGGCTCTGGGCTGACAGCTCAGAGCCGGGAGCCTGCTTCGGATTCTGTGTCTCCCTCTCTCTCTGCCCCTCCCCTGCTCGTGCTCTGTCTCTCAGAAGTGAATAAATGTTAAAAAAATTAAAAAAAAATGAAATTATGTGTCTAATGAACTAGAATCTGATGGTACAAATATTACCAGCTAGATAGGTCTGTTCCTAACCCGTCCTGGTGACTGATAACAGATTTGTACAGAAATGTTTGTGGGCGAGGCCTGCAGCTGGCTCCCTGAACAGGAGTGTCTTTTTTTGCCTTGAGCAAGATTTGCTGGTGCCGCAGTGGTCCCCTCTGGTTTTCGGCCCTGAAAGCAGCATTGTGTAAGTTCAGCCTCCGTGCCCGCCGGCAATTTTCACTAATTGTTTACAGTGCTCTAATTTTTACACTCTCTTTAAAGGATCTTTGTGTGTGCTGATTGCAGAAGGTAATATTTCGGGCATCAGTAACCATGGTAATGAATCATTCTCCTCTCAGAATTGGTGCCAGCTGCACTGGCGTCTGGATGGTAGCACCCCGGTGTTTTGCTAATGAGCGACTTTTCATTTGCTGTAGGAGGACGGTCCCACTTCTTCGCATGTTTTGCTTGTGTTTTGTTAAAGGCTCTTCCTTGAGAACAACGTTAGAAAAAGTAAATCCCATTTGGTAAAACCTGGATCTCAAAAGGAAGACATTCCCAGTCCCAGAAAGCAAGAGCGTGCAGAATGAAAGCCTTTGAAGGTTCTATGGGGAGGCCATTCCCGCTCCAGGCTGCGGTGCCACTCCCCCGCCCCCTCCCCCATCCGCAAGCATCGATCTGTCCCTTTTGGGCATGCACAGAGAGCTTTCCATCAGCATTCTCCTTTGACTACTGGAGAAAGGAGTTTAAATATTTCAAAGATTTATGTTATGAATAATTTAAGAGAAATAAAGAAAACTCCTAAACTCTCTTTGAATTGTGTAATGGGAGCTTTGAAAGATGTTAGCATTTTGCCTTATCAGATTAAACTGGTTTTTTGTGTTTTTTTTTTTTTTTTGTGCAAGAAGATTGAAGTGGAAATGTAAGCTATTGTCACCGTTTATTTCACTGACTAATGATTCTAGAAGAGACAGCTTCTTAACCTTGCAAGAGATAAGAGCCTGCAGTAATGGGCCCTCTTTCCATCTACTATATGTGCTGTTTAAACGAGCAGTTCACAGGACACCCTCACCAGCTTTTAAAACATTTGAATCCCAGGCCTCTGCTAATTCTAGCCTGGACTGCATTTTGACAAGAGCTAAGGAAAACTGATATCCAGAAAACCTGCTGAGTTTTCTTCCTTCCTGGTCATTTAGCTATGGACACCCGATCATACGATTCTGGTGCGGATACTGCCTTTTATGCTGAACCTTCACCAGCAGTGTTAGGTCGGTGACAGGCAAGTGCGGGGTCCTGTCCACGCTTTCATACGTGCTTTCCGTGTGTTAGCTTATTTTATTCTCATGGTGATTCTATGATGTAGACATTATTACTTCCATTTTACAGATGAAGAGGGAGGCACAAAGAGGCTGTGTAACGGGTCCAAAGCTCCCCGGATGGTAAATGGCAGGGCCAGGATTCACCTCCAGGAAGTCTGCGTGTAGAGCTCTTGATATTTATATATCCGTAAGTCCTTATATCCATCGAAACACTCTAACATGCAAGGAAGCACACAGGAAATCTCATTTTTAGTTTTAGTTTTTATTTTTTAAAGTTTATTTGGAGAGAAAGAGAGAGTGTGTGACAGTGGGGAAGGGGCAGAGAGAGAGGGAGAGAGAGATGGAATCCCAAGCAGGCTCCGAGTTGTCAGTACAGAGCCCGATATGGGGCTTGAACTCACAAACCGTGAGATCACGACCTGAGTTGAAGTTGGATGCTTTTTTTTTAAAATTTTTTTAACATGTATTCATTTTTGAGAGACAGAGTGCAAGTGGGGGAGGGGCAGACAGAGAGGGAGACACAGAATCCGAAGCCGGCTCCAGGCTCTGAGCTGCCAGCACAGAGCCTGACACGGGGCTCGAACCCATGGACTGTGAGATCATGACCTGAGCTGAAGTCAGATGAAGTCAGATGCTTAACCAACTGAGTCACCCAGGTGCCCCA
This sequence comes from Neofelis nebulosa, assembly GCF_028018385.1. NCBI lineage: Eukaryota > Metazoa > Chordata > Mammalia > Carnivora > Felidae > Neofelis > Neofelis nebulosa. The sequence continues at coordinate 239,113,657 of NC_080782.1, forward strand.
AGAGGGCTCAGTTTTAAATCTCAGCTCTGCCACTGGCCACTTGTCCCATATAAGTTTCTTTCTCTTGCTGCGTCTCAGGTTCCCCATGAAATGGAAATAGTAGCTCCTGGTTCACAGGGTTCTGAGACGATCACATGAGATTAAGCATCTGTCCGAAAGCTTTTTAGATACTCTGGAGGTGCTGTGCAAGTGAGCGTATGAAGATGAAGATTTGGGGCGCCTGGGGGGCTCAGTCGGTTAAGCATCCGACTTCAGCTCAGGTCTTGATCTCACGGTTCGTGGGTTCAAGCCCCATGTTGGGCTCTGTGCCGACAGCTGGGAGCCTGGAGCCTGCTTCGGATTCTGTGTCTCCTCCTCTCTCTGCCCCTCCCCCACTTGCGCTCTGTTTCTCTCTCTCAAAAATGAATAAACATTAAAAAAAAATTTTTTTTAAAGGATACAACTAAGTGGCATAAATGGTACCAAATACACAGTTCAAAGAAATGCTTAAGAGAGAGAGGGAAGCGCAAAAGGCAGAGAGAGAGGGAGAATCTGAGACCAAGAGAAATGATAGCATTTCAAGTTTAAGGCCCAATTAAAGTCTAAGTGTCCAAATACAGGAGGTTCGGTTTTCTTCCTTCCAGAAATGATACCCTGACTCTGACTTCTTCCCTTTGGATGTTTTCCCAGTAGAAAAAGCAAGGTGCAGGCACATTTAATATCCTTACAGAATTCCCTCCAGCGGACCGAAATAATCACTTGTGTTAACGTGGGGATTTGTTTTTTGAACTTAGGCAACAACTCAGCGAACTGAGTCACCAGTCTTGTTAAATCTTGTCTTATTGCAACTGTATTCCAGAACCCAACTGACAGGTGGGAAATACGGAGGCTTTGGTCCGGCCAACGGCGAGTCACAGTGCAATCAGCTTCCCTGGTACCGCAGACAGAGCACGACCATATTCCCTTAAAACGTCGACTGTGGTATTGCACCCACGTGTCATGAGTACTCATGCTTCTGAGAAGCACAGGACAGGTAAGGACACGTTCGCTGGCACACTGGTGAGGGTGGGGAACAGAACAGCCCTCCTGGCAGTGAAGCGTTTTCTCGCGCATTCATCCCACTTCTAAACCTGCGAACCTCTTGGAAGGGATCCACCAACGCACGTTCGAAGGGACAGATGGTGAATGAAGGGGAGCATGTTACGGGAGAAAATGAATTCACTTATTAAGAAATCAGCTCCTTGATAGAACATGGCACGTTTCCACAGACGACCGCATGGGCTTTGACTCAAAGACGACAGGGCTTTCCCAACAGCTTGCTCCTAAGTAAGGATTTGTGTTTGAATCACCCTGATTTACAGTCATTTCGCAAAAGCCTCCCCTGCAAAGTCTGGGATTCCCCGCGTTGATTCCTCTGCTCTCCCCTCCTCGGCCATTCCTCTGGCGCCCTGCTCTCCTCTCCTCTCCTCTCCATTTGGCTCCTGCCCAAGGTGCCCAGGCCGAGAAGCATCGACGACAGCTCCTCCATCCCGATGCGTGGCACTAGGCTCAAGGAACAACCCAGATGCCTGATGGAGACACACATTCTCACGGCGCTCACATTTGGAGGCGGGGACAAAGGGGAGACTGAGTGTGTACCAATGAAGCAGGCCAGGGAGCCGTGGGTACCGCGGCCATCTGGAGCGAGCAGTGTGAATATGCAGATTTTTGTATGAAAATGTCTGAGTTTTAAAACACTTATGGTGAAGCAAAACACACTGAATTCAGCCTGGAGCCTGCCAATTTGTACATGACAGTGACAGGTGGGAGGGCACGAAGCCGGAGGATGAAATGGCCCAGGACACACCAGCGTCTTCCCCTTATTCCGCCTTGGAACAGCAGAGTTACGATGTGATCCTTTTTTCTTTTCTTTTCTTTTCTTTTCTTTTCTTTTCTTTTCTTTTCTTTTCTTTTCTTTTCTTTTCTTTTCTTTCTTTTTTTTTTTTACATTTTATTTATTTTTGAGAGAGACAGAGACAGAGCACAAGTGGGGGAGGGGCAGAGAGAGAGGGAGACACAGAAGCTGAAGCAGGCTCCAGGCTCCGGGCTCCGAGCTGTCAGCACAGAACCTGACGCGGGGCTTGAACCCACGAACCGTGAGATCATAACCTGAGCCGAAGTAGGACGCTCAGCCGACTGAGCCACCCAGGCAACCCCCCTCCCCCCCACAAAAAAAAACCATTAATGAATGTTAGCAAAGCTTATCTCTAGGTAGTGAGCTTTAAAAATTTATTTTTATTTTTTTACATGTATTTATTTTTGAGAGACAGAGTGTGAATGGGGGAGGAGCAGAGAGAGAGAGAGGGAGACACAAAATCCAAAGCAGGCTTCAGGCTCCAAGCTGTCAGTACAGAGCCCGACCTGAGGCTCGAACTCACAAACCCTCGGATCGTGATCTGAACCGAAGTTGGACACTTAACTGACTTAGCCACCCAGGCGCCTCCTTTTTTTCTTTTTCAAAAAGTTTATGTATTTATTTAGAGAGAGAGAGTACATGCATGCAGGGGAGGGGCAGAGAGAAAGGGAGAGTCCCAAGCAGGCTCTGCACCGTCAGCACAGAGCCCGAGGCTGAGCTGGATCTCACAAGGGTGAGATCATGACCTGAGTCATATCGAGGGTTGGTCCTAAACCGACTGAGCCACCCAGGCACCCCAGGATGGTTATCTTAAACAAACAGACAAAACCCTCCAAGGGAAACAGTAAGAACAAAGCTGATAGAAGCAGCTTAAGATCCTACGAGGCATAAGAGCAAGGCCATAAAAAGCTACAGAGGCAGGGGTGGCACCGCCTGGGTTTACAGCCTGGTTCTGGGGCTCCCGGGGGGCTCAGTGGTTAAGCCTCCCACTCCCGATTTCGGCCCAGGTCATGATCTTGCAGTTGGTGAGTTCAACCCCGCCTCGGGCTCCGTGAAGGCAGTGCAGAGCCTGCTTGGGATTCTCTCTCTCTCTCTCTCTCTCTCTCTCTCTCTCTCTCTCTCTCTCCCCCTCCTGTCTCTCTGCTCTCCCCTGCTTGTGCATACATTCAAGCACAAACTCTCTCTCCCTCTCCCTCCCTCTCCCTCTCTCTCTCTCTCTCTCTCTTTCTCAAAGTAAAGAAATAAACTTAAAAAAATAATAAAGCCTATTTCTGGGGCTTGCTAGATGTATGGGCTTGGGAGAGGCACTTCCTCTCAACGCGTCCGTTTTCTCACCTGTGCAATGGGAGAATATTAGTCACCACTCTGGGTTGTCAGGATGAAGTTAGTTGCTGCACGTAAACTGCTTGGAAGTGTGTCTGGTACTATATAAGTGTTAGCTATTATTATAGTTTAGGCAGATGATTTCAGACTGTCAGGGTCTCAGAAAATGCAGTGAAGAGGTTTCCTAGACAAGAGATGGCTTCACCCTCCAGACTGTCCTTGTCTCTACCCTCTATCTTCTTTCCAGCTGTGTCCTAGATTATAGCTTCTTTCCAGACCTAGACTTTCCAAATCTATCTTGGGCTCTATCTTTGCGGATCTAGACCAGCACTGCGGAAGCTGTTACGAGCACGTGAATCACCTGGAGATGTTGCTACAAAAGTACATTCTGGGGCGCCTGGGTGGCTCAGTGGGTTAAGCTTCCGACTTCTGCTCGGGTCAGGATCTCGCAATTTGTGGGTTCGAGCCCCGCATTGGGCTCTGTGCTGACAGCTCGGGCCCTGGAGCCTGCTTCGGACTCTGTGTCTCCCTCTCTCTCTGCCCCTCCTCAATTCGTGCTCTGTCTCTCTCTCTCTCTCTCTTTCTCTCAAAAATAAATAAACATTTAAAAAATGCATATTCTTATTCTGTACATCTAGAATAGGACCTGAGATTCTGCACGTCCTTTTTTTTTTTAGTTTATTTATTTTTGAGAGAGAGAGAGAGAGAGAGAGAGGAGCAGAGAGAGAAAGAGAATCCCAAGCAGGCTCTGCACTATCAGCACAGAGCCCAACTCAGGGCTCCATCCCATGACCGTGAGATCATGACCTGAGCTGAAATCAAGAGTTGGACGCTTCACCGACTGAGCCACCCAGGCGCCCCAGGCATCACTTTGAGAAGTGACGGAGCTAAATGATATGTTGCTTCAACATCGTCTTCCAAACCAACTTTATATCAAATCTTGCTTTTTAAACTCGAAGTCTCCTTTAGCCCTGAGGTCTAGCCCATATGAAGATACCCTGCCTTCCCACGTCACAGCTGTCTTGCATGGCAGCTGTGGAAGACAGACCCTGCACCCATAGAATCTTCCAGCTTTTGTTATTAGTTCCATCTGCCTCTTCGTGTTTTCTGTGACTCAGGAACGAACCTCCTCCCGTGGGAGTGTTCTAGTAGGTGTCGAGTATGAATAGAGTTTTCAAAATCATCCCCGAGTCTCACGACACTGGGAGGAGAATCATTTTTTCCCCCCGGATTAAACACAACAAAACAGAACCTGGTGTTACAGGGTATTCTATGTGCCTGTGGATCCGTCTGCCTTTCTTTCGAGACGATGATCTCATGAAGGCGAGGACGTCTTGTTCGCTGGAGCTCCTACCACCCTCGCTCTGTTAGGTCCCCCGTGCAGAGTCAATCCTCGACAAACATGTGAGGAGGATGTGAGTGCCTTTCCACCTTGCATGAGCAATTTGGCCACCTCCCACACCACACTTCTGTTCCAAGACGCCCGAGCCACAGATATCTTATGTATTTATGAGGATGTCACAATTCTTTTGGCTCAAACGTCCCCCAAACGCAGGAAAATGGAACTGCCAGGTTTCTCTGTTAAGTTGGCTTGAATACATCCCAGCCACAAAGTAACAGAAAAGGGTGTTATTAACAGAAAAAGGACTCTGTGAATATATATTTTTAAAATGGGAAAATGACAATAACTTAAAGCGTGGTAATATTACACAGTCTCCAAGGCTCAGATGTAATTAGCCCCCGGTGGCATTTACTTTTGCACTAGGATCGAGGCCACTCTCGGGGGACTTTTATGGTGGCCTCTATCCCCACCCTGACCCCACACAGCTCGGGGATTAGATATCACATCAGTGGCTCTCTCCTGTCAGTTCCGTTCATTTATTCACCGATTTGTCCATTCGGCAAACATTTATTTCAGTCTGTTAGCTGGCTGACACATGGGAGGAGGCAATATAGTAGATTCACGGCAGAACAAGAGGAAGAGATGAGAATTCTATTAAACACGGACAATGTGTGTGTCTTCCGTTGAGGAGTTTGGGAAGCGCAGAATTGAGGTCCGGTATGTTCTGCCTGCCAGCCCGTTCCTCTGGGGACCGGCAAAGACTGAAGGTGTGACCCCATGCCCCGTGTTGAGAGGCTGGCACTGGACCGTGTCAACTCAACCCAGGGCCAGAGACAGTTCAAGGGCAGTGAGTGCAGAGGCCCTGGGGGCCAGGAGCAAAAGCACCACCGACCGAGGTAGGACAAGTCCTCTGGCCCGGGAGAAGTCCCAGTGGGGACTCCGTATGGCTGGGGTGGCCCGAATCCATTGCAAACCTCTCTACTGCCCGCTCCGTCTCTGAGTGACGGGTTTCTCCAGGAGGCCGACAGAGCGGGAGCTCAAAAAGAATCTGCTGAAGAGAAACGCAAGTGAATCGAGATGTGGCTGACAAATAGCACATGAGACCCAACATGCAAAGGCAGCGTCTGACTTTGGGGAAAATAGAGGGAGAAAAACACATCAAGAAGGTAACGGACATTAGAATACAGAGTGCGACTTAGAAATCACAAAAGACTCTGTGGCCACATACTCTGTACGCCTAGGGAAGAATCTAGACCATGTTAGTGGGGGCCACAAAAGGTTTTCTGGGGAATAACAGAGGCTTTATTCACAGAATGGTGCTGCAGTTGTGCAGGACTTTAAATTGACTACATGGGCTTACGTCAGTGGTGTCTCTTCATCCCCACTGAGGCCCTGGCAGGGACACAGGAAGGCGTCACCCTGAGCTACCCCACGCGAGGCCAAATGCAGCTTCTGCAACGCTGGTCCACGGGTCACCCGCGTCAGACTCACACGGGGAGCACTTGGTTAAAAGTTGGGTCCCTGATCTTTGTCAGAATCCCTGTGGTAGAACTCAGCACTTGGCATTTTTAACAAATTCTCCAGGTGACAAGTGCCCTCAAGTTTGAGAAGCAGTGGCTCCAGAGGTTAAGGGACTTCACACATACACACGCACACACATGGACACACGCAGCCAGCGTCAGAACCCAGCTCCTCTGGTCCAGCGTTTTTCCCTCTCAGCCCCTCTGTCTCCCACTAAGTCCCGGGGCCCATCGTCACCCATCCCATGCTGGCGTTTCTGGGATGCTCACCACCACTCAAATCCTGTCTTTCTCTTTAGGGAGCAGGATGCAGACGATTTGGGGGAAGGCATATGAGTACAAGCTGCGTATCTCTTAAAAGCAACCCACTGTTCGTTCAGAACAGCCCTGCAGTCTTGGTCATTTGGTGTCTTAGAACCTGACCCTCCGTGCCTCTTTTACCCCAAAGCAAAAGGGGCTGGTGGAACACAGAAGGGAAGCTGTGTGCCGGTAGGTGAAACTCTTGTCTCATTTAGCAAACCTGCACATTCCATGTTCTCAGTCTCCACGTGCAGGAGGGTACCTTCGTCCAAGCTTCGACAGCCCTTGTGTCCTGATGGGGGGTGTGGGAAGGCGCAGCCCAGTCCTCTCCTCCTCCCCTCGACGCCCCGGCTCCTTGGTGGGAGAACACATTCCACACGGTTCCTTGTGCCGCAAGTTTACCAGCGTCCGCCCGGGGCATGGACCCGGTGGGCCAGCTGCCCCATTGGGGGTCAGGTGTAAGGAAGCCCACTCTCCCACAGACAGAAGCCACATTCTCCAGGAGTGGCTTTGTCTATAATAAAGGTAGTGTTCTGATGTGCCATCAGCCTGATTCTCTCTGTCTGAATTGAATTACCTGTATTTAATTGAATTTCTGATCCGTTCCACTGAAAATTTTGCAGAGCTAAGAGGAAACACCAGTTTGCCTCCCTGGGCTATTTGCAAGAACCCTAAACGTGTATCTGCTTTAATGGAGATAGTTAAACAAGGAATTTAGCTGGGCAAGACTTGTGCCCCTACACTGTGAGCTGTTACCAAGGCAGCAGAATTGTGGCAGCACCGAGCCCCCTTCCTGTGTGCAGAACACACACCGCAGCAACCCTTGTAAAAATGTATATATAACTTATATGTATACAAGTGCGAGGATTCAGGCCAAGATGACAACCACAGTTTGGACCACTGTCGTAGAGTGTGGCGTGTGTGGTGGTCTGAGAACGGTCTTCGTGGCCGGTCCTCCCTCTTCCCTTTCTGTCTGTGCCTTCTTTTACTGGGAATCAAACTAAAAAGTGACGTGGTCTCCCAATTTTGCCGCCACGCTCAGGACGTTTGAGTACTAATAAGATCGTAATACGTGAAGAATGGCGAATGGCTGAGTCAGTCATGCCCTCATGGTCGAGGCAAGTGCTCTATTCTAATTTCCGAGCCCCGGATATCCTCATACTGCTCTGGGCTTCTGTCACTCTTGGCCTGAGGCCCCCCTGAGACGGAAGAGGCTTCAGAAATAGGCTGGGTGTGAGTGACCTGATTCTCAAAGGCCGCCGGCCCCCTCTTGAGTCTGGAAACTTCTAGAGGCTCCTGGATGTCCAAATGCCCGGGAAAGTCATCGATTTAGACACACGACTGAGTTTATACGTGTGCATGTGGCAGATATAATGTGGGAGGGGCATATACTCTAGTTGGAGGATTACACTAGTACGTAAAGTATTAGTAATAATAGAGGGGGACAGAGCCTGATCAGCAAGCACTGAGAGTCAGAGGAAAATTAGGACAACAAATATTTGAGGGGATTGGGGATTTGGGGGGAAAGATCCCATCAAGCTGGAGGGGTCAGAGAAAGATTTTAAGAACGGGCCTTGCAGAGTGGATAAAATGAAGATCTGCATGTAGGGAAAGGAAGGCTGTGCTACCCAGGGGAACGAAGACCCCTGCCATCCGCCTCCCTGTTGTCAACACCGGCCTGGTAGGTGTCTTCCAACCTTTCCAACGTGTTGGGCACCAGCTCCGTGCAGAGTACTTTGGTTTTAGGTCGTGAATGGCTACAATCCGCTGCTGTGATAAACTGGGCCGGGTGGGATGGAACCTCTCCCCTCGGAGCGTCCAGGGAGGCCTTGCCATGTGGCTGGATGCTGTGTGTGTCTCTGTCTATGTGTGTGTCTGTTTGGGGGGGGGGGGGGGTGTGAGTCTGTGCCTGCACCCTGCAGCCCGCCCTCCCGTGCTTTGAGGAGCTGGCCCTGGGGCCCTGCGGTCCCCCTCTAAGGCTGCACAGCTCTCCCGCCCTGTGTTATTATCTGTTGGGTTGAGAGTTCCATGGCCCCTTTTTCCTTGATTCTCTTCCTCAACCTGGGGACTGTCATCCCCTTACTGACCTCTCTCTTCTCATTTGTTACCTGGGAAAGTGTCCTTTTCTCTCCTTACTTTATATGCTCCTTCTGAGCGGTCTGACCTACTTCAAACAGTTACGACTGTCACCGTATACCCGGGCAACTCCAAAATCAATACCTCAAGCTTTATTTTTATTCTAAATTGAGCTGCAGTCACATTCCCGTATTTCCTCTTCCTGAGGGACATCGTTAGGTGTTTCAAATCGAACATGTTAAAAATGGAGCTCATTTCCTTCTTCCTAAAAACACCCCTCATCTCCTTCGCTCTTCACCTTCCTTATTCAACTTGTTCCGAGCTGTGTCAGGTGTATCTCAGATTTGTTCCCCAAACTGACCCGACTTCTTATCCTGTGTCATTACCAGACCACCTCTCAGCAGGTCAGAAGCCGTGAACTCAATTGGCTGCCTCCAGAATCTCTCCTCTTGGGTTCATTTGAACATTGATTTTCCTAAAAATAAATTCTGGCTTCTCACTGAAAACTTAGACCCTTCCATATCGCCTTCCTCCTGTCCCCATCCCATATCTTATGCTCTTTTATATCTAACTTCTGATGAGCTCCTATTCATCCTTCAACACCTGTGGGATTTTGTTTTAATTTTTAAATGTGTATTTATTTTTGAGAGAGACACAGAGCACAAGTGGGGGAGGGATAGAGAGAGAGGGAGACACAGGATCCGAAGCAGGATCCCAATGCGGGGCTCAAACTCCCGAACTGCAAGATCACGACCTGAGCCGAAGTCGGACGCTCAACCGACTGAGCCACCCGGGCACCCCGACACCTGTGTTTTGATCAGAGTCCCTTCCATGAAGACGAAACAGGCATCGCTTGAACTTCAGGAAGGCAGAGAGCTCGGCAGCCCCCCATCACGGTGTGGAACCATCCAGGTAAGGCTCTCTGGCCCTGCTGCTCTCGCTGCCCCTTCGTTTTCTTGCCCGCCCTCTCCCAACCGTCACCTCCATGTCTTCAGCTCATGGAATGGAGAAGAGGAGACCTAGGACCCAGGGAGCACACATCCCCTTCCCCCTCCTGCTCGTCTTCTTGATATTCTCTGAGCGATCTTCCCCGAGATGATATTCTTGGTTTGCACCAGATGTTGTGACGACGATGCCTTCAGACGGCCGGGACCTCCGGGGGCCTCCCTCTCGCCAGCCCCCTTCCAATCACGTCCTCCGAGTGTTAGCTTGATGGTGACGATGCCCATTTCAAGGGACTGTCTCCTTCATCTGCCAGGAATGCTGGGACCAAGGCTTGGAGAGACATAGGGCATCGCGGAGTGGAGTGCCGTCGTCAGAGGACTCTGGTCCCCAACAGGTGCCCTGGAAGGACTTGGTGAGTGGAGCAGGCTCTTGCCTTCGGGCTCAGAACAAGAGTGTGGGCTGGCCAAGCTTCCTCAGTCTCCTCGCTGCACTGAGAGGCGGTCTGTATTGGCTTCCAGCTGATGGTGGACAAGTTTATCAATCTCTGTATTCCCAAGGCCCGTGTTCAATGAATGAGTGTTCACGGAATGAAAGTCTGGGTGAATTTATTAGAAGAGCTTCAGGGGTTTTCCTTGGTTTTAGTTTTTGAATAATGTAAGAAAGGGGCAGATTCTCTGAGCAACCCATTGCCCAAGGGGTGTTACCGGCGCAGGTGCAGGAGCCATGGCACCCTGAGTTCCAGCCCCCATACATGGTGTTCCTCTGTCTTCTCTGACCCTTCGACCAGGGGAAGGGATCCAGCAGGCTTGCGGTCTTCAGCAGTGTTAAATAACTAACAAAAACCCAACTGAGGACGTTTTAAAGATCTAATTGTCTTTATTAATGAATTCGAGAATCAGGCAGCATCCCACCTGGCAAGGAGAGGGGAACTCAGGAATTGTAAAATCTGGAGGGTTTTTAGAAGGAGGGTGTGGCAAGAAAGTGATTAGCAAAAGAAAGGGATTGTTCCAGGCCAAGCCCCTTTCCCTTAGGGGGAAAGGTGGGGGTTTTACCAAGTCGTTCACCTCACCTTCCTTCAGGGGATGGGGAAGGCCCCAGAACCAGGCTCACCAGCCTCGACTAAACAATTCCTGACGGCGGGGTTAAAAGCGCATCTCTGCGGGAGGTTAAAACTGCAATCAGCTGAGCTGGTAAGCCCTAGTCTGGGATCTTGGTCTCAGTAACACCCATTTTCGAAAAAGAAAAGCCTGTGGATTTCTTTTTAACAGGAGCATGCCACGATCAGGGCAAACTTCCGCATCTCAGAGAGGAGACGTCAGTGTTAGATGTGGACCAAAGGACAAAGCTAATGTTACTGATGTGGGAACAGAGGCAAAAAGAAATATAGATAGAATTAAATTTCCTTATAACCCACAGCCCACTGACAAAGACTCGAGGCGGGCAGAGTGTGACCTTCCTCCGGGAACTCCCAACTGTCTTAAAGTCAATGCTTTGCTGGAGGGAAAAACAACCTTAGCCTGACAATAGCTAGGCCTCCAGGATCCTGTGAGTCTTTAGCATATGAAAGTCCATTTGGAAACTTTGCGTCTTTACTTCCCCCAGTTCCCAAGTATATAATCAGTCACCCCTCACAATCCCAGTGCAGCACTTTCTGCCCAAGGGTCCTGTCCCCATGCTTTAATAAAACTACCTTTTTGCACGGAAGACATCTCAAGAGTAGGCTGCGAACCCTAACATTTCCACATCATTACCACTTCTACCTGGAAGGCAGGAATTGAGTGACCCTTTTGAGCCTCTGCTCTCTCCCCTGTAAAGCAGAACCACAACTCCTTGAGAATTACAGAATGCGGGAGCCAGGGGGGAGACCTGGATCCAGTCCCCAGGGACCATTGCTGTAACTTCTGCCCAGTAACAGTTGTGGTGTACTGTATTTATGTCTGTCTCTCCCACCATAACCAACTCTTCTCTGTCTTTGAAACCTCAGTGCCTTATACCCAGGAAGGCCTCAGGTAAATGTCTGTTGAGTAAATAATGAATACAAGAAGAAAGAGAAAGGAATCGGTGAAGTACAATACAGCCTTCCACAGGAACTGTGAGGTACTTTGTTGCGTTTTGCTGATGGGTTTTTCAAATCCTACGCATGCGTTGAATTATTGGTGCCAAAACTCCAAGTATTTAGAAATTATTTGTGAAAGGTGGAAATTGTGAAAAGTGAGAGGATTCATTTTCAAATACCAAATAAAAGCTGTGCTGTCTAGTTAACAAAAGGTTTACAACCTATTTACAATAGATTTACAACCTATTACAACCTTACAACCTATGCATCAACCAGAGTCGCAAACGCTTAGACACTTCACTTCCTGGTTCTAATCCCTGCCCCTTCATTTCGAGGGCTTAGTTTTCCCGGGCTTTGCAATGAGCATGCGCCAAAGAACTGAAGTGTCTGCCACACCTCAAGGAATGTACATTTGTTCCAGTCAGCCTACTTTTTGCCTTACATGGGCACAGGTGACTTCCGGGTAAGGCTGTAACCCCTGTAGTGCTCAGCCAATGAGGAACCAGGGGAGGGATTTACCTGTGTAGTGCTCAGCCAATGAGGAATCAGGGGAGGGATTTGCCTCTGTAGTGCTCAGCCAATGAGGCTGAGCATACTAGGGGGAGGGACTTGCATACTAGGAGATAAATTGTCTGCTGCAAGTGCCCGGAGCAGGCCTGTTCATCAGACACCCGGTCTTGCAAGAATGTTGATTAAAGCCTTGCTTCAAGCCTTGCTTCACTGTGCTCTGAGTCTCGGTGTCCCTCCTTTGATTGGGGCAGTGGGCTTATTTCTCACAAAATCAAGCCTGTGGATTTTATTTCTTGACCTAGAGAAGGAGGTGCCTTCAGAAGGTCCTGGGGGTGGATGAATGTCTCCATTGCACAGGGAGGGGGGGGGTGGTTCTGACAGGAGAACCTGCCCCAAATAGGGGAACGCATGGGAAATAGAGGGAGAGGATGATTGAGGCCTGAGCCCATCTGGAGCAAGCTCTCGGGTGTCAGAGTTTGGCCCAGGAAACAGAGAACCCTTCCTGGGAACCGGAACTGCTGCTGGGGAAGCATGTGCCCAAGCTGTTGGCAACACCTGGTCTAGAAGTTGCGGCTCATCATGGCACAGACCCACCCGCAGGCCAGTTGCTGCTCTTGAGCCAGGCTCACCCCCACTGCAGTGCTGGGGACCCTGAACTGTGGGAGTCAGTGCAGACACCCCCTTCCCTGGGTCTGGGATTCACTTGGAGGACTGCCTTTTAAATTTCCTTTTTTTTTTTTTTAGTGCATTTATTTATTTATTTTGAGAGAGATGGAGCAGGGAGGGGCAGAGAGAGGAAGAGAGAGAGTCCCAAGCAGGCCCTGTGCTACCAGGGCAGAGCCTGATTAGGGGCTTGAGCTCACAAACAGTGAGATTATAACCTGGGCCGAAACCAAGAATTGGATGCTCAACCAACTGAGGCACCCCTGCTTTGTATTCTTCTTAAAAGTGCTTTTTCAAACTCTGCCTGGAGAATTTGCCCAGGAAACAGGATGCACAGATTTGAAAAAAAAAAATGCTAACTCAGAAGTGAGGATAAGCCACTGTGGAATTTACCACATCACCTTTGGCTAATAAATAAAAATAAGATTCTTACCGAGTGAAATAAGAGGCCACAGGAGCACCTAGAACATCATGACCTTGCAGAAAGACAAAGCTTTCTGCAGACGTTCTGGCACAGCGTTTCCTTCTTTGACATCTCCATAAAACACAAGATTATCTGCAAAGCTGGTCTGAGGGGAATCAGTGTTTCCATTATTAACAGCTCAAACACCGATGTCAAATAGGAGCTTGGGAGTTCCTAATTGCTAAACCACATCACATAAGAAGGTAACAATTAAAAGAAAAATCCCAGCATGGTAAAACGTAAAGGAACATTAGCAAGAAATCAGGTCCAACCCCTGTATTTTCAGATGAAGAAGCAGAGGCATGGAAAGTTCCCGTAGCCTTGATTGGCAGAATGGGGATTAGAATCCCCAAATAATCCCTAATTTGGGCCTCTTTCTGCTATAGTAATGCATCCCTGAATAACTTGGATAACAAAATATCTATTTTGTGATTTCTAAATATATATCTAGACATTCCCATTATCCTGTGGCCTTCTTAGTTTGGCATACAAGTTGCACCTAATAAATGTTGCTGAAATGAGATCATCAGCATTTATAGGAACAGAGTCTTTCCTGAAAGGGATTAACCCAGACCTAAAACTTGTTTTGGGTTTGGGGGAGTTCCTCTGGCACATTTAATCAAGAATGGAAAACTTGCCTGAGAAGTAATTGAGACCAAGAAGCGTCATCAGGTGGTTTAAGGACAAATGCCCACTGGGGTGCAGGGGGCCATGCACAGCCTTGCTTTGGAGATGGCAGGAAGTGGGGTGGGCTTCGTGCAGCCACACTGATCACAGAGAACGAGTAGCTCCCAGAAATCCTCTCCACAGTGCATGGGGAGGTGGAGGCAAAGCGGGGCCACGCGGGCTGACAGCTCCTCTATGACAGAGAACGCAGGCGACGATGGAGACGACGGGTTTTGCTGATGGAGCTGGCGCTAGAATGCAGGCCCGGTGTCACATTCCCCATGCTGAGCTGGCTCAGACGTTCGGCTCGCTCCGATTGCACTGGATTGAAATCCAGACACTGCAAAGCCTGAGCCAGTAACAAGGGCACGAAGGTCAGCCTGCGGCGATGGGGAAGAGCGGAGCAGGAGCAGAGAGCTGCGGACTCTTCAGGAAAATGAGAGAAACGGTGTCATGTGTGAATGGAGGTGCTGGGTTTTCCAGAAGGCAGCTGGGGCTGTCAGTTGGGGCATCGGCAAGACAAAGGGCACGGAAATGAACTTCATCCGCCAAAGTCCTGATTTGGCAATACAAGCACAGCAAAAGGCTATTTTGATTTCAGCTAGTGTGCACCTCGTGTCTCGTGTGGTTGAGTTCTTTGTCCATTTGATGGAGTTTGGGAGCAGTGGGGGTCCAGAGCCGACAGCCAAGAAAGAATGCTTGAGACGTTTTTGGTGCAATAAGGCGATTTTATTAAAGCATGGAGGCAGGACCCGTGGGCAGAAAGAGCTGCACGGGGGTTGTGAAGAGTGACTGATTATACACTGTGCAGTTAGGGGAGGTTGAGGCAAAAGGACTTTCATATGCTAAAGGATCCTTGCTATTGTCAGGCTAAGGTTGTTTTCCCACCAGTCAGGCATTACTATTAAGGCGGTAGGGGGTTCCTGGAGAAATGTTAGACTCTTTTTGCCTCAAGTATTTGTCAATGGGCTGTAGGTTATAAAGAAATTTAATTTTACCCTCCATTTCCTTCTTGTCCTTGTTCCCTACAGCACTCCGGAGGAGAGGGTGATGTTGGGGCTCCAGGAAAGTGAGTCTCTAGGTTTCTAGAGATTAGGCTATTGATAAGATTGCCTTTTTCTTGTAGTTTTACTAAGACATTTGTTAACTGATGGAGACCCGTGTCCTGCATGACTGGAATCTCTGTCAGTTAACCATTGATTTTGCCCTTTCGTTTGCCCTTGGGCAGCCGGGAGTGCCTGAGGAATGTCACCTACATCCCACCCGGGTGGGGGTGAGGGGTTGCGAGCTGTGCTTTGCCCTCAGCTTGCTTTACGCTCCCTCATCACATTGATGGTGTGTTCGGTGATCTCGGAGCCTTGAACACCTCAGGACCCGGGACTGAGGCTCCGTGGGGGCCGCCCCAACACAAGGCAGCAAAACCGCATCAGGCTATGGAGGCACTCAGGAGAGCATGCCCCTCCCGAGCTGTGTGAAGCTGTAGTGACCCCCCAGTTAAGGCCAGAACTCCCACTCCCTGCCTTTTCACACCATGCCCCTCTTCTCCCCCTTCATTGCTCGGAAGGAAGGATTTGGCCCAGAGTTTTGCCTCAGGACGGCCTTCCCATGGCTTATTCGATGTGGACCAACGGTGTTTGGAGAAAATGACCTTTTCTCCTTAATTAAATCATGGTGCCTCTTTTATCTCACGCCCCGCCGATTTAATTCCCCTTCCTACAGATTGTTCCCAAATACCATCTCTAGTCTGACCATCCACTCTCGACCCAAGCCCCACCCCTCGCATCTGAAGGTCTGCCAGTCAATGACACTTATGTCTCCCTGTCACTTCACGTCATTCCGTCTCAAAGTGCACATGTCACCTTGTCCCTCACACTAGCCCTGCTGACTTCTCTATTTCCATTACGGGCCCCCTGCCCATCTCCTCATCATCTGGGTTTATGAGAATAGATCATTTTTATTCCATCCTTTCTCTGTTTCGTGTTTGTGCACTGTAAAGCTTTCTTTCCTTTGTCTTTTCGCATCTGTATTTTCCTTTCTAGAAACAAAATCGCCTGGAGAATTCAGGCTCGTGCATTCAGAATTAGTTCACATTTGGCAATTAACAGCGTCAGCCAGTCAATGTTTGCTGGGAGAAAGGACGTGAGAAAGAATCCAGAGTCTGCAAGCCTTCGTGACACGTGAGTCGCTGGAGAGGCGGGAGCAATGTCTGAATCATCCCCAGCGCCCAGTTGAGTAGCTGGCACAGTTAACTGAATGCTGGCTAGAAGGAAGATGCAGACAGACATTTACTTGGTCCAGTCTCCGTTCTGGCTGATCCAGCTTATTAAACTTCCACAAATAATTTGTATTATTAGGTTTCTCCCTTCTTCAAAGATTGCAGTTTCCCGTTAAAAACTTCTTTTGTGTGTCATTCAAGGAGTCCTGCATTTGGCTTCAAGGCAGAGGAGAGAGAGGAGTGTCTGTGTGTGTGTGCGTGCGTGTGTGCATTTGTGTGTTTGTATGTGCGCATTTGGTGTGTTTGTATGTGTTATGTTTATGTGTATTTGCGTGTGTTTCTGTGTCTGTGTGTGTTGGCATGTGCATTTGTGTGTTTGTGTTTGCATTTGTGTGTGTGTTTCTGTAGTTGGGGGATAGAGAAAGGGTGAGACGAGGCTGTATGAGGAGGTGCAGTGAGGATAAAAAATAAACCACCAATCCCACACACGTCTCTCCTTGGAACGCAGGTCACTGAGTTTCTGAACCTTGAGGACGGTGCCTGGATTGACCGACAAGCACTTCCTCTCCTTATTTCCACGGCAAGTCCTTTCTTGAGCAGCCTCCTATGATGGGATGTTAACCCAGTATTTACATTTGGTGGAGGATCCGTGGTTGGTGACAGCTGAGGCTTTACAAGGTGAGCTGGTGACTGCGAGCGGGGCCTCTGAGGACGTCTCCTGCGTTGCCACTGAGTTACGACAGGCCGAACAGGAGGACGCGGTCAGAGCCGGCCCCTGGAGCAGACCACAGTGTGCCCTCCCCAGTGAGCTCCCCTGAAATGGCCTAGAACCTGTACAGAGGGGGGAGGGAAGTACCACCGATGGTGAGCGTGCCCATGACCTTGACCACAGAACCGCATCAGGCAAGCTGACATCCCGAGAGCCTCTCTCCGAACCTTCACCTGGCCCACTCACTGGGGCCAGGCTGGCAGGAAGCATCCGGGAGTCGAGGAAAGGGGACAGTGGTGGCTTCAGAGGCTAGACGCAGAGAGAGAAGCAGAGGCAGGTGGGAGGGCTGAGACAGGATTTCATGGGCTCTGATCCTGTTTCAGAGTAAAACGGCCGAAGGGAAGGAGAAGCCAGGATAGCGTGTTTACATCAGAAGAGGCTCTTTCCATTAGCTGTTGTGCAAGACAGCAGGAATGATGCCTTCCACTCCACGATTGATTCCTCGTGATTTTCCTTTCATATATCAGAAAGCCAGGCTTTCTACGCTGCAAACACACCGGGAGCAACCAAAGTAGCAACACCGGCTTTTTGGAGAAGTGAGGTTAATTATTCAGAGGCCATCTGAGTTTTAAAACCATCTGGTCAACATTGCAGAGACAGGAGTCTCCAGTAGATGGCAGCACTAAGACAGCAGCACCACATAGTCTCAGACTCCAGAACATTCACATCGTGCGTGAGCAGCACTCCTCGTGTTGGAACCTGTGTTATGACTCATTACCAGTGAAAATATTCACTAAATGTGCTATAGTCATAACAGGATGAGTCATTCATTCAATCTTATTCACTCGTAAAATAAGAGAAATAAGAAAGTCCACTTTTCCTGCAACCTCTAATCTGAGGGCTGTGTCTTTGTGTCCCAATTTCCAGAAAATAAACATGGTGAATACTGTTGAAATTCATTGCTTCAACCAGGAACAATATCTTTTGCTTGGAGACTTGCTTTTGCTCTAAGATCTGAAAAACTGAAATTTTGGATTTCTCCTATGTAATACAGACTTTTGGTAAAAGGGACGTGCAGTATTTTGGGTGTCTCAGAAAGTAAACTGGTCTTTTTTCTGGACAACAGAAGATTGAACTTAGTTGCTTTAGTGACAGGTTATGAGTTAAGTATATTCCTAGAAAGGCATATGCTCTTTTTGTTAAAATAAGTAGGCTGAAGTATAAACCTAATTATTATTCCAAAAGAAATGCAGAGCTTCCTAAATAAGTGTCTGTATATGCATGTACTTTGTAAGCGTATATATTTATAGCTTAGCATATTTTTCTTATTTAAGAGTTATATATCTGCCATGAATCTCTGGTATGTAGAAATAGATCACAATTCACATCGTAGGAAAAGTTCTTTAAAGTGTAATTTCATTTTATACTAAGACTGTAGATGGATGTTGCCTCAGAGGTCTGTGCTTGGGCCAAGTGGTATTTTTTTAAGTTTATTTATTTGAGGGGGGAGAGGAGCAGAGAGAGACAGAGAAGGAGGCAGATAGAATCCCAAGCAGACTCCACACCCTCAGCACAGAGACTGCCACAGGGCTTGAACCCACGAACCGTGAGATCATTACCTGAGCCAAAACCAAGAGTCGGACGCTTAACTGACTGAGCCACCCAAGTGCCCCAAGCCAAGTGTTATTCTTAAAAGCAAGCCAGCCTATGGCTAGCTGTTTGTAGCTGGCAAATCCCAGAGCTAACTGTGAAGCACAGGGCACCTTACCTTAGTAGATTGCCCCGAGTGGTGGAAATTGCATTTGGGATAAAAGACAGTTCATCTGAATGTACCTGAAATTCCTTAAAGGGCCATGGTGGAGACAGATAGTTGTTCTCTGAAAATGGAATATGCTGACTCTTGCTGTCCACAGTCCTGTGTGCACTCTGTGATATTTGGTTATCATACATCTAAGAAAAATCATTTTTACAATTGTTTCAACTCTATCGCAGAGGACCTGAATCCCAGTCCCACCAGCGAAACTTCTCGATGCATTCTGTAAGTGGCACACAGGCAGAAGGGACGATAAAGGGTCTAAAAGCTTTAAAAAAAAGTCGCATTCAACCTTTGCCTCCGTTTCTTTGTCTATAAAATAAGGGCTGTGGCTGGTGTGGCTTCTAAGGGCTCTTTCAGCTTTCACATTTCAATATTTCCTCTTCTGGAGGTTCTGGGAGAGGATTGAGGATTTAGCTCCTCCCCTTCCTTCTGTGCAACTCTGCCAGAAGTAAGAGAGAACGTTCTTTTTGTTTCAGCAGATTCAAATAAGCTGGCCAAAAGGATAGTATCGAAGAAACATAGTGGGCCTTCCGTGATTCCCCAAAACCTAAGTCCTTATTTTTAACATACAGCTTTTCGTACTAGCTCCCTAAGTCTCAGATCCTTACAAAGGTAAATATTGTGCTCTCTGTAACTACATTCAGAAAACCAATTCTCTATATCTGTCTGGATTGCCTCCTGGCAGGAAGCAAATGTCAGCTCATTCCTGTGTAATCGATCCGCGGCATCTTAGTTTCGAGGCTTAGCCAAAGCAGTTACTAATAGATTTTAGATGACAGATATGGAATTTTCTTCTCTTGTCCTTCAGTGGGAAAATCAGAAGGACAGAACTGCGATAGTAGGGTTTTGATGTCTTCGTGGTAACGTGGGGGAAGCTGAAAACAATGTTAAGAAAGAAAATATTGGAATATGTATATATCAATGATGTTTCACTTGTCTTCTTAATGAACACAAATTTATTGAATAAGTCTGGCGGGTAAACTAAATTTGTTTGCATTATTGTCAAATTTCATTAAACTTGGGACCAGGTTTAAAAGCACCAGAACAATGCATGGAACACAGTCACTCAACAAATGTTAATACCATTTTTTATAGAGTGTACTTGAAGGGTGATTATTTGTAATCATCTCAGGAATATCTAGATTATTTATGTGACAGCAGCTCACATTAGGAGACTGAAGAGAAATAGATAGTCTTCAATGAACGTTGGCTAGTTTCATACAGTATTTTCTTAGACCTTAGTGTAAGACCTAAGTCTGATGAGGCCTAAGAACCTTGAAGATGAATTATCCTGAAATATCTACAATGAAATATTCAAAACACATGTGGCCCCTGAGGCCTATTTTACCCCCTGTGGTCCTCATTCCTCTAATTTCAAATATAAGGGCTCGAAGATCAATGTCTCCAGGAGGTTTTGGTCTTGAAGTTTTCCTTGTAAACTCTAGAAACATGGGAAACATGGCCTAGGTACCAAGCGTTCGCTAGGGTTTCTCAGGGCACGAACTCTCGAGAAGAAATAAAATTTACTACTACGCAAGACGGATCTGCCGGCCCCAGTAGTTAAGCACACTTGCTAATCGGTGTTATATTTTCACAAGATCTGCACCAAAAGAGCCTTATTTCTTGACTGATAGCTGAAACTTCTCTCGGTGATTACCAAACAGCTGAGTCTCAGTGTTCACGATGTGGTTAAAGAGACAGTGGAGATGTTCTATTCATTCTCAAGGTGCCTCAAGATGCAAAAAGGAGAGAACATGGAGCCCGGAGATTCTGGGACTTGGGTGCTCATCAATTATGACCAGAGAAAACAAAAGCCTTTTTCGTTTGCGAGATTGCTCTGACAAGGAACGTGCCAGGATAATGCGAGTCACAGCCTACGCTTTCTTCTATCACCATAGTTACTGATTTACGGAGTTGTCTTAACTCTCTGAAGTATCAATATGGAATGACTTTATTTTTCCATTAACAGCCATTAGCTGTGCTCTATAGAATACCACAACCTCCTTCTCTCCATTGGACGAGCCCTCCTTAATCAGTCCAGTTATATAAACCTTCAGTATTTCCAGTTAGTAGAACAATCTCATGCTAAAAATAACCAGTCCTGTTTATTTTCTTTAAAACCTTATAATTTTTTTACTGAGGTAAGCTTTATGCAGGAAAATGCATTGTATCTTACACATAAGATTCAATGACTCAACAAGTGTATATACCTGTAGGGGTTGCAAAATGAATACACAAAAATCAGTTGTATTTCAGTATACTAGCAGTTAAAAATCTGCAAATAAAATTAAGAAAACAATTTCAGGGGCATCTGGGTGGCTCAAGCATCTGACTCTTGATTTCAGGGGCATCTGGGTGGCTCAAGCATCTGACTCTTGATTTCAGCTCAGGTCATGATCTCACAGTTCATGAGATCGAGCCCCACGTCAGGCTTTGTGCTGACAGTGCAGAGCCTGCTTGGGATTTCCCCTGCCCCTTCCCTGCTTGTGTGCTCTCTCTCTCTCTCTCTCAAAATAAAAATATAAACATTAATAAAGCCCAATTCCATTACAGTCGCATAAGACAAGAATAAAATATATAAGATCACTTTACAAAATAGTGTGAGACTTGTGCCCTAAAAAAAATGATGATACATTGTTGAAAAAATTTGAAGAAGACTAAGAGGGAAGACATCCCATGTTAATAGATCAAATGGCTTCATATTGTCAAAATGGCAATATACCACAAAGGGATCCATAGATTTAACATTTAACAGTTTTATCAAAATCCCAGCTACCTTTTTTTTTTTTTTTTTTGGCCAGAAATTAACACACTGGTGCTAACATTCATATGGAAATGCAAGGAACTCAGAATAGCCAAAACAATCTTGAAAAAGAATAAAGTTGGAGAACTCACACCTCCCAATTTCAAAACTTACTTTAAAGTTCCAGTAATCAAGATAGTATGAGACTGACATAAGATAGACATAGAGGTTAATGGAATTAAATTCAGAGCCCAGAGACACGCCCTTCCATTTATGGCCAATTAATTCTTGAAAATAGTGCCAAGACCATTTAACAGGGAAAGAACAGTCTTTTCAACAAATGGTGTCAGGACAACTGAATATTTGCATTAAAATAAAATAGTTTGACTTCTACTCACTCCACATGCAAACTTAACTCAAAATGTATCATCGTCCTAAATGTAAGAAAGAAAACTCCAGAGTAAGCTTCATTAACTTGAATTAGGTCATGGTTTCTTAGCCATGACACCAGGAGCACAAGCAACAAAAACAAAATAGAAAAATTGAACTTCATCAAAAGAAAAAACTTTTGTACTTCAAAGGATGCCACCAAAAAAGAAAGGGAAAAAAAGGTAACCCATAGGATGGGAGAAAATATACACAAATCGTATCTTAAAAGGGACTTGTTACATAAAAGACACAAGTCAAAATGAAGATTTGAATAGACATTTTTCCAAAGAAGGTGTGCAAATGGCCAATAAGCACATGAAAAGATGTTCAACATCACCGATGATGAAGGAAATGTAATCAAAATCATAATGAAGTGCATAGCCAAGGAAGCCATCAACAAAATGAAAAGACAACTTAAGGAATGGGAAAAAATAGATATTCTTCCAAAGAAGACATACGTGTGGCCGACAGGTACATAGGAAGATGCTCAACATCACTAATCATCAGGAAACTGCAAATCAAAACCATAATGAGATCCCATCATAACTGTTAGAATGGTTATTGTCAAAAAAGCAAAACATAACAAGGGTTCGCAAGGCTGTGGAGAAAAGGGAGCCCTTGGGCACTGTTGGTGGGAATGGAGACTGGTACAGCCACTATGGAAAAGAGTATGAAGGTTCTTCAAAAGATTAAAACTGGAACTACCATACGATCCAGCAATTCCACTTCTGGGAGTTAATCCAGATACAACAAAACACTAACTCGAAAAGATATCTGCACCCTCAGGTTCACTACAGCATTATTTACGATAGACAAGATATGCAAACAACCTAAGTGTCCAACAATAGATGAATACATAAAGAAAATGCGGTACATATATACAGTGGAAAATTACTCAGCCATAAAAAAGAAGGAAATACTGCTATTCACGACAGGCAACATGAATGGACCTGAGGACATTATGTTATGTGAAATAAGTCAGGAAGAAAAAAACAAATACCGTATGATCTCTCTTATATGTGGAATAATCAATCAATCAATCAATCAGTCAGCCAATCAACCAAACCAAACCCACAGATACAGAGAACAGATTAGTTGTTACCAGAGGCAGGGGACTGAGGGTGAGAGAAATGGGTGAACTGTTTTTGTTTTTGCTTTTATTTTTTAAAAATTTTCTTACTGCTTATTTATTTTTGAGAGAGAGACAGACCGCAAGCAGGGGAGGGTCAGAGAGAGAGGGAGACGCAGAATCCGAAGCAGGCTCCAGGCTCCGAGCTGTCAGCACAGAGCCCGATGTGGGATTCGAACCCACAAACCGTGAGATCATGACCTGAGCCGAAGTCAGATGCTCAACCGACTGAGCCACCCAGGCGCTCCTGTTTTTGTTTTAGTTTAAATAAGTTGAATTAAAAAATAATTTCTCCCCAAATATTATTATTTCCTCCTCTGCCTCCATCATGTCTGTGGCATTCGATCATTTCTCCTGCTATCACCCTAGCTCAAAAACATACACTGCATGACTGCAATAATCTCAGTGATTCTCAGCTCTGATACCACATTGGAATCACCTAGAAGAGCTTTAAAAACATTCTATGTCTGGTCCCAACCTCAGAGATTCTGGACCTGGCTGAGGCCCCAGTATTGGCATTAAAAAAGAAAAAAAACAAAAACAAAACCTGCTTAGGTGTTTCTAATATGCAGCTAGGACTAAGGACCAGCAGCTAACCAGTTTCTCCCCATCTTTAATCCATTTTGCATATTGGATTATGACCGTAAAGGAGTCTTGCTTCATATATACCCACTGAAAAGCTTCAATTCATTAGCACCTTCGTGATAATTTCCAAACTCGTGCTTTAACTTCTGCTACCCCATAACCTGACCCCGTCCCACCCTCTTAGCATGAATCCGTGATTTGCTGATACTCTATCTCCTGAACCAGCCTTGGAATTTTCTGCCTTCATGCATTGTTGATATTCTTTCTCCGTGTACTGATTTCTGCCTTCTGAGAATACGTTCAACATTGCTGGGTTTCCAGCCCAAAGCCTTTCTTTATTGGGCCACCTGATCACGTTTTCCCCTAAAATCCAAATCATTTCCAACTGATGCCAGACTCCTGGCTCTTTTTTCACCACGGCCTACTTGCTGGTTGAAAGGTCAGGCTTTTACAATACACAGAACACCTTCCGTCCTGGTTTCCCTGGCAGAGTGACTTTAGGGCTGCAGTGGGGTCTCCTTGAGTTTTGTTTCTACGTCTCTTAAACAAGAGCACCCACCTCTTAGAGTTGTCTGAGGACTAGGTTAAGTGAAATAACATATAGAAAATGTCCCTCATATGAGAAGTGCTAGATAAATGCCAGCTACTTATTATTTTCATTACTGTTATCGCTGTCTACCTGTGTGTGCCATCACCCCAAATAGATTATAAGACATTGGAGTAGAAGACAAAGGCTTACAAAACCTCTTACACTCACAGTGTCTGTTGTTGTTCCTTGAACATGGTAAGTGTTCAACATGCTTATTGAATAAATAATTTTATAGCTAGTTCTAAATATATCAAATGCAATTTAAGTGACTGTGACCTCTAGCCTGGCTGTAGAACTCTTTGGTCGTGGATAGATTATATATGATATTCTGCTTTAAAAGCTTATCTTTTGGGGCACCCGGCTGGCTCAGCCAGTGGAGCATGTGACTCTTGATCTCGGGGTTGTGAGTTTGAGCCCCACTTTGTGTGTGGAATTACTTAAAAATAAAATCTTTAAAGAAAAGCTTACGTTTTTAGAATATTGTTTAGAAAGAGATATAAAAATACCTTGAAGCACTTAAAAATGTTTACAATTCCCTGGGTGTAGTTCAAATGTCACTCTTTCTAGATCCCTAAGTATCCTGAGATTCCACTAAATATATTTGGTCTATCCTCCCCCAAATGAATGTTCCTATAATCCTCATAGGTGGAACATGGGGTGGAATTCTTTTGAGGCCAATTTCCTGATTTTTATTAAGAAAAGTGACTTATTAGTATTGGGCATTTTTTTGTTGTTGTTGTTTTAGTATTTTATTTTTAAGTAATCTCTACACCCAATGTGGGGTACCAATGTGAATAAAAATAGATTTCTTTTTCTTGTTTAATTGATAAGGAAAGCATTTAATATTTCATCATTAAGTGTGATATCCTAGGTTTTTTGTTAAATATATTTTATTTCTAGTTTCCTGAGTGTTTCGGGGGCGAGGGGGGAGGGAGAGAGAGAGCCTGCGCACGCACCAATGGGGGAGGGGCAGAGGAAGAGGGAGAGGAGGACAGAGGGATAGAGAGGGAGCGAGAATTTTTTAATTTTTTTAAAAAATGTTTTTATTTATATTTCAGAGAAAGAGAGACAGAGCACAAGCAGGGGAGGGGCAGAGAGACAGGGAGACACAGAATCTGAAGCAGGCTCCAGGCTCTGAGCTGTCAGCACAGAGCCCGACACGGGGCTCGAACTCACGAACGGTGAGATCATGACTTGAGCCGAAGTTGGAGGCTTAACTGACTGAGCCACCTAGGCTCTGAGAGAGAGAGACAGAGAGACAGAGAGTCAGAGAGAGAATATCTTAAGCAGCTCAGCTTCAAGCGTGGAGCCCTGACGAGAGGCTTAATCTCACAACGACCGTGAGATCATGACCCGAGTTGAAACCAAGAGTCAGATATTTAACCAACTGAACCACCCAGGAGACCCCCCTGAGTGTTTTTTATGACTGGGTCTCAAATTTTATGAAATGCTTTTTTAGCATCTATGGATATATGACTTTTCTCATTTATTTCTGTTAATATAATGAATTACATTGATTTTCAAATGTTAAACCAACTTCTTATTTCTAGAATAAGCCCCAATAATCTTTCGTGTTAACAACAGTCCTAGAAAAAAGAGGTTTCCATATAAATAAGGTTTATTATCACCCTAAGAACAAAACTTTCCTCTAATCCTTTTTTTGGGTGCAGTGAGAATATTTTTAAATTGTTTTGCTGGCTTTTATGCCCCTATAATCATAATATAATGAACACAACTACATTTTTTCCTAATGGCAGAGACATATTGTCACGGACATT
This sequence comes from Neofelis nebulosa, assembly GCF_028018385.1. Taxonomy (NCBI): domain Eukaryota; kingdom Metazoa; phylum Chordata; class Mammalia; order Carnivora; family Felidae; genus Neofelis; species Neofelis nebulosa. Next base: position 239,139,387 of record NC_080782.1, read on the forward strand.
TATTCCACAAATATTTGCTATGTGCCTTTTATTCTCTGTTCTGGTTAATGAATTAATGACCGTTAGTTAGAATGTGCTGTAATATTTAAAGGATATGAAGTGCATTTAATAACGACATCACACACTAGTTTTGGTATTTATTTATTTACTTATTTATTTACTTATTTTAACGTTTTATTTATTTTTGAGACAGGGAGAGACAGAGCATGAACGGGAGGGTCAGAGAGAGGGAGACACAGAATCTGAAACAGGCTCCAGGCTCTGAGCAGTCAGCACAGAGCCCGACGCGGGGCTCGAACTCACAGACCCGAGATCATGACCTGAGCCGAAGTCGGACGCTCAACCGACTGAGCCACCCAGGCGCCCCTAGGTTTGGTTTTTATTGTTGCTGCTGGTGTTATTTCTGTCGAGTGTTTATGTTGCTTTTTACCTCTTTCTTGACTACCAAGTATTTGACTACCAAGTATTACTTCTTGCTTCTTTTAGTGTATTCGTTTCCGGCATTCTCGTTTCCGGCATTCTCGTTTCCGGCATTCTCCGCCCGGCTCCCTGCCTTAACTTGGTTTTTAATGAGAAAGAAATAGCTCACCAACCTTGTTAGAACCATATGCAAAGTAAGAGTAACTCAGTTCTGAGTGAGGGTATATCCATTGTTCCTGGAGAAATGAATTCAGGGTCTTTGTATTACTTATATGGACTGCTTGAGGCCTTGTTCTTATAACACTCTGTTATTCAATTCTGTTTTAAATAATTGAGATCGCTGAAGAAGTGACTATTATGATATTTGAATATATCACAGACCAAGCAGAATTGACTTAATTCAAATTTGAATAACTGAGAGCAATAATAGTGAAGTCAAATACCAGTCATGCACACATTTTATAGAAAATATAAAAATTTCATATAAGATATAAAATCAACTTCTTGTATACAACATAATTTAAAAATTGTAGCTTATAAATTCAGTTAATAAGTTCTACTTACTTATAATAACAAACCAGATCAGTTAGAAAGATTTTTTTTTAATTTTTTTTTTTTTAACATTTATTTATTGTTGAGAGACAGAGCATGAGCAGGGGAGGGGCAGAGAGAGGGGGAGACACAGATTGGGAAGCAGGTTCCAGGCTCTGAGCTGTCAGCACAGAGTCCGGCGCGGGGCTCGAACCCCCAAACTGCGAGATCATGACCTGAGCCGAAGTCGGTTGCTGAGCCACCCAGGCGCCCCTAGAAAGATCTTTGTAAAAGCCCTACTCTCAAGAATAGCTTATATGCCCTTGTCACCACTTGACCATCACCCAGCACTGCCTTCTGTACGTTTGTTTTCTTTTTTACTTTGCTTTACCCACAGCTCCTGGTACGGTCTCCAGGCGAATGGCTGGATCGTTTATCAGATACTATGTACCAGTTTTGCTGGAGTCACCAGGAACCCGAAGTCGAAAACGCTCCTCAAATTGTTCACAGTCTAACGCGATGGTGCATATCTGGGGTGGGTTTGCACGTTCCCGCTCCCCCCGGGGACTTTTGGCAATGTCTGCAGCTGTTTTGATCTTGGTTGTCACAGGACTGGGGGGAGGGGTGGGAGATGCTCCCTCCCTAGCTACTGGCATCTGGTGGAGAGAGGGCAGGGCTGCTGCTAATCTCCCAGCTCGAGCAGGACAGGCCCCACAGCAATTATCCAGGCCCAAAAGTGGCGAGGCCGAGGAATCCTGTCCTAAAGTGACAATGATCACACAAACAGGTAGAAAACCAAGGGGTACCATTTACCATTTCTAATGGTAAACCAGTGAAGGGCTGTTTTTGAGGATATCTTTTCTTCTTTGATCGGTTGTTGAAACTTTTTTATCATGAGGGCGCCTGGGTGGCTCAGTCGGTTACACACCACATTGACTTTGGCTCAGGTCGTGATCTCGTGGTTCGTGGGTTGGAGCCCCGAACTGGGCTCTGTGCTGACAGCTCGGACCCTGGAGCCTGCTTCGGATCCTGCGTCTCCCTCTCTCTCCGCCCCTCCCTCATTCACGCTCTGTCTCTCTCTCTCACAAAAATGAAAAAAACATTAAAAAATTTAAAAAACACTTTTTTATCATGGAAAAAATTTAAACATATACAAAATACAGAGAAGAATATAATATACCCCATGTACCAGCTTCAACCATTGTCAACGTGTTGTCAGTCTCGTCTCAGATATACGTGGCCCCCTCACTTAGACAGATTATTCTAAAGCAAACCCAGACATCATATACTTTCATTTGTAACGACTTCAGCATGTACCTCTAAGAGATAGAGGGCTCTTTTCAAAATCATAATTCTTTATTTTTAATCACAGCAGAAAAAAATCATTAATCCGTAAATGCTTTCTTTACACAAAAGAAACCTGACCCCATGGATATTTTTTAATTTTTTTTTTAACGTTTATTTATTTTTGAGACAGAGAGAGACAGAGCATGAACGGGGGAGGGACAGAGAGAGAGGGAGACACAGAATCGGAAGCAGGCTCCAGGCTCTGAGCCATCAGCCCAGAGCCCGATGCGGGGCTCGAACTCACAGACTGTGAGATCGTGACCTGAGCTGAAGTCGGACGCTTAACCGACTGAGCCACCCAGGCGCCCCTGGATTTTTTTTTATTCGATGCTATTAATAGATATCTGCATTCCCTGTGTCTTCTCGTCTCCAGGTGAGCAGGAGAGTTGAAATCTTTCTTTTTTGTGTACCTTATCAATCTGCACAATCTATCAAGAGTCCACATTGGTGGGTGCTATTAGAACAATGATCTAACCTGCAAAGTTTGCCCATTTTTTTTTTTTTTTTACATTGGCATGATCCACAGATCTGATGAAACTTCTGCTGCATATCCAAATTGTCTGGTTACGACAAGACTAACAAGTAACTGTGTCCTTATTCCAAGTTCATTATTCATGCATCAGAACAGGATGTAATTTCTCAACATGCCTGGCTGCCTTCACTAGGAATAAATTAATCCTCATGCAGAATTTCAGCTGGCTCTTGCACTGGGGGGTGGGAGGGGCAGAGGGGTGGAGGGACATTTGTATTTGGTGGGAGAGCCAACGAGGGGAACTCCACAATGGAGCTCATGAAAATGAGTCAGTAGAGGGCAAAGCCGTGAAAATAAACTTCTTGTCTCCGGATTCCCTTTTTTTGTGAAGTGTGTCTGGGGAATCTGAGCACAGCAGAGAACTCTGAGGGCGTGCCAAAGGTATGGCATCCCCGGCTGTGGAGTGAGGATTCTTGGGCTTAAGATCTCTTTTTTCCTTGCTCCAGTAACTACTACTGTCGGGCCTGTTTTCTGAGCTCTGAACTAGGCCAAGAAATATTACCTGGGGGTGAACAAAATGAGAAAATTAGCACAGCACGCTTGTTATGGTGTCTGGTAAAATAAATGCTTAATAAACGGTAGCCATTATTATCCGCTGTAAGGTGTTCACATTCATTCCAGAAAATGGGTTCGGGGAGTGGATGTCCGGGCCTGTGCTGTCTAACATGTCACACCAGCCACATGTGACGACTGAGTGCTGGAAAGGTGGCCGGTCTGAATTGAGATGTGAAGTAAGCGTGAAATTACCCCCCGATTATAAAATCTTAGTTTGATTTTTTTTTTTGAAGAATGTAAAATACCTCGTTAATAGTCTTTATATTGATTACGTGTTAAAATAATGATATGTGGATGTTTTGGCTTAAAGAAAACAAAGTGCTGAAATTCATTTTACCTCTTTTTAGTTTTCACCACGGCTTCTAGAAAACTCAAAAGGAGACATGCGGCTTGTATTCTAGTTCTCTGCCATAGTGCTGGTGTAGACGGTGCCTGCGTAGAGTTGACGGGGATTGGGCTGGCCTGGGTGCGACGCTCGCCCACAGATGAATGTGTTAAGGAACACACGGGCGCTTCTGAGTCGGGGCGCTCGGCACGGACACAGCACGACCATAAGCCGACATATCTGCTCTCTGTGGCCGGTGGTGTTCAGGCCCCAGAGAATCCGCGTCTTACATCTTAATGCCACGAAGGTTTGGGGGGTGCCGTGGCTGACTTTGGGGATGGGTATGGCTCCAGATCCCGGGGAGAATCGGGGGCGGTGGGAGAAGGGAGAGGAAGCATTCTGATAAAAGGCAAATTCACTAACGCGTCGAAGGTTCCCTCTCAGCACACTGCAGTCAGTTTTGGGTAATGAACCATCATTTTCCAGCAGTGCGGCTCACCCACTGTCCTCCTTCTCTCGGCAGCAGCTCTGAATGTGCTCACGAGTTGCTCAGACGCACGCAGGAAGGAGCACAGCGACCGTGGCAGACAGATTTACCTTCCCAGCCGGCACACCCTCTCCCCCCCATCCACCCTGCCCCCCCTTAGCACGGAGCCTGCTTGGGGTTCTCTCTGTCCCTCTCTCTCTGCCCCTCCCCCATTCACAGTCTCTCACTCTCTCCCTCTCTCTCAAAAAAAACTAATACTTTAATTTTTTCATTTACTCTACACTTTAATAATATGTTGAAAGTTTTCACACTTTTAATACTTTTAATACTTTTAAATTTTATTTTTGATCCCTTAGATTATTTGTGCCAAACAATAGAAATTATGTTAATGTCTTTTTTTAAAGTAATCTCTACACTCAAGTTGGGGCTCGAACTCACAACCCTGAGATCAAGAATCCCATGTTCTTCCTTCTGAGCCAATCAGGCACTCCTGTGTTAATGTCTTAATGCTAAAAACCTAAATAGTGATTTTTGGACTTGACTCATATATAAATCATAGCTCTGAGACACTTATTTTCCTATTCCTCTGTTATGAAGCTATATTTTAAGGTACTAGATACATTTTATTTGACTGTTTCTTAAGTTGATTTATAACTTTTAGTACTTAGACATAGGTAGGCCTCTGTTCTCTTGACCGCAAATCCATAAATATCAGATGGGCCAGTGTCACTTTGGCGGGCTGGGTGGACATCTGGTGGCCTGCTGATTTCTGAAGTTTGTTACATGAACTATTTTATAAAATGCATCAGAAGAAAATAGCTCTTTTTAAAATGCCGCGATAGACATGTCCTTGGGCAGTTGATGTTTCTCTCCCCAGCTGCTTGCTTAGATCCATCCACCTGATGATTGCAGTCAGACTCCTGGTTCTAGTTCCCATGCGTATCCTGGCATTGTGTTAGAAACATCAAAGCATATTTCAAAGTATGTGCCGTGCCCAATCTTGGTACTTGTCTTCTCTTTCTCATAAGTCCCCCTCGAGGCTGCTTCATGGTTTCCCTGCCCACTGACTTCCCGCCCCTTAACGGCACAGTTGTGTCCCTTCCTCGAATACTGTTGACAGCAGTCTGACGTAGAAAGCCCACGATGCCTGTATCGATGCTGTTAAAGTACCTCATTTCACCGTGGTCTAAATGCGTTAATGTAAACATGCTCTGCCTATTTGGGCTTAGGAAGTCACAATTGCCCTTGATCCAGGCCCCAGATTTCTAGCTACCGCGAAAGCTCATCACTCAACAGATACACAAACCTCATCCGGATACACACAGTTCCTTGTCCTTTATTAGAGAATGCTAGTCTCAAAATCTTTGCAGCCTTTTCCTTAAAATGACAGGTATTTTTAAAAGGGTAAAGCCAGCGATTCATGAAAATACTCCATCTCATGGCAAGTCGTGGTCTGGGCAGAAACATGCCCTTGGCAAGGTAGATCCTGGGTTTATTTCTCCGTGCCTGTCTCCTCTAGGCTGACTGTTGGCTAGTATGGTTCACCGTTTTCCTCTAAAAGCCGAGGGATGGGACAGATAGTCGGTTACTCTTCTTTCCAAAGTGCTTACCAATGTAGCTCTCCATAAATCATTACAATAAACGCTATCTATTTACTCTAGTGGTTCTCAAACCCAGGTGGTAGATCCCAATTGTGTCTGGATGCTCGTACAGCCCTGGGTGCTTTGTGTCAACGTACATTATTGGTGTAGGCTTCAGGATCGTGGGTAATTATGTAGATTTGTGTGCAGTTGTATGTACAAGTCTTAACAGACATTTGGTTTGAGAGTGGAATAGTCACTATTTATTTAAAAGCTTCTTCTCGACTTATCCTAAAGGCCAATGGTTAAATGTTAACTGGCCAGTGTCAACTTACGTCCAGTGATATGATCAGAGTTGACATTTATTTTCTGATTGAATTTCGGGCCAATCTTCCAGAAGGTGGGCCTGTCACCTACATGGACTTTGGTCTCTTTGAGGGAGTCCAATTACTTCCCATCGCCCATCAATCGAATTGCCCAGAAAGCCCCAGTGGCTGTTACTTACACTGTTAGTACTGTCTGTTAAGAGTGACACTCTGGGTAGGGGTTTCCCAGTGAGCTCTTAGAAATGAGGAGAGTTTTACGCAGCATTTAATTATCCAGTCTTTCTCAGTGTTACGGGCAGCCATTGATTGCCCCAGGGAAACTAAGAACTAAGGGTTCTCAGCTGCAGACCGGGGCCTTGGGTGGAGGCTCATCCTTTTAGGGGCACATTTTTCTCCTCTTGCTCTCAACCTCTAGGCCATGGCTGTTTTGCCTCCCCTACCCCAGTGGATAATATCCTTTCAGGGAAATATGTAGCGAAGGAGATAAGTATATTTTTTTTCTTTCAACATTTCAGTTGATTAGAAACTTACTGTCTTAAGGGTCTCTTGATGTGTCCCCCACTTTGTGTCACAAATGTTGTGTGTTGTAATGATGGGACTGCAGCCTGTTTATCTCACTTCGTGATTTCTTCTCCCTCCAGGTCCTGGGTGCAAGATTCAGCTCCAGCTTTATTCCAGGGAATATGACTCCATTCACCTTTAGACCGACCTACTATGTGGAAATGTCCAAATGTAGAGGTCTAGTGTATAATTTGTTCATTGGGACAGTTCAAGGCAAGTGTTTCTAGTTGGTCAGCAGCTTTGTTCCTGGGGTGACTTGGGGGCCCAGGATTCATCCATCTCTGGTTCCTTTTTCTCCAGGAGATGGAGAAAGGGAGGATGGAAAATACACCTGTTTCTTAAGCCTTGCTTCAAATGACACATATCCCTTCCACTAACACTCTCTGGGTGAGAACTAATGACATGCCATATCCATATTTTTTTAAGTTTATTCATTTATTTTGAGAGAGAGAGAGAGAGAGAGCGAGCAAGTGCATATGTGAGCAAGAGAGGGAGGGGCAGAGAGAGAGGGAGACAGAGAATCCCAAGCGGGCTTTGCACTGTCAGCACAGAGCTCAGCTCGGGGCTCGATCCCATGAACGGTGAGATCATGACCCGAGCTGAAATCTAGAGTTGGGCACTTAACCAACTGAGCCACCCGGCAGCGGTGCCCCCAGTGACCTGCCATATCTAGATGCAACAAGGAACTGGGAAATACAGACTTTGGAAGGGTAGCCCCTTTCCAGGGACAACTGCATTCCATGGAAGGAAAGGGATTGTAAAAGCTGGTGAGCAGTCATCTGCCTTTGGTTGAGTTCCCTGGACTTTGTAACACCTATTCTCTTCCTGTCTATCAAAATCCTACTCGTCTTTAAAAGCTCAGCTTAAATGCCATCTCATTCACAAAGTCCTCCAAGATCTCATTGTTGGAATTAATTGTCCTTCTCCCACATACTTGGCTCATGCCTCTATTATGATACAAGACATGATTTGTTTCCCTGGCCGCCTCTCCAACCATACAGGGTGAACCTCAGGACTGTGGACTGGAAGTTCTTTCTTTCTTTTTTTTTTTTTTAATTTTTTCTTTTTTCAACGTTTTTTTTTTTATTTTTGGGACAGAGAGAGACAGAGCATGAACGGGGGAGGGGCAGAGAGAGAGGGAGACACAGAATCGGAAACAGGCTCCAGGCTCCGAGCCGTCAGCCCAGAGCCCGACGCGGGGCTCGAACTCACGGACCGCGAGATCGTGACCTGGCTGAAGTCGGACGCTTAACCGACTGCGCCACCCAGGCGCCCCAGGAAGTTCTTTCTTTCTATACCTCCCACATCACCTAGAATATCTCTGTACACAGTGTTCCCTCAGCTATTCTGAGAAATGTTATCGGAATTTAATCGCTTGAATGTTAAGTATATAAAATTCCTCAGGAAGTATGATATTGGCCTACCAATAAGCATTTCTTAATTACCTGCTATACGAAACCCACTTCCTGAATTTAAGATGCTTATAATCTAATAAGGATGTCAGACATAAGCCCTTTTAAAAAGACAGAAGAAAATACTTAAATTCTTGAGGTACTGCTAACAAGCCCATCAGTAAACTGGTATTTAACAACTCAGAAACCAGTGACATCTGAGGGTTGCAGTGCTGTTATATATACAATATATACATCAAACATTATCTGTCAGTGAATAAATAATAAAATTCAAATCTCTTGTTATATTTTTTCAATATAAACATTCTGATTTTATGGGCTTTAAAAATCATTTAGGTATAATTATACCATATATACAGAATTTATACAACCATGATGAGGTTCTCTGTAATTTACCTCTAGATTGAATCCAAAAGTTAAAATCAATAAATAGCATTTATGCTATTTTGGTTACATACATATACACTATGTGCAAATGTTTGTATGTATATGCACACCCATTATATATATAGTGACTCTGTCTATATAGCATATTGCTAAGTCATATGATTACACTTCTCTCTCTGTGGTGCAATGTCATGGCCTCTGCTAATCTCAAAGGAAAAGGCTTAAGTGGGCTATCCTTTTATACATTTCACCAGATGTAACATTGCTGAGTATAATTACAGTATAATATGAATGTTTATATTAACTTCTATTACCAGTTAAAGAATGAAAAATAGTGATACTTATAACTGGAAGAAAGGGGAGGAATAGGTGAGGAGGGGATAGATAGATAGATAGATAGATAGATAAATAATATGCTCATCTATCATAGCAAAAAAGTCAATAGTTACACTGCAAGATTCATAAACCAAGAAATAACTGTATGATTATGATTAATGAAAACCAACTACTAGAACACTAAAAACAAACGGCTAAATATCCGATAAAAAGTTAATAGCCAACATATACAAAGAACTCCTACGAATCAATGCAAAAAACCAAATAACCCTATTTAAAAAATGGGTAAAAGACCGGAATAGACATTTCACCAAAAAAGACATACATGGCCAACATGTATATGAAAAGATGCTCTAATTATCAGGGAAATGCAAATCAAAACCACAAGATGTCACCTCACAACTGTTAGAATGGCTATTCTCACACAAAACAAAACAAGTGTTGGTGACAATGAGAAGAAAAGGGAACCCTTGTGCACTGTTGGTGGGAATGCAAATTGGTGCAGCCACTGTGGAAGACAGTAGGGAGGTTCCTCAACAAAATTACAAATAAAGTTACTATTTGATCCATCAATCCGACTAATGTGTATATATCCAAAGAAATTGAAGTCAGGATCTCAAAGAGATATCTGTACTCTTGTATTCATCGCAACATTATTTATAATATCCAAGAGATGGAAACAAATTAAACATCCGTTGAAGGATGAATGGATAAAGAAAATATGGCATATACATAGAATTGGATATTATTGCACCTTAAAAAAATCAGGAAATCCTGCTACTTGAGACAACATGGCTGGACCTGGAGGAACGCTAAGTGAAACAAACCGAGCAGGAAAGGACAAAGACTGCGTGATCCCACGTTTATGAGGAATCCAAAATAGCCAAACTCACGAAACCAGAAAGTAGAGTGGAGTTTGCCAGGGGCTGGGGGGAGGAGGAAATGGGGAGGTGTTGGTGAAAGGGTACAAAGTTTCAGTTATGCGAGATGAATAAACTGGAGATTTTTTGTACAACAGGGAGCCTGTAGTTAACAATAGTGTCCTATATTCTTAAATATTTGGTAAGGAGTAGATTTTATGTTAAGTAGCCTTTACCACAAAAGGAAAAAATAAAATAAAGAAGCAGAAGGAAACTTTTGGAGGTGATGAATCAATTATGGCCTCCATTGTGGATAGTTTTAGGGGTATATAGTTAGCCCTAAACTCATCACATTGTATACATTAAATATATTCAGCTTTTTGCCTGGCCATCATACCTCAATTAAGTGGTTTTTAAAAAGCAAATGGGGGGCGCCTGGGTGGCTCAGTTGGTTAAGCGTCCGACTTCAGCTCAGGTCACGATCTCGCGGTCCGCGAGTTCGAGCCCGGCATCGGGCTCTGGGCTGATGGCTCAGAGCCTGGAGCCTGCTTCCGATTCTGTGTCTCCCTTTCTCTCTGCCCCTCCCCCGTTCGTGCTGTGTCTCTCTCTGTCTCAAAAATAAATAAACGTTAAAAAAAAAAAAGAAAAAAAGCAAATGGTTGAAAGTGAATATTGTGATCAGGAGCAGACATAGCCACCTATTCAATTAAACTTTTTAAATTACATGTGTTTGTATCTTTGATTAGTTATCTTTAAAAAAACAGAATTTTTTCTGTTTCTGCTCATGCTCTGTCTCTCTCTCTCTCTCTCTGTCTCTCAAAAGAAAATGAAAAAAAATTTTTTTAAACATAGAATTTAAAATTAATTATGTTATAATTTTTAAAGTGTTGCTGAATTTATAATAGCTATTTTATTATTATATAATGTACATAATGATATCTGTTTTTATATATTATATAAATATATAACTATAAAATAACTGTGTGAAATATATAATCAATACATAATGTTAATAATACATCTTTATATTCTCTTGAGGTCAGCTGGAAATTCACGTTAAGTATGAAGTTTATACTCAAAGGTACACAGCCTTAATCTTAGGACCTAATGCCGTTACATATGTAAGTAATTGACAATCTGAAATCATTCTGTTTAAGAAAACCCTTCTAAAAAGGTCCAGCCCTACAAGGAAGATCAATTAGGAAGGTCTGTTCATATTACAAAGAATTCAGAACAGATCTTCAAATCCTCGTCTTCACTAACACAAGATTCATCAGAGGTTTAAAAATTAAATCAATACACAGCTTTTCAGGAACACAGTCATCATGTTAAGAATGCAGTCGTGAAAAAAAGCAAGCCCAGGAAGGGTGTGATTATTTACAAATGTGTGGTGAATTTTCTGCCTCATTAACGAATGCAAAATGCTCTTTTCTTTCAAAGAAGGCAGCACAATAAAACCATTTCAGTGTGTAAATGGATAGGAAAGCAGATCACAAAAATGTGAATATAGACTAGCTTTGATTTCCTAAAAATGCTGCTCATAGGCTATCCACTTGGGTGGAGTTGAACTGGGATGGAATCACCAAAATTCTGGGCTGGAGACCCATGATTTAATTTATAACCTCACTTTCAAATTTTCCCAGAAGTTCTGAGGATTGTAACCCTATGCCCAGTGACACTAAGGCATTTGAAACAAGGCTAGACCATGCATTAAAAGGTCATTTCCACTGGACAGCCAATCTGTCCATTGTATTATGGTTTATAGAAAATTTTGATTGTGACTGGCAAACAGATTGATTTCTGTGGGAAAATTTTGCCTGGTAGGAAAAGGAACTGAATAGGCCAAAAGGATATATTTCTTCCAAGATGGTTCTGATTTATGTTGGTTGGCATATTATGTGGTTTAATCAAATCTCTTGGGTCACCATGGTTTCCCAAATAAGAGGGAAAATAAATTCACTTGCCTAAATCCTACTGTTTTCTCTCTTCCCTATTTTGGAGCTTTTCTTTCATTTCATGATTTTCACCAATTACAGGTTTGAATGCTCATCTGCTAGACAGCCAATGATCTGTAGAGAACCATCTAGTCTTAGATGCTTTTGCAGATAAAATTTAAGGTTGTCTTATGCACAAATAAGGCAGAGTGAAGTCGGTTCTTCTGTAAAACAGAAGCAGAAAAAGAAGAGGAAGAAGGAGGAGGAGGAGAAGAAGGAGAAGGAGTATGAGAAGGAGAAGAGGAAGAAGAAGAAAAATGAAAAGCATCAAACACGGGCTGTCAAGGGGCGCCTGGGTGGCTCAGTCGGTTGAGCGGCCGACTTCGGCTCAGGTCATGATCTCGCGGTCCGTGAGTTCGAGCCCCGCGTCGGGCTCTGTGCTGACAGCTCGGAGCCTGGAGACTGTTTCGGATTCTGTGTCTCCTTCTCTCTCTGACCCTCCCCCATTCATGCTCTGTCTCTCTCTGTCCCAAAAATAAATAAAACTTAAAAAAAAAACAAAAAAACCCCACGGGCTGTCAAGATTAACTAATGGCGTATTATTACCATCAATGGTGTTGAGCTGTTCGGTGGGGTTGCCAATGTTGCAACCGTGTATATTAACTGGTCCAAGTTACAGAAGTACAAAATCACACCTTTGTACTTGTCCGAATAAGGAAGTACAGAAATGCACACTTTTGAGGCTATGAAAATCAGTGTATGTAGAGACTCAAAGCCAATGAGCAGAGAGAGAATCATACCTAGGGCAATTCTCGTGGGTCAGAGTCCTGTGAAGGGTTAGGAGCCCAAGAATAAATGAATCTAATCACATCTCATTAACCAAGCTGGGAAGCAAAGGCTACAACACCTGCTCTTGTCTGTTTTTGCTACATGAGGACAGAAAACATTCATTGTACCACATGGGGGACAGTGAATGTGATGAACCCATTGTTAAGTTAAGGAGTCTTTCTGAAGTAACATACTAATATCTGTCAGTCCGGGGTTTCGCTTTTAAGAATAATGTGTCTTTACATTTTGAAAATTGTGGATAGGGGATATAGTTCCAGGGCTCGACACCTTTGCAAATATAAGAAAGTATATGATGACGAGCCTCCTTCCCACCTCTGTCGCTTATCCACACAGCTGTCACCACCCCTCACCTTTGTCCCTCAGGCAACCACCGTGACTAGTTTCTTGCCTATCCTTTCAGAGCGTTGTGTTTATATACAAGCAACTTCAGAGATATATATTCTTACTTTCCTTTCTTGTTTACGCACTACAATCCTTCAGAACCTTGTTTTTTTCAATTAGCATTTCCAATTAACTTCATGCCAATGAGCACACAGAGCACATTTTCCAGGTTGGTTTAGGCTGCAAAGTACTACGTTGTATGCATACATCGTAATGTATTCAGCCGGTTCTCCATTGTCAGATAGTTTGTTTGGGGGTTTGACTATTAAAAATAATACTGAAGTGGAAAGTTTACGTAGACATAATTTCTCACTTGTGCAAATATATCTACAGAGTAAATTTACAGGAAGAAGATAGCTAGATCAAAGAGTGAATACATTTGGAATTCTAATAGCACCAAGAGCCCTGCAGAGAGCTGGTACCAATTTGCACTCCTGAGAGCAGTGTGCGTGGTAGAACCCGGTTGGCCACAGCCTCACCAGGAATACTTTACCATGGTTTTGAGCTTTCCTACCTGGTAAGTGGACAGCGATTTCTCAGTGTTGTTGCAATTTGCAGTTCTCTTATTATGAGAAAAGTTGAGTTATCTTTTCTCTGTTTTTTTTTTTTGTTGTTGTTGTTTACATATTTTTATTTTTGAGAGAGAGAAAGAGAGAGAGAGAGAGAGAGAGAGACAGAGCACAAGTGGGGGAGGGGCAGAGAGAGAGAGGGAGACACAGAATCTGAAACAGGCTCCAGGCTCCGAGCTGTCAGCACAGAGCATGACGTGGGGCTCAAACCCATGAACCGTGAGATCATAACCTGGGCCAAAGTCGGACCCTTAACTGACTGAGCCACCCAGGCACTGCGAGTATCTTTTCTCTGTTTAAAACTCGTTTGCATTTCTTTTTCTGTTAATTGTTCTGGTCATTTTTCTATTGAATTGTTGGCCTTTCTTTTCTGTACTTTTCTTCTTCTTCTTTTTTTTTTTTTTTTGGTCTTTTTTTTTTTTCTTATAGATCTCTAGGAGTATGTTGTTTGATTCCCACTTTACCTTTCAACATTATTACTTCCAGTGGTGTTTGGTAATACAAGATTTAAAAATTTTTTATTACTTCTGGGTTTTAAATTATAATTAGAAAGTCTTTTACCACTCCATAATTATAACAAATGCTCTCATAATTACCTTTAATATTTTCCAACTCCACATTTACACTTAAATCTTTGATTCATTGGGAATTTATCCTCATGTATGTTGAACTGCATGGATTCAACTGTATTTTTTTCCCCAGAATGCTCCCTGTTGTCTCCAAACCATTTATTAAGTAGTCCTTTTCCCCATTGATTTGAGATGCAATTAAAAAAAAAAATGTTTTTTAATGTTTATTTCTGAGAGAGAGACAGAGTGCCAGTAGGGGAGGGGCAGAGAGAGAGGGAGACACAGAATCTGAAGCAGGCTCCAGACTCTGAGCTGTCAGCACAGAGCCCGATGTGGGGCTCGAACTCACGGACTGTGAGATCATGACCTGAGTCAAAGTTGGAAGCTTAACTGACTGAGCCACCCAGGTGTCCCTAGATGCATTTTTTTTTTTAAACTAGGCTGTACACCCAATGTGGGGCTTGAACTCGCCACCCTGAGATCAAAAGGTGCATGGTGCACCAACCAAGCGAGCCAGATGCAAGTTTTATTGTAATGTCTCGTAAGTATTCATGTATATTTTCTGGGCTTTTTGTTCAATGACATTGGTGTCTCCTATTCACATGCCAGTACCATAGGTTTTTAAGACATTAATGATAATTTTATGTTTTAACATTTGCTTTTCTTTTTCAGAGTTTTCCTAGCTATCCTTATTTGTTTATTTTTCAACATAAATATTAAAACTGGCACATTCAATTAAAAAATGAAACAATAACAGCAGTAGCAACAAAACAGTAAGAATACCTGTTGGCATTTGATTTATAAGTTAACTGTGGAATAGGGCACCTCGCTGACTCAGTCAGTAGAGCATGAGGCTCTTGTTCTTGGGGTTGTAAAGTTGAGCCCCACGTTGGGTATAGAGACAAAAAATAAAAATCTTTAAAAAAATAATAAATTAACTATGGAAGAATTGACATCTTTACAGTGTTGAGTCTTTTTGTTCCAGTACACAGAGATCTTTCCATTTGTTGAAGTCTTTTGTTGCTGTTGATTTTGAAGTGTTTTTACATGACTCCTGCAATTTCTAGTTTGTGAATTCCAGTGGGATTTTTATTTTTTTGGTGCTGCTCTGAGCGAACTCTGTATCAGTAAGGGTTCTCTTAAGAAAACAAATGGTCCCATTTCAGTTGGATGGCTTGGGGAGATAAGAGAAGAGTTGTATTGGCAAATATGTGAACAAGGTATAGAAGAACAAAGAGCACAGAGTAGTACCTTCGGGAAAGTAGCAGCAGTTGTAAGGTCCTTCGTCATCTTCACACCTGGGCATGGATGGTAGAGGGCAAGGAGTTGCTGTAACCCACATACACAGCCTTATTGCAGATAGGAGTTATACTCTTGCCTCAGGGGCACCACTGGCCCACTGTGGTTCCAGCAGAGAGGACAGTGGTACAGGAAGAAATAAGCACGCTATCTCGGGGCACCTGGGTGACTGAGGGGGTTAAGCATCCAACTCTTGATTTTGGCTCAGGTCACGACCTCACTTGATTTGTGAGATCGTGAGATCGAGCCCTGCATCGGGCTCTGCGCTGACAGTGTGGAGACTGCTTGGGATCCTCTCTCTCCCTCTCTCTCTGCCCCTCCCACCCTTCTCAAAATAAATAAATAACCATTAAAAAAAAAAAATGTTACCTCCCCTAATCCTTTCCTTCAGATCTCCTGCTGGAGCTTTCCATTGGCCAAACCCAACCAGAGGCAAAAGGATAAGAGAGCCCATTGATATAGTCAACAGGCAATATAATTAAGCCTATCTGGGTGGGGAACAGGGTGGAGTCAGGTGGAGAATGAATCTGGGGGGCAAGACAGGATATCCAACATATTGTCCTTTCTTCCACTGGGTCTTCTACTGGCTGATTAAAAAAAGAAAGAAAGAAAAGATACTGATTTTTTGCATATAGATTTTTTTTTTTTTTGGCAACTTTTGAGATACATTGTCATTCAATAAAATTCACAGAGTTTAAGAGTATGGTTCTATGAGTTTGGGAAATGTATACAATCATGCAAACCCCACCAAAATCAGAAGAATTTCACGTTCTCTCAACAGTCAATCTCTTCTTCCAGCTCTGGCCCAAGGCAACCACTGATCTGCTTTTCGTCCCTATGATTTTGTCTGCTCTAGAATTTCATACAAATGGAATAATTTGTTGGCTTTTGTGTCTGGTTTGCTTCACTTTGCATATTTTTGAGTTTCATCCATGTTTTTTTGCATGTATCAGTAGTTCATTCCATCGTCTTACCAAGCAGTGTTGCATTGTCCGGATATACAACAACTTGTTCACCGATTTACTACTTAATGAATATATTGATCGTTTCCAGTTTGGGGCAATGGAGCATAATGTTGTTATGAACATTTGTCTAAAGTATCTTTGTGTGTAGATATATGTATTCATTCTTGGTTATATAGCTAGGAGTGGAATTGCTTGGATGAATATTGAGTGTGTGTTTAACCTTTTAAGAAAGCACCAACTTGTTTTTCAAGGGGATATAGTATAGTATAGTATAGTATAGTATAGTATTGTTATAGTATAACCACTAGCAATATTTGAAAATTCCAATAGCTTCATCCCCATGCAGATACCTCATATTGTCAGGCTTTTTAAATTTCCGCCAATCTAGGAAGTATATAGCAGTATCTCTTTGTGGTTTTAATTTGCATTTCTTTGCTAACTAGTGACATTGAACATCTTTTCGTTCCTTATTGGCCTTTTATATATATTCTTTTATGAAGTGTCTGTTTCAATCTTCTGTCCATTTTTTGACGGAACTGTGTGTCTCCTTATTGGTAAGTTGTAACAGTTCTATGTTCAGGACACAAGCCCTTTGTTGGATGCTTTGCAAATTTTTTCCCCATTTTCTGAAGAGAGTCTTTGGAAGGGGAGAAGATGTTCATGTTTATGAAATCCAATTTATCAATATTTTCTTTTGTTTTGTGCCTTTATGTCTTAATAAATTATTGCCTGATTTTATATCACAAATATTTTCTCCCATGTTTTCTGCCTAAAAGTTTTAAGACTCAAGCTTTTAGGGGCACCTGGGTGGCTCAGTTGGTTGAGCGGCCGACTTCAGCTCAGGTCATGATCTCACTGTTTGCGAGTTCGAGCCCCGTGTCGGGCTCTGTGCTGATAGCTTGGAGCCTGGAGCCTGTTTCAGATTCTGTGTCTCCCTCTCTCTCTGTTCCTCCCACGCTCACACTCTGTGTCTCTCTCAAAAATAAATAAAGATTAAAAAAAAAAGACTTAAGCTTTTAAACTTAGGTCTATGATCCATGTTGAGTTAATTTTGGCATATGGTAAAAGAGTCAAGACTTTTTGCCCCCCCAATATGGACAGTACGGCACAGTTCCAAAGCCATTTGTTGAAAAGACTATCCTTTCCATCATTTAATTATTTGGACACCTGAGTGAAAAACCAATTGACTATATATGTTTGGATCTATTCTTGGACTTTGCTCCACTGATTGGTGGGCCTATATTACACTCTTTGGATCGTGGTAGTTTTGACACCAGGTGGTTTAACTCTTCCAACTTTTTTCTTCTTTTTAAAATTGTTTGACTATTTTTGGCCCTTTGCATTTCCATGTCAATTTTAGAATCCACTTGTCAGTTTCCAAAAGAAAATGCCTGCTGTGCTTTTGATTAAGATTGCATTGAATCTGGGGCACCTGGCTGGCTTAGTTGGTAGAGCATGGGACTCTTAACCTCAGGGTTGTGAGTTCAAGCCCCACGATGGGTGTCGCGCTCAAAAAAGAAAGAAAGAAAGATTACATTGAATCTATTGATTAGGGAAGAATTGATATCTTAATATTGAATCTTCTAATTCTTAAACATGGCATATCTCTCCATTTATTTAGGTCTTCTTTAATTTCTCTCAACGTTGTAAAAATCTTCTATAACTTTCATTAAATTTATTTCTAAAGATTTTTTTTATGCTGTTGTAAATGTATTGGTTTTTTAAATGTCATTTTTAATTGTTTGCTGTTAATGCATAGAAATAAAATGATTATTGCATATTGATCTTTTATCTTGAGGTCTTGCTAAATTCATTTATTATTTCTAGTAGATTTTGTATATTCCCTCAGGATTTTTTTATTTTTTTTATTTTAGAGAAGTGGAGGGGGAAGAGAGGTAGAGAGAGAGAGAATCTTAAGTAGACTCTGTGCTCAGTGCAGTGTCCCCCTCAGGGCTTGATCCCCAACCCTGGCATCCCGACCTGAGCCAAAATCAAGAGTCAAATGCTCAACCAAATAAGGCAACCATACACCCCCACCTCAGGAGTTTTTACATATGTGATCATGTTGACTGTAAATTTGGTTTTACTTCTTTAAAAACTCTATGCTCTATTATACGTTTTCTTGCTTATTCACCTGGTTAGGACCTCCAGCTGAATAATAATGCTAAATACAAGTTGCAAGGGTATATATCTTTGTCTTGTTCATGTTCTAGGATAAAAGCATTTACTTTTTCAACATTCGGTATGATGCTCCTGCTAAGTTTTTCATTGATGCTCCTTTTCAAGGTTGAAGATATTTCACTCTACTCTGAGGTTGCTGAGAGTTTTTATCAGGAATGGGTGTTGAGGGGCGCCTGGGTGCCTCAGTTGGGTAAGTCTCAGGTCATGATCTTGTGGTTCATGAGTTTGAGCCCTGCGTTGGGCTCTGCACTGACAACGTGGAGCCTGCTTGGGATTCTCTCTCTCCCTCTCTCTCTCTGCCCCTCCTTTGCTCTCTCTCTCTCTCTCAAAATAAATAAAAATATGTAAAAAATTAAATTAAAAAGGAATGGGTGTTGAACTTTGTCAAATACTTTCTCTGCATCTGTTGAGATCATCATATAGTTTTTGTCCTTTACTCTATTAATATGATGAATTACATGAATTGATTCTCATATATTAAACCAATACTATATTTCTTTATTTTTAAATTTTTTTTTAATGTTTATTTATTTTTGAGACAGGGAGAGACACAGCGTGAGCAGGGGAGAGGCAGAGAGAGAGGGAGAGAGAGAGGGAGACAGAATCCCAAGCAGGCTCCAGGCTGTGAGCTGTCAGCACAGAGCCCGACGCGGGGCTTGAACTCACAAACCGCGAGATCGTGACCTGAGCCAAAGTTGGATGCTTAACCGACTGAGCCACCCAGGCTCCCCCAATACTACATTTCTTGGACAAACCCTATTTGTTTATGATTCATGATGCTTTCAATATATTTCTGGGTTCAGTTTTTTTCCTAATATTTCCTTAAGGGTTTTTACATTTATGTCCACGATGGATATTGGTATATAGTTTTTTTTCTTGTTATGTCTTTGTTAGGTATTAAAGAGTAATGCAGTAAAGTATTTCCTCCTCTTTTTTCTGCTGTAATTTGTGAGAGATGGGTATCAGTTATTCCTTAAATGTTTGATAGAATTACCATGAAAGCAGATGGAAATTTAAACATTTTATTTGTTATGTCTCCTGTTTTCCAAGTCTGTTTTTGTAATTTGTGTCTTTTTAGGCATTTGTATATTTCATATGGCATTGATTTTTTTTTTTTTTTTTTTTGAGACAGCACGAATATGGGAGGGACAGAGAAAGAGGGAGAGAGAGAATCTAAGCTTAACACGGAGACTGACTTGGGGATTGATCCCACTACCCTGGGATCATGACCTGAGCCGAAATCAAGAGTCAGAGGCTTAACTGACTGAGCCATCCAGGTGCCCCTGGCACTGAATTTTTTGGCATGTTCATAACATTCCTTTATTGTCCAATCTTTAGTGAGTGTAGAACTATAGTGAGAATCCTCTGTCATTTTTTTCATTTCATTGGCAATTTGTGCATTTGTAATTGACCAGTTTACCTAAAAGTTTATGTTCCATTGAGATTTGCTAGGAACCAGATTCCAATTTCATTGGTTTTCTCTTTAGTTTGTCTGTTTCCTGTTTCATTGATTTCTACTGTTACCTCTATTATTTCTCTACCTGCTTTGGGTTTAATTTGCTCTTTTATTATTTGCTTAAGAAAAAAGTTTGTATCACTGGATTTATTCATTTCTTCTTCTCTAATATAAGCTTTTTAATGCTATAAAGTTTCCTGTAAGCATTTTCACTGCGTGCTTACATTTTTTTTTAATTTTTTTTATTTTATTAACGTTTATTTATTTTTGAGACAGAGAGAGACACAGCATGAACGGGGGAGGGGCAGAGAGAGAGGGAAGCAGAGAATCGGAAGCAGGCTCCAGGCTCTGAGCCATCAGCCCAGAGCCCGACGCGGGGCTCGAACTCACGGACCAGGAGATCGTGACCTGAGCGGAAGTCGGACACTTAACCGACTGAGCCACCCAGGCGCCCCTGCGTGCTTACATTTTTGTTCAACTCAAAATATTTTCTAATTCTGCTGTCTTCTTTTCCTCAGAGATTATTTAGAATCATGTTTAATTTCCAAATATTTGAGGATTTTCCAGGGAGTTTTTGTTACTGGCTTCTGGTAAATTCTGTTGTGGTCTGAGAAGATACTCTAAGCAATCCCATTACATTTATGTTTATTGAGATTTGTTTTTATGGCTAAGATATTCTATATTGGTGAGTATTCCATATGCACTTGAAAAGAATGTATTCCCATGTGGCAAGTGTTCTGTGAATGCCAATTAGGTCATTGGCCGATGATGTTGTTTAGGCTTTATCTATCATTACTGATTTTCTGCCTGCTTACTCTATCAATGTTGGTCAAATTTTCACTATACTGCTTTTCTGTCTACACGTTCTGTCCTTAACCAGAAGAGTATGGTTTCATCTCCAGCAAAAATCATGGATTTGTCTATTTCTTCTTTCCTTTTTGTCAATGTTTAATGTTTTGGAACTCTGTTATCAGGTTCATACACATTTGTAAATGTTCTATATTCCTGCTTTTTGATCTTGGAATCATTTTGAAATTCTTTGTCTCCAGTAAAAGTCCTTCCTACAGTATAGCTACTTGGGCTTTCTCATGCTGACTGTTTCCATGCTATGTCTTTTCCTGTTCTTTTACTTTAAACTCATTTGCATATTTGCATTTAAAGAGCATCTTTTGTAGACTGAATATAGGTTGGTTTTGTTTTTATATTCCCATCTGCCGATCTCTGTCTTTTGATTGGAGAGTTTAATCCACTTACATTTAATTCTTGATATGAATTATTTTAAGTCTGCCAGTTTTCTATTCGTCACATCTCTCTCGCTCTTTTTTAAATTACTCTACCCCCGATTTTTTTACCCTGCTTTTTGTGTATTAAATGTTTTTTTCTTAGCAGACTGTGCAGTTCCTTTATTGCCTTTAAGCTAATTTCATCAGTTTTTAGTGGTTGCTCTAAGATGACAATATTTGCTTCTTAAGTGTCATTTTCAATCATTTGCTATTAATATATAGATATAAGATGACTATGATATATTGATCTTTTATTCCTGGTGATATTCTGGAGATTTTGTGCCCTCTTTCTGATCACACAATCTTCTTAGACCTTATCTTTATTTAGCACGTGTGTGGTGGTCAGTGTTTGTGTGGGTGGCTTCATTTTCAGGGGTCATAATGCCCTTTTAAATAACGGCATATATATTTATTTCCAAAAAACACATTCTTAATTTTTTTAGGGCAAAATGTTTCAGTTTTCCTCATTGTATAGCTGCCTTCATTTGCAATTCACCCACAGAAACGCTTACTTCCCACTCTCACAATCTGCTAACATCAGCGAAGCTTATAGAAGCTTTACCTTGTGATGGAGATTTAGTCTCCCTACAGATCCCAGTTCCAAGCAGATGGCCTTAATTATCAACAGTGGGGAGCTGAACCCATCAATTAGTGCCCGCAATTCTGGCCTAGGGATATTGTCAGTATATTGATGAGTGACTAGGAGGAAGAAGGGAAATTCATATCTTAATTCTCCGGTCTGTGTTGTATAAAAGGAACAGGATCCCAGCAAACATGAGAAATTTAAAATATGAGGTTCCTTCAGTTGAGAAGCTATTAATAATGATATGCAAAAGCCTGCTAAAATCCATTAAGCATCCATTTACAGATGATTACAACTCAGCAGTAAAGTGGAGCAAATTCCTGATACACATCGTAGATGAAACTCAGAAACATGAAGCTCAGCAAAATAAGGCCGGCACAACGGAAGACAGGCTGATTAATCTGTGGGGCTAGGAAACAAAATAGTGGCCACTTCTGGGTGGGGAGGGAACTTTCTAAAGTCAGAGAAATGCTCTACACGTTTATTAACGTGCAGTTAACGTGTAATTAACGTGTAGGTGGCAGTTACATAGGTGTGCACGTTTGTCAAAGCTTATCAAACCACATGTAAGATTTGTGTGGCTTATTGTAGGCACTATGCCTTAATTAACAAAAGAATGATTCCTGTGTTAGCTCAGTTCTCTTCAGGCTTTATCAGGGAATTTCTATTTACTAGGAAATGCTTTCATCAGAGCAAGCTTGTCTTCAGGGAGAATTTTTTGCTTCATGTATGTTCTCTCGACTAACACAGGGAAAAGTCGTGAAGAATGTGTAAGCTTGGAGGTAAACCAGTTTCAACCAGCCATGTGAATTTGGCCAACTTAATTTAACCCCCAGAGTGTTTTGGTTTTTTTTTTTTAAGTGTATTTATTGACTTTGAGAGAGAGAGAGAGAACGTGTGCACACGAGGGGGTAGGGGCAGAGACAGAGATTCCCAAGTAGGCTCTGTTGCTGTCCGTGGCTCGTCTCTCCCGAACTATTTTAAAGGCCTCAGTGGTCACTCACAATTTCCATGACCCGTCTCCACACTGCGCGGGCCTGTTCCTTCAGAATACCTCCCCCCACCTCCCCAGTTATCTTCAAAGTGTTCGTGGCTAAGAAGGTAACTGTAACATTGTCTGCTTGGTGCTCTGAGCCTGCCCACCTCTCCTGGGTCACCTCGCCCTCAACAATAAAACCACACTCGTCATTTCTGTAATTCAATGTTGTAACGTCTACAGAAATGGCCGCTAGCTGGTCCCAGGTAAGCCCTGACCCATCCCCAACCATCTGGAGACTTTAGAAAGCCCCCAACCGCGTGTTTTAATAGGCGCAGTGACCACGAATTTCATGAGGGCTCTACCTGCAGACACAGCAAACCAATCCTCAGCCCGCTTATCCCGCCTTGCCCACTCCTTCCCACGGAAACCACAAGAAAACCCCCCCGCCCACAGTTGGCTTTCCCCACCTGCCTGTGCTTCCTCCTGAGTGACCCTGCCTGGCATGCCCAGAACACAGGGAACCTGGGGTCTGA
Source organism: Neofelis nebulosa (assembly GCF_028018385.1). NCBI lineage: Eukaryota > Metazoa > Chordata > Mammalia > Carnivora > Felidae > Neofelis > Neofelis nebulosa. The sequence goes on from NC_080782.1 coordinate 239,162,627, forward strand.
TCACCAGTGAAACTCTTTCTGGTCTCTTGCTTTGCAGTCTGGCCTCATCAGAGCCACCTCCCCAGTGTGACACAGTTAAGGCCCCCAGTTCCTTTGAGACTTGGCAGAAGCCACACATCCTGTCATGAGCACTCCTGCCTCCTCCTTGCAGCATCCTGTGGTTCTTTGCTGGAGCACCACTCACCCAGGGAAGCCTTTCCTGAGTCCCTGCTCTGCCTCAAAGCACCCGCCGGGTTTCCCAACACACCATGTCCCCTCCCTCTCAGCACTTCCGGCCAGTGTGGTTTCACAGCTGTTTGTGTGACTAACTTTTCCGACAGGTTGCGAGCTCCGAGAAGACAGAAACCACATCTATTTGGAGTGGCCAGCCCCAGGCCGGGCAGAGCCCGTGCACCAGCTTATGACCTGCTCGCTGAGTGACGGCTCCTGCAGACTTTACGCCACAAGGTTTGGGGTGTGAAAGAGGTCAAGCACCTTTTTGTGAGGGTTCTGATGCTCATTTGTAGAAGAGATCATGTGAGGATTTGAAGGCAGATAAAAGATTTATGTATCTTTATTTTATTTTTTATTTTTTATTTTTTTTAATTTTTTTTTTCAACGTTTTAAATTTATTTTTGGGACAGAGAGAGACAGAGCATGAATGGGGGAGGGGCAGAGAGAGAGGGAGACACAGAATCGGAAGCAGGCTCCAGGCTCCGAGCCATCAGCCCGGAGCCTGACGCGGGGCTCGAACTCACGGACCGCGAGATCGTGACCTGGCTGAAGTCGGACGCTTAACCGACTGCGCCACCCAGGCGCCCCAATGTATCTTTATTTTAGAGAGAGCACCTGAGCTGGGGAGAGGGGCAGAGGGAGCGAGAGAGTCTCAGGCAGGCTCCACACTCAGCACAGAGCCTGACACGGGGGTTGATCCCACAACCCGGGGATCACCACCCCAGCCGAAATTAAGAGTCGGACACTCAACCGACTAAGTCACCCAGGCACCCCAGAAGATTTTTTAAAAGTAAGTGAACATTTATCTGTCCAAGAAATAGATTAATTCAGAGACAAAAGAGGTAGAATTAGGGGCCCCTGGGTGGCTCAGTCGGTGAAGCATCCGGCTTCGGCTCGGGTCGTGATCTCACGGATGGTGAGTTAGAGCCTCACATCGGGCTCTGGGCTCATGGCTCAGAGCCGGGAGCCTGCTTCCGATTCTGTGTCTCCCTCTCTCTCTGCCCCTCCCCCGCTCATGCTCTGTCAACAATAAATAAAAATGTTAAAAAAAATTTTTTTAAAAAAGAGGTAGAATTAGGTTTAAGGAAATTTCCACATTTTAAACTCTTTCTTTCTCAATTTCTCTCTTTCTTAATTTCTTTCCCCTCTCGACTCCCGCCTTTACACGTGCATGCTCATGGGCAAACAAACCTACTACTTTTCGTACCTTTGTTTTCTTCACAGGTAGCCAAAGCCCCTGTCTTGTAGGTGACCAACACTCTGCCATTGGTCACTTATGATGCTTGGTTTGAAGAACACTTCTCTTTATTAACTTCCCTCGGTTGATGTGACACCAGAAAAACGAGAGTCATGGAATTATTAGGTCCATCAAGCCTCAAATGGAATTGTTTTTTAGTCTCTTTTGAAATGTAAAGTTTGGGTTTAAAAAAGGTTTTGTACTGCAGCAGTCAAAACTTATTAAAAGTCATATCAACATATTGTATTCTCCAGAGACATTTTATGGGCCCTCTTAGGTCTCATAACCTCGTAAAATCTCACGAAAAGTATAGATTCTTTACTTTTGACACACGTTCTCAAAAAGTTTGCTTACAGCTCTAAGAGGTTACAAAATTAAAGTTCATTTCACTAACAACAAAGATCCGGTGGTAAAATTCCCTACTCAAGAGTGATCTAAGGGTTGTCTGGGTGGCTCAGTCAATTAAGTGTCCAACTCTGTTTCACCTCGGATTATGATCTCGTACTCGTGAGATGGAGCCTCATGTTGGGCTCTGAGCCGGATGTGGAACCTGTTTAAGATTCTCTCTCTGCCCCTCCCCCGCACACATTTCTTTCACTCTCTCTCTTTCTCGGAAAACAAAAAAAAAAAAAAAAAAGAAGGTGGGGTGCCTGGGCGGCTCTGTCAGTTAGGCAGCCGACTTCGGCTCAGGTCATGATCTTGGGATTCCTGGGTTTGAGTCCCGCGTGGGTCGCCATGCTGACAGCTCGGAACCTGGAGCCTGCTTTGGATTCTGTGTCTCCCTCTCTCTCTGCCCCTCCCCCGCTTGTGCCCTGTCTCTCTCTAAAATAAATAAACATTAAAAAAAATTAAAAAGAAAAAGAGTGATCTAAATCCTACCAAGGAATATAATTATAAAACCCGACTTCGCAAACTTTACCTCAATAAAAAACATTAGCATTCAAACACAAACATTTTGTAACAGAAATAAAAGCACTCTGCAAATGTCCTTCGCATACACGGATGGAACTCAGAGTAGTGCACTGGCACGTGGCATATTTATTTGGACCAACTCATGAGCTGTTACCAGCAACAGTAATGACGACCACTGTCCCCATGAGAGCCTGTCCTTCTGTGCCAGTCCCTGTGCTAAGCACTTTGTAAATATCGTCAGTAACCCGTGTTAACAATCTGGTAAAGTGGGGATTTAAATTTTTTTAAACATTTATTTATCTTTGAGAGACAAAGAGAGGCAGAGCATGAGCAGGGGAGGGGCAGAGAGAGGGGGAGACACAGAATCCGAAGCAGGCTCCAAGCTCTGAGGGGTCTGCACAGAGCCCGACGTGGTCTCGACATGGGGCTCGAACCTACAAACTGTGAGACTGTGACCTGAGCTGCAGTCGGACGCTTAACCGACTGAGCCACCGAGGCGCCCCCCTAAAGTGAGGATTTTAAATTAGCTTTTATTTTTATCAGGGTAATGTACGCACATAGGTTAAAAATTCAAACGTGGAAGGCCCAGAAGAAAATAAAACCATTCCCTGCTTTCACTTTTCCCCATTAAATCTGTGCTCACTGTTCACCTTTTTCTTTTCAACCAGTTTTAACTCTTTGAGATGTTTGTTCTGACAACTTAAACATGACCACAGTTCTAAAGAGTGTATGTATATTGGTTTTTAAAATCAATTTCAACATGACTTACTGACTTTCTGTACTTCTGATCCACCATCATATTCTCTGCTTTTTCTTCTCCTTTTGTTCAAAATAGTTATAATTTTATTTTTATTTATTTTTTAAGATTTTATTTTATTTATTTATTTTTTTTTAAATGTTTTTACTTATTTTTGAGACAGAGAGAGAGCATGAGCAGGGGAGGGGCAGAGAGAGAGGGAGACACAGAATCCAAAACGTGCTCCAGGCTCTGAGCTGTCGGCACAGAGCCCGACGAGGGGCTCGAACTCACAGACCGTGAGATCAAGACCTGAGCCAAAGTCGGATGCTTAACCGACTGAGCCACCCAGGCACCCCAAGATTTTATTTTTAAGTAAACTCTACACCCAACAGGGGCTCGAACTTATAACACTGAGATCAAGGGTCACATACTCTACCGACTGAGCCAGCTCGGCACCCCTCAAAATAATTATAATTTTAAATTAAATCTGTGTTCACTGTTCACCTTTATCTGCTTATGTAACTATTTTTAAAATTTATTTTATTTTATTTTTAATTCATTAATTCATTTATTTTGAGAGAGAGAGAGAGAGCCCACAAGTGGGGGAAGAGGCAAAGAGAGAGAGGGAGACACAGAATCCGAAGCAGGTTCCAGGCTCTGAACTGTCAGCGCAGAGCCCGATGTGGGGCTTGAACTCGCAAACCGTGAGATCACGACCAGAGCCGAGGTTGGATGCTTAACTGATTGAGCCACCCAGATGCCCCTATTTTATTTTATTTTATTTTAGAGAGAGAGCAAGTGGGGGAAGTGGGCAGAAAGAGAGAGAGAGAGAGAGAGAGAGAATCCTAAGCAGACGCCAGGCTCAGTGCAGAGCCTGACGTGGGGCTAGATGGCCCAACCCTGGACCATGACCTGAGCTGAAATCAAGAGTCAGGTGTCCAACCACCTTGAGCCCCCCAAGTGCCCTTGCATTTGCAACTATTACCCACGGTTAAATATTTAGTGTGCTCTGATAATTTCCTTCCTTCCTTTTTGTTTTCTGCAAGTCAATAATTCCCTGGCTTATCAATGGATTACTGATTTTCCTCATATTCTCCAATAGCCTCTCCCAAGACCAGGGAGTTCCAGGGTTCCTTGCCCATGACCTTCCTCAGGGTCTCCATCCATCTTTTGGGGTGATGATGGCCAGGCTGCTATTGCTGACGTCTAACTTTTTCTGCCCTTCCCTGTGCATTTGCTGCTCCCTAGATCTCATGTCTCCTTCTGTCTTGCTGTAGTCCCTTGTTTGGCAGGGGCTCATCTTCCAGTAGTTCACTCATTGAAAGTAGGCACAGGGGCACCTGGGTGGCTACCGATCTCGGCCCAGGTCATGATCTCGGCACCATGGGTTCGAGCCCCATGTTGGGCTCTGTCTTGACAGCTCGTAGCCTGGAACCTGCTTCAGATCCTGTCTCCCTCTCTCTCTGTTCGTTCCCCGCTCACGCTCTGTCTGTCTCTCTCTCTGAAAAATAATAAACATTTATAAATAAATAAATAAATGACAGTAGGCCCGGAGGCAGGCACCGAGCCAAGGGCCCTAGGCTCCATCTTTGAGGCTGGCCACTGCCCGAGGCTGGACTGTCCTCTGCACCCAGGGATGCCTTGTCATCTTGCACCAGCCCTCCCCGGAGGGCCCCTTTGCTGCTCTTCTCCTTGGATCCCCTGTCTGGGGTCTCGCTTCTTTCCTCTTTTCCAGTTTACTTCCTCACTTGAGTGAAGACATTCGTAAGATACTTACCATATGGATCTATTTTAGGAAAGAGAAACTAAGGCTCAAAGGCCAAAGGAATGGCTTCAAGTCTCAAACTGGTAAGTGCCGGCTGGACTTCAAAGCCCACTCTTTTGCTGACCTAAGCAACCCCCTTTCTGCAGTGTCACACAGAGTGGGCAAGGGGAGAATGGACGGCATCTCCGTCCACGAAGGGTAGAGACTGACAGCCCCCTGCCCAGGCAGCCTGAGGGCGGGAGGGGAACCTGGGCATTTGGGGCAGGTGCCTGGATCAGCTACCTGGCTCTGGGAGCTCTTAGGAGACTTGGAAAACAAGATCACAGTAGATCCAGTTTCAATTCTCAGACTTAGACAAAGTCAGGTCCAGAACTGAGCACAACTTAAGCCTTGAGCTGGGGGTCAGCCCACAGCACTGGCTTTTCCTCTCATTTTGCTGGCTTCTGGGTTCATCATTATGGTCTCTGGGGTGCAACCAACACTGTTATGTAACTTGCTTTTATTTTCTAAAAGAAAACAACTGAAGAAAGGGGCCAGACATTGACAAATGAGTGACAAAAAACCAAAGCAATTAGACTAATGTGGGCTTAGCTGAAGGTATTAAGGAAAACATAGATACACTATTGTCTATTATTGTTATCTTGTATATTTACGTCGATCTGCATTAGTATATTTTTCTCGTGATTTTTTATGATCATGTAAATGCAAATGGGGTTTACGTCAACCGGGACATTTAAAGAAAAAAAATTACAGACAAACGGGATTTGCAACAATTTAGTTTAGCCAGTTTATACATCTCATGTAACCATGATCTTCAGAATAATATGATTTGCCTTCTTTTATTGCCCTAACGTATGTGTGTGTGTGTGTGTGTGTGTGTGTGTGTGTGTTATATAATTGATTTGTTCTCTGCCTTTTTTCCAATCAAGGATGAAATTGGGAGGAACGTTGCCTGGTGTCAAAATACAGATTATTTTAGAAACGTAAATAAAAAGATCCAATGACTTCTTCATGAGGACACAATGACCCTCTTGTTCTCAACGAAATCTTGGGATGGATTGGAAACATTGGAATACTCTCTTTGAAAGCGACACGCAGAAAAATCTAGAATGTTAGGCTATAAAAAAAAAAAAGAAAGAAGGAAAGAAAGAAAAGAAAAGGAAAGGAAAAAATAAAGCAGCAGCGACAGCCTCAGCCAGGTCTGTTCCAGACTGTTTCCATTCTTCTGTCTCTGAGTTCCTGCCACATTTCTTATTTGGACTTATGATGATAATAGTTTTGCTAATGGCTGATGTCTACATAAATGCTTACCGTATGCCAAGCTTTGTTCTAAGCCTAAACAAATGTTAGCTCATTTGATCCTCAGAGCATGGTGAAACAGATCCAACATCATTCTCGTCTCACAGAGGAGGAAACTAACACACACAGGGGCTAAGTAACTTGCTCGAGACCACCTCAGCGGGCAAGAGGCAGGAGCCAAGGGGTGCTACCCTATACAGGCTTTCTTGTTACACTCTCTGCTCTCAGAGCCCCCTCCCTCTCCCCCATTTCCACCTGCCCACAGCCAGTCTCATCTTCAAGGCATAGTGCAAATGCATCCACCCTGAGAGACTTCGGTGGAAGGGGTTTTTCTGAATTTTCTTAACACTCACGCACACACATCTATTTCTCTTTTTCCGCAACCATCCAATGCCGTGTGCTGGGTGCCTTTGCATTTCAGATCTGTGACCTCTGGGTGACTCCTGCCCTCTAGTAAGTAGTCCGGTCGGAGGAGCAGGGGGAGCAGGGAGGTGGAGAGGTGCACCCACGGGTCATTAAACAGTGAAATTAGTGCAGGACGCCCCGGGCTGGGAGGGCAGGGGTCCTAAGCTCAGCCAAGCCAGTGGGTCAGGAGGGCTAGAGGGTTTTCTTGACACAGGGTTTGCGGTGCCCCACGAAGAGAGTGAGGCAGTGAGCTCAGCACGTTGGAAGTTCAGAGTGAGACCCTAAGCTGCGTATTCATAGAAAATTGTGATGGGCTGGCTGGGGTTTTAGTCACACCATGGCCCACTTAGTCTCACTGAAACCTTCCTCAGGGTGAAGATCTCCCAAGAGCAGGAGGTCAAGGTCACCTCTTCCTCCTCTTGGCCGAGAACCCGACAGGGAGGGGGCTCGCTGCTGTGGAAGAAGGGCAGGGCCAGGCCGATGGCGGTTTCGGTTGGGGGGCGAGGAAGGCATGCCTGGGGTGCACTTTCGCCCGGTAGCCACTTTGGTCCACCAGCTGGACTCGGGGCCTTCTTCATCTGAGTCCATTTCCTCCCCCACGTTGGGACTCAGGTGTGGCTTTGAGGCCGTCTGCATGGGCGGCCGCTCTTTGCACGAAATAGCAGACAGCGACTCCTTTCCAGCCTCACCTCGGCCTCTCTCCTCCCTCAGCCTTGTTGCTCTGTGTTTGGGCTGGGGTGCTGAGAACGGTGAGACTGTGCCCCTCCTCCTCCGGCTCCTGGAGCTCAGGGGACCTCAGGGCCGCAGGGAGGTGGGGCCCTGGCGGTAGGTGTACAGCTGCGTGCCCACTCGTGCCAGAACACTGTCAAGTCTGACAGAATTTGATCTGCGATTCACAACCTTCCAAGCTGTTGAGATTTGCTCCGTTTAACACCCTCGTCTTCTGTCTATGACATTTATTGCTCCCGAATCCATTATCAGATGCAGCTTCCTTTTAAGAGATGTCATCTTAGATGACTTAACGCAGGGATCAGGATCTGGCATTAAGCCATACGGATTTTCAGTCCTGTACTCAGATATAGAGAATCCTCAGTGGATCCTATGTTCTGAGGATGCCTGCATTGTTGGTATGTTTCCTTAAGTAGGGACCATAGCTAGAAAACAACAGTGTATGTCCACTAACTACTCATCATCTTTGTTTCTGAGCGTCCTCTAAATTCATCGGGAATCGTCATAGACGCCGAATTTCTTTCTCCTTATACGTTCACGAGGATTGAGGAGCAAGCCCTACATTTTGAAATTCAGAATTCATTCACTAAATATTTTTTGAGCAGTTATCAAGTATTCTAGGAGCCAAAGTATGACAGAACAAAATAGACAAAAGACACTGGTCTTTCTGGTGGGGGAGGGGAGGGGCAATGCACAAAAAGATAAGCGTATAATACGTCCAGTGATCTTAAGTGGGATGGGAAAGATAAATGTGAACATGTCAGTGTAGGTAAATGGATTGAAAGCATGAAGATAGCTAGTTAAATGGCAATAAATCAATGTGTCTAATTTTATATTTTCGCTGCTTTGTCTTTGTTCAGGCCATAAACACGTCTTGACTGAATATGGAGCCTTCTGTGCTCCTGAAAGACAAAGACGTGGGAGAAGATTCCTAAGGTGTGATTTCTTAGTTTCCAAAAGGAGGTCTGTGGCGCGTCCACAGGTGCAGCGGGAAGACGGTCTGTGGCTCTCGACGCCTTGGAGCAAGGGACTCAAAGGGATTGTAACAGCATCCGTCGAATGCTTTCGGGAGCTTTCTCCTGTCAGGGCAGCCAGAGAACTTTCAGTGTCCATGGTATGAAATCACAAACGTCAGAGTCAGAGTGGAAAAGTCGAAGTCAGCCAGTCGCCGACACTATACTGCTTGGTGTCCCAGGTGACCCCGGGATTTTTCCCGCGGGCCCGTCACCGGTATCTTTTATATCCACTCAACTCTCTTACAAGAAAACACATATCCTCTTAAGAACGTCAGCTGTCACGGACGCCATTCTTAAGTTATGCATTCTGGGCAGTGGGTTTATTTAGTATTTGTGAAAGAATCTAGCCAACTTCAGCCTCGGCACACCAAGAAGACAGACAGAAATACACGTGCAGGCGCGCGCACACACACACACACACACACACACACACACAATCAGTTCTTGGGAAGAAAAGAACTTTTCTGGAGTGCTAGGTTCTCAACAGCTACAATTCAAGAGGATTTCCAAAGAAACCAAGATCAGATCTACAGGGCATGTGGCAAAATTATCCATTAGGTTGATACCTAAGAGCGAAATAGCCGGAGGGCACCACCTCTTAACTTTTTCTAGCGTTGTGTCCGCACTTGAAAGATGCTTCCATTTCAAGTCAAGTGGCAAGACGGATACGACCCATCGGACATTTGAAAAGTCGAGTCTAAAGAAGCTTTCATAAGGGGCTGGATAAAAAGATACAGATTATTTACACTGAAAAACAAAAAAAGAAGTACCAGACCATCGAGATCTAAAACATCTAGGGTGGAAGTGGCAGGCAGGGTCGTGAAGCATCGCGCACTAGTTGGGAAGGCACTTCTCTTCGCCGCGTCTGTGACACCTTGCTCAGACGCTCCTGCTCGCTTTCCAGCTACAGTGTCAGATTTCCCAGTCTGTCTCCCCAGTGCTCTCTGAGTTCCTCGAGAGCTGGAAGCACGTTGCTTTGTTCCTCCCGTGCATGGCGCAGAATCCCGCCCGTGGTGTGCACTGGATCAATGCTTATCGAGCAACTGAATGAATGAATGAAGGGCAGTAAGCAGAGGGCTGAATGAGGGTGACGCGCTAATGCCCTCTCAAGACAAGGGGGGGGGGGTGGGGATTGCACATTTTACAATGATTGCGAAGAAGATACAACTCATTATTGCCGAGAATGCGCGCAGGCTAAAAATAGAACCGGTCCAGAAAGGGTTTAGATAAGCTCATGGCTGAGGGTTCCACGTGGATTATTTGAAGGAAGCTAGGAAAGGAAGAGATCAAATTGTGTCGCAAAGATGCGCGTATGGAGAGAGCCGAACGAAGGCGACAGCGCCAGGTAACCCGAAGGTGTGCAGTAAGAGCCTGGTCACCTTCCCTCATGGTTCCAGGGCAAACAGTCCCGGGTCGATTGGAGGCTGTTTCCAGTGATGTAAAGATGCTTCTCCGGAAAGGCTGCTCTCAGAGGCCCTGGTTCCTCTGCATGTTTAGTGAGGCACCTGCCTGCCTCTGCGGTACTTGGAGAACGAGTGGAATCCAGACAGCGTGTGGCACGGAGCGGCCAGCAGAGAGCTGTGGCTCAGCCGCCTCTCCGTTTCCTCCGCATCTGTGTCCCTGAGCCCGACTCCTTTCTCCCGGGTTCCTTGAATCTGAGTCTCCCCCCTGCCCTGCCCCCCCCCCCCCCCCCCCATGGTGTCACTTCCCAGACCACCAGCATTGTCCGCTGCTTTCAGCCGCATGCCTGTCAAGACGATAGTCTTGACTAAAGACCCTTTATGCCAACCCCCGGCTCCTCGAGGGTGACAATGGTCATTGAATCTAAACCCCTCTGCCTTAGATCGGAGGACCCTTCTAACCTGGTGCCATGGTGTCTCACGCTCTTTGGGGTCCCATGTTCCACTCTGTGGCCTTCTCCCCACCCCGCCCCCATCCAGTGTCCTTGTACAGGTCCCACACTGTCTCCAAGGCCTTCCTCACCACCTAGTACCTAGAGAAACTTTCACAAAGAAACCTGCAACCTCTCAATCTTACAAATGTGGGTCTTTATACCCAAATTCCAGTTTACAAATTGACTGCTCTTTGCCACACAATTGGAATCTTTGCTTCATAAAGGAATTTTTCACAGAATGCTTCGCATTGTTCTCTTAAAGTCACACTCAAATGACAATTTAATTCACAGGAAGTAGATTTACACATGCTTGTTATCTTCTCGTTATATTTTCATGTCCTAATGGACAATGGCCGTGAGGAAAAATCCCCGTGTGCCTGGTATCTTTCTTCAAACAGAATCACCCAGTAAACAGTTGTCAAGTCCAGGAAGGAACCAAAGTCAAAGTGAGGAAGCTCGATTTGTTACGACTGCTTCGATAGCAACAGCACCCTGGTCACGGTTGGTCACAATTAATGCTCTTGGGGAAAATCTGACCAGCGATTGATAAGGGCTTTTTGTAAAGGGCTGCATTTTGCAAAGAAACTTCTATTCATCTGGTTTCTCCTTCCTCCGTATCCACCTGGCAGACCGAGGGCCGGGAGGTGGTTGTACATAGCAGCCTATCATGGGGGGATTCTGTGCTATGATGATCAGGTTTGACATCAGTGGTTAATAACACTGTCAGGTCTTGTCAGTTTTATTTATGAGCCTATTTCTCGGGGGTACACAATGAAAATGATGAAAAGTGACTTTAATTAGGATCCCAAGATAAAATGCTTGTTCGACGCCTAGAAGAATTTAGGACAGTAGACATGAGTGAGTCTTTATTAACCACCCCCCCTTGATTTCCTTTCATTTAATTCAAGTCCCAATAACACACTAGAGCAATTCATAGGAGTAGTATTACCTTTGGAAATTCGGAGAGATTCTAAAGCCTGTATTTGTGTCTGTATGCAGCTTAGAATAAAGAACTCCCTCCATAATTAGCCTGCCGTTATTTGTGTATTGGGAATCCAGGAAGGGCACACGATGCATTTCTGAGTATTTCAAATGCAGAAGAAATCCTTATCCTAATGAATTAGCCATATACGATCACAGAAGCTGAGAAAAGAATTAACAAGAGTAACCATTAACTAAATTTTATAAATGATAACATCTAACAGAGGAGCGTGTCCATCACAAGATGCAAGATCTCCAGACAAGTGAACAAATACTTCATTGCATCTAGTGCCTGCTGGTAGGGGGTATCATTAGTGTCCGGCCACCATTTGTGAGCTGCTTACTGGAGAGCTAGTCAGCACCCCCAGGTGTGGCTGAATTGTTACCCGTTATCTTTCCTGGAGGCCCATTCATCTTTCCTGGGCTGCCATTCATCCCCGCGGGGCCTCCCCTGCTCCTGCCTCTTTTTCTCCCCCTTCAGGCTTTTTTTCCTAATTCTCTGTGCGAAGGTCAATCTCCGATCCAGAAGCGCTATCTAAATGCTTTCACAGACAAATTCATGGCTAACGCCAGAAATGTTCCTCTCAGAGAGCTCTCACAGTAGGCCCGCAACAGAGATGGGGGAAACATCCACCCAGAAAACATTAAAGTCATTCACAGGAATAAAAGAAGAAGAAAGGCCAATCAGCAAGTTAGTTAACAAGTACTTAGTGCTCACAGGACTTACCTAGTAGACTAGAACCAGAGGAAATGGAGACACTTTACTTGTGCATCCTTGGGTCTCTAAAGTGATTTTATTTGCTCTCGGAAGTGACTTTAGTGCTAGCGGAAAAACAGTTACACATACCCACACCGCTCACACAGTATAGCTATTTTACATTTTTCTCCTATCATCATGAAACAAAATGTAGTAAATGTTCCAAAAGTGCACAGGGGCGCCTGGGTGGCTCCCTCGGTTAAGTGTCCGACTTCTGCTCAGGTCATGATCTCGCGGTTCGTGGGTTCAATCCCCACATCGGGCTCTGTGCTGACCGCTCAGAGACTGGAGCCTGCTTCGGATTCTGTGTCTCCCTCTCTCTCTGCCCCTCCCGTTTGTACTCTTTCCCTCTCAAAAATAAGTAAACATTTAAAAAAATTTTAAATTTTATAAATTGTACAACATTTTACAAATATGTCCAATGTAAAGAAATAATTGTAATGGTTTGCACTCTGGAAGCTTCTAGATCTCTCGCCTTATCACAGTTCCATTCTTCCTCCAAATATAATAGAGTTTTCATGAACTACATCATGACTTTCTACTTATTTTAAATAGGCTAAAGATTCATTTTTGCACGGTTTGCTTACATTGCTTTCAGAGTTAGTGCTAAAAGAGTTTTGATGAAAACAGATATAAATGTATGCATTTACATAGATATAAATATATGAATGCCTGTTCATCTTTTCTGTTCTCATTTCCCTTGAGTTATGTTTTCCTCATCTGCCTGTTTTTAATTCTCTTTCTTGTTCTCTTGGATTGGATGTATTTATATATGCCACCTAAAATTCTTTCCGGACCAAAGTGTGATTTTAATAAAACAATAAACAGATTTATTCAGGCCATGTTGACAACTAACATTAGAGTTTCCAAAAGTTTAAAGTAAAAATGGATTCCAACACATATAGCAGAAAATATTACTTTAAATAACATCGCCCCACAAAACTAAGTATGAATGCTTAGAGAAGTGAACCACAGATGCAGCTTTGAACCTAGAAGAGAAGGAAGCAAGTTAAATTCTCTCTCAGTCTAAGTGGAACATTCAAGAAGCTTATTCTTAGATCTGCACACATTAATTTAAATAGAACCCTTCCTTTGGGCAACTTTATCCCCCAAACTCTTTTCTTTTCATCGACCTACAATTTCATTTCTCCTGTTTCTCAGATGCATCTAATGCCCAGCTATTGTCACGCATTTTAAAGTCTCACCCCATATGGAGGGATTGCTCTAAAAACTGCTTTGGAACCTTGGAAGATTCCCATGGTTTCTTCTTCTGGGTCTATTCAAAAGACCTATTTCTAGGCATCGGCCTCTGACAATGTCTGGTGTAAAGCCATCTGGGTGTCTTCCACATTATTACGTTTGGGAAGTGGGTGATGAGTGGAGTTGCTTTGTGGGAAGCAGCCTTCAATGGACACCCCACGGAAGCACTGCCCAGGCCCCTCTGGGAAGCGGTTTGCCAGGGAGGACCGAGGGGAGGGTGTCCCCTGTTCTACCCCCTGATGTCCAGAGGGCGATCCAGGCTCTCCATGGCACCTGTCAGGGTTGGGGGTGGGGGGAGGGGGGACAGGCAGCTTGGGTACAGCTCTTCTCTCTAATTCGCTGCTCTGACCCCGGAGATACATTTGTCTGGCCCCAGGAGCTAGAAGTCGTATCTCCCTTTTATTTTTGTACAAGAAAATAACCACATACTATTGCTATTATTTGTTTCAAGTTTTTATTTGAATTCCAGTTAGGGAACATACACTGTAATATTAGTTTCAGGTGTTCAATGGAATGATTCAACACTTTCATATAACACCCGGTGGTCTCTACAAGTGCATTCCTTAATCCCCATCCCTATTTTCCCCACCCTCCCTCCTCCACTTGCCCTCTAGTCACCACATATGAGCGAAATCGTATGGTATTTGTCTTTCTCTGACTGACTTATTTCGCTTAGCATAATATTCTCCAGCTCCATGCATGTCTTTGCAAGTGGAAAGACTTTCTTCTTTTTTATTGCCAATAGTATTCCACTGCGTGTGTGTGTGTGTGTGTGTGTGTGTGTGTGTGTATCACCTCTTCTTTATCCATTCATCAGTCAGTAGACACTTGGGCTGTTTCCATAATTTGGCTATTGTAGATAATGCTGCTATAAACACCGGGGTGAGGGTATCCCTTTGAATTAGTGTTTTTGTATTCTTGGAGGTAAATACCTAGTAATGCAATTGCTGGATCATAGGGCAGTTCTATTTGTTTTAAGTTTACTCATTTATTTTGAGGGGGGGAACAGAGAGAGGGGGAGAGAGGATCCCAAGCGGGTTCCATGCTGTCAGCACAGCTGGAACTCACAAACTGTGAGATCGCGGACTTGAGCCAACCCAAGAGTCAGACACTTCCCTGACTGAGCCACCCAGGCGCCCCAGAGCAGTTCTTTTAACTTCGAGGGGCCTCCATACTGTTTTCCAGAATGGCTACACCAGGTGCATTCCACCAACGGGACAGCTATTCTATTATTAAAGAATGGCCAACGACGAGAACCTCTTCCTTTCGCTTCGCAGTGGTTTGTTGCTGCCTAAAGTAGCACGTGCCCTGAAGGAGGCCACGGCCGTGGGCAACATCGGGGCTTTGAGGGTGAAGGATCGCAATCCTCCCTCCGCCACGTAATGTGCTGTGTGCTGCTGGCGAGGAGACTGACCTCTTGGATCCTCTCTTGAATCTGTACAATGGTTAGTGGTAGCTATGACAAAGAGATCATGTGGGTAGAGGGCTAGCAGGGTGCCTCAGTAGATTAGGCTTCCCCCGCTCACGGCCGACTTCTTTTTGTAGGGAAAGAATCAGTTACCAATGAGTGGCAAGAATTGGAAAGGAAAATTAATCCTACAATCAAGCAACCTCAGCTTTCAAAGGCTATGCCCCAGGGCTATCCTCCTAAAGGCCAGTGGCTTCAGTGAGAAATTGCTGGAACAGCTAGCTAGCCCTCTGATGTTTATACATTGTCTCATTTAATATTCTCAGCGACCCCTGAGGTGGGTACTATTCCCCATATTGACAACCGGAGGAACCAGAATCAGAAATGGAGCGTCTTGCCCAGCTGATTAATGCATTTGGAGCCCAGTCTCACATCAGTATCTGCTGGCTGACGATCCGTCAACACTGTCGGACCCTCCGAACCTCTGTGTGCACGAAAGCAGTAGAACTTCCTCTGCCCACTGTAAAAACTGCTGAAAACAAGTTTGTTGCTTGATAAGGCAACAAACTCAGAAAGGCACCCTCAGACCCATATACCCGATTAGACCTAAAAGCCCGTCAGAAAAACTGGACGTAGTGTCAGCCGGTTCCAGCAGAGAATTCACAGCACTTCCATACTCTCTGAGATTCTAACACCTGCCTTTCTAAACGGCTTTATTTTTCTCTATAGCAAGAATAACTGCCTGACTCTTATTCGTTTGTTTATAGTCTGTTCTGTAGTCAAAGTTAGGCTCCCAGGGCGGGGGCCTGGGCTGTTTCTTTGTCGGTGGTCTCCCCAGCACTCACCATCCACCAGTAGACAGGCACCAGTGAGGATGTGTGGGATGAGTGGATTTCTGAAGTCCCTAAGTCAAATCACCTGCCATTGCTGAGGGGTAATGCTTACAGGTCACCTGTTCCTGCTAACAAGTTTGTATCTTAACGGGGATTTTTCTGTAGCACTTTAACACGGAGGGGAAATCTGGTGGTGAAAGCATCTGTTTGGGGCCAGAAGAACCTTTGGGTCTGTTCAGATCACCTTTGCAGCCGCTTGTACCTCAAGTGGTAGACTGGTTCTGAATTCCAGGATGTGCTTTAGTGATGATTCTCATGGTGGATATTTCAGGAAGGAAAGAGAAACCCTTCGGGAGGGCTGCTTGTTAGGTGGGGGGGGGGGTGAGGTGGGGGGGTGCGGGGGGTGGGGGTAACAGCTCAGTGCCAATGGCTTTTGCAGCTTCTCAGACCGCCCCCGATCCCTAAGGGAGGGTCCTCAGGCCTTATTTTTCCCACCCTATTTTTATTTCCTGAAAATGGGTTTCCATTAGCAAATTGACTTTATAAATCAGAAAAGCTGGGTTTGAGGGAATGGTGGAGGGCTCTGTTAAAAGCAGACGATCAATTATGATGCAATTCAATAGAATCAATGCAATCAGTGAGGTCTGCATGTATACATTTTCAATGGCTCTCTCTGAGAAGCACACAGTTAAAATCATCGTTAAAAATCCTTGGCGCGCGCGCACACACACACACACACACACTCATCCCAATTGTTCTAATACTATCATTAGGACCAAGACATTTAGACAGGACCTTCTTGAAATTTTCTTTGCTCAGCTCAGGCTTTGGGAAATGGTGTGTGTGTGTGAGTGTCTGTGTATAGCGCAGGCGACTGGTGAAACAGGAATCCTCCGTTTGTTTACGTTGCCACTTTTCCCCCACGCTCTTCTCCTCTCGGCGTTTCCTCTCGCATCAACTCTTCCCGCCGCCTTCAGCCCGGAGGAGCCCGAGAAGGAGAGCGACCCCGCCCTCTCATGAATATGCAACAGCGAGGGGCGGCGGGGAGGGCGCGCGCGAGGAGAGCCCGGCTCTTCGGAAATTCAACCTGGGCCGCCCCCGCCCCGCGCCCGGCCTCCGGGGCCCCGCGCACAATAGCACGGCCGCCGGCCTGGGGAGTCCGACCCGCCGCCCGGGGAGGGGACTGGGGGACTTGGTCCTCGCTGGGGCGCTGTGGCATCTGAGCAGCCCCTCGGAGCCCGTCTGAACCCCGGCCGGGAGGGCAACCGCCGGCGGGATTAGCCGTCTCCGGACCGCGGGGCCAGAAGGTCCCCGCCCTTTGTGGTGCAAATGAGGAGCGCGCGGGGGCCGCGGGGGCGGCGCTCGCCCGGGACCAAGTTCGCCTGCCGCGTCTCCGACACTCCCGTCACACTTTGAGCTCGGCGCGGCTCGGTCCGATCCCTCCAGGGACATCCCCCCACCCCCACCCCCCTGCCGACGCGGAGGAATGCTGAGGAAGGTAAGTGGGTTTTCCTTGCCGGTTGTCACCTCTCCCTCACGTTTGGAGGAGGGACCGCCACGCAGCAGGTGGCTGGAATCCTGTGCCCGTGGAACAGTTTTTCGGAAACAAAGGTGAGAGAGGTTGGGGGTCGGCGGCTCCGGGTGAGAGACCCGGCAGAGCGGTTGAAGAGGTTAAGGTTTGAAAAGTTGCCGCGACCCAGCAAGCAGGTGCAGGGGGCAAGCGCGCGTTGCTGCGCCGGGGCGCCCGGGGCACAAAGCCCGCGCGCCGGCGCGGCCGCGTTGCCTTGGCAGCGGGGGCGGGGCCGAGCCGCGGCGTGCCTGAGTTGCCGGGCGACGGAGGGGCGCTGGGGGGGGGGGGACGGGGGGGACGCAGAATGTTCGCGAGCATCTCTCCGAGAGGAGCCAACGCTTGTCTCGCCGGGTCCTCAAGACAAGTGTATTTATTGGCCACCACTCGCCCTTGGGCAAGGGAATCAGGCCTCTAGGCTCTATCGTCTGCTTAATGCCCTAATACTCCGTTTTCGAAAATACTGGATTGTGGACTGATGGTCGACGTGAAAAAGTTACAAGATAACACCTTAACAAATCAATAGCCATGAAAAGTATTCTCTTTCCTCGTTTTCCGAACAGCGTCTGCTGTTCAGTATTCCTTAATTATCATCATAAAAAAATACAGAACCTGGTTTGGACCCATGAAAATGAATTGACCTTCACCCTTCCAACATATTAACCAAAAGCTTTGCAGAGTGATCGCATATGCAGTCGGTAGCAGGCATAGTGTGAGATATTCAGACAGTTGTATCTTAAAATGTTTTACAAAGACGAATTTCACAAAGCAGGGGACAGAATAGTTCATTGGGTATTTTCTTACATATAAATGTGCCAGAGAATTTTGGCTCATTATCTCAAAGATTATTTGTTGTAGCCATGCATACAGAAAAAAAAATATTGGAAAGGAATTTGAATGATCTTTTCTAGAGCCGTGATTGGCAGTTACAGTAATATTTTTTACTCCCTCACCCCTTTGCCCATTTATCGTATCATAGCTAAGGGTAACTTTTGGTGTTTTTAGTTTGTTTCTCAGATTTTAATTGTTTGCCGAAGACACTGACCCGTTAACAGTTCTTAAGCTGTGTTTCACACACTGGTTTATTTCTTTCTCTGCCCCCAATTTAAAATGGTCTGTGTGGTATTTATTTATTCATGTATTTATTTCGTCACATGTTTATTAGGCTTTGCTGCGTGCTGTATACAGAACCAGACTTGGGAGGAGAAGGATTAAGTGGTGAGAGAGACATACAAAGTTGAATTAAAACAGTTTAGAGTTTCCAGGGCCCTCTGGGTGGCTCAAATGGTTAAGCGTCCGACTTGGGCTCAGGGGTCATGATTTTGGGGTTCAGGAGTTTGAGCCCCCAGTCAGGCTCTGTGCCCTCCGCACAGAGCCCGCTCCGGATCCTCTGTGTCCCTCTCTCTCTGCCTCGCCCCCACATGTGGGCATGTGCGTGCACTCTCTCAAAAATGAATAAACATTAAAAAACATAATAGTAATAAAAGTTTACATTTTAGGAAGAGGAGAAGGCTAGGAAGCAATTATAATCAACTGTGACACATTCTCGTTTAGAAATTCCACCCAAGACATCCCCTTCTGCTGGCCAGGAGGGGTGCACTGATCACAGCTATGCTCATCCAAGGCAGACATAATAATGCACTAATTCAAGACACGAGGACGGTGAGACTAGAAAAGTACGGAATTTGCCTCGGGTCTTACAGTTCGTTAAGTGGTAAAGTCGGGATCGCAATCCAAATCTGACTGCTACGCCATGCTTCTGAAGCATTAAACCCTTTTATCCCTATGTTCCTACACACCCAACTTACCATATTTTGATTATTCTTTTTTTTTTTTTTTCCTTTTTTTTTTTTTTTTTATTTTTTAATATATGAAATTTACTGTCAAATTGGTTTCCATACAACACCCAGTGCTCATCCCAAAAGGTGCCCTCCTCAATACCCATCACCCACCCTGCCCTCCCTCTCACCCCCCATATTTTGATTATTCTTAATAGTGAGTGTAAATTTCTAAAAAAAAATACATGGTTTTCTTGTTGGTTGAGATGTTTTCAGTCAGATTTTTTTTTTTTGAGAAAGCATGAGCTGGAGAGAAGGGCAGAGGGAGAGAGAGAGAATGTCCACAATGAGTGTGGAGCCCCATGCGGGGCACGACCCTGGAATCATGGCCTCAGCTGGAATCAGGAGTCCGACGCTTAACCGACTTAGCCACCCAGGTGCTCCCACAGTCAGATATTCCTAAAGTTAAATAACAATTACATTTCTGAAGAATATACATTTTTCCCACTGGAGTGTTGCTATTGTCAATCATCTTTTTCCAGGGGTTCCTGAGAAGCTAATGAAAACCTAAGAATTTGATTATTTGAATCTAGTTTTAAGAATATTAGAGATACTTGGGGTACCTGGGTGGCCCAGTTGGTTAAGTGTCTGACTCTTGGTTTGGCCCGGGTCATGATCTCATGGTTCGTGGGTTCGAGCCTCGTGCCGAGGGATTCTGTCTCCCTTTCTCTCTGCCTCTCCCTGGCTCTCTCGCACTCTCTCTCTCTGTCTCAGAGTAAATAAACTTAGAAAAAAAAAAAGAATATTAGAGATACTTGTGTATTAAGGTGTTCTTTACAAATGAGTATGGAATTAAATTTTTTTCAAACAAAATGCACTACTTAGCATTCAGGTTTTTATTACCTTTCTTAATTTTAAATCTTTTACATCAGATTTATTAACTTCTGCTGGCAGGCCATTTAGTAGGCGATAGGTGGAAATGGCTCTCTGGGATGTTGTCTGAGAAAGTTCAGGTAGGTACTTGATTTGACCTGATCAGAGCCCCGAGAACCACTGTGAACTGATTTTATAAGTGTTTTTTACTGTAAAAATTACTTTTCTAAATAGGTTTACAGGATCCGTGAAGGCAAGAACCAGGTCTTTTCTGTCTTTAGAACTCATCTTTTAATACCAAGTACAACATCCTTTCTCAATATTAAGTAGCAAGAGAAGCAAAAGGAAACTTTATTAGGCCGATGAAATATAGAATAGAAGTAATCCTTTAAAATATATAATATTTAGAGTCACAGAAGTTCTAAATATTTGTTGATTTTTTAAAATGATACTATATTATATGATACTAACTTCTAGGTAGTATGTATTCTACAAATAGAAAAACTGAGCTACAGTGATTGGTATATATTTTCCAATGTTTTATCTTAATTGAAACTCACAGCCACCGTGCAGTAATTCCCATCACTAATTTTTTTAATATACGGAAACGTAGAAACTCAGAGAAGTTGAGACTTGGTCAGAGTCAGCCAGAGAGGCTGATTTTGCACTACAATGCAAATCAAATGATTTTGCACTACACCCTCGCCCACCAGATGCACCTCTGAGCTCTCGGGGCCTGAGCCTCTCAGAGTACAAGATGCCTTCTCTCCCTCTCGCCTTCCAAAGCTCCGTGTCTGTCTGGGAAGAAGTGGAGAGACCCTCCTTTATTTATTTATTTATTTATTTATTTAAATATTTATTTATTTATTTTTTGAGACAGAGAGAGACAGAGCATGAACGGGGGAGGGTCAGAGAGAGGGAGACACAGAATCTGAAACAGGCTCCAGGCTCCGAGCCGTCAGCCCAGAGCCCGACGCGGGGCTCGAACTCACGGACCGCGAGATCGTGACCTGAGCCGAAGTCGGATGCTTAACCGACTGAGCCACCCAGGCGCCCCGAGAGACCCTCCTTTAAAAGACAAATACAGGGGCACCTGGGTGGCTCGGTCGGTTAAGCGTCCTACGCTTGGTTTCAGCTCAGGTCATGATCCCGTGGTTCACGGGTTCGAGCCCCACATGGGACTCTGTTGATGGTGCGGAGCCTGCTTGTGATTCTCCCTCTCTCCCCCTCTCTGCCCCTCCCCTGCTCATGCTCTCTCTCTCTCTCTCTCTCTCAAAATATATAAATGAATTTAAAAAAAAAAAAAAAAGACAAATACAGACAGAGGCAGGGCAGAAGAAGAGGAGACACGGAGAGGGGCTCAGTGGACCAAAAGGAAGTGGAATGAAGTCAATGAAAGAAGGAACCGGTGTGCAGAATTGGTGGTTGGGAGAGCCGCGTGTATTAGCCAGGCTTGTTATAGCAAAGGACCACAGACCGGCTGATCGAAACAACAGATGTTTATTGTCCCGCAGCTCCGGAGGCTGTAAGTCCAAGGTCGGTGGTGTCCGCGGGGTTGTGTTTTTCCGGTACCAGTCTTCTTAGCTCGCATGTGACCGTCGTTTTGCTGTATCCTCACACGGTCTTCCTCTGTGTGTGTGCATGTCTGTGTCCCAATCTCTTCTTCGACACCTGTCATTTTGGATGAGGGCCCACCCATGTGACCTCATTTTACCTTAACTGCCTCTTACCTTGAACTGCCTTTTGAAGACTGTGTCTCCATATACAGTCACACTCTGAGGCCCTGGAGGGCTAGAACTTAAACCTATTAGTTTTGAAGAGTGAACTTGGTCTACAGCTCTGAAGACGAGACCTCTTTCAGTTGCTTTATTCCTGGCAGTGTTCTCTCCTGGCACAAATAAATGTTTGAGCAAGTCGCGGCAAATATGTCTACATCAGCATACCCCACTGGATGTATAAAGTAACAACGAGAGATTCAGAAGTGAATTCTTCTATATTTAGCTTGCTTCTCACTTGATTTTCGCTCTCACCTCTGGAGGGCCAGCCTCAAGCCTTGTCAGGTTTTGACAAGGGCGGACGAAACTGATGATGATCCCATTGCCAGCTAGGTCTGATCTCTCTGCCTTTTTTGAGCTGTGGAGTGCCTATGATTTGAGTCCTATGCACTGCCTGTATGGCATGCTGAATCCCATAAGAATGGACTCACAATACTGGAAGGACCGTGAAGTATAGATTTCACAACCCTCACAGCTATGGAGATAAGCTAGGTCGACCTTCTCTCCGAATGGCATTTTCCACGCTTATTTCCAGCAAGATATGTTCAGCATTGTACTTCAGACTCTGGAAGGTAGCCAGGAGAATTGGAAAGTTTTCCCTGAGGCACTGAGCGGCTAACAAGGTTATAATTGGAATGTGTTGCAGAGACTCAAATTATTCAAACGCTGTGGTCATAGAATAGCAGGGACGAGTGGGAAGCCTGCAAGGCTTGTGGCCAGTGCCTTGCCCAAAGCACAGAAACTGCTTTGCAAAGGTGGGAGCCAGTGCTGTGTTTCAAGCTGGCCAAAGAAAATTCCAGAGGCTTCTGCCTCTGTAAGAGTTTCTGTATCTCACCAATCATCAGAATCTCAAAGTACTTGTGTTTCCTTGACTTCCTTCATTACTTCATGTTCTGCCTTCAGAAAAGGTGAAACATACCTGTCTGCTTTTCTTCATGTACTATTTTGTGAGTTGCTAAAAGAGTTCTTTTAATGTTTATTTATTTTTGAGAGAGAGAGAGAGAGAGAGAGCACGAGGGGCAGAGAGAGAGGGAGACACAGACTCTGAAGCAGCCTCCAGGCTCCGAGCCGTCAGCCCAGAGCCTGACGCGGGGCTCGAACTCACGGACCGCGAGATCGTGACCTGGCTGAAGTCGGACGCTTAACCGACTGCGCCACCCAGGCGCCCCTAAAAGAATTTTAATAGGATCACTTCTTGGCCCATTTTTGTAAGTTGAACTGAGGCTCTGTCCACTGTTTTAGGAATCTGTTTCTGTTGGTCTCACAAGAGCTACCCCTCACCATCTAGAATCGTGGGGCTGTTATTTGTGCCTTCATGGCATCTCCCTGAGTTGTTCCCCTTTGGGGACCATCCTAGTCATGCCTAAGTATGAGACCCTGGACCGTCTTCTGAAATATCCCTACCGAAGAATATGCATCCAAAAACTCAGTGGAGTTTTTGCAGGAAATACTAGAAGTTTTCGAAACGTACTCTTTGGGTGTGATCCAGTAGCTTTCCATGATGGGCGGTTTCAGAAACAGGTTCTTGTGTGGAGTAGCGATTGTTACCCAGCCCCCAAAAGAGTGCCTGTTTCCCAGAGCAGTGCATACTTAATTAGTAAAGGGATCGATGCCAGTACCTGGAATTTGAAAAGTCAGCTTTGAAGGGCAAAACCTGTCTCTCCTCTGACTCGAGCAAGACATTGGTCTAACTGGTCAGTTGTGCCAGTCGGCTGACACAGGTCCGGGAGGTGACTTGGCCTGCTCCACAGCTGCTTTTGGAACACCTTTTCGTGAAAAGGTGGCCCCCGAGGCGCTGCCTCGAGTGAGGAGAAAAGAGCCAAACACACATGTGTAAAGAGTGAGGAAACACTACTGTCCGTGGCTGCTTACGACTTCCCCGGATGTTGGTACAGGGAAGTACGTTTCATTCCGCTGCGTTACTGAAGAAAATCATGACCTTGCAGTGACTTGGAAGTTCCCAGGCAGTCAACAAATATGCATCAATCACTTGTGTCCTCAGTGCTGAGAGGGCATGAGAAGATAGGTCGTCTTTCTCCTCAAGTAGCCGACCCTCGAGTTCTGGGTCAACAGACGTGAAAATGCGAAAGCACAATTGAAGACTCTGCCGGGGGCTCTCCTGGACATACAGCAGCCCCGGGAGCGACTGCTTCAGGTGGGGCTCAGTGGCCAGAGAACTAGATCTTTCTTCCTCTTTGCGGCTTTGCAGATGCCTATCTCCTTCAAGTTCTCGCCTCCCCCACCCTCTAAGTCCAGGCCCTTTCCTGCTTTTCAGAGTCTTGCTTCAATCCAGTAAGGGTGCTCAAGAAATACGATTTTTGAATGTGTTTAAACCAGGGTGAATCTGGTCGTAGGATTTTAAGCCTTCTTACTCCTGGAGGAAACTCTTCACCATTTGAAGGAAATGAAAGAAGGGGCTGGGTTGAAGGAGCAGAAAAGAGAACCATTTCCAATCTCTTTCCTCATTGCTAGGAGTCATAAACCCTTGGGAAGCCATAAAAAGACTGCCTGAGTATGCATTTTAAGGACAGAAGGATATGTAGGCAACATATGACTATGAGACTGTGTTGAAAGCAACAGCAGGGCAGAGAGGAGAAAAACACTGGTCCAGAACCCTAGACAGAATGTGGGGCGGCAGCAACTGGCCGTCATCTGAAGACTGGGAAGAAAATAAACATGGCGACTGGGAAGCCAGCTCCAGATACGGAAGTGCCCCTTGGGGTTATCCTCCAGAAGCCCCAGGCTCTGCACTCCTCACCCACCGGAAGCCAGCTCCTCCCTTCCTGAAGATGGGCAGGAATTTGGGACTGGAGGAGTCCCCAGCAGGGAGAGTAGATGCCATCACTGCTCCTCGCATTTCAAGGTGGCACAGTAATTTCAGCTCTAGGGTGTTAGATTTGCAGGTGGTTTTGTTTGGTTTTTATGCATCCCACTGCTTCGTGTGCATACATTCGGTATTTGGGGCTGGCTCGGGGATGTCTTTGTGTATCTATTGCTAAGGAAACTGTGTGCCAAATTCCAAACAAGTGAAATGTATTGTTATTGCACAAAGTGTTTGTGGCATGAAGATTGGTGCGACGAGAATTTTATTTGGACGGCCAAGGTGTAAGAGCAAAGAGCATTACTGGAGGGTTGGGAGATGTGCATTAAGTCTTGTGTCTAATACCAATTAAAAAATGTTCAGTGAGCCAAATTTCCAGAGGTTACCATTTGTTACCTGCGGGAGGAGGGGCTTGATTAGATAATATCTAAGGCTCCTTACTGTTTTGGAATTCTGCTCTTTCTAAAAGACAGCCTCAGGGGCGCCTGGGTGGCTCCGTCGGTTAAGCGTCCGACTTCAGCCAGGTCACGATCTCGCGGTCCGTGAGTTCGAGCCCCGCGTCAGGCTCTGGGCCGACGGCTCGGAGCCTGGAGCCTGTTTCCCATTCTGTGTCTCCCTCTCTCTCTGCCCCTCCCCCGTTCATGCTCTGTCTCTCTCTGTCCCAAAAAATAAATAAAAAACATTGAAAAAAAAAATTAAAAAAAAAAATAAAAGACAGCCTCGGATGGAATGTGCCTTCCCGAAGAATACCACATGCTTGCCAACGATCAGTCCTTTTGCCTTCTATACATGAGTTTTCCAGTGACCCTATGGGACTCTACTGGTCGATGGTAATGTTACCAATCTGTTTTCAAACACAACGTTGGGAAAGTCTTTACAGCAAAAACTTTAGAGGTGAAAGTTAGCGGCTTTTCTTAAGGGATTCTTTCAGTTCATGGCTTTGTAAATACGTAATTGTCTTCAGATGCCCCTGGCTTCTGTCTTGGCTGGAGACCTCAGCTTTGAGAAGCCCTGAGGGCAAACAGCAGTCGTAGTGCTGTACAAATGTCAAGGTCGTGGGCTATTTTGGTTGTCATTAGAGTACGTCTCCAGTAGGACATCTCAGGATGCACCCTCAACCCAGATTCTTGTAATTAATTTCCTTTGATTGAGAACATAGAAGGATCTCCCCGTGCAGTGAACTGAAGCCATACAAAGTGAAGTACGACGATCATTGAGGGTAGAACCTGTACTCGTGTAAATACGTGTATTTACACAGTTATGAGTAGTGTAAAATAGAAAACATAACATGAAATTTGAAAAGTTTTAAGTGTTGGTATTTTATTTAATAATTAATTTATATAAGGTTTTTTTTTTTTTTTTTTTTGAGACAGAGAGAGACAGAGCATGAGCAGGGGAAGGGCAGAGAGAGAGAGGGAGACACAGAATCGGAAGCAGGCTCCAGGCTCCGAGCTGTCAGCCCAGAGCCCGACGCGGGGCTCGAACTCACAGATGGTGAGATCATGACCTGAGCCGAAGTCGGGCGCTCAACCGATTGAGCCACGCAGGCGCCCCTAAATGTTGGTATTTTAGATTTATATTTTAAATGAACTAATCGAACCTCAGGGGGAAAAAAAAAGAAAGTGTTTTTTCCTGTCTAGCTCTTAAATATGTGATTTGGAAGCTAGGAGCCACACGACTTATAAGGTACCCACATTTTTAGTGGGAGGAAAGAAAGTTGGAATAATGTGAAAATCAACAATTCCTCTGATTGTGGGAATATATTCTCTGGAGAAAAGCATACGCATTTTCGAAGTTAACTGTATTAATCACCGTCAGCTCTGGCAATCTGCCCAAACAAATCATTTGCCCAGCAATGTTTGCCTTTAACCAACTTGGGCACTTACCCCCCCCACCCCCCCAAAGGACATGATTTGGCCAGTAAGAATTTGGTTATGCAATTAAATGTTGACCAATTAGGAGGGAAACGCCCTGGATTTGAAAGCCGTGGTATTTTGATGATCCAAAGTATAAGTAGCTTTCCCCCCCACAATAAATAACAGATGTAAAAAATTTAATTTCAAATTGGCCAGTCTTCAAAGCCACACTCTAAGCCATACACTAAGGTATTGAGGGTAATAATAAAAATTAAAATGCCCCTAGCAGGGAGAACCTGTTTTTTTTTTTTTTTTTTTTTAAAGAGAGAGAGAAGAGAAAAGGGAAAATTCCTTTAGAAACTGACTAAACACTCTTTCTGTTAAATGTAAGAAAAAGGAAAGAATTTTCAAAGAACGTTGACCAGTGATAAGACTTTCTTGTAAAAACTGTATGTATGTATGTATATATATATATATATATATATATATATATTTTTTTTTTTTTTTTTTTTTTTTTTTTTAGAGAGAGAGAGTGGGGGAGAGGGGCAGAGAGGGAGAGAGAGAATCTTAAGCGGGCTCCACACTCAGTGCAGACCCCGACGTGGGGCTCGATCTCACAAACTGTGAGATCAAGACCTGAGCCAAAGTCGGTCGCTCAACCGACTGAGCCACCCAGGCGCCCCTGCAATTTACAATTAAAAAAAAAAAAAAAGTTTATTTATTTTGAGAGAGATAGCATGAGTGGGGGAGGGAGAGAGAGAGAAAAGGAGAGAGAGAGAATCCCAAGCCCGCTCTACTCTCAGCCAGGACCCTGACATGAGGCTGGATCTCACGAGCCGAATCAGGTGGCTGCCGCTCAACCAACTGAGCCACCCAGTCGACCCGCGAAACTTACTGTTTTAAAGTGTGCGGTTCGGTGGCATTAAGTCCATTCACACTGGTGTGTGAATGTCACCACCATCCATCTCCAGCTGAAACTCTGTCCTCGTTGAACAACTGCTCATCCCCCCCAAGTCCCCGGTGACCACCGTTCTACTTCTTGTGTCTATGAATTGGACTCGTCTAGCTTTGACTCTTCTAGCTACCTCATACAATAGAATCCTGCGTATTTATTCTTTTGTGTCCAGCTTATTTCACTCGGCATAACGTGCCAAAGGTTCATCCATGTGGTCGTGTGTATCAGAATTTCATTGCCTTTTAATGGTTGAATAATTGTATGTGTGGACCAAAAGAATGTTATAGGCTTATTGAATTGGGGGCCATTACTCAGTTGCCCTCTATGGAAATTATACCAATTTACATACTCTTTAGAGACTGTTTCCCTACCTCTGTACCAACACAGAGCACTACCAAACTCCTTCATTTTTGTTCATCTTATGGTGGAAAATCGCGTCTCAGAATAGTTGCAATTTGCATTTCTCTTGTCCCGAGTGAATTCCGAGATTTAGGGCCATCGTATTTATTTATTTTTTTACTGGGACTATCTCCATTTCCTTTGTTCATTTCTCAATTAGGCTATTGAGTTTTTTTCTTCCCTCCGCTTTATATTGGCTGTTGTTGAAAAATTTGCTTTTGTTTGGCATGCTTAATGTAGCTTGTGGGAGACGTTTGGAGCTGTGCTATGAAACAGGAGCTTTGTCCAAGAATAGCGAAACCTGCTTTTCAACACCAGTGACCAAATCCTGGCTCCATGACAATAAATATTATTAAGGGGAGAGACCATCTGATGTTGTAGGAGGCTTTACTGAAGTGGTCATATTCAGAAGAAAGTATATCTCTGTGAGAACATTATAAATACTTCTCACAATGTGTTTAAATTTTTTTTTAAGTTTATTTATTTATTTCGAGAGAGAGAGTGAGAGAGAGCATGAATGGGGTAGGGGCAGAGAGAGAGAGGAAGAAAGGATTCCAAGCAGGCTTCGCCCTGTCAGCGCAGAGCCTGATACGGAGCTCGAACTCACACACCGTGAGATCGTGACCTGAGCCGAAATCGAGAGTCAGATGCTTAACCGACCGAGCCACCCAGGTGCCCCTACGATGTGTTTCAATGTTGTTTAGGATTTACTCATCTTTCGAAAGGTGGGTGTATAAACAACTTGGTATGTATTGAAAAAAACAACGACCTAAGATAGCATGTTGTTAAATTTCATTTTGCGAACCCGATGTAGCTAAGTCCATATTGGATACCTCCAACTCAACAGGGCCCGCTCTGGACTCGCTCCTTTGATCCACAAAGTTCCTGTATTTCCTGGCTGGATTTTCTAAGACAGATGGTCACTCGCCTTCATATCCAGCCAGCTTATCACCGACATCCCTCCCATGTGTCCACCACTCTGTGACTCTGTGTCCGCTGCCTTGTCCAGACCTCAGCATCTGAGCTCTTCTGGGTTGCTGCAGCAACCTGCGGCTGATCCTTTGCCTGCAGACTCGTCCCTGTTCTGTAGTTCTCCGATCTAGAGCCAAGGGTAAGGTTTACGAAATGCAAATCAGAGCGGCACATCTCTCTTTAAAACCCTTTGATGGTCCCCTGTTGCCCTTAGGATAAAACTCAAACCTTAACGCAGGCCTCCGAGGCCAGCGCCCTGGCCTGTCCCACTTACCTCTCAGTTCCCTCCTTCTCCACACCCCCTTTTCCACACTTCCCACTTCCCTTCGCAATCTTTCAGTTCCTCAAACTCAGTGCACATTGACTTTTCTGGAATGTCCTCCCCTGTTCCATTCCCTCTACCTCCTTCACCTGGAAAACTTCTACTCACGCTTCTCCCATCCGGCAAGTCTTGCCTGACACTCTTTCAGTCTGAGTCAGTGGCTTCTCCTGGGTCCCTGAATGTCCCTCATCTGACATGATCCCCCTGTACTGTAAGGGCCTGTTCCTTGTACAAACAGGTACTCCCCACCAGGCCGTAAGTGCCCAAGGAGGAGGACCAGGCCTCCTTTGTTTCCCACCTTGGCCTCAACAACTAAACACATGCATTGCCCGTCAAATCCGCGGATGAGTGGTTGTGGAAGATGCCTGGAGAGCGGAAGGAGAGGGTCTTCTGGGCACGGGGTGCTGCTACGTGTGAGTGGGTTGTGATAATGTTACGTAGTGAAATGCTGAATGGCTTCCCGGCAAATTCTGACATCCGTGTGGCAAGAAAAGAGGGTGAGGTTAGCTGCACTCTTGTCTGCTTAATGTCCTGCTGGTGTCATGAGCACGACACGAGGATGAGGGTCGCTCAAGGTCTAGACTGGGCAGCAGGGAAACAGAGGCCACCTGCCAATACTCTGGGCAGGGTCCCAGACAGGGAGCGAGCCGTATGGGGCGGTTGCGGCCGACAGGCCTGGGGCAGAGATCCCAGCGGTGGTCAGCTGAGGAGGGGATTGGTTTTGAGTACGCCATCACACAAATTGTTAGTTAGAGGACAAAAGTCCCATCTTTTTAATACAGTCACATCCTCTCTTTGACATGTAAGTGTGGTTTGGGGCTGATTCCGGACAAGGAAGCCTGTGTTTGCAAAACAGAGTCATTGATTTGGGACTTTGGGTCTGACCAGCGTGCAGAACAGTAAAAAATAGGAAAGGTCATACATCAGTGGACTCTGTCTAAAATAAGCGAGCCAGGGGTGCCTGGGTGGCTCAGTCGGTTAAGCGTCCGACTTCAGCTCGGGTCACGATCTCACGGTCCGTGAGTTCGAGCCCCGCGCCGGGCTCTGGGCTGATGGCTTGGAGCCTGGAGCCTGCTTCCGATTCTGTGTCTCCCTCTCTCTCTGCCCCTCCCCCGTTCATGCTCTGTCTCTCTCTGTCTCAAAAATAAATAAAACGTTAAAAAAATTAAAATAAAATAAAATAAAATAAAATAAAATAAAATAAAATAAGCAAGCCAGTCGTGAGCTTAAGACACTCTCAAATGACTTCCCTACTGCTCACCTTGTCTGCTTGGAAATTTACTGTCAGTAAGAAACTTCTCCTCTGTGGGGGATTCACCTGCGAAGTTAGGGAGTCCCAGCCTCCCAGTGGCCCGCTGTGTTGGTGCTGTTCCTTTATTCTCTCCCTCTATAAGCCGATCGGACTAGTTTTCATGGCAAGGCCAACGAGGAAAAAGAGCGAGGGTTACAACGACGTGATTCCTGTTGCCTCTGGGAGCAAAGGCAGCATTCTTTGAGAACAGTTGTTTAAGAGGTAAATATTCTTCTCGTTCCATAATACCAAGAGAACTGAATATTCAAGCTATTGTGACCTCGGTTTCTAGAAGATCAGATTAGGGAGACTTTGCACTCAGTGGTGGGGCTGGAAGGAGTGTTGTTTTTGTTTGATTCGGAGAAGAAAGCTCTTACATGAAGAGAGTGAGTCCTCATCCAGAACGAAGATTTTAGTATAGTGAAATATGTAAATATATAAAGTTACCCCAAACAGGAGGAGGAAAGGATCATGAGGACCACAGGGTTATTGTAACCATAGCGGCTTACATTCAGAAACCAACCGCTCTGCTGAGTGTTTTACACGGGTTGAGTTATAAGCGTTCACAGTAAGATACAAGGTCGGTAAAATAATCGGGCCCCTTGTGGACTGATGACTGAGGCTCAGAGCGCTCCCTCCCTGTCATTCCCGGGTCTGGGTACTTGGTATTAAGCAGAGAGCTGGCGCTCCCCTATGTGCTCCTGACCCCAGGCGATCCTCGGCCCCCACCAGTGTCCAGGAGCCATGGCCCGGGTGTGCGTCAGCTCTGCTCCCCCCACTTAGGGTAGCACAGAGCCTGACATGGGGCTCGAACCCGCGAACTGTGAGATCATGAGCTGAGCTGAAGTCGGACACTTAAGCCACCCAGGTGCCCCCCCCCACCCTGATATTTCAGCGTCTTGACACAGGAAAAGCTTATTGCTTTGTTAATGGCCAAAGGCAAATGTTACCGGTCAGCGGTGGGCGGCTCCTTTCTACAAAGTCTGCAGGGATCTGGGCTCCTGGAGCTTCCGGCACCTTCAACAGGTGATTTCCAGGGACCCTGAGGCCTTGATGCCCCACCCACAGGCCAGGGAAGGGTGTTGGTAGGGGTGGCTGCAGGTATGGTGAGGCCCGGAAAGAACACCATTTGGGGGAAGTTCTTTAAGAAAAATAAAAAGTCGGGGCTCCTGGGTGGCCCAGTGGGTTGAGCATCCAACTCTCGATTTCGGCTCAGGTCACGATCTCACGGTTCACGGGATCCAACCCTGCATTGGGCTCTGTGCTGACAGCATGGAGCCTACTTGGTATTCTCACTCTTGCTCTCTCTGCCCTTCCCTGTCTCTCTCTCGAAATAAATAAACTGAAGAAAAAGAAAAAGAAAAAGCGGCCTGTGAGCAGATTATGACAGCCCCTCACAAGATGGTTTCACGGCACACAAACCTCGGTAGGTCACACTTCATTGGCTAGACCCTCGGGCTGCAGAGTGCTGGGAAACACGTCTCGTGTGTCCATGTGAGGTGACTGCTAGAAGTCTCGGCTACGTGTGTGAAAAGTGCTTCTAGCACATGGCAGAAGCTCAGTAATAGTGTCAGCCACTCGTTCATGATGCTGCATAAGCGTGCCCCACGCTGGGGCTGCTGGTCGTTACCGTTTCTGCCAGTATGTTCCAGGCACTGTTGCCGCTGGCCCCACAAAAAGCTGAGGTGTCCAGGGGCACCTGGGTGGCTCGGTCGGTTAAGCGACTGAGGTCGTGATCTCATGGTTCATGAGTTTGAGCCCCGAGTTGGGCTCTGCACTGACGGTGTGGAGCCTCCTTGGGATTCTCTCTCTCTCTCTCTCTCTCTCTCTCTCTCTCTCTCCCCCCCTGCCTTTCTCTCTCTCTCAAATAAATAAATAAACATAAAAGAGAGAGAGAATGAATAGTACAAAACACTGTCACCAGAGACAAATGTAGTGTCTATACCTGTAATCTCCAAAGTGGTGGGTGGTACTCCTTTTGGGGTGGACAGAGGCATCAGGACGTGTGTATACACACACGCATATACATCAACATACATGCACATACACATACACGTGTATACGTAGGTACGTGTATATGTAGGTATATCAGACGTGTATCTACGTCCAGTAGAAATAATGTAGTTTACAAATGAATTAAAAATGTGTTTAGGGACATACAGAATGTAAAAAAATTTCCTTGTAGGGATGTGTAATTGGAAAGGTGTGGAAACCATTTATCTCGACAGCCGATGCCCTACAGGGTGAAGTGACAACATAACCACTTGGGGTTCAGTGTGCAGACGCCTAGTGGGTACAGGACAGACCTTGCACAAGAAGAACACTCTGAGACAGGGTGTGATGGTCAATGTCATGTGGCAACTTGACTAGGCCACAGGGTGCCCGGATGCTTGGTGAAAGTATCCTGGGTGTGCTCTGGGGGCGTTTCTGGAAGAAATGAACATCGGAGCTGGTGGGCAGAGCATAACGGATGGTCTTTCCACGTGGTGGTCCTCGTTTCATCCACCGAAGGCTTGGATAGACGAAAACTTGGAGCACGGGGAACTTTGCCCTCTCGGCTTGTTTTGGAGCTGGGACATCGGTCTTCTCTCCCCTTTGAACTCCGACCGGGACTTGTACCGTCAGTTTCCCGGTGTGTTGACTCACCTGGCAGATCTCGGGACTCATCAGCCTCCACGATCAAGTGGGCCGGTGCCTTATAATACACAGTTTTTCTCTGGATAGATAGATATGGATCCAGAGATCGATCGATTGATCTATCTATGTATCTGTCTATCTAAAATCTATTGTTTCTGCTTCTGTGGAGAACCCTGATGAGTACAGATGCTCAGGCCCCTGATAAGCCCCTGGACGAAGTCATCTGAGACTTAGACAGGGTTGTTCTCGGTCTGGCTCCCTGTTGAACCACGCAGGGAGCTTTAAAAACAATACCAGTCCGTGGGTCCCTCGGTCAGAGATTCTGATATAATTGGTATTTTTCTAAAAGCTCCCCAGGCATTTCTAAAGGTCCCCCCGTGGTTGGGGCTGAGAACCGGGACAAATTGGAACATTGTAGGTGTGTCAGAAACATGACTGGTCAACACCAGGAAGGCGACTCCCAGTTGCAGGTGTGGCCTCCCATTAGCTAAGCACGGGGCTGAGGAAGACCCCAGAGTTCTGGAGGGCCGACTGCCATCTGAGGGACAGTCACCAAGAGGACTGGACTCGAAGGCAGCCCACAGTCCCACCCGACGGCCGACCGAAGTGAGGATTGGAACCCGGTTCCATGCTTGGAAGATCGCCTCGTGACTGTGTAGACAGGAGCAAGGGGCTAGGAGGCTGGATGGTGTAGCGGGTAGGAGTTCTGGCATCTTGGCTTTGTCACCTCGTCACGTACCTTCCTTTAGTCCATCTGTGCCTCGGGTTGCTCATCTTCAGAACTGAGACGATTAATGACAGAACCTACCTTCTAGAATTGTTGAGAAAACTGAGTTAACACATGAAAAATGTCTCGGGGTGCCTGGGTGGCTCAGTCAGTTAAGCGTCCGACTCTTCGTCCTGGCTCAGGTCATGATCTCTCGGTTCCTGGGATCGAGCCCCGCATCAGGCTCTGCATGGACAGCGTGGAGCCTGCTTGGGATGCTCTCTCTCCCTGTCTCTCTCTGACCCTCCCCGGCATTGTCTGTCTGTCTGTCTGTCTGTCTGTCTCTCTCTCTCTCTCTCTCCCTCCCTCCCTCTCCCTCCCTCCCTCCCTCTCCCTCCCTCTCCCTCCCTCCCTCCCTCCCTCCCTCTCCCTCCCTCTCCCTCCCTCCCTCCCTCTCCCTCTCTCTCTCTCTCTCTCCCTCTCTCTCTCTCAAAATAAAGAAACTTACCCCCCCCCCACGTGCAGAGACACTCCTTCTTCTAATCTGCATTCTCTCCAGACTTCCATTGCTGAGCAATACCCCTCTCTTTGGTTCTTTATCGACTGTAGTCGTCAATGTCTTAGTTTAGGTGAACTCGAGTTCTGCAGGTCTGGAAGGCTGCTGTATATTTAAAGTGACTCTGGGTTTCCCTGTTCTGAACCTGTCTGTGTTCATTTTTGAAAGGCACTTCCCAGAGCGACTCTTTGTCTCGTTCTATTTCTTGGTAGGATGTCCCACTTTTTGCCCACGTCATCTACTGACCACATGTGGTGAAGTCACCTGTGCCTTCAGAGAAGAGCGGGAGGCACTGGAAAAGATGGAGTTTTAAAAAGCCAACGACCTGAGTTGCGGAGGGTGAAGTGAGCCAGCTCTATGGAAGGTTGTGAGCGTACACTCCCCACACGTGGCCCACCGTGGCAGCTCAGAATCCTAAGCCCCACGCTTTGCACCTGCAGACTCGCGCACACCCTAGTGCCTCCGTGGAAGGACAGAGCATCCCAGGGTCGGTGACATTTGTAGGTGAAGGCAGTGGTTTTATATGGAGTACCGCGTTTTAAAAAAATATTTATTTATTTTTGGGAGACAGAGAGACAGAGTGCAAGCAGGGGAGGGGCAGAGAGAGAGGGAGACACAGAATCCGAAGCAGCTCCAGGCTCTGAGCTGTCCGCCCGACACGGGGCTCGAACCCACAAAGCGTGAGATCGTGACCTGAGCCGAAGTCGGACGCTCAACCGACTGAGCCACCCAGGCGCCCCGGACTACTACATTTTTATTAATGGTTTTAGTTGATCCACTACTAACTAGTCTGGGGCTGGTGTAAATGGTGTTAAAATGCTGTGATTTCCCACACTGTGTTATGCATAGAATTAAACACATTTCCCTTGTCAGAGTTTATAGCAAGAAGGCCTGTCTGCAAATAAGAGGTAACGCCTCATCTCAAGAAGGCTGACCTTGTTTCACGGATGCCGAGTGCTTGGTGCCCAGATCCTGCACGTGACGTTCTCAGCCAGGGAGCTGGTAGATGTCCCTTTATCGTGCCCACCCTCACCCTGCCCCACACACCACCGGGACTGCGTTCTTGAGCCATAGATTCAAACCCACAAATGCTAAGATAGAGAAGGAATTTACCTAGAAAAACCCATCTTCTGGCAAGGTGGAGAGGAACCAGCTGGGATTACTTCCTGATGGGGCCTCCGGGTGCTTCCCCAGAGATTACCCCCCCCCCCCCCATCCTGCTACTCACAGCAGTCAGTGGCGTTGAACATTTGAACAACAGATTTAGGAAATGAAATCCTCGTACTGTGCTCAAGGCACTGTCCATTTGGAAGGTGGGTGATGCTTCTCTGAAGTCTGGGAGCCGTGTGTTACACACTTCTTCAATCTGGTTTTTTTTTTTTTTTTTTTTGGACAAGTAACAAGCAGTTGCAACGAAACATCCTTCTTCTCGATTACGAAGTGATTGCCAAGTTTTGGTGTCAGAGCCCATTCTTACAGATTTGGGGCAGGCTGCTGCAGTTTAGGGGTAAAGGAGATGTATCCCTGGCATTCTAAATTCCAACTGGGAAATTTTTTCTAACGGGAACATTCTCTAATTTCACTGCTATGAAAGGTATTAGGGGCTTCATACCATAATACTGATTCACAAAATCACCTTTGACCAAACTTTTGGCAAAACTATAATTTGACAGGTCCTAGGGGCGCCTGGGTGGCTCAGTTGGCTGAGTGTCCGACTTCGGCTCAGGTCAGGATCTTGCGGTCCGTGAGTTCGAGTCCCGCGTCGGCTCTGTGCTGACAGCTCAGGGCCTGGAGCCTGCTTCCGATTCTGTGTCTCCCTCTCTCTCTGCCTCTCCCCTGCTCACTCTGTCTCTCAAAAGTGAATAAATGTTAAAAAAAAATATTTTTAAAGGTCCTGTACGGGCTTATGTCATACGGTTGTTAAGAATTTGAAACGTGAAAGTGGGTGATGGGCATTGAGGAGGGCACCTGTTGGGATGGGCCCTGGGTGTTGTATGGAAACCAATTTGACAGTAAATTATATTTAATATAAAAAAGAATTTGAAACGTATCTTACTGTCCATTCGTAATGAATGGACATTAACTCTCTAAGGACTACCTGTAGTGGAGGACCTTGGCAGATCCTGTCATGGCTCCAGAGAGTAGACTCAGTGAAAGCTAGAGGGTGATTCTATCAGAATAAAAACAGAGATGTGGTCGAGGAGATTTACATGTAAGATTGGCCGGTGTTATTCTGAAGGCATCTCTTAGCAGTGACTCTTCTGTGACTCTTTTTAAGTGGTGGGAAGGTCCCACCCACAGGGAATTGGGAGCCTGTCTTTCATGGCTTCAGATGGAAAATGTTGGCATTTCCTTTTCTTCGGTGCGTAATGACGGAAGAAGCGAATGTAGAGTGACTTTAACAAAATCGATATTTTTGGTATCGGTTGATCGATTGGCTTTGCAAAACTGGTGTCTCTGAGTGTGAAGGAAGAAAATAGTACTAATTTCTGGAGACAGAAAAGTAGACTGGTATTAGGCAATAGGCAATAGATTTTCTCCTATAGCTTCTCCCCTATCTGGAGAAAATAGCTTGTAACCAAGCCCTACATGCTAGGCCTGTAAGGCAGACTAAAAGTTAAATTTGCATGGGGAGAAGGTTACAAAGTATCTGCTTTAATCTACAAAGTATTTGCTTTAATCGTTACTATGCAGGTGAATTAGTTTAGTGAATTCGTTTTGGAAAACTACAAAAAAATCATGTGTTGAAATGGTTTATCGTGCATGACCGATCTTCTGGTCCCTAGAAAGACAAAGAAAGATATGATCTTTGAACACAAAGAAGTCAAAGATGATTTTGCTTTTCCAGTTTGCTTTGATCAGATCCAAGTAGGGTTCAGTGTTGTCCTTTGATGAATTCTGTTTAACTCAGTTTAACATCAATATCAACACCACTGGGTCTTGGGTTTTAGACTTGTTATTATTTCTGTCTTATTTTTAGAACATCGATTATACTGATAACTCGAAATGAATCCTGCCCAGATGCAGAGCCACAGAAATCACTCAGTTTTGGCAGGTGGCCTTAAAAGAAGAGGACAGTTTCAGCCCAAAAATGCAATCCTGAGGCTGACTGGGGTCTTCCTTTTGTAATAAGTATGCGACGCTATGTCTGTCTTTATCTGATATCGTATTTATTTATTTACTTATGTATTTAATTTTTTTTAACGTTTTTATTTATTTTTGAGACAGAGAGAGACAGAGAATGAACAGGGGAGGGTCAGAGAGAGGGAGACACAGAATCTGAAACAGGCTCCAGGCTCTGAGCGGTCAGCACAGAGCCCGGCGTGGCGCTCGAACTCACAGACCACGAGATCACGACCTGAGCCAAAGTCGGACGCTCAACCGACTGAGCCACCCAGGCGCCCCTGATATCGTATTTATAATAACTACATTCTGAGATCTAGATAGTCCTGGTTCTTCATACCAAAATCTGCTGAAAAAGCAACATAATGGTGAAAGGCTGGGCAATGAAGAAGGTGGTCTTAATTAGTGTGTGAATTTGCAGCTGAGAACAAAGGAGTTAAGTCTTTGAAAAGAATATAGGAAGGTACAGAGGACACAAATTCAAATTGGCAGCCTTCCTAAGAGGGAAGGAATGGACGTGTTCATCCCTCGGGCAATGAGAATTCCTGAAGAGTGAGGCTGACTTGATTTGGATGGGAATTAGTGATCCATTATTCCCAGTACTGATTGGGATGTACTGTATAACATGTGTTCTGCCCATATCCGAGCGTCATTTTTAAAGAGGAATGTGCAATGTTTGGAGAGCAGGTTAAGTGCAGAGCTACAAGGTTACCTGAACAGGTTGATGTGGTACCTGGGAGATGCATGGGAGTTGAGATCTTCATTCTAGAAGGGAACAGACCCTTGATGGTGGTCTTTGAGGAAATGAAGGCTTATGGATAGGTTATGTATTAGTTTCTTCTAGCTGCTGTAACAAAACACATACTTGATGGCTTAAAACAACACAGATTTATTATCTTACAGTTCTGGGGGGAGATTTCACCAAGCTAAATTCGAGGTATCAGTGGAATTGCTTTCCTTCTGGAGGCCCTAGGTGAGAATCCATATCCTTGCCTCTTCCACACTCTGGAGGCGGTCTGCATGCTTTGGCTCATGACCCCTTCCTCCACAGGGAGTGATCACGTGACTCCGACCTCTGCTTCTATAGTTATGTCTCCTCTGGCTCTCCTGCCCCTCTCTTCCCCTTATACAGATCCTTGTGGTTACATTGGGCCCATCCAGATAACCCCGTAGGTAGGTGTCCTTATTCCCATTTTATGGGTGGGAAAATGCAGCCTAGAGTCCTTGCTATTTCTTTTAAGGACAGTAAATAATGGACTAAGTCATATTAATTCTGGGTTTCTAATTACTCTTGTAAAGACCATTTGTGGTTAAGAGAAAAATCTGACCTCTTAGAAATAATTCTTTTTTTGTCTATTTAAACATCCATTAAGTGTAAACTGGAAATATTGTGAATGGAGATTGTCGCCATTTTTGTTTTACCTCTGCTTTTTTTTTTTTTTTTTTTTTTTTTAAACATTGAGGTATAATGGACGTACAACAGAAATCACACACATATAAAGTGTACAGTCTGGTAAGTTTTGACTTATGTACACACCCATGACATGGCCACAATAAAAATAATGACCATATCCATTACTGCCAAAAGTATCCTCATGCCCCTTGGTAATCTATCCCACCTCCATACCCCCATTCCCAGACAAACATTGATCTGCTTCCTGTCACTATAGATTAATCTCTATTTTTTATAATTACATATATAAGGGATTAAACAGCATGAACTCTTTTTTTTGTCTGACTCCTTCTTTCACTCAACGTTATTTTGAGATTCATCCATGTTGAGTATATCACTTGGTCATGCCTTTTTTTGTTTAGTAGTATTTTGTGTGTGTGTGCATCAGAGTCAGATTTATTGTTTATAAAGTGATTCCCCCTTTTAAATTTTATTTATTTTTGTGTTTATTTTTGAGGGGGGGAGGGGCAGAGAAAGAGGGAGACAGAGGATCTGAAGCAGGCTTTATGCTGACAGCAAGCAGAGAGCCCGATGTGGGGCTCACACTCACGAACTGTGAGATCATGACCTGAGCTGAGGTTGGACTGACCCACCTAGGCACTCCCCCACACACCTTTTTAAAGATTTTATTTTTTTATGTAATCTCTACACCCAATGTGGGGCTCGAACCCACACCCCTGAGATCAAGAGTCACATGCTCCACTGACTGAGCCAGGTGGGGACCCCAAAATAGTTTCCCCTTTAGAAGATCAAATGTTGCTTCGTAGTAATCTGTTGTTTAGTCACCTATGAGTGTTGTTTTTAGTTGTTTTGTGTTGTTTATTTGTGTTGTTTATTTGTGTTGTTTTTAGTTTTTGGTTATTACCAGTAAAGCTGCTGTAAGCATCATATACAAGTCTTTGCAAGGACAGATGCTTTCTTCTGCCCTGTGGAATACTTGCTAATGGAATGACTGGGCCATCTAGAAGATATATTTACATTTTTAAGAAAC
Source organism: Neofelis nebulosa (assembly GCF_028018385.1). Taxonomy (NCBI): domain Eukaryota; kingdom Metazoa; phylum Chordata; class Mammalia; order Carnivora; family Felidae; genus Neofelis; species Neofelis nebulosa. Next base: position 239,202,150 of record NC_080782.1, read on the forward strand.
TGACAAACTTTTCTTTTTCTAAATTTTTTTTTAATGTTTATTTATTTTTGAGAGAGAGGGAAAGACCGAGAGTGAGCAGGGGAGGGGCAGAGAGACAGGGAGACAGAGAATCCGAAGCAGGCTCCAGGCTCCGAGCTGTCAGCACAGAGCCTGACGCGGGGCTCGAACCCACAAACTGCGAGATCATGACCTGAGCCGTGACCTGAGCCGAAGTCGGATGCTCAGCCGACTGAGCCGCTCAGGTGCCCCTAACTGACAAACTCTTCTAAAGTCATTGCACCATTTTACATTCCCACCAGCAGTGAATGAGAGTTGCAGTTACTGTACGTTCTCAACAATGCTAGGTATGATGAGTTTGTAAATTCTAGCATTCTAATCGGTGCATCCTGGTATCTAGAGAGGTTTCCATTACGTTTCCTTCATGACTAATGGTGCTGAGCATTTTTTAAATTTTATCTATTTTTTTAACTACTCTCTACACCCAACATGGGGCTCAAACCCACAACCCTGAGATCAAGAGTTGGGTACTCTACCGACTGAGCCAGCCAGGCGCCCCTGAGCTTTTTTTTTCACGTGCTAACTTATCATCTATTTATCTTTTGTGAAATGTCTTTCCAAATCTTTTGCCCGTTAAAAAAAAAAAATCGGATTGTTTTCAAATTACTGCATTTGAGAATTCTTCAGATATTCTGGGGGAAAAGTCCTTTCTCAGATACCTGATTTGAAAACGTCATCTCCCAGCCTGTAGCTCCACAGTGTCTTTCAAAGAGCGGAAGTTCTTAATTTTCACAAAGCCCAGTTTATCAACTTTTTTTCTTTTCTGGCTTGTGCTTTTCCAGTGTTGTATGACGAAACCTTTGCCTACTCGAGGTCACAATGATTTCTCCTATGTGTTCTTACAGAAGGTTTATCTGTCTAGATTTTACATTTAGGCCTATGATCCAATTTGAATTAATTTTTATATATGATGTGAGATATGAATCCAGGTTTTTTTTAACATATGTATTTCTATTTGTTTCAGCACCATTTGTTGAAAGGGAGATATCTACATCTATTGATATAGATATCGATATCGATATAGATATATTATTGAATTGTCTGCATCTTTTGTCAAAATCGGTTGACCGTGGGTGGCTGGGTGGCTCAGTTGGTTAAGAATCCAACTTTGGCTCAGATCATGATCTTGAGGTCCTTGAGTTTGAGCCCCGCGTCAGGCTCTGTGCTGACAGCTTAGGGCCCGGAGCCTGCTTCGGATTCTGTCTCTCTCTCTGCCCCTCCTCTACTCATGGTCTGTCTCTTTCTCAAAAAGGCATAAATATTGACAAATAATAAAAAAAAAATCAGTTGGCCAGGTATGTGTCAGTCTGTACTCTCTCAATTTTTTAGGTACTGCAGTCCCTCCATCTTTTTCTTTCAAGGTTGTCTTGGCTATTTTGGTTACTTTGTATTTCCACGTAATTTAGAAACAGCTTCTCAATTTCTACAAAAAAAAAAAAAGACTGTCAGGATTTTGATTGGAATTGTTTAGAATATTTAGATCAATTTGGGAAGCTCTGGTATGCTAACAATATTGAATCTCATTTTGTCCCAGCAGCATTTTATAGTTTTATTTAACAAAATTTTTTTTAGCATTTTGTGGTTTTAAGTATGCAGACCGTGTTCTTCCCAAAGCACAACTCCTTCCTAACTCAGGGAGATCTCCAGACTGAGTCTGGATCCTTCCTCCTTGTCTCATGGCTTAGAAGCTCTCTCCAGTCACGCATTGGGGCAATCAAAGGCTCACCTGATTTTTTTTTTTTTAAGTTTACTTATTTATGTTGAGAGAGACAGAGATAGCGTGAGTGGGTGAGGGACAGAGAGAGAGGGAGAGAGAGAGGATCCCAAGCAGGCTCCTTGCTGACAGCACAGAGCCCGTGGTGGGGCTCGAACTCATGAAACCGTGAGATCACGACCTGAGCCAAAGCCGAGAGTCAGAAGCTCAACCTGAGCCACCCAGGTACCCCTCACCTGATTTTTTTTTTAAGTGAGCTCTATGCTCAGCGTGGGGCTTGAACTTACCCCAAGATCAAGAGTAGAATGCTGAGCTAGCCAGGTGCCCCAAAGGGTTCACCTAATTCATTTCCTATCTCTCTGGGATCACTCTCCCATGTTGCCTGATTTCTAATGTTTGAAAACTGTTGTTTTATATATTCAAGTTTTTTGATTTTTTGTTGTTTTAGGTGAGACGGTAAATCTGGCTGTTAATACTCCTTTTTTTTTCAGAATCAGAAATCTTTTAATTTTTCGTATCAGACTTTCTTCTGCTTAGATATTTAGGGAAAATGAATCCAAAGCCACTCTCTTGTTGTGAAGTTTCGTAGGCTGAATAGTTGGCCTGTAACAGTACTAAGTGGTTCATTTGCCAGCCCGGAAGAGAGTGTAGTGGAATATATTCAACAACGAGCAGTCTATGAACATAAAAAAATATGCGTGGCCTTATGGGTAAGCACCAAAATGCAAACTAAACCCGCAGGAAGATGGCATTTTGCATTCCCCAGATTGGCAGACAGTTTGAAAGCTGGGTAATACTGAGTGTTGAAGACGAAGCAGAACACTGAACTTTCATTAACTGCTGGCGGCAGTAAGAAAAAGGTACAACCACAGTGAGAAAGGACTTCGCAGTATGTAGAGCCTTAGTCTGGATTCCGTAGTGAGAAAGGACTTCGCAGTATGTAGAGCCTTAGTCTGGATTCCGTAGGAAAGAGAGCGTGGGGCAAAGCCCTGCTCACATGTTACTGGGGAGCACGGTCCCAGGAGCACAAAGGAAGGAGGAGGAAGGGGAAGTGAAGGCAGTTGCATCTGAATGGCCTCGGAGTTGTTCTAGAATGGGTAGGGGAGTGAACTGCCCTGCTGCTTCCCTCCTCCAGCCCTCCATGGATCCCAGCTTCCCCGGTGGGAGCTGACTCCCCTGTACTTTCAGGTTGCATCTGGCCCAGCCAACAGCTGGAAAGGGAGAGTCCACGGCCAGCGTCATGGCGCTTCGTCTGAGCCTGAGGCCGGGAGGAAGTTAGATGCTAGCAGTGGAGGCAGAAACTGCACAAAGTTGTCTCTGCCGGTAGCTGAGCAAAACTCGCCAAGTTGATTGCTGCAGGGACGGGCAGGGCGCAGTGTGTGGTCCTGGAGACGGGTGAGGCTGAGAGGATCCGAAGCGTCCACAGGTCTGCTGGCTGGCACGCCAGCACAGGTGGGCACGCGCGTATCACAGGCAGTGGTGCCCTAGGTACCGATTCCAGAGGGACCAGCGCACCCCGCGAGCTAAGTGCAGGGATGTTCACGACAGCGTGGGGATTGCTCATAACGGTCACAAGTCAGACTCACCCTGAAAGTCAGTAAACAGTCAAGAGAATAGAGAAATTGTGGTATAGTCATGAAATGGAGTAAGCGTGCAACAGTGAAAATAACCTCCAACTACACACATTAATATGAAAGAATCTCGGAAATGAAATGCACAGAAGGATGTATACGGGCTCTGTTAAATATATTATTTATAATTTATACGTGTATATAAATTATATGTATATAAATTTATATCTGTATATAAATTTATATGTTAATATATTTTTAGTTTATATATTATTTGGAGACACATCTTTATAACGAAAGCAAGAGCACAGTTAATGATATTTTGGGTGGCATTCACCCCTGGGAATACTAAGGGGGTGTTACTGGGGAGAGGCATATGAGAAACTTTTAAGGTCACAGAGATATTTTATTGTTGAACCTGAGCAGACATAAGCAGTCTATCTTTTTTCTTTAAATTTTGCGTATGTATTTTACACATTTTTAACATACGGTGTATTTTGCATACATACACCCACAAGACAGTGAGTTAGGAAATGTGGGTTCTAGTCCCGGGTTGGTCTCTAATAAGCTATGTAACTCTGGGTAAATTGCTTCTCTTGTTTATCAAGCAAATAATTACAAATTTTTTTTAATGTAAATTTATTTATTTTTGAGAGAGAAGGAGAGACAGAGCATGAGCGGGGGAGGGGCAGAGAGAGAGGGAGACACAGAATCCGAAGCAGGCTCCAGGCCCCCGAGCTGTCAGCACAGAGCCCGACGCAGGGCTCAAACCCACAGACCGTGAGATCATGAGCCGAGCCGAAGTCGGACGCTCAACCGACTGAGCCACCCGGGCGCCCCAAACAAATAATTTTTTAAAGCAGTTATGTGCCAGTGTTGTGCTGAATGCTAGAATACAATGGTGACCAAAACTGGTTGTGATTCTTGCCTCCGTGGGCATATGGTCTTATGGGAGAGTTAGACACTGATCTAATAGAAAATTTCAGCCCTGGTAGTGCCATGAAGGAGGCACTACGTGCCAGAAGGTACAACAGGGAGTCTGATCTTGTCTGGGAGTTGAGAAGCCTTCCCTGAGGAAGTGGCCGGTGTTGGGGCATCTGAGGTATGAGTAGGAGTTCAGCTGGACAAATACGGATGGAAAACAGGAGGCTTGCCCTGTGGGAGAGCGTGCTGGGTGTGTGGAACCCAACGAGGGACCATGTGGTGGGCGACGAGGCTGCACAGCCAGGCCGGCTTTGAGTGTGTGTGCACAGCCCTAGACCCCGTGCGTGTGACGGTGACCCCTGCCTTCTCGAAACAAATTCTTGCGGGGAGACGGAGCACAAGCCAAGTGTGAAGTCCGCCAACGTGATCAGATCTGTGAAGGAAATAAATGGGGCTGAGATGGAGAGCTGCTTGAGGAGAAGCGACTCCAGATAGCACAGGCGGGGGGCGCCTTTCTGGAACAGGCCATTTAAGCTGAGAGGTAAATCATACAGAGGACCTGCCACATGGAGCCGTGGGACCGCAGCAGGGGAGGGGCCCTGGAGGAGGATTCTAGGCGAGTGTAAGACACATCCCTGGGCGGGAGAAAGATCTGGCTGTGTTTAAGGAAATCAGAGGCCTTGGACAGTGGTGCCAATGGACAGTGAAGCCGGATGAGACGAGAGAGACAGGCTCAAAGCAGAGTGATCTCTGAGTGGTTTCCTCCGCGTGATCTCGAGCCCTCTCTTCCAGCCAGGAAACGGTGACTTCTTTTGCCACGGGGGGGGGGGGGGGGGGGGTCAGGACAGATCGGGTATCGTGCATGCCCGAGAGGGATTCCCAAGCACCCGGACCTGGTTGGAAGTGAGGCGGTGGGGAACGGGGTCAGAGGTTTTGAGAACTACCCCCGCCTTTCACGGGGGCGAGACCTACTGAGATAGGGCGCCTTGGGTCTCTTGCTTTCTTTTTAAATTTTGTTTTGTCAAATTTGGTGGCACAGGATGTAAAAGAACAGAGTTCTGTTTTGGAGACGTTAGATTTGCAGTGTCTTTTGGACATCCCCCCACAGGTGTCAGTAAGCAGCCAGTGAAGATAGCGGACCCAGCTTGTGAGAAAGGTGTAGATCGGAGAGAGGGCTGTGGGAATAGATGGTGTGTCAGCTTCCCGTGGTCGCTCTAACCGAGTACAAAGACGGAGTGGCTTTAGGAAACAGCAGAAGCTCACGAGCTCACGGTCCCGGAGCCTGAGTCTGAGGTCCAGGTGTCGGCGAGGGCTGTTCTCCTGGGGCATGTGAGGGAGAGGTCCGTTCCAGGCCTGTCTCCTTCGCTTGGCAGTGGCCGTCTTCTGCCTGCGTCTTCATACCATCTCCCTTTTCTTTTTCAGTGTTTATCTATTTTGAGACAGAAGGAGAGTGAGCAAGTTGGGGGAGGGGCAGAGAGCGAGGGAGAGAGAATCCCAAGCAGGCTCCGTGCTCTCAGTGCAGAGCCCCACACGGGGCTCAATGTCATGACGTCGCGAACCATGAGTCGAAATCAACAGTCAGACGCTTAACCGACTTTGCCACCCAGGCACCCTTCTTGTCTGTGTCTGTCTCTCTGTCCAATTTGCCCTTTTTAGAAGGACGTACTGGATTAAGGCCCAGCCTAGTGACATCATTTTCCCTTCATCATCGGAAAGATTCTGTTTCCAAATAGGGCCACGTTCACAGGTGCTGGGGGTTAGAACTCCACATTTTTGTGGGGGGCGCAGTTCAACCTGCAGCAGACAGTAATGCAGCTGTGAGCATGGGCGAACTCACCTGGGGAGAGAGTGTCAAGTGAGAACGGAAGAGGGTCAAGGACCAAGCCTTGAAGAACCACAATTAGGTAATGTCCAGGTAGGGGAGAGGAAACTGCAAAGGCAAAGGCGAGGGAGGAGGGGCGTTGTCAGGGAGGAAAACTAATAGAGCACGGCATCCCAGAATTCAAAGGAAGAGAAGTTTTGTCAAAGACGGGTGGTCACGTCAGTCAGAGCGGCTAAAATGAACAACTCAGGAAACAACAGATGCTGGCGAGGATGTGGAGAGACGGGAACCCTCTTGCACTGTCGGTGGGAATGCAAACTGGTGCGGCCGCTCTGGAAAACAGTGTGGAGGTTCTTCAAAAAATTAAAAATAGACCTACCCTATGACCCAGCAATAGCACTGCTGGGAATTCACCCAAGGGATACAGGAGTGCTGATGCATAGGGGCACTTGGACCCCAACGTTTATAGCAGCACTCTCACCAATAGCCACATTATGGAAAGAGCCTAAATGTCCATCAACTGGTGAATGGATAAAGAAGATGTGGTTTGTATATACAACGGAATACTACTTGGCAATGAGAAAGAATGAAATCTGGCCATTTGCAGCAACGTGGATGGAACTGGACGGTATTATGTTGAGTGAAATAAGTCAGTTAGAAAAAGACATATCATATGTTTTCACTCATATGTGGATCTTGAGAAACTTAAGAGAAGACCATGGGGGAGGGAAGGGGAGGGGTGAACAGAGAATATCTCTTCATTTCTTCTTGTTGATTCCCCTGTGCACTCAGGCCTGGGTGTGTGGGTAGGTCTGGCTCCCTGAGGCCAATCACTCAGTCTTCAGAAGTGCAGCATTTGCAGAAACTCAAAATCCTGTTTGTCTGGTTCTACATCATTCTGTTTATACCATTCCCCCTCCCTGCCCCCCACCCCGTGCGTGTGTGTGTGTGTGTGTGTGTGTGTGTGTGTGTGTAGGCGTACGTACGTAGATAAGGAGGGGGGATACCTGTGTCAAATAACTCAGGGAAAAGGTTGGATGAATTCATTTTTGTGTTTCAGTAACAGACATCTCAAACTAAGCATCGCTTCTCGGACACCAGTGACAATTTCATTACTGGGCCTTGAGATAATGGCAAGTTTACAGGAGAAGGTTTGGTAAATTAGACTTTAAAAAAGATTGACAGCTCAAACGATGAATGGGACACACACAGAAAAGACAGTGTTGTGTGTGTCTTTTGAAAAACCTGCATTAATAGGCTACAGTGCTAAATATCGAGTAATGTCGTCTTGAGAGACGTGAAGGGACTTTGATGATAACAAGTAGCTTTTGAGACAACCCAGAATTAAGAAAAATAATAGAGTTAAGATTAGAATCTTCATTATATAATCAGCTCTTTCTTTATGTGCTGTATTGGTAGTACCCTAACACAGATTTAATTGCATATAATGCATTTCGAAAAGCTTTGGATTAAAGCAAAAAATAAATTATTAATGATAAGGACATAGAACGTCTGTGGGGTTTGTTTTTTACAAATGGAAAATATTTGCAAAACAATTTATTTTCCACTGTACATCAGCCTTTATTCACTATATTAATGATATCTTAGGATAGCTTGTTTTTGGTTCTATTTTTAATTTATAAATATAATGCAATGTTAGAGACATTTTAAAATATATGAATGAAAACACAGTACAAATCTGTGTACACAGTAACCATAAGAAGAATGGATAGAGTAGAAACCCCTTCCATTTACACTCTCCTGTCTGGCCATTCTCTCCAGAAAGTGTTTTGTACATTTACTGCATATATACATATACACACAATCTGTATTACTATTGTTTTTTTTTTAAATATAGAAATTTACTCTGGTTCCCTTTCACAGTTTCTGGTGAGCAGTCTGGAATTCTGGTCTACCTCTTAAGGTCATTCAAGGACCTAGGTTCCTCCCAGGTGCACTATGGCATTGTCCCCTCCAGGACACGGCCTCTCCGTGTTTTTTTTTTTTTTTTTTTTTTTTTTTTTTTTTTTAAGTACACGCTGTGCCAAGCTTGGGGCTTGGAATCATGACCCTGAGATCAAGAGTTGGGTGCTCTACCAACTGAGCCAGCCAGGCACCCCGGTAAAGGATTGTTTTTTAAAATCTCCAAAGTATCACGAACCGCTATTTGTAAATTACAAAAAGAAGGAACAACTATTATAAAAATGAAATAAAAAACATAAAATATCCCTGTGCTGTCAACTACATAATTAGGAGCGAAATCGTGACTCCTGATACTGACAGGCTCTATGTGCATTTTGAATGGATGCCGTTTATATCCGTGCTCAAAGTTTTTAATGCGGCCCATGTGCTTACTTCTTCCTTACCGAACTGATTTCATCTAGGTTGGATTGATATTTGTATATTTGAGATTCACGATATGGAAGCCTGTGCTACGGATCATTTACTTTCAGCCTATCTAGTTCTCCAGGTTTTGGTTTTCTTAACTCGTTGGCCATCCATTCTCCCCTTTGGGGAAAGAAGAGGAACAGTCAGTGAAGAAGGGACTTTCCCCATCATGAATATGTTTCTTCAGGCATCTTCCTGGAACTGGTAGTAGGCAATGTAGACAGACATTCCCCAGGAAGACTCTGGAATGGGTCAGAACACTGCATCAGTTAATTCTGTTCTAAGATTATTCCCTTACACAAGGCTGAAAATTCACTTTCCATACGATTTATCATCCCAAGTGATGTTCAGTCACATTATCCAACGTAAATTACCAGAGCTTCGACAGTGAGCTAAAGCCAATGGTAAAACGAAAATGAGCACACAGAAAACAAAATGTTCCCGCCTAGAGTCCTCCAAATCAGACTATAAATCCCTTCTCACCATCAGATTCCCAGCAAAAGCTTAGCTCTTCTCCTGACTTTGCTTCTCTATTATTATTATAACCTAGGTGAGAATAAATCAAAGGAAGGAATTGATAGGCATTTGAAAATGCACCGCATTCCCTTTTATATTAGTACCTTTTACTAACATATAAATTATCTTTGCCAACTTGCTTTCCACTTCAGTAGGTCTAAGAGTTTCTCAAAGTAAATAATATATTGAGGGTCCTGATTTTAAAACAGCTCTGCTTTTTCTCTCCCTCTGCCCCTCCCCTGCTCATTCTTTCTCTACCCCCCTACCCCACCCTCTTTCAAAACAAACAAACAAACAAACAAAAGACAACTCTGCTTTTTCTGCCTCGACAGGGGAGGAGTTAAATGCTAGATGACGTTGGCATTTAATTGTAAAGAAATCCTGTTCTTTGACAACCTGTGTATAGTGCTCATATTTTAACATTGTTTTAAATGTTCGCATTTTGATACAGTTGAATAAATCTGGGTGGATATATGAAACCCTGTTCTTAAAAGATACTGTGTGTGTGTTTAGTGGCAATAATCAAAGATCACCCTTGGATGGATTGGAGAATTGCCTCGTCTCTTAGATCATGGAATTAACTCACAAATAGGGTGCTACCTGGGGGCTTAGCGGGGGAGGTCCAGGGGCAGGAGTTCAGATTTAAGTATGAAAGATAAAGGACAGTTAACCCTTGAACAACATGGGGGTTAGGGGTGCCAACCCCACACATGCTTTAAAATCTGTGTATAAATGTTGACGCCCCCCAAATTTAACTACTAGTAGTGAGAACTGCCAGAGATCACTTTTAAAATTTTTTTTTTTCAACGTTTTTTTAAATTTATTTTTGGGACAGAGAGAGACAGAGCATGAACGGGGGGAGGGGCAGAGAGAGAGGGAGACACAGAATCGGAAACAGCCTCCAGGCTCCGAGCCGTCAGCCCAGAGCCTGACGCGGGGCTCGAACTCACGGAGTGCGAGATCGTGACCTGGCTGAAGTCGGACGCTTAACCGACTGCGCCACCCAGGCGCCCCCAGAGATCACTTTTTAATTGCAAAATACAATTTACTGGAGACGTGAACTGCTCACTGGAAAATGATTAGCATCACAGGGGTTTTAAGTAGCTACTTTGAGCTCACTGCAATTGCAGCAAGGGGGCTACAGTATGCACTGTAGTTAATTGTGTGCAGTTATGATCTAATATTGCATCTTTGCATTTGTTTATATTTTTCTTGACTGGGAACGGGACCACGTGCAGTCTGCGCGTGTGCACGTCTTGATAAATTTTAACTTTGTGATAGATTCATGCATATTTAATGGCAGTAAATGATAAAATAGAGTATCTACATATACTTTATGCATTCATGACATACCTGACCTTTTCTTAATTTTCAATATTTCTAGACAGAACGGTTTGTCTGTGAGTTTTTTCACATTGTCGCAGATCTTCAAAAAATTTTCCGATACATTTGTTGAAAAAATCTGCATGTAAGTGGACCCATGTGGTTCAAACCTATGTTGATCAAGGGTCAACTGTATGTGCAGGTATAAAATAATATTTTTGTGGATGCTTGGGGAATATGGTCTCATGGGTGAAAAGGTGCTTTCTTGTCTGGTGAAGGAATGAATTCATGTGTTTTGACCCCTCTTGGTGTAGGGACGAGGGGAAAATGGGAAAGATTGTAGTTCATGAAACTGTCTTTCAAATAATCGCTATGAAGAAGACGTGATAAATGTCATGTAAAAGGGTCTGAGGACACACAAAATTTAAAAGGGCGTTTCTCAGGGGCACCCGGGTGGCCCAGTTGGTTGAGCATTTGACTCTTGATTTCTGCTTAGGTCATGATCTCATGGTTCAGGAGTTTGAGCCCTTGGCAGGGCTGAGAGCAGGGAGCCTGCTCGGGATTCTCTCTCTGCTCCTCCCCACTGCTCATGCTTTCATTCTCTCAAAATAAATAAATAAACTTAAAAATAAAAGGGCATTTCCCAAGGAATGCCCATCACATTCTTTTAGATTTGTCAACAAACCCTAAGATGAGGCGCAAGAAAGCAGCCGAGGCATTTTTGTCAATGGAGGAGTAGATTCCTTTCTGTGCACACGGCAGCATAACTGACATTTTTCCCCCTCCTTAATAAAGACTTTCACTCCCTTGCCCTTCAGAATTGACCTTCTAAAATACAGTACACCATTTGTTGCATAATCATCACCTGTTCCACTCCACAATTGCCACGCTTGCGACTCACACTTCTGGATAGAAGGTCTTCAGACCTGTTGAGCTGGAAGCAGCCGTAGGTTCCTGCCACATTCCTTTGGTATTTGGGGCGAACCACAGAGAAAATACAGCCGTCTTGTAACCCATCCACGATTTTACGATTAAGTGAGAGGTTAATAATGGACATAGTATTCATAGAGGGTAAGTTTAAATATTAGCATCCATTAGGAGGTATTTCCTTGTATAAAGATTTTCTTATTCCGAGGGCATCTATGGGCCATCACCCCGAGTCTAGGAGATCTACTAACTCATTAGCAGGTAAATACACAGCCGGCACAGCATCCTTGAGCATTGCACCACAACAGTCTTGCGTGCATTGAGAATGTGATCCAAAAAAAAAAAATCTGTAAATAGTGTTAGTGAGCAACAGTTTGAGACAGATACATGAGAAAATCGTTCCCGTGGTGTTCTCGTTGCGAGTTCTGTGATACGTGAAGGAACCTTCGGAAGGCAGGCCAGAGTGGAGCCCAGCCACGGAGGGGAGTTGGGGCACGACGTGGTGCAGAAGGACTGGCAGAGCCGGACCAGGCAGGTCCGTGTAGTAACTACTGCTACTCCTACTGCTAGTACTCAGGGCAGCCCTGCTTTATTGAGCACTTACTACGCGTGGCACCGATCTGAGCACTCAGCGTGCACCAGTATTGAATCGTGACGATAATCCCGTGATGATGGACAGTCACGATCCCAGTTAGAGCTGCGGGACTGAGTGTCAGGGAGGCCTCCAGCTCAGACAGTGGGCTTGAGACAGGTGGGGGCAGGACAGCACCAGACACGTGCCCCAGCCCCGCCCACTTACTCATCTTGAGTTACAGGCTCCTAGCGACAGCGCAGAGGGAAGCCATGTGGACGGTGGCCGGGAAAGGATGCGCTCGCCTGCGACACACGTAAAGCGGCCTGTTAAAAGGATGATGCGCAGGGTCACCGCCGCTCTTACTGTTCCATCATTTTGGACCAGCCTCTCCTTGCGTCCCTGGCCCCGTCCTTCTGTACCCTTACTTGTCCCCAGCCCACCCTGCCTCGCAGATCCCGTGGAAATGCCAGCCCCTTCACAGAGCCTTCCGGGCTCCCCTCGGCCCAGAGAACCCGTCCTGCCCTGGCCCCCAGCCGTGCCCCCAAGAGGCTCACTTCCTACCTTCCAGTCCTTCTGGCGGCAGCTGGCCCGACTGGAAAGCATCTCAGGGCCGGTGCCCGGCCACCCAAGTGTCCCCCGAAGCTCTGAGCACAGTACCTGTGCAGTGCTGAGCTGAATTCTGTTGAGGAGCCTCTGGGAAGGGTTAGGACCCGCCAGGCCACCCTCTCAGGTCTGCCCGGGGGCAGGTGGGGCTGGCCTGCTGGGACGGAGCCCACTCTGCGTGTGGCATCATATCTGTGGTCAGTAGCTGGGGCCGTGGGCTCGAAACCCTGCTCCTCCAATGACTAGCTGTGCAATCTGGGGAAGTTACGGAGGCTCGCGTTTGTCTCCATTATCTTTTTTTTATGAAAAAAAATTTTTTTTATTGTTTATTTTTGAGAGAGACAGAGACAGAACGCGAGTGGGTTGGGACAGAGAGAGAGGGAGACACAGAATCTGAAACAGGCTCCAGGCTCCGAGCCGTCAGCACGGAGCCCGACGCGGGGCTCGAACTCACGGACCGCGAGATCATGGCCTGAGCCGAAGTCGGACGCTCAACCAACTGAGCTCCCCCCCCACCGGCGCCCCTGTCTCCATTTTCAAGTAGGAGTAGTGTACTATTACCCCAGTGTCATCATGAGGATTGAATGAAACTTCATATGTGCTTGACGCACAGTAAGACTTAATAAACCTCATTTATTGTCGTTATTGTCTGTGCACAAGCCACCCCAGAAGGTGCACATTTTGCTTGTATGTTAGGCCATGAAGCTTAACTGGGAAGGTCCTGGGGAGAATGGTGGCAGCACAAGGGCTGCTGGGGGGGCCTGTGCTGCCAAGTAGGGTGGGCGATTACAGGTGGGGTCACACTCGGGGAGCTGCGGTACAGGCCGTGTGTTCCCGACTCTTAAATCAAGGTTAAGATGGGTAGGTTCAAGGAGAGACCGGTGCTCCCGGCTTCTTTCCTTTTCAGTTTCCCAGTCCGCTGAATGCGAGAAAGTTTGGCCCTGTGCTCTCTCCCCACCCCTTCCCCATCCTTCCCTCTCCCCGCCCCTTCCCTGGCTGCCCCTCCCCTCCCCGCCCCCCCCCCCCCAGAGCTCCCTCCTCACCTCTTCCTCATGCCCCCTCCCCTCTCCCTCTCTGGGTGCTCCCTCCCCATTCCTTCCTCATGCTCCCTCCCTACCTCTTCCTTGTGCTCCTTCCTCCTCCCCTTCCCTCGGTGCTCCCTTCCCTCCCCTTGCACAACCCAGAGGACTAGTTTTATCAGCCTGTCTGTGAAGAAGACTTCTGCCTCCAACGGATAGAGTGACTTAGAGGCTCCAGGAACCCAGTTGGCTGAGGAGGCACGAGGTGGCAGAAATACTGTGATGGGCCCAGGCGGGTGGAGGCTACTCGAGAAACCGAGCGCAGTGGTCATATGACGCCTGGGAGCACAGGGACCATAACGGGCAGCTAGGACATGCCCCCGAGTGAGCACGCAGAGCGGGAACGCGCCGGGCTTTGTCTTTGCTGCAGGTCCCTGGACCCTTCCAGGCCCTGCCGGAGGAGGAGGTGGGGGAGGGCCGGCTGAGTCAGCTTGCTCCACCCCCCAGACTGCTTCTGGTTCCCTCAGGAGCTCACAAATGCAGTGCCGCGTATCACGACACCACCCACTACCGAGCAGGAGGCAAGAGCTCCCTGCCCGTCTCTTTCTTCTCCGCGCCCTCGCAGGCCCTCCGGGGCCACCTTCTTCCCCGCTGCCCCCGGTCCCTGTCCTCTGCCTGTTCTACCTCCGGCCTGAATCAGACCCACTCTTCCTCACCGTGGCCGACGTAATGTCTCCTCTGCCAGGTGCCTGGATGCTTTGCCCTGCACCTGCCCGCCTTCTCCAGGGACAGCACCCTGGCTGTTCCCGTGGAAGTTCCCTGAGCCTGGGAGGCGGTCTCCACCTTGACCTCTTCTTGCCTTTTTCCCTGTTTCCATCCTGCTGTGACGTGTCTGGACCCTCCAGCTGGCTGACCGCCGTGACACGTCGACTCTGGCTTCTTCCCCTGGACCTGACCCATCAGCTATGCTCCTTCCCTGCAGGGCCGTGCTCCGCAGGTGGGTGAGGCCAGCTTTCGCCTGAGGCTGGAGGCTGGGCCCGCACTTTGGGGTTTCTGCCCCCCACTTCAATCAGCACCCAGAAGTGGGCGTGACTCCTGAGCGCCTGGTTCTAGGAATTTTCCTTCTCCCCATTCCCAAGGCAATGCCACCTTGGCTATGCTGCTTAGTCACCACATTCCACAGTTGGTCTGGGCCCCAGTACAGTCCTGGGAGGCAACTTGGCCTTCCAGCCCCACCCCTGGGGACCACGGTGACCAGGCCCTCAGAGCCTGAGAGTGTCGCTGCTGATGAGGATGGAGCCCTGAGCCACAGGAGAGTTCTGGAACCCTACCACTGCTCTCAGTGCTCGGGCTGGGCAGCACACCCAGTGGCACCAGGACCCTTAGATTGGCCAACGAGGGACTGACCCTGGCTTGTTTTCTTCTCCACGTGTGGCTGAAAACACCGGGCTCTAACTTTACTGGGGGAGCGGAATCCCAGGCTCTGACGTTGCGCCTGGCAGAGGATGTACTGAGACCGTGGCCTCCTCCTCTGGCCAAGACCTGTGCGTCCGGGCACGTGGTGGTCCTGATCTTAGAGGCAAGAGGGGGCCAGTGATGCCGCCTGCAGACCCTTTCGGCAAAAGCAGGTCTGGACAGGCCCCGGAGAGGTCACGAGGGATGAACTGGCCAGGGCTTGTGAAGCCCTGACGTTCTCTTGAACTAACAGACCCAGAACTCACAGACCGGGTAACATCCTCGGGCTTCTCTGCCTTTTCTTCATACACTTGTCATGGCGGCCGTCCTGTCCACCTCCTCCTACCCCTCGGACTGTGAGACTCAGGGCCAGGATCTAGTCTTGCGTACCGTTGTATCTATAAATCAAACTCGGTGCCAGACTCACTGAGAGGGTAGAGGCGTTGGGTGTCCTGCAGGGATTGCCTGTGGCCCCTGCCTCTGACCGTGGGGCCCAGCAGGAATGCGAGGGACTCGGTCACTGGGAAACCACTGCCAAGAAGCCAAGCGGGTAAGTGGTCGATGATGCCAGGTCAGGGCGGATTTCAGACCTGCCCGGGAGTCTTGCTGCCTCCACCCTGCATCTCAGCCAGACCCTCCGTCACGGACACAGGGATTCTGTGAACCACCCCAGAGCGGGCAACTGTGCTGCACTTTCAGACCAAAACACTTTTAGACTCCGGGGGCTGGGAGGGGGGCGCAGGGCAGCTTGTGGACAAAACTCTCATCCGTCTTGCCCAAGCTTGCTCCGTCGGCCTCGGATGCCCCCTGCCGGTCAGCATCTGGCCAAGCCGCTGGCCACCTAATAGCTTGAGGGCGCCTTCTGGTGTAAACAGGATGGGCACAAAGATTTTACCTACTGGGTCTCAGCGGCGAGAGAGACACCCTTACGGGAAATACTGACTGACAGGCTGCCCACTTGGACTTCACATTAGGACCCTTCAAGCTGGCCGAGGTGATCAAGGTCATGACCCTCCAATTTCAGTGGCTCCCGTGGTCCCTCTTTCTCTGCCAGGATGAGCTCCTGGCGTCTGTGCCCCACCTGTCTCTCATTACTGGCCCCACAACTGGGGTGTGCGGTAGGGGCTCTCGTCTTCCAGAGGAGTCATTGCCGTGGCTGCTGAGCAAGTTCCCATCGTTACGCCACGTAATGAGCCACTCCGAAGCCTAGTGGCTCACGACACCGAGCATGTGTGTAGTTCGTGGGTTTACAGATTGGGGATGTACCTGGGCTTGACGGGGCCCCCTCACCTAGCTGGCACCCAGCTGGGGTGATGGAGCTACTCAGCCGGGGGTCTCTCGTCACGCGGCAGGCTCGCCCGGACATGTTCTTCGTGTGGTGGCAGAGGGGAACCGCGAGCAGGTCCAAATGGGGCTTCCCAAGCCTTTGCTGTGTCCCGTTTGTGAATGCCCCACCGGGCACCGCCCACATGTCTGAGCCCAGAGCCAGCGTGGGAGGATGGCACAAGGTCACGTGGGAAACGTCGGCACACCCGGAGGAACTTCCCCCCGATCCACCTGCTCGGTGGGCTGAGCCTGGGTTTTCCGAGCAGCACTCAGAGCACTTAGTACTCCCTCCCCGTGCACGCTGCGCCTACCCTGGGCTCTCCCCTCAGCGCCCCACTGCCCCCTCGTCGAGTGGGACTCTCGCTTTTCTTTGAGTTCCCTGGGTTCCATAGCATCCCCTTCCTTCTACCCGGCCTTCCCCCTCTGACCCCTTCACGCCGACCGTTGCTCAAGTTGTGCCTCCAGTTGTCTCTCGGCCTCTCAGCTCCAGGCTGTGGAGCACCCAGGCAGCCACACCACCCCCTGCCCCTTCCCCAGCACCTGGGGCAGGGTTTGGGGACAGTGCCCTGGGTTCTACCTGTGGCGAGGATGAGGACAAGGTGTCTACAATCAAGGGGGCGCCCGGGGGGCTCAGTCGGTTACGTGTCCTACTCTCGATTTTGGCTCAGGTCATGATCTCACGGTTCATGAGTTCGAGCCCATGTCTCACTCTGCACTGACAGTGTGGAGCCTACTTGGGATTTTCTTTCTCCCTCCCTCTCTCTGCCCCTCCCCCGCTCACACGCTCGCTCGCTCTCTCAAAATAAATAAATAAACTTAAAAAAAAGAAACACAAAAATATTAAAAAAAAAAAAAAAAAAAAAGATATCTAGGGGCGCCCGGGTGGCTCAGTCGGTTAAGCATTCACCTTCAGCTCAGGTCATGATCTTGCGGTTCGTGAGTTCGAGTCCCTCATCGGGCTCTGTGCTGACAGCTCAGAGGCCGGAGCCTGTTTCAGATTCTGTGTCTCCCTCTCTCTGCCTCTCCCCCACTCATGATCTGTCTCTCTCTCTCAAAAAATAAACGAACATTTAAAAAATTCCTTAAAAATAATAAAAAAAGATATTAAGTCCTGCTCATCCTAAAAATTACATTTTCCTTGACCTTGTGAGTCCTTCAAAGTCCCATTTCTCTTTAACTTCCCTTTTTCAAAAAAGGAAAGAAAAAAAAGCTTTGAAAGAGTAAGCCACACCTGTGCTTCCATTCCTTACCACCCACCCGTTCCCTGATTGCCTACAAATTTTTGAGTTTTTCTCCACTTTTTTTTTTTTTTTGCCCTAAAAAGTACTCTCTTGAAGGTCAGCAGAGTTGGAATATTGCATGTGTTTGTAATGTAACTCTTGCAAAACCCTAACAAGACAGGTCTGCATGGCCGTGTCACAAGTGACGAAATCAAAGCTCAGCCTGATTCAGTAATTTACAAAGTTACCCAGGACAGGTTATGGAACACAGGCCCGTCTGACTGCAGAGTCTAAGCTTGTAGTCATTATCCTAACCCCAAACACAGGGCCGGGGTGTGTCCAAGTAGGAATCCTCCTAACCCGGGCTGTGCAAAGGGTTGTGCATTAGTTTGCTAGGGCTGTTGAAAAAAGGACCCCAAACTGAGGGCTTAACCAACAGACACTGAGTGTTTCACAGTTCTGGAGGCTGGGAGTCCGAACTGAGGTGTCAGGAGGGCTGTGCTCCCTCTGAAGCCTCCAGGGGAAGATCTGTTCCAGGCTTCTCTCTCCTGGCTTCCAGCGTCGTGGCTCCAGTCTTCACGTGGCATTTTCCGTGTGTGCATGTCTGTGTCCAGATTCCCCTTTTAATGAGGACATTGGTCAGAGTGGGTGAAGGCCCACCCTGGTGACCTCATCTAAACTAATTATATCTGGGGGTGTCTGGGTGGCTCAGTTGGTTAAGCGCCGACTTCGGCTCGGGTCTCACAGTCTGTGAGTTCAAACCCCGCGTCAGGCTCCGTGCTGACAGCTCGGAGCCTGGAGCCTGCTTGGGACTCTGCATCTCCCTCTCTCTCTCTGCCCCTCCCCCACTCACACTCTGTCTCTCTCTCTCTCTCTCTCTCAAAAATAAATGAACATTAAAAGATTTTTTTAAGCTAATTATATCCGTATCAACCCTCTTTCCAAATAAAGTCACATTCTGAGGTACTGAGGACTTCAACGTATGGATTTTTTTTTTAACGTTTTTTTTTTTTGTTGTTTTGTTTTGTTTTTTTTGAGACAAAGAGAGACAGAGCATGAACGGGGGAGGGTCAGAGAGAGAGGGAGACACAGAATCGGAAGCAGGCTCCAGGCTCTGAGCCATCAGCCCAGAGCCCGAAGCGGGGCTCGAACTCACGGACCACGAGATTGTGACCTGAGCTGAAGTCGGACGGTTAACCGAGTGAGCCACCCAGGCGCCCCTTCAACGTATGGATTTGAGGGCAGGGGATACCATTCAAACCATGAGCAGATAGCATGATGTCACCGCAGAGCCCCTCCCCAGATGTCTGGAAGGAGAATTTACATTTTAACAAGATGCCCAGGTGATTCCAATGCACATTAAGGTGTGAGAAGCACTTGTCTATAGCACTTTCTGGAAAGAAGTGTGGCAGCATGAAACAGGATTCTTAGGATGATCCTAATTCTTGAATTTCACTTAGGATAGAAATAATTTTAAACACGGACAAAGACAATGTATACGAAGATGTTTATTCCGGGTTATTCTGTAGAAATAGAACATTTTTACACGGTAAGCACGACTTTCTACCATTTTTAGCCGGACAATTGTTCTATTTCAGGTTATATATGGGTTAAAGATGCTGTTGTGGGAAACATTTTCTGAAATCGAAACTGACTTAGAGCCAAACTTCTGGAAAAACACCTATTTGTAAACTCAGGGGTTATAGCAAAATGACCATGGAACCAGAGGGCTGACTTAACTACGGAATGATAATTTTGTTTAGTGTGATGAAAGCATTATGCTTATGTAAGAAAATGTCCCCTTTTAAAGAGGATATTGAATGATCGAGGGGTGAAGCACCATGAAGACTGGGATCTGCCGTTTAAAAACCCAGCACAATGAAAATTCATGGCATGAGCGGAGTGAAATGATGGCTGTTGAATCTAGGCAGTGGATTCATAGAGGTATTTTCAGCTCCGTTTTTTTTTTTTTTTTTTTTTAATTTTTTTTTCAACGTTTTTTATTTATTTTGGGACAGAGAGAGACAGAGCATGAACGGGGGAGGGGCAGAGAGAGAGGGAGACACAGAATCGGAAACAGGCTCCAGGCTCCGAGCCATCAGCCCAGAGCCTGACGCGGGGCTCGAACTCACGGACCGCGAGATCGTGACCTGGCTGAAGTCGGACGCTTAACCGACTGCGCCACCCAGGCGCCCCTCGGCTCCGTTTTTGAGGCTACTTGACAATTTTTACTAAAAAAATAAAGTTTAAAAATACAATCATGTAAAGTATAAAAAAATAATTTTCTCTCAGATGTTCTTTTGGCTGCCGTGTCTTCTCAGTTAGTTTATAGTCAAACCGTGTTAAACAGTCGATTCACCTGTTTCCTCCGTTTCTTAGTTTGTAACAAAGTCGGGCACGTCTTCTGCCCACGTTGGTCGTTGTTACTTACTGGGCTCCTTTGAAGGGAGAGATTGCTTGGGGCGCCCGGCTGGTTCCCTTGGTGACGTGTCCTCATGATCTGGCCTTTGGGACTTTGAGCCCCGCATCTCTGTGCTGACAGCTCGGAGCCTGGAACCTGCTTCGGATCCGGTGTCTCCCTCTCTCTCTCTGCCCCTCCCCCTCTCACACTCTGTCTGTGTCTCTGTCTCTCTCAAAAATAAATAAACATTAAAGAGAGAAAAAGATTGCTTGGTTTAGCGTGGGACGGAGGAAAGGAATTGCCCTAATTGCTGACATTGTAATCCACACACACTGTGTCAGCCTCATGGCATCCTCCCTTTCTGGTTGCTTTTGTGGCACTTTCTAGATCTTTATGGTAATCGCAGTAATTTCTCAACAGAGCAAGGCCTGTCATTTCCTTTTTTTAAAATATATATTTTTTTAATGTTTATTTTATTTTTGAGAGAGAGAAAGAGCATGAGCAGGGGAGGGGCAGGGAGAGAGAGAGAGAGAGAGAGAGAGAGAGCGAGAATCTGAAGCAGGCTCCAGGCTCCGAGCTGTCAGCACAGAGCCCTCTGTGTGGCTCGAACTCGTGGACCGTGAGATCATGACCTGAGCCCAAGCTGGACGCTTAACTGACTGAGCCACTCAGGCGCCCCCAAGGCCTGTCATTTCTAAATGACCTGGATACTTTCTTCACTTAGTGAGACTTCACCATAACCCCGAAGCAAGTTTCGTGTTCCCGAACCCCCCTGAGTGCTGGCCTCACGCTTCCTGTGTGGACATGAAGTGAATGTTGCTCTGTTTTCTGCTGTGACCTGCACCCCAGCCCTACCGTGATGTGGACGGCACTTGTAGTGTGTGTCGGGGGGTGGTAGCCACGGTGACAAGTGTCTGGGTTCCGAGCCCCACAGTAAAATGGCAGGAACCCCCATCCAAGCCCCTCCGTCCCCTGGCAGGGTTTGGGATGCTCTGTGCCTTTTCCTCAGATGTTCTTACGGTCTCGGTGTGTGGCTTTGTCCTTCTGCTCTGCTTCTGGGCCATTCCTCCTGGTTGGGCAGGCAGGCTGAGACCAGCGTGACCCTTCTGTCACACGGTGGCGCTCCTCCTATGACGTGGTCACTCTGATGGGCAGCGGCTGCCCCGCCTGTAGCCGGGATGGCCATTTCCCAGCAGAGTTATACCCTCAGCGGTGTCCAAAGGGGAATTCTTCCCATTTCTGACAGCACCCTGGCCGTTGCACTAATGTTATTTCGCTGACTTCCAACTTCCTTGAGGTCTCGCTGAAAGGACTTGGAGCATCCTTCCTCAGCAGCTGGGTGGGAAAGTGATACAAACTACACCCATAACATTGGCTTAAAATTGCCTCTCTGTGGCCACAACCCAGCAAGGTCATTGGGCTGCACTTGACATTACTGACTCTACCCAGGCGGGCTCCGCGCCCCAGGGACCCGTGCAGAGCCCCAGAGCCTGAGCACCCTGCATCCGATCCCCTCCTCCCTTGCCGTTACCCTCATGAGCTATTGTGTCTCTAGCGTTTTCTCTCCCAGAGGTTTTATTGTGTCCTTGTTTAGAGACAAGCCCCACAGGACACTCCAGGATGTGTGGTATGGCACACAGTTCCAGCAATAGGGTGACAGTTCTGTCCCCGCCTGGCCTGCCCCCCCCACCATGGGATTAAAGACACGATAAATCACATGGGTGCAGAGACGGCGGGCCTCCGTCGTTCCCACCCAGGCCCACTGCCAGCATTCAATAAACGCGTGTTGGGTTGGTGAATAAAAGAGTGAATAGGTAGCTGCCCATCCAGATGGTATGATGAGCATAAATTAGCATGATCCTAACTAGGAAGGGGCAGGCAGCTTCCATGAAGGGTGCTTCTGGAAGGCAAGGGCTGGTGATGGGCTCCGGAAGGATGGGATGAGGCTGTAGGGACTGGGGAGCAGAAGTTCTCCACACGTGGGGGACCAAGTGGGGGGCCAGTGGAGGGAGCTAATAAATGTCTGCAAAGGAGCAAGGATTCCCGAGAAGCTGCCCAGTTTTTCGCCCCAGAGAGCAAATCCCCAAGATGGAAACATGCAATGTGCCAGGCAGTGCTCCAAGCCCTTTGTGGATATTAATTCACTTAGTCCTCACTCCATTCTCTGCCGTTAGCCTGGCAGAGAAATGAAATCACTGCCCCGGGTCACGCAGCAAGAAACCGCGGTCTGGGATTTGACCCTATGCAGTCTGGCTTCAGAGCCTGTGCACTTAACCAGAGATCAGTGAATTTGAAACCCAGGGCTCATCGTTACGGAATAACACAGCCAGAACCGTGGGGTTGCGGTGTGATCCAGATATGTTAGGTAGAATGCATCATTTTCTCAGTGCTCTTAAAATCTGCTGTCAAGGGTGTGTAAATGTATACGCATGCATTTACGCGCGTGTGTGTGTGTGTGTGTGTGCGCACAATTTATTTTTTCTCAATATATTTTTTTCAGATCAAATCGAGAACTGACATTCTAATTTAACTTCCAGTGATCTCTCACACATCTGCGCACTAACAGCACATCTTTTCCTTCCTTTCCAGGACTTGTCCTTAAGAGTCGCCAGTGCTCCGAACCTGGTAAGAATGGCCTCCAGACCTCCATCCCCTCCCCCACCCCACTGTCTCTTCTGTTTCTTCTGGAGCCTCAGACTGACGGCTTCATGTTTTTCTTGACTTTCAACATATACCCCCCCCCCCCTCCCCCCGTCAGGCCCTTTGGGTGACGTCTTCCTTTTTGAAGTTAAGGCCTCCTCTTACTATAATTCTGGGTCATAAACGAACTTTGTTAATGTTCAGTATTGCCACCAACTATTCTGCTGTTTTGGCCAATCCACTGGTGGGCGAACTTGGGGATGATTTTATTTTGTAAACGAATGCAAATTAGTCACCTCGCCCCAGTGGAAAATCAAACATGAGGCTGTTACATTCTTGAGATATTTTGTTGTGATAAAAACCTGGGAGTGTTCTGGGGCCTTTTGCTTTTTATTGGATGGATATAACTTTAGGGTTTAACACAT
The DNA here is from genome assembly GCF_028018385.1 of Neofelis nebulosa. Taxonomy (NCBI): domain Eukaryota; kingdom Metazoa; phylum Chordata; class Mammalia; order Carnivora; family Felidae; genus Neofelis; species Neofelis nebulosa. Next base: position 239,225,055 of record NC_080782.1, read on the forward strand.
TTTAGTATACATATACATGTGTATCACGTATTTAGGTCTTTTATAAATTAAGTTATATTAATAATCACTTCATGGTTGTAAGGCCAAAGTATCTTTTTTGATGGATAGATAGAAGTGTTGCAAAAGATCATGTTTGTCTCAGCATTATTTACAGACGTGATTTCCACATTGGGGCTAAAGACAGACAAGTAAAGAGTCTAAGGAAGTCCATTTAAGTATTGAATGAAACATCTTTGTATTCCTTATTCTCCAACTAAAGTGGGTAAAGGCGTATGGGAAGCTTTGACTGAGTTAGCAATGAGAAATTTAGAAAATCTAATCTGAGATTACATTACATGTCAGAAACTCAGAGGTATCTATTAGAAGCCATTGATGACAAGAAGGTGCAGGTTCTTAGCTAGGTGATTGGATGGCTTTGTTGAAGTTCACTGATTTCGTGTACCATCAACCTTACCTGATGTCATTTGCCATTTACCGTTGACCTGAAGTGAAAAATATCTTGCTTCCTTGATGCATTTTTTTTTCAATTTTTAACTATTTGTATTTGTTTGTGGACAAATTACGTGATGGCATTTGGGTTCCAAATTTTTTGTATGTTGTGTAAGTGGATTATCATATTCCGTTATATCTTACTTCAGAATCATTTGGTGAAAAGAAATTATGATAAACTCTTAAAAATTTACTCAGCCTGTTTTTAATATTTAGTATGAAGGAGAGTGGTGAAACATCCCTGACTGGGTGGATTTCAGTGGGCATATTATTATAATTTGGGTGATACTCAGGGAAAGTGAATGTGTTTCTAAAGAAGAAGGAGCCCCAAGTTTATATGATTTTTATCAATGAAAGCGAAAAACGCTATGCATTTTTATAACATACTATAGAATAACTACCAATTTAATAGCAGTAGAATTAGTTCCAATTTCTATATGTTTTTTGTTCTGTTTTGCTTTTTGGTAAAAGGATGAAAAAAAATCTCCAGCAATAATTTTTGTGCATTTTAAAACATTTTTTTTATGTCGCACACTAAACGATTATCTAACTTACAGTGTGTGTGTGTGTGTGTGTGTTCTCTTTTTTTTTTTTCCTCTTGTGCATCCTTCCCAATTAGAATAAATATCATTAACGAAAACGCTTCTCTGAAGTCAGATTTTATATAAAAACACACTCCAGAGGGGAAACTATCAAAGTATTCACAAAAATTATAATGCTTGTAAATAATTGTTGGAATCCTAGGCAACAGTGGGAATCCAAAGGGAAAGAGACATTCTGGGTACAAGAAAAGCTTCTATTAAATAGATGTTTTATTTTCTCAAAGGAGGTCACATGAGCAATGATAGCTGTAGATTTCAGTGTTGCCCTTCTGTTTCTTCTTGTCCTCTCTGGAGCCAGTGAAGACGGGGGAGGTTGGGATCCCCACCAGTTTGTCCCTGGAGTTCTTTGGAGAGCCTGTGGCCAGCTGCAGCATTTTGTGCTCTTCCAGAATTCAGACAGTTAGCTTCATTGGAGCTTAGCCTCTCACTGTGTGATGCTGTGGCTTGGGCTGCTTCCTTGGGAAGCCCGCCATGGAGTGTGGAGACCCACCAACAGCCAGACCTTGACCTCCTTAGCTTTTCCCTTCACGGCGGAAACCCCCAGACCACGGGCATGGTGTCTTAAGAGATTTGGGCCTCATTAAGAGCTATACTTTGGGGTTTAACGTTTTGCAGTTTTACTTGGTTCCTTGTTTTACGTTGTTCCATTTCAACTTGAACATTTGATTGTATAGTTAAAATGCTTGAGCTTTTAAGTTATTTGTAACTGATACTGTTCCAGAATTTGGAAAAGGCAAAAATAGAGTGTTGTGTATTGTCACTGAGTTCCAAGATATAGTCATTCTCATGTACTGGTAAAGTATACGTGACCTTCTGAAAACTTGCTTTGTAACCTTAATCAAATATTTATTAACATTTAAATTAAAATATATTCATATTTTTAACAACAGGTTTATAGTCATTTGAGATGGAAACCATTGACCAATAACTGCCTATATTTATTCTTGGCGTAAAAATGACACTTTTATGCCAAATGAAATTTACCATTCAGTGGCAATCAGTTTTTAACATTAAAACTGAAATTATTGAGAACCACTTCAAATTTAAGTACCGAAAATAAAATGAAATTGTTTTAACTCTGGAGTCCAGCAAGCTCAGTTGCCCACAGAGGCCACTAGAGGGAGCTGTTGAATCTTAAATTAAATATATTCGAATTTCAACAAACCTCTGGGCGAACTATCCAGATAAACTGGTCCGCGAAATGTAATGCAGCGTGATAAGTGGTAGCGTGGTTTTTATTCCTATTAGCACAAAATTTATGCATATAATTAAATTATATGTGGGAATTTATATGCAGTTAAATTCAATGGATACTTTTGAGCGCATGTCATTTACAAGGCACTTTCTTCTAAAAGGGATTATAAAGATAATGATGCAAATGGTTCGTAAGCATGTGTGTGTGTCTGTGCACGTACAGTTGCATTACAAAGTGGAACATAGAATGTAAGAACCATGAGAAACAAAGTACCGTGGGGTTTCACAAGAGAGAGGCTGCATGGCAGGAGGCAGGACGGAGAAGGTGGCCTTTAAGAATGCACGTGGGGGAGGGGCGCCCGGGTGGCCCAGTGGGTTGAGCATCCGACTTCTGCTCAGGTCATGATCTCACGGGCTCTGTGCTGACGGCTCAGAGCCTGGAGCCTGCTACCGATTCTGTGTCTCCCTCTCTCTCCCTGCCCTCCCCAGCTTGCCCTCTCTCTCAATAGTAAATAAATAAACTTAGGAAATTATTATTTTTAAAAACGATGCACATGGGCGGACTCCCGGAGTGTGAGAAGATGGGGCAATACGCTTAAGTACAGAGCACAGCGTCAGTTAAGGAATTTTGGGGAACCCCGAAGGGTCCCATTTGCTGGAGGCACAGGTTGCGTAAAGGTGATTAAAGGAGTACCAAGCAGAAAAGGCAGGTCAGGCTGCACTGTGGTCCCACATAAATGCTGGGGGGCTTATTTGTACCTAATCGCTCTGCATGTGAAAGTGTGGCCAAAGGAACCTGTAGCGGCCACTTATAGAGGTAAGAGTGGGAGGCATATCCCCTGCTATCTATGCTTTCCCCTATTAACTGTGGTGGTTCGGGGCCTTGAAACCATAGAATATCCTAGCAGCGTTTAGGTCCGTGGAGCTAGATTTAATAAAATGCTATAGTGCTCACTGGTGATTAGGCATTATTCACCAGATCTCTTTTGAGTACATATTAGGCATAAATTCTTAGAAAATCTTAATATTTCTTAATTACAGTATTCTGAACCTGCTAAAGCACTTGTAAGTTTTTCAAAAGTAGGTGAAAGTGATCTCTTTTTTTAAAAAAGGTTAATAGATGTTTTCATTATATTTATTAAGACAGAAATGACTACTTTTTTTTAGAAGATTTTTTTTTTTAAATTTTAGAGACAGAACATGAGTGGGGGAGAGGGGTAGAGGGAGAGAGAGAGAATCTTAAGCAGGCTCCACGCTTAGTGTGGAGCCCAATGTGGGGGCTCAATCCCACGACCCTGGGATTGTGACCTGAGCCGAAATCAAGAGTCAGACGCTCAACTGACTGAGCCACCCAGGCGTCCCTGAAGTGACTACTTTTTAGAGTGCTTGCAGTAACTTTAAAAACCCAAAATGAGAAAATTTTTTTAGAGCTAAAACAAAACAGAAACTACAGGAAGTGGGGTGAATTTCATTCTGAAATTTTCTGGCCACCAGCGCAAGGTAGACAAGACTGTGGTCCACGTTGTTTTCATTTGGCGAATCCATCCGCTGAATCAGGAGTTTTCCTGGTATTAAACTCTAGCAAAAAATTATAAGGTAGGCTCTTACATTAAAAGAACGTTGAACAACGTGCTGAACAGTAACTTCAATCGTTTCTGAAAAACACAGAGGTCGTTCGGTCACACTTGGATCTTCTATAAAGGTAGACATTAAGGCATGGCTTAAGTAAATCATTTCTCTGGAAGGTAGAGATACCATGATCCTGATGGCTTACTTTTTGATCATCTAATTTAGAGAGAAAATTCGGGAATAATGAGTGATGTCTCATAGTACGAGCGGTGGAGTAGTTCCACCCCTACCTGCAAAGATGTCCACGTCCTAATCCCCGGAACCTAAACATATTCCTTTATATGGCAAAGAGGCATTAGGGGTGCTCATCGGCTGATGCCCAGACTAGAGAATGATCCTGGATCACCTGGTGGACCCAATGAAATCACAAGGGTCCTTAAAAGTGGGGAGAGGGGAGGCAGAAGAGCGGGTGTGGGGAGTTCTGTGTGCGGACTGGATCTGACATTGCTGGTTTTGAAGGCGGAGGAGGGGCCAGCGGCCCAGGAACATGGGCTACATCCAGGGGCTGCGAAAGGCAATGAAAAAGATTCTCCAGGAAAGAATGCAGCCCTGCTGAGCCCTTCATTTTAGCCCGGTAAGACCCCTGTTGGGCGTTTCACCTACAGAGCTGTAGGTGACAAATCTCATTTCAAGTTTGTGATAGTTTGGCACAGCACCAATAGGAAACCTACACACAGATCCTCTGTAATATCGCAGTCAGTTCATGATAAAATCTCCTGGTTACCTGTCATGAAGGCATTTCACGTCGGTGCATGTGAGCTGGGAGCTTCAGTTACCAGAATTGAGGGGATGAAAATCACGAATGTGTGGGAGAAGCTTGTGAATCACGTATTATGCAAGTTTATGAATCACAACAACCCATTTCAAAACACACTGGTAGAGGGGTGGTCAAGGGAGAGGGATCAGATACACCTTGGACTAGACTCCAGTCATGTATCTATAACTTGCTGACCGATTGTTGCCCTAAGATTCTTCAAACTATAGGACTTTGGATGAAAGCTGAAGTCTGGAGGTTCCCAGACCTTGGGAGGTACTTGAGTATTTATTGGATGGATGGATAGATGTATGAGGAGGATGAAGGGGTAAAGGTGAATCAGGCTGCTGGCTAAAGAAGAAGGACCACTTCATTGTCCTGAGTTGTCGCCATGACAAGACCAGCCACATGCATGAATAGGGGGTCCTAGCTGGAAAGTGTTAGCAACCCAGTGCCCCTGAGGCCCATGCCACTAGAGATCTTCTGGTGACTGCACAGCAGCTGTTGTGTTATCGTTAGATACTGAATGCTCTGTGCACTACACAATAAGGTCTTTTTAAACATTTTTCATGTCTTTATAAATATTTGGTAATGAAAAGGAATATTGACGTGCATGTGTATTAGGATGCATAATAATAAAGTGAACCTCTGCCCCCCCCCCATCACCATACATCTTAAGAAATAGAACATTATAGGGGCGCCTGGGTGGCTCAGTCGGTTGGGCGTCCGACTTCAGCTCAGGTCACGATCTCGCGGTCCGCGAGTTCGAGCCCCGCGTCGGGCTCTGGGCTGATGGCTCAGAGCCTGGAGCCTGCTTCCGATTCTGTGTCTCCCTCTCTCTCTGCCCCTCCCCCGTTCATGCTGTGTCTCTCTCTGTCTCAAAAATAAATAAACGTTAAGAAAAAATTAAAAAAAAAAAAAAGAAATAGAACATTATAGGGGCGCCTGGGGGACTCAGTGGTTAAGCATCCAACTTGGGCTCAGGCCATCATCTCATGGCTTGTGAGTTCGAGCCCCACGTCGGGCTGTGCGCTGACAGTGTGGAACCTGGAGCCTGCTTTTGATTCTGTGTCTCCCTCTCTCTCTGCCCCTCCCTCAGTCATGCTCTGTCTCTCTGTCTCTCAAAAATAAACATTAAAGAAGAAAAGAAATAGAACATTATAAATATCTGGAGTTCCCTGCATGTTGGTCCACGATTGTGCACGCTGTTTTCTCTCAAAAGGTAGTCAGAATTCTGAATTTTGGTTTTTTAAAAATTTTATTCATTTCTTATTTTTTTAATTCTAGCATAATTAACGTACAGTGTTATATTACTGTACACATAATGTACAACGTAGCAATTCAACACTTCTGTATGTTACTCTGCACTTACCGGGATAAGCGTCCTCTTAATCCCCTTCGCCTATCTCACTCGTCTCCCCATTCACCTCACGTCTGATAACCATCGATTTGTTCTTTATACTTGAGTCTGTTTTTACATTTGTCTCTTTTGTGTTTGTTTTGTTTCTTAAAGTCCGCGTGAGTGAGATCAGATGGTAGTTGTCTTTCTCTGACTGAATTGTTTCACTTAGCATTCTGCCTTCTAGATCCATCCATGTTGTTGCAAATGGCAAAATTTTGTGGGTTTTTTTTATGGCTGAGTAGTATTCCATTGTGTATGCATGAACCACATATTCTGTATCGATTCATCCACTGATGAATAATAAAGTGATCTTTCTTGGTATTCTTTACGCTTCTTAATTCTGAGGGTTTATCAGTCCTCAAAACTACTATCGGTTTTGGAAAATTCTAATTTCCTCTCCTTTTGGAATTTCATTGAATGTTTTTTAGTTCTTCTTACTCAAGCTTTCGTATTCTACTTTCCCTTCATATTTTTCTTTCTTTTTCCTGGTGCTGGATTCTGGCTTCTAGATCATTGATTTTTTACTCAGTCATGTATAATCTGCTTTTTAATGGTTTCTTTGAGTTTTTCATTTCAATAATTATATTTCTCTATTCTAGAGGTTAGTTTTTTAATGTTTCTGGTCATATAAAAATTCTTCTTGCTTATGGTTTCAATTTCTGATTTATTTATTTAAATGGTTTATTTTCTATATCTGATTAGTCCAATATCTAATGTCCTGGTGAGTCTGGTCCATGTATTTTTTTCTGTGGTCCTTTTGTTTCCTTGTATTTTTCTTTTCTTTTTTTTTTTTTTTTAATTTTTTTTTTTAATGTTTATTTTTATTTTTGAGACAAAGAGAGACAGGGCATGAACGAGGGAGGGTCAGAGAGAGAGGGAGACACAGAATCGGAAGCAGGCTCCAGGCTCTGAGTTGTCAGCACAGAGCCCGACGCGGGGCTCGAACTCACGGACTATGAGATCATGACCTGAGCCGAAGTCGGCCGCTCAACCGACTGAGCCACCCAGGCGCCCCTCCTTGTATTTTTCTATTGTAATGTTACATTTGTTTGAAATCTATTTGTGGGAAATTTTTTTTTTTAATGTTTATTGATTTATTTCGAGAGAGAGAAAGAGAGAGAGCAGGGGAGGGGCAGAGAGAGATGGAGAGAGAGAATCCCAAGCAGGCTGCATGCCATCAGCACAGTGAGATCAATGAGATCGTGACTTGAGCCAGAATCGCACTTCACTGACTAAGCCACCCAGGCACCCCTACTGCGGGAATATTTTGAGGCCTGGGGTAAAGATGCATTTTTTTATAGGAAGAAGTTTTTTGTTTGCTTTTACCAGGCACCTAGGGACAATACAAACTTTGATCTATTTAATATAAATATTTTAGTTTACAGTTTTTAGACAGGTAATGTGAATTCATGACCCAAATCCATATTAGGTCTGGCTAATAGCCATGGATTATGAAGGGCAGTGTTGCCATAAAAAATACAGGGTGCCTTGTTAAATTTGAATTTCAAATCGACAATGAATACATTTTTAGTATAAGCATGTTATTTATATAAAATAAACAGATTTTATTTTTTAGAGTAGCTTTGGGTTCACAGCAAAACTGACCATTTAGTTCTAGGTTCTCACATACCCCTCCTCCCCACACCCACACAGCCTCCCTTCCATCAACATCTCCCACCAGAATGGTATGTTTATTACAATCAACGAACCAACACTGACACAGATTTAACACCCAAAGTCCATAGTTTACATTAGGGTTTGTTGGTGGTGTACATTCTATTGATTTGGACAAGTGTAGAATAGTTTCCCTGCTCTAGAAAACCCTGGCACTCTGTATTTTTATTTCTAAATCTGACAACCTGACTCGGGAAGACTTTTTCTTCTTCCACTAAAAGTCAAGACTGAGACAGATGACTTTCCTTGTCTACTGCTTGGGTGGGGTGTTCATGTTTTTCCCTTATTTAACATTTCTCTAAAGGCATAGCCTTTTATGTGCCTTGTCTTTCTGTAGTGGTCTTTGGTTCTCCTTCCCCCTAATCCCTTGCCCACCCATGTTTCCATTAAGATGAAAGCTTGGACCATCTGGGACCAGAAGGTGCCTCCAGGCTAGCTGAATGTCCGATAATGTCTCATTTCCTTGGATTGATCCTACAGCTTCATTCCTGATTTCAGAGGAATGTTTTACTCTCTTGAGACCTAGTCCATACATTTTTAAAGATTAAAAAAAATAATTTTGAACTCAGCATCCTTAAGTATTCTGTAGTGGGAGGATTTTCTCTAGTCCGCTATTTTGCTAGCAATGGAAAATTTTAAATCTTTTTGTAGATTCTCTCATTCCTCCCAACCTAATGAAATGGGTATGATTATTGTCTCAGTTTTACAAAGAAAATGGAGAGATTGAGGAAGGTTAAATAATTTGCTTAAATTCACAAAGTAACCACCAAATGCAATCCTAGCTTTCCTAACCTCCAAAACCTGTATGTTCACCTAGTTTGCTCCGTTCTCTTCCATTTCTCATTACCTTTTACCATCCAAAGCAGCAAAAGTGTTAAAGCTTATGTTTATTTATGTACGTAGTTGCATCTTATTTATTTATGCCACTATTAGACTGCTGCCGGTGGTGGGTAGGCTTCATACTGGTGTCAGGACTGGTGGCCTACAGCGTAGGCAGGACCTCGCATCTGTGGCCCTCTCTTTAGGGCTTAGCGCAGGCAGAAGTCTTGTCCTGAGCGTTACCGGTTTGGCAACTCGGTTATTATCAGTTTACCTGGAGCGAGTTCAGACTCTAGTATACTGACCCATGCTCACGTTTCATGGGCCAGGATTCCAGTTTATCAATTTATAGTGGGAGAAAGTCCTTTTCAGCGACCAGAATACTTGTACCCACTCTCCAGGGATGTTCCGGATAGCAGGACAGTGGGGAAAACACATCTGTGACCAGCGGTGTGCTTGGCAAACTTTGAATTAGGACACGGAAAATTAGATGACCTAAGAAAATTAAATGGCCTCAGGCTTATCCAGGATGTCTGGTAAAATGTTTCTAATAGCCAAGATTTCTACCATAAAACAGATCAATGAGCATGTACTGAGTATTTACCACATATTGGTTACCATGCCAGGCACTGTGGATGCAAAGATCAGTGATAGTAACCTACCCTTGAGGATCTTATAATCTCATATCCTTCTCCTTCTCCCTTTCTGTTTTTAAAGATTTTATTTATTTATTTATTTATTTTTCAACGTTTTTTAAAATGTTTTAATTTTTGGGACAGAGAGAGACAGAGCATGAATGGGGAGGGGCAGAGAGAGAGGGAGACACAGAATCGGAAACAGGCTCCAGGCTCCGAGCCATCAGCCCAGAGCCTGACGCGGGGCTCGAACTCACAGACCGCGAGATCGTGACCTGGCTGAAGTCGGACGCTTAACCGACTGCGCCACCCAGGCGCCCCTAAAGATTTTATTTTTAAGTAGTCTCTACACCTAGCATGGGGCTCAAACTCACAACTCCGAGATCAAGAGTTCCATGCTGTACCAACTCAGCCAGCCAGGTGCCCCATATCTTCTCTCTCCCTTAAATAATGCTCGATCAACACCGGAGAATTCTCTTTTTTATAGCTGCATACAACGTTCTTTGGTTCATTCCGGACCTGAGGAAGTGGACTTCAGATACCTCGTTAGAGATCTGGGTCTCCAAGGTGTCCTCAGTAGTGTATTTACAAGTTACCTCTTTAGGCAAGTTGCTTCTCTGGGTCCCTCTTCTCCATCTTTGGGTAATTCTTCACCCACAGTTGTCCTCTGTGGGCTGAGTACTCAGGGCACTGTTGTTTCCTAACATTTACTCATATGGCAAGAGCAGGAAGTGAATGCCGTTGGAATCAACCCACCTATGCTTCTGCTAGAGGCTTCACAGGGAGTGATTACAAATATCTTGAGTTTCCTTTGTGTTTGTTCACTGGGGTGGCTGACTGTGTGGAAAGGCTGTCTGCTTATTTCTTTTCTGTAGTAACAGAGAGTATAGAGGCTCTGGGTTGCAAAGAAGACATTACCGATTTGGGAACATGGGAAAATCTAGCTCCTGAGCAGAAGAACTTGAAATTAACTTTACACTGAGAGTGAAGTTTGCCCCCAAATGTAACCACACTTTTAAAAAGGAGTGAACCTAAATGCCTTCACGGCTCAGGGCGGCCTTGCCCTAGAGGGTTGCCATAGTTCAGAGTCTGGTTTTCATCCTTATAATTCAATTTAGTTGAGTCAGTAGGTCTGAGACTTAGTCTTTGTTTCCTGAGTCACTAAAACTGGAAATACTGGGGCCTTTGATATAGTCTTGGCTGGAGAGTGTTGTTTGACTCATTTATTTGTTTGATTCAGTTTGGGGCAGATTGGAAAGGTTACCTTAATACAATCGACTTAATGGGGAGAAAGAAGAGATACACATTTTATCTAGATAAATATCAGTTTAACTTTTTAAAGGTATTTAACTATTAGGGACCTGTAGCGAGGCCTCTCGTGTTAGATGACTGATGAAATTACCCTGGGCCTTCAGGACCCGACTGAGACCACTCATCTAACATCCATACATTGTGTGAAGCCACCAAATTTTACAAAACTTCTCAGAAAATAGAACTTCAAGGGGCACCTGGGTGGCTCAGTTGGTTGAGCGTCTGACTTCGGTTTGGGTCATGATCTCGTGATTCATAGGTTCAAGCCCTACCATTGGCTGCTGTCAACACAGAGCCCCCTTTGGATCCTCTGTTCCCCCCTCTCTCTATGCCTCCCCTGCCCGCACTCTCTCAAAAATAAATAACATTTTTTAAAAACTTGGGGCGCCTGGGTGGCTCAGTCGGTTGAACATCCGACTTCAGCTCAGGTCATGATTGCGCGGTCTGTGAGTTCAAGCCCCGTGTCGGGCTATGTGCTGACAACTCAGAGCCTGGAGCCTGCTTCCGATTCTGTGTCTTCCTCTCTCTCTGCCCCTCCCCCACTCATGCTCTGTCTCTCTCTCTCTTTCTCTCTGTAAAAATAAATATTTTTTATTTATTTATTTATTTATTTAAAATTTTTTTTTTTTAACATTTATTTTATTTTTGAGACAGAAAGAGACAGAGCATGAATGGGGGAGGGTCAGAGAGAGGGAGACACAGAATCAGAAACAGGCTCCAGGCTCTGGGCTGTCAGCACAGAGCCCGACGCGGGGCTTGAACTCACGGACCGCGAGATCATGACCTGAGCCGAAGTCGGCCGCTTAACCGACTGAGCCACCCAGGCGCCCCTCTCTCTGTAAAAATAAATATTTTTTAAAAAATTAAAAAGAAAACAGAACTTCAAAAATCTGATAAAAATGAAAGTCAAAAACAGTCAAATTGAGAGGCATGTAAGAAGCAGCTTTGTGATTTGACGGGGGCGGAAGGGTGCCTGAGGTTTCCCTTTCATTACTGATGTCCAGATCCTCCCAGTATCAGAGGTATAAACTCATTACCATTCGTGAGTATGCTCATTTGATCTGCATGTAGAAATCTTTCTGGGATCTTCCCCATCCCAAAATGTTCTGCTAACTTACTGGTTTCAACTCAGAATGGTAAATTGACAATTGTAATGAACCCTGACACAGAAGAAGGAACTAAGGAGAAACCAGCCACCCACGGGCCAGATGTTTCCGGCTTCAGTTTCATGGGGCCCGTTATGCTCTGGGTCCCCGTCCCTTCCTGCACCGGGACCCAGTGCAGTGCTGAGGAGCTGTGGGTGCTGTGTGTACCCTCTGGTCTCATCCCCAGCAAAGTGAATCTATGTTTGGGATATTGCTCAGCGTGTCCCTGGAGAAAATCGCCTTGGCCCTGGCTGCATTTCCGTCCCTCCCATGGCAGGTAGGCCCTGCAGTTCAACCAGCTGTGAGCCTTAGGAAGGAAGTCAGGGCCAGGAGGAATGTGTTCAAGTGAATGCAGTCACGGAAGCCACCCGTTTGCTTTTCCCATTTATCAAGCATAGCCTTTTCACTAAACAGAAAGGAAGAAGGCGATAGAGAGTTCTCTGGAGCAAGTCCTTATTTATGGAAGAGGGGACAGTTTATCTGCACTGAGATTCTGAGGAATCCACAGTTTCTTTCATTGTTGCGGGCGGGCGCGAGCTTTCAACATTTAATTAAGAGTCACGGGCGGTGGCTTCCCCTACCCACAGAAAAATTCCTTAAAGATTCCTTTAAGGAATCCTGAGACCGTCAACATTCTGCAGCTGTTCCAAAGACTGTTTAGACTCCTGGAATGATGCTGGGAAATTGTTGCATTTATGGTCTTGGGCAAGAGGGGAACTCAAGAGTGGGAAAATCAAGTAGTATAACAATCTAAATCCAAACCCAGGGGAACCTTCCTTACATAATCGACTAATCTGCTCCTCTTAACATAGTTACTGCCAAGTGGTGGAATTTAATGAGAAAAAAAAATAAAAGGTTAATATCCTTTCTGTTCTGGATCAAATATAATGGCAAGAGGCCAAATTCGCCATGAAATTGGTTGGATTCAGTCATCTCATGCTGGAGGCTTCCTTTAGAATCTGTAGCACTCATTGTTGGTTGTGTGTCCTCCAATTGTATTTAGTTCATATAAGGCAAGGGTTCTCAAACTTGTTGGTCTCAGGACCCCTTTAGGCTCTTAAACATTGAAGAGCCTGGGACGCCGGGCCGGCTCAGTTGGTGAAGCGCGTGACTCTCGATATCAAGGTCATGAGTTCAAGCCCCACATTGGGAGCCTAGTTAGAAAAGCTGACGAGCCTCGAGAGCTTTTGTTTACAACAGGCTACATTACTGATATTAAAAAATAAGATTGAGAAATTGTAAAAATACTTACTGATTTATGTAAAAGCACAGTAATAACCCCATCACGTAAATAACACTTTCTTATGAAAGTATTTTCCAAAGCAAACCAAAAAAAAGTAAGAAGAGTGGTGCTGTCTGGGAGTTTTGCAAATCTCCTTAATGTCTAGCTTAAATAGAAGACAGGAGTCCTCTCTCTGCTTTGGCATTTCATTTGAATCTGTCCCAATATGTTTTCTTAGTCGAAGTGTATAAGGAAATCTGGCCTCACTCAGATATTTCTGTGGAAGAAGAAGTATTTCAACAGCCCTTTCAAATAATGGTGGGCTTGGGGCACCTGGGTGGCTCGGTCGGTTGAGCATCCGACTTCGGCTCAGGTCATGATCTCACAGTTTGTGGGTTCGAGCCCCGCATCAGGCTCTGTGCTGACCGCTTGCTCAGAGCCTGGAGCCTGCTTCGGATTCCGTGTCTCCTACTCTCTCTGCCCCTCCCCTGTTCACGCTTTGTCTCACTCTGTTTCTCAAAAATAAATGTAAAAAAAAAAAAATTAAGAAAAAAATAATGGTGGGTTTGAGTTTCTCAACCAGCGTCATTTCTTAAAGGTGAGTCACAGTGTAGTTTCAGATTCATGCTGTTACGTTAAACTCTATTGTTCTCGTTCGCACTCTCAGTGGGTGCTTTACCCATGCATGGTTTGGTCACGGCAAGCATTGATCTCTTGAAAAATATTGGTTGTCTGAATTCTGCAGGTCTTCCAAATGTTGCTATACGTATCAAAAAAGCATTCCTGTTCATATCAACACCAATCTTGTCAGAAAATTCTTGGGATATTGGAAAGCTGTCAAGTCCATGGTGACGGACAGGTTTTCAATAACCTCATTTCCGCTCGAAACCTGAATTTTACTATTGGCAACAAATACCTTCTGTTGTTTTCCTTTCAGTGACGGGATTTTTGAGAACGTGTCCAACAAACTCGAGTCTGAGCGACCACAGTCCGTCAGTCATTCTTTCAAGTACAAATAGTGCACCATGGAAACCAAAGGCTTGCAACTCAAACTATTGCTTAAGGACTTCTCGAGACATTTACTGTACTTCCATGTGCAACAGGAGTGCTCTATGAGTACTTTCCATCTTGTTATGTGGACTGTTACAAGGGTTGACATTAAAAGTTTCATTTTTTAAGACTATTTAAAAGGTTGAGATTTAAAGTTTTACTACATCATCATGGGCATTCTTCAGTGAAACTGACATGTGTGTTTGTTCGTTCGTTTTTTGTAACTACAAGCATAGGGCCGTGACAGATTTAATGGGACCCCTAGTATAGTTGAGGGCCTTGACTCAGGCCAAGGACCCTGTACCTCTACCTACCGTTGCTTTAGCAGCATTGGTACAAATGTCAACATGGTAAAAAACAAATGACACCTTCATATTTTATTACAGAAATAATTTGGATCTCTGCGACTCCTCTAGGACCTAGAGACCCCACCTGAATACCACTGATTAAAGGCATCTCCCTTCTTGATCTTTTAGAACCACACAAACTTCCCTCTTCTGTCTAGTCACAAAAGACTTAAATTACATGGCTGATCATTCCCATCAAAGTACCCTGAATTTGACTGTAGAACGTCCTGTGTTTAGCTTAGCCAAGCTCTGGTTTCTTAATCATCACGTTCAGATATTATTCTTTTTATAGAAAGTGGTTGGCTCTCCTGAATGAAGCGTTATGAAAGCATGTGGTCCATTAATGTCATTTTCCTTCTGCCTCATTTGTTTTACATTTTGCATTTATGCCCCGAGGAAGAGTTCAAATTTGTTCTCAAAGTAATGGAATTGCTGTGGTCATCTGTCAGATAAATACTAAGTTCTGCATTCCTTTTTTTTTTTTTTTAAGTAAAAAGCCATACATGGGCTCAAACTCAATGGCCCCAAGATCAAGAGTCACACGCTCTACCAACAGCCAGCCAGGTGCCCCAATACTGAGTTCTCTAAACCAAGTTAGAATCTTGGCAGTTCCAGCAGTAAGTAGCAAGCTTTCTTTCACTCTGTTCAAACGTAGAGTTCTCCATTCTCAGAAGAAAAGCCAAATCTCTAATGGCAACCAAAGTCCTGAGGGAAATGGCTTTGAATTAACTGTGCAAGGAACATCGTAAAGCTTAAAGAGGGGGAGAGGCTGGTCCTTCATTGCAGGTCAGAGGATTGGAGCCTCCTGAACCAAAGACTCAGGGTAGGTAAAAGAGACCAACCTGAATTGTTACAGCAACTTGAAGAAATGAGAATACAGAGTGAGCTTTAAAATAAAAGACATAAATAATGAAATTGAAAATAAATCTTGGGGCACCTGGATGGCTCACTCAGTCGAGCGTGTGACTTCGGCTCAGGTCATGATCTCGCATTCGAGAGTTCGAGCGCCACATCGGGCTCTGTCCTGTCAGTGCAGAGCCTGCTTCGGATCCTCTGTCCCCCTCTCTCTGCTGCTACACTGCTTATGCCCTCCCCCCAAGATAAATATTTTAAAAAATAAACAAATCTTACAATCTTTCTCCCTCCATTTAGTCATAGCATTTATGGATTGGTTTTCTTCTTTAAAAAAGTGTGATAGAAAACCTAAAATGTAGGAAAGCAGGTTTTAATTGCCCAAGTGAAATGTGGGGCATCCCTTGCTATGAGCGAAATTAGAAGATTATAATTAGCTTCATCTGATCATTTGAAGGAGTTTAAATTGACCCATAAGAACTGGTGACAAGCCGTCTATATGGCACATGAGAACTGGAGCTCCCTCACCCTTTAGACTGGTGTCCCAGCTTGGGGGACGAAGCCACACGGTTCGCTGCCTTCTTACCCACGTTTGATCATATTACTGTTGGATCCATTCTTCCCCCGGGATCAGGACTGGCTACAAAATTTGGGGGGCTCGGTTCAAAATGAAAATACCACTGCCTATTTGTTAAATTATGACACATTTTAAGAAGGCAAAAGAGGGGCGCCTGGGTGGCGCAGTCGGTTAAGCGTCCGACTTCAGCCAGGTCACGATCTCGCGGTCCGTGAGTTCGAGCCCCGCGTCAGGCTCTGGGCTGATGGCTCGGAGCCTGGAGCCTGTTTCCGATTCTGTGTCTCCTTCTCTCTCTGCCCCTCCCCCGTTCATGCTCTGTCTCTCTCTGTCCCAAAAATAAATAAAAAATGTTGAAAAAAGAAGGCAAAAGAGAGCGTTAGGCCAAGCACCCACGAAACCCACTTTGGCCGGGATCCAGTGTTGCCCCGAATGCAAGTCACAATGGTGCGAATAGACAAAGTGTAGAGATTTCTTCTGAAGCCTCAGAATCTGGAGGTTCCTTTAGGGACGTTTTAGATGCTCCTCTGCCTGGGGCCAACAGGGAAGAAACCCAAGACTGAGAATTCTCTGAACCTTGAAGACAGTTTTGGGCCAGCCCCTCCTGCTCCCTTGTGCACATCTCACACTTCGATATTCTTTCAGAGCTTAGGTAAATCACATTTCTTCCATGAAGCCTTCTCTCACCTTATTAAACAACAATCATCTCTTTCTTCTTTCAATGTCAGTGTTATTGTATGTACCCACTTATTGGGCATTTAGTAGATGCTGCTAATTTTAAATTAATTGCCAAGTATGTACTTGCTAATTGCTAATTAAGTTAATTGAAAACAGGTTCCTTTGACTAGTGCTTTGTAAAATTTGTTTTCCCACAACTAGCAAAAAAAAAAAAAAATCACAGTTTCTTAATCTGGGGCTCATGGATCATCTTCTTGGGAGCCCAAGAACCCACAGAAATTATAAATGAAATTGTGGATGTCTGTGTATATGTCATTTTTTCAGAAGTATTAACCCCCTGCCCCCACCCTTCAAAAGGGTTAATAACAACTAAGCTAGATTCTCAACAGGTATATTCTAACTGGTTCATTAGAGGATTTTCTTTCTTTCTTTTTTTTTCTTTTCTTTTTTTTTTTTTTTTTTTGAGTACACTCTACCCTCAATGTGTGGCTTGAACTCACAACCCTGAGATCAAGAGTCACATGTTCTACTGACTGAGCCAGCCAGGCACCTTGGTTTTTTAGGGGATTTTAAACCAAAGATCTATTATGTGGTCAGGAAAGGTCACACAGTCTCATCCTTCAGACCCTCAACTATAAAAGCAAATCCTTCCTGGATTAGGCCGGTGGGCTTTTATTTTAGTTCTCTCTGTTGTGTGTTTACATTAGAATTCCAATCATCGGGGCATCTGGGTGCCTCAGTTGGTGAAGCGTCTGACTTCAGCTCAGGTCATGATCTCACGGTTTGTGGGTTTGAGCCCTACATTGGGCTCTGTGTGGACAGCTCAGAGCCTGGAGCCTCCTTCGGATTCTGTGTCTCCCTGTCTTTCTGCCCCTTCCCCGCTCATGCTCTGTCTCTCAAAAATAAATTTAAAAATGTTAAAAATTAAAAAAAAAAAAAAGAATTCAATCATTTGGTCACATTTGAAATTCCAAGGAAGTCCATGTTTGGAAGAGAACCTTTGATTTGCCCTCTTGATTCTGTCTTGTCCCAGGCAAACATGTGGTTAGAACTGAGGAAACAGTTCATATGACTGCATTAGTTAGCATATCAACTCTGTAGTGCTGAGAAACGAGACAAGCATCTGTCTCAGGGGTCAGCAAGCTTTTTCAGTCGAGGGTAAAGAGTAAATATTTTAGGCTTTGCAGGTCAGATGGTCTCCGTTGCAACTTCTCAGCTCTACTACTGTTGCATGAACACAGCCATAGAAGATAGTCACGAAGGTAGCCAAACGATGGGCGTGGCTGGGTCTGAGTACAACTCTATTTACAAAATCAGGCAGTGGCTACTTTCGGCCCATGGGCCAGAGTTTGCCAACCTCGATCTAATCCAGGGCTCACTGGGACCTAGGAAATCCCAGTTAGTGCCAGAAGGCACAACACTGAATAATTAGGCACGCCTTTCAAAACTCTCCGTTTCACCACTAGTGTGTAATTCTCATCTTGGCTTAAAAATGAGCATACAAATCCAAAGGAACGAGCGCATCCCAGGTGATGGTCCAGACAGGCAGCCCGGTGACATAGGTAAGGAAATAGGGGTGATATTGTCATCACCATTCCAGTTCTCGTGCACCCTGTATCAGAGACGGGAAACAAGGTTATTGTTCACACCATCACAAACAAGGAGAGGGCAGGCTCCTGCTGTAAAATCCGGACTGCTCCCTGAGCAGCCTCTCTGTAATTAGTGCCCCTTTCTTTCTCTGTTCCGTGCAGATGACGAATAAAAGGCTCCCGGTGTATGATGTCAGCCGAGTTCTAAAAACAATCTCTTGATTGTTCCGTGTGAGGTTCTGCATTTGCACCCGGCTGTGGCTGCAGCTGTTAGTCATTTCTCTACCAGCTACTGCTCATTTACCCAACTGGCTCTGCCAGTTTCCCCATCACAGCCTTGCCCGGCGGGAGGAGAGCCTGGTGGGAACAGAAATTGTAGGCGGAAACTCGATAGTGTCATTCCTAAGACAGCACAAATAGTGGAAGCTGATTCACAGCTTCTTATAAGCTCGCTGATCTGAAAACACCGAAGAGGTTTAAACGGTTCAACTTGCAAATCAGAATTTAAAAACCTGTCAAATGCTTAGACTTATTTAGATTCCTTTCTATTATCAGGTTTCAGAAAAGGGCACTTTTTTACTCTCGGTAGGGAGCGTTGGATCGCAAAGGCAATCAGGGTTTTGCTTTGGTTCTTAGTCCTTTGTCTTTTGCTGCTCTATCAGCGAGAGGGATCGGTGAGTGACACACATGTATTTATTTTTTTTTGTCTTTAGTAAGTCGCCATGCGTGTTCCCGATCGCGCATGGATTGGGAGTGCGGGAATTCTGTGGCTGGCTCTGGTCTTGTGTCTTTTCTACCAGACGTGGGTTTCTGGCGACTGTTAATGCTGTCAGCGTCGATGCCACATTTGCCCCAAGAGGGCCCCCTCCCAGCCTCCTGTGGTGCTGTCCTCACCCAGGAGAGGCGGAACCCTGACCCGTCTCTTTTGTGTTGCCATCATGTTGTGTCATGTTGTGTCATAGTACGGTGAGAGCCTTTGTGATCATGGAGCCCCGGCTGCATGCCACTGCCCTAGAAGCAAGGAAGACTGAAGACCAGACGATGTGCAGCCACCCACCAGCACCTTTCATTAGATTAGCACCCTCAGTAGCAATTCCATGGAATTGCCACCAAAACCCAGTCAGCAGAAATTCCCCAAACACAGACGGGGTCGAGATGCCGGGTGGCCAAACAAAATGGCAAGGGCCCACTACTCCAGCTAAGCTGGATGGACGGTGTGAGCTGGGACTCCGGGCCCAGCAGAGAGGAAGGAACTAATCTTTACTGGGTGCTCGCCGTGTGTCAGACGAGAACAAGGCACCCGTCTTACTTAAAGCACCACAGACCTTTGAGCAGTGACATTTCAAGGCCTTGCAGGTGGGAAGTGACTGAGCCAAGATTTGAAACAAAGTCTATCGGAGGCTGGCTGTCCATATTCTTTTCAACAAATAGTTTTGTGTTTTTGTTTTTTTACCAAATGGTAATTAGAGAATGGGGCGGAAACTGATAGAACCACCTAGAAGAGAAGCCAGGCCGGACTCTACTTGTGAGTTCTAAGGTAAAATGGATTGGAGAGGGAGACGGCTATGGCACACTGACACCGGGGGACCAGGACACTTGTAGCCATGGGGCCCCAGGGATGGCGAAACAAAGACCAAGTGTGTAAACTCGGTTTTAATGAGGAGAAATTCCAAGTAGGATTTCTCCATTATGGCTGCAGATCTTTCCAACTGAAAGGGGGGCAAGGGCTTCAAGGCACTTCAGTTTGAAACCCTTTAATAGTTTGAATCTCTTCTCTCTGGCCCTCGCTAATTGTTTATTATATTTCCTTTTATAAAGCTCTTCCCGGTTTTCTGAGATCAGAGACCGTGCTTGGCCAATACAATAACTTTCGCGGCAAGTTTCGCTGATCTGATCAGATCAGATCACAGTGTGAAGGAAAATACTGTAGCTGTGGTCCACCAGGGGACCCCAGCCTCGTGGTGGGAGCGAGCAGAGAGCAGGGGGCTCGGGTCCATGCTGGTACATCGTACAGTTGAAGCCGCATTCAGACGTGAGCGGCGAAAGCGATTTTATTATGAAACAGCAAATAGAAGAAAATATAAATACCAACCCATGCTTTTATCTATGGCAACGCTGTGGGGTGGGGCTTGGATGAAGCTGAGATAGTCCACATCTGCCACTTGGCTTGATTCAACCGACCGTGTGCTCGAAACACACAGGAAATGTTGGAAAGCTTGTTTTCTTGTAATAAAAGTGACATCTTCTCTTTGTAGAATCACCTGGTAGTTTCGGCGTTATATATGTTACTTGGAGTTTTAAAATCGTGGGTTTTCAACCTGAATTTTGGATATAAAGTTTTTTTTGCTTTTTGGTTTCTTCCTTTCCTTCCTTCCTTCCTTCCTCTCTCTCTCTCCTCCCCCCTTCTTTCTGATAAAAATAATCTTTCAAAAAATTGGTTTTAATTTTAGGGAGAGAGAGAGAGAGTGAGAAAGGGAGGAGAGCAGAGGGAGAGAGAGAGAATCCCAAGCAGGCTCCAGGCTCAGCACAGAGCCCGATGCAAGGCTCAATGCCATGACCCTGGGATCATGACCTGAGCCGAAATGAAGAGTCAGACGCTCAACCAATTGAGCCACCCAGGAGCCCCTAAAAATATTCTTTTAAGGCTCATTTGCCTAATTAGGGCTGCCAGGTGTCTCAGTCAGTTAAGCGTCTGACTCTTGGTTTCAGCTTAGGTCATGATCTCATGGTTTGTGAGTTCAAGCCCTCCATCAGGCTCTGCGCTGACAATGTGGAGCCTACTTGGGATTCTCTCTCTCTCTCTCTCTCTCTCTCTCTCTCTCTCTATCTATCTCTTCCCCCCCCGCCCCTCCCCTGCTCACTTTCTCTCTCTCAAAATAAATTAAACCCTCATTAAAAAAAAACCCCTCATTTGCACATGGAACATTCTCCAGAACAGATCACATACTGGGACACAAATCAGCCCTCAGCCAGTACAAAACGATTGAGATCATACCGTGCATATTTTCAGACCACAACGCTATGAAACTCAAAATCAACCACAGAAGGACAACAAATACTTGGAGACTAAAGAACATCCTACTAAAGAATGAATGGGCTAACCAAGACATTAAAGAGGAAATTAAAAAGTACATTGAATCCAATGAAAATGATAACACCACAGCCCAAAACCTCTGGGACGTAGCAAAGGCAGTCATAAGAGGGAAGTATATAGCAATCCAGGCCTTCCTAAAGAAGGGAAGAAAGGTTTCAGATACACAATCTAACCTTACACCTTAAAGAGCTGGAAAAAGAACAGCAAATAACACCCCAAACCAGCAGAAGACAGGGAATAATAAAGATTAGAGCAGAAAATAATGCTATTGAAACGAAAAAAACAGTAGAACAGATCAACGAAACCAGAAGCTGGTTCTTTGAAAGAATTAACAAAATTAATAAAACACCAGCCAGTATGATCAAAAAGAAAAAGGAAAGGACCCAAATAATTAAAATCAAGAATGAAAGAGGAGAGATCACAACCAACACAGCAGAAATACAAACAATAATAAGAGAATATTATGAGTAATTATACACCAATAAAATGGGCAATCTGGAAAAAATAAACAAATTCCTAGAAACATATACACTACCAAGACTGAAACAGGAAGAAATAGAAAATTTGAACAGACCCATAACCAGCAAAGAAATCAAATTAGTAATAAAAAATCTCCCAAAACACAAGAGTCCAGGGCCAGATGGCTTTCCAGGGGAATTCTACCAAACATATAAAGAAGAGTTAACACCTATTCTTTTGAAGCTGTTCCAAAAAATAAAAATGGAAGGAAAACTTCCAGACTCATTCTATGAAGCCAGCATTACCTTGATTCCAAAAGCAGACAGAGACCCAACTAAAAAGGAGAACTATAGACTGATTTCCCTGATGAACATGGATGCAAAAATCCTCAACAAGATATTAGCCAACAAGATCCAACAATATTAAAAAATTATTCACCACGACCAAGTGGGATTTATACCTGGGATGCAGGGCCGGTTCAATATCCACAAAACAATTAACGTGATTCATCACATCAATAAAAGAAAGGACAAGAACCACATGATCCTCTCAATAGATGCAGAGAAAGCATTTGACAAAATATAGCATCTTTTCTTGATAAAAACCCTCAAGAAAGTAGGGCTAGAAGGATCATACCTCAAGATCATAAAAGCCATCTATGAAAGAACCAACATGAATACTTCCCCACACTTCGGTGGGGAAAAACTGAGAGCTTTCCCCCTAAGGTCAGGAACAAGACAGGGATGTCCACTCTGGCCACTCTTATTCAACATAGTATTGGAAGTCTTAGCCTCTGCAGTCAGACAACACAAAGAAATAAAAAGCATCCAAATCGTCCAGGAGGGGGTCAAACTTTCACTCTTTGCATATGACATGATACTCTATATGGAAAACCCTAAAGATTCCACCAAAAAACTGCTAGAACTGATCCATGAATTCAGCAAAGTCGCAGGATATAAAATCAATGCACAGAAAATGGTTGCATTCCTATACACCAACAATGAAGCCACAGAAAGGGAAATCAAGGAATCGATCCCAATTACAACTACACCAAAATCCATAAAATATCTAGGAATAAACCTAACCAAAGAGGTGAAAAATCTATACACTGAAAACTATAGAAAGCTTATGAAAGAAATTGAAGAAGACACAAAAAAATGGAAAAAGATTCCATGCTCCCGGATAGGAAGAACGAACATTGTTAAAATGCCGATACTACCCAAAGCAATCTACATATTCAGTGCCATCCCTATCAAAATAACACCAGCATTCTTCACAGAGCTAGAACAAACAATCCTAAAATTTGCATGGAACTAGAAAAGACCCTGAATAGCCAAAGCGATCTTGAAAAGAAAACCAAACCTGGAAGCATCACAATCTTGGACTTCAAGCTGTATTACAAAGCTGTAATCATCAAGACAGTATGGTATTGGCACAAAAGCAGACACTCAGATCAGTGGAACAGAATAGAGAACCCAGAAATGGACCCACAAACGTATGGCCAACTAATCTTTGACAAACCAGGAAAGAATATCCAATGGAATAAAGACAGTCTCTTCAGCAAGTGGTGCTGGGAAAACTGGGCAGCGACGGGCAGAAGAATGAACCTGGACCACTTTCTTACACTATACGCAAAATAAACTCAAAATGGATGAAAGACCTAAACATAAGACAGGAAGCCAACAAAATCCTAGAGGAGAAAGCAGGTAAAAACCTCTTTGACCTCGGCCACAGAAACTTCTTCCTCAACACGTCTCCGGAGGCAAGGGAAACAAAAGCAAAATTGAACTATTGGGACCTCATCAAGATAAAAAGCTTCTGCACAGCAAAGGAAACAGTCAGAAAAACTAAAAGGCAACTGATGGAATGGGAGAAGATATTTGCAAGTGACATATCAGATAAAGGGTTAGTATCCAAAATCTATAAAGAACTTATCAAACTCAACACTCAAAAACCAAATAATCCAGTGAAGAAATGGGCAAAAGACATGAATAGACACTTCTCCAAAGAAGACATCCAGATGGCTAACAGACACATGAAAAAAATGCTCAACATCACTCATCATCAGGGAAATTCAAATCAAAACCACGATGAGATAGCACCTCACACCAGTCAGAATGACTAACAACTCAGGCAACAGCAGATGTTGGCGAGGATGAGGAGAAAGAGGCTCTCTCTTGCCCTGCTGGTGGGAATGCAAACTGGTGCAGCCACTCTGGAAAACAGTATGGAGGGTCCTCAAAAAATTAAAAAGAGAACCACCCTATGACCCAGCAATTGCACTACTAGGTATTTATCCGAGGGATACAGGTATACGTTTTCGAAGGGGCACATGCACCCCAATGTTTATAGTAGCACTATCGACGATAGCCAAAGTATGTAAAGAGCCCAAATGTCCATCGATGGATGAATGGGTAAAGAAGATGTGGTATACACACACACACACACACACACACACACACACACACAAAATGGAGTATTACTCAGCAATCAAAAAGAATGACATCTTGCCGTTTGCAACTACATGGATGAAACTAGAGGGTATTATGCTAAGTGAAATTAGTCAGAGAAAGACAGATATCATAGGACTTCACTCATATGAGGACTTTAAGACACAGAACAGATAAGCATAAGGGAAGGGAAGCAAAAATAATATAAAAACAGGGAGGGGACAAAACAGAAGAGACTCTTAAATATGGAGAACCGACAGAGGGTTGCTGGAGGGGTTGTGGGAGGGGGGATGGGCTAAGGGGGTAAGGGGCACTAAGGAATCTACTCCTGAAATCATTGTTGCACTGTATGCTAACTAACTTGGATGTAAATTAAAAAAAAATAATGACTTAATTAAAAACAAAAACCAAAAAAACCAAAAACCTCATTTGCTGGGGCGCCTGGGTGGTTCAGTCGGTTACACGTCTGACTTCCGCTCAAGTCATGATCTTGAGGTTCCTGGGTTCCAGCCCTGCATCAGGTTCTGTGCTGACAGCTCAGAGCCTGGAGCCTGCTTCCGGATTCTGTGTCTCCCTCTCTCTCCACCCCTCCCTTGCTTGTGCTCTGTCTCTCTCTGTCTCTCAAGAATAAATAAACATTTAAAAAAGTAAAAAAAAAAAACAACACTCATTTGCCTAACTGGAAATTTTTGACCAGGTTCAGATTAGCATAGTCCGTGATGCTTATGTCAAAGTTAAATGTCTCAGAATCAGAATCTCACATGTAAATAGCTCTGGTACAAACGATGTTATATGTTCTGTGAAACCAGACAAAAAAGTCAGTATCGTTTTTGTCAAATAGCTCATAGGTTGAAGCTTTAAAGATAATAGACACACAAACAAGCCTGGAGTTGGGTTAGGGGACCATGGTGGTGTTAAGGAAACGCTTTCTTTTTAGTCTTTTGCACCCGACTCATATTTGCACGCATCCAGACTTGGGGGGAAATGCCTATCAGACAGTAGAAAACTGCGAAGTGCAGGGGGGCCTGGGGGAGGGCAGGCGTTAGCATAGCTGGTGGATCCGGGATGCCGGCTTAGTCTCATGCATCCGAGAGGTGGTCACACACACCCTGTGCCTAAAAGGAAGGAGGGACAGAGGGAAGTAGGTAAAGGAAGGCTGCCGTCCGCTGAGAACAGGGCAGAGGGGACTTGGCAACCAACGGCAGTGCTGCAAAGCCTAGCTGGAATCGGAGTGGGTCGTCAAGGTCAACGTTAACACGTTGATACACAGCCTTCACCTCTTCGTTTTATTGGAAATGTAGCGGTAATTCCTTGCTCTGGGGTCAGGTGCGGGACACGGCAGAGCCAGCCTGTGTCTCCGGTTTTGAGGTCTGTGGCCCATCCTTGGGAATGGTGCAGATCTTCCCTCGGGGACGTTGGCTGCCTGAGCCGAGGCTGTAGGTGGCTCGTGTAGACGCTGAGAGAGAAGGCAGTTCTGTGACTTCTCTTGTTACTCCTTAGTTGTAGGGACGCGGTCACTCACCCTGAGGGTCATGGAGCGGCAACGCTGGTCTCCGTGGGAATGTTACACTCTAACTGAACGGAAGAAGAAGCGGAAAATAACCTAAAACTGAAAAGCACACGTTGGGGGGCGGGGTAATGAGTAAGCGCGGGGCCGCGTATTCTTAAATGTCGCATGTTTCTAGCACCGCGGTTTTCGGAGCACGTGAGGCTGCCACATGAGACCACTGGCCACTCTCCCCTCGAGTCACGTAGATGCGAGGTGCGAGGGCACATCCGCACACGTGCTCGAACTTCTTTCACAAAAGCGGCTCGTGAGTCGTCGTTTGTGTGCTGGCCGTTGGGTCAGCCTTCCTGCATTCACTCTAGGATGAACCTTCTCAAGATGTCTTGTGCCTGGATATAATCCGGGCAGCTTGAGCGACGTGGGACTTCTCCAGCATCAACCCCAGAGCGGCTGCCCCATGAGCCAGCGGTGGAGCCCAGGAATCTGCATTTTACCAAGCCTTCCCCATCGCTTCTGACCCAAGCGCTCGGAGAACCCCACTTAGAGTCTGGGAATGTACAGTAAAATAATAGTTCTTCAGAGGTCTACTGTTTGTTTATTTAAAAAAAAATACATTAGGGGCGCCTAGGTGGCTCAGTTGGTTAAGTGTCCCACTCCTGCTCAGGTCGTGATCTCACGGTTTGAGCCCTGCGTCGGGCTCTGTGCTGTGAGCCTGGAGCCTGCTTCCGATTCTGTGTCTCCCTGTTTCTCTGCCCCTCCCCTGCTCATGCTCTGTCTCTCGCTCGCTCAAAAATAAATAAACATCTATAAAAAAAAATTGTTTCAAGTTTTTATTTAAGTAATCTCTACAGCCAATGTAGGGCTTGAACTCATGACCCCAAGGTCAAGAGTCGCAGGCTGTCCGCACTGAGCCACCCAGGCGCCCCATCTACTGTTTGTTTAGATCACAAGTTCAAAGCTTTAACAACAGTTTGACGGTTGGGTAGGATGATGCAAATGTGGTTATTAAAAGATACACATAAATATGTCTTCAACTCGGGTGAGTTCATAGTGAAGACCTTTTGCGTTGTGTGCCTGGGTTAATCATGCCAATCATGGTTCAGCTGAATGGAACAAACAAACTCATTAGATCCCATGTACCTATTTTTGGGGTTGGCAAGGTCCTTTCTCTTCTTCAGCTTTACGTTCATAGATAGATGCCAAGAGCCTAGCTGAACTTTTTCCACGTGCCCTTTTGCTCAGTGGCATGGTACTCCTCTGCTCGACCTGAGCTGCCTCACCATGGACATTTGCTTAGGCAATGACACGTGTGGGGCACAAGAGAGCGGGTGCTTACGTGATGACGCCTTACCCTTTCCCCCCTTCCAGTTTTACCGAGATGTAATTGACGTAGAACATTTTGCATGTTTAAGGCAGACCACATAATGACTTGGTAACTTATGAAATAATGACTACCAGTTGAATTAACTTATCATTAACACCTAATTACAATTTTTTTCTTGTAATCAGAACTTTTAAGATCCACTATCTTAGCAGCTGTCAAATAATGTTTTTTTTTTTAAAGAAATCAAACACTACGACAACTTCTCCCATTTCAGGAGGAGGGGCCCTTGAAGTTTGAGAGATTTGGGCAATCACTTCTCTACTCAGGGAGAAAAGAACGCTCCAGCTCCCAGATTCTGGGCCTTGGTTGTGCGATGGCTACAAAAATACATCCGTGTACATGAACACACGTTTACCTGAGTTCACATCACACATGTGTGCACACAAGAGTGTCGGGTTCACTGGCAATTTCCAGACTGGAATCCATGGTTGTTAGCTTG
This sequence comes from Neofelis nebulosa, assembly GCF_028018385.1. Lineage (NCBI taxonomy): Eukaryota > Metazoa > Chordata > Mammalia > Carnivora > Felidae > Neofelis > Neofelis nebulosa. The sequence continues at coordinate 239,252,354 of NC_080782.1, forward strand.
GAGAAAAAGAGCACGCTTCCCTGGAGGATAAAGCCCTCTGCGAATTATGTCTCTTGTAACTTTAAGTGGGGGAATTTTTTTGTTTATAGACTTCTGCCAGAGGGAAAGGACAGAACACTGGGCAAGAACAACTCATAGCGAAAGGTCACATTTTTGTAATTCTGTGCTGATTCATCACACATTGAGATCTTCTAATAAATGCCCTTCCTGACAAAAATGGAAAGGACAGTAAGTGGAACAGATGAAATCACCCTCAAGACAAAGGTTATGAGAATGACAAATTTCTCATCCTTGAAAACGTGGTTGTTTTTCCCTCCATTTTGATGGCGAATATAGGTTTATGCTGGTAGAGCATTTTACGTTGCACAGAGTGCTTCGGTGTGAGGTAGGCAGGGTGAGTATTGCTATTTCTATGTTTTGTCTTGTAGCAAAACTAAGGCACTGACAGTGGAGGGCAGGCCTGGCCTTGTGACTGTTGGGGGATCCTGGGCTGACTTGCTGTCCCAGAGGCACCGCCTGGCCAGCCTAGTGGGTCTCTGCTGCCTTTTACAAGCCAAAATCTCGGGGCGCCTGGGTGGCTCAGTCCGTTAAGCGTCCGACTTCGACTCAGGTCATGATCTCACGGTTCATGGGTTCAAGCCCCACGTTGGGGTCTGTGCCGACAGCTCGGAGCCTGGAGCCCGCTTCGGATTCTGTGTCTCCTTCTCTCTGCCCCTCCCCCACTGGCACTCTGCCTCTCTCTCTAAAATAAATAAAAGTTAAAAAAAACCACCAGAATCTCTCTTTCTTTCTGTTTTCTTTTGTTTTGTTTTGTTTTGTTTTTCTTGGAACTTGTTCTCAAAAAATAAAATCCAGGGCTGTTTTGTTTGTAAAAATTTCCCTCCTCAAATGACACTCTTTTTAAAAAAAGATTTTATTTTGGAGGTATCCGGGCGGCTCAGTCAGTTAAGCGTCCAACTCTGGATTTTGGCTCAGGGCATGATGTCACGGTTCGTGAGTTTGAGCCCTGCCTTGGCCTCCTGGTTCTGACAGCACAGCAGACCCTGTTTGGGATTCTCCCTCCCTATCTCTCTTTCTGCCCCTTCCCCGCTCACACTCTCCTCTCTCTCTCTCTCAAAATAAATAAATAAACTTAAACATATATTTTATTTTTAAGTAATCTGTGCACCCAATGCAGGACTCAGACTCACAGCCCTGCGATTAAGAGCCTCACGCTCCACTGACTGAGCTAGCCAGGTGCCCCTAAAATGACACTTCTTTCTTTCTTTTTATTTATTTATTTATTTATTTATTTTTGGGACAGAGAGAGACAGAGCATGAACGGGGGAGGGGCAGAGAGAGAGGGAGACACAGAATCGGAAACAGGCTCCAGACTCCGAGCCATCAGCCCAGAGCCCGACGCGGGGCTCGAACTCACGGACCGCGAGATCGTGACCTGGCTGAAGTCGGACGCTTAACCGACTGCGCCACCCAGGCGCCCCTAAAATGACACTTCTTAATGGCACTTTATTTCTACATATGATTTGTATCACTCATTATCAAACCTTTTGTGTAAGTTTCTTAGGCATGCCTCTTGGAAATCTGCATCTGGAAAATTGTCGTCTTTGTATAACTGATTTCTTTCTTTCTATTGATCAGATTAGGAGATTGATGTACTTGTTTTCCAGAAAGCTTAGAGTTCAGTGATTTGATTTTAATGTTCAGTGATGGCCTTTGTATTACCCTAAATTAGCTTCTTCCCCTTTTTTGAGGTTTTAAGTTGTGTATTTCAGCTTTATTTTCTATGCACCTTTTATTATGAGCCAAAGCTTCTTGGAAATAGGCAGGGTGTGTGTATACATTTTGAATAAACACTTTTTGATCTGAGTTTAATTTGCTATAAAGTAAAAAACATCGAATGCCCTGAATAAACTTGCAATACTATTAAATGGAATTGGGTGGGTCGTATAATACATTTTTTTTTATCAGGACAAATACTTTAAGAACAGATCTTGCAGTGGAAGACATTTAGTGTCCAAAACAACACTATGAACACTACCACGGCAAGTGACAAAGGGTACTGAAAGAAAACCAATGTGCAAAGGAAGCCGAGAGGTTAGATGGAGGAATGCTAAAGTTTAATTTCAGTTTGAATTATCTCCAAGCAATCCATATGAAATATCTTGAAGGAAGGAAAAGAAATCTGCACCCAGGGCTCTGTGATCTGTGCTGGCTCCAGGCCGTGAGTTTCAGGGGGCTGCCCTCTGGATCCGACAGCCCGTAGGATCTTAGCAGATCAGCCACTTAGCAGGTGTGTGGTGCTGGGGACAAACTGATCCTTCTCAGAGCCTCCCTTTGCTAATCTGCAAAATGAGAATATATCATAATACCCACCTCGTCGGGCAGTGCTGACGATTTGGCAAAGTGACTCACGAGAAGGAATTCCTACAGTGCTTCTCCTTGAAATTTGAATTTTACCCTGTAAAAAAGGGCAAAGTGTGACGCTTTCATAATAAATCCTGTGTAGAGCCCTGTATTAGATTCTTTCAAAAAATGTTTGTGTATCCCACAGAGAGGTTCACAGGCACTTAAGGGTACAGGCAGCCGCTGGGATTTTCACAAAGCGAACACACTCACGTACTAGCACTTAGATTAAGAAACAGCCCCCAGATACCCTCCTCCCGTCCCCTCTTATCACTGTTCTTCCCTGAGATGGCTTTCCTCCGCTGTCTATACTTCTGATACTGTAGGCGCGTGTTGATTATTTTGGAGTTTTATACAAATGGAGTTCTCTAGTGTTGCCTCTTCTCTGTCTGGCTTCTTTCATTCAACACAATGTTGGCAAGATTCCTCCATGACCTGCGTGAAGCTATATCGTTTGTTTACTTTTGTGGCTGTATAGACGTGATGCCAGAGTTTACTTAGTAATTTTACTGTTGATGGAATTCAGGGCCTCCAGTTTGAGGGCGTTACGGACGAAGCTGCCATGAGCATAGTCTTACAGTAGTGAGGTTTGCGGATACCTCTGTGGGATGTGTACCTGGGGATGCCCTTCCGAATGGAGGCTGTGAACACTGACCAGCTTCAAGGAGTCCCATCAGATGTCCAGAGTGGTGGTGCTGATGTATATCCCCTGACAGTTCCGCTTCATCCTGATCAACACTTGGCATTGTCCGTCTGTTTCATTTTGGTGCTCCCACTTACATGGGCAGCGTAGTAATAGCTCATTCTGCTCTGCCTTTGTAGTTCCCAGGTGACTCATGCTTCCGTTGCCTTGTTAACAATACCTTCTAGTTTTGAGATAAGATACTGATATGAGAAGTAACGTGGATCGTGGATCGAAACATAAAGCAAAAGCCATTAGAGCTATAAACGACTTGGTAAGTACAAATATAATAAATGCTTTTAACTATTTTTTTAAATGCTTATTTGTTTTTGAGCGAGAGAGCGAGCAGGGGAGGGGCAGAGCGAGGGGGACAGAGGATCCAAAGCAGGGCTCCCCCTGACAGCAAAGAGCTCTTCCTGGGGCTCAGACTCACCAACCGTGAGATTATGACCTGAACCAAGGTCGGACGCTTAACAGACTGAGCCACCCAGGGGCCTCTGATTTTAAATATTTTTATTTCACAGTTCAGCAGATCAAGTACACTTGAAATAACCAGGGAGAAGTAGGATCTGTATGCATTCTTAATCTCCTGTCCATGACGAAATTCGCATCCTACAAGTAGAGAACATATAGTTTTTCCTTCCTCTTTGTCCTTTAACACTTACAAAATTCAGTTTGGTACTTGAGGAAGAAGGGCATTTCAAGTGATTCAAGAAAGTAGAGATTTTACCATCAATTTCAAGTTATCTAGCAAGTTTAAAACCAGGAGCTCTTAGGGGCGCCTGGTTGATTCAGTCAGAAGAACATGCAGCTCTCGATCTCAGGGTTGTGAGTTTGAGCCCCACATTGGATGTAGAGACTACTTAAAAAAAAAAAAAAAGGAGACCTTATGCCAAGCCTGTGGGGTCCAGGAATTGTTGTATTTAGAGGAAATAGTCTTTAATACCTTTTCTCTAGAGAAGGAATTTTTTAACTTTTATTTTTTTAAAGGATTATTTATTTTTGAGAGAGAGAGAGCATAAGCCGGGCAGGGACAGAGAGAGAGGGGGACAGAAGCTCTGAAGTGGGCTCTGAGCTGACAGCAGTGAGCCCAATGCGGGGCTTGAACTCGTGAGCCATGAGATCATGACCTGAGCCGAAGTCAGACGCTCAACCGGCCGAGCCACCCAGGTGCCCCTAGAGAAGGAATTTCTAACACACAGGTTAGAATTCACCTTAAGAAACTGGAAGAAAAAATAACCCAAAAATCCTCAAGGGACCTAGCAAAAGGAAATCAAGCTAATAATAATAATAATAATAATAATAATAATAATAATAATAATAAGTTGAGAGTAATGTGTAGACCCGAGGACTATTAAATCTTTGGCTACGTGAATTCAGTATTAGGGGTCAGAAATGTCTGAATTCTAACCTGGACCAGATGAGGGGCTAAAAACAAACCTATCACTTCTCTGGTTACTTAGTTTCCTTCACTATAACATAATAATAGCACCAGTGATAATAATAATTCCTAAGGCAGCGTAAATGGTCATAGTAGGTATTAAAAATGTCATATTGTCACAGTGCAATTTAGGCAGTATAGATTTCCTCCACATATCTGGTATGGTGCTAACTTCTGTATACCAAAGACTCAAAACTGATGTCGCAGGGAGAGCCGAAGTCCAAGGAGGCCTTTGTGCCACGTGTTAAATACTCTGAAGAAAGCGCCTAACGTACATTTACTGTGGGGCCACCACAGCTCTCTGCAAGCCAAGGAAAGACAAGTCTGATTATTTTCATTTGCGGATGGTTTCAGATTCTTTGAGCCACCTGTATATGTCATAGACTGATATTAACCATGAGTTTGTGAGAAATTGTTATAACGTTACTTGTGTATAGAAGATACTAGAAGACAGGTAGAAAGTTGATCTTAGCGGGTAGGAGAAGATTTCAATCTTCCCTGTACTCCTAGCTCCATGAAATCTGATAACGCTGACCGCTGATAACCAGTCAGTTTCCCAGAGCCAAATTAACCTGCTTGACTGGTCCTCCCAGGAAACCAAACATCCTTGTTACAAGAAAAGAATGTTCAAACAAACAAACAAACAAACAAACAAACAAACAACACACACATAGAACAAAACACACACAGAATAGTTGATGTGCCTTATTTTTCCCAGGATCTGAGGCTGGCTCAGACCATGTACTGTCGCTCAGGGGCCGCTTTCCCCAAGTCTGGCGACAGCCAGCCAAGGGGGAAGGGGAGCCGGTGGTGGCGTCCAGCCAGAGCAGCTCCCGGGCCACACAAGGGCCCCCGGGCTGGGTCTCAGCCTCGGGCAATAGTCCACACGAGGTGAAATCGTTTTTCGTGCTGTGTCTCTGCCAGAAGACTGGCTGAGACGGTGATGTGTTTTTCTAATGTTACGTGAAACTCGCCTCTGTCCTCCTGCTTCAAAGTTAGGACTCCTTGCAATGTTGACGACCACCGTCTGTAGAGTACCGGGCTGCACAGCGGGGCTCTACGGACACATGGACGGACACATGTATTGCCCACATCTGTGTTAGTTTGCACAACACTCAGAAATGAAATCAAAGGGGAAGCCTGAACTGGTGCTGCCGTGATGTCCTGGGAGGTCTACCCACTTCTCAGAAACGTGCCGTTTATACTGTTGTCCTAAAACATCTAAGTTGTGTTACTTGAGGGTTTTGTCCGTCACCTTCTTACGGGCATGTGTGCTCTGAGTTAAGCTGTGTTCTAGACCCGGATCTGCCGTTGGTTAGGTGGGAAGCTGTGGGAGGCCTCTTCTCTTCTCTTCTCTTCTTTCTCTTCTCTTCTCTTCTCTTCTCTTCTCTTCTCTTCTCTTCTCTTCTCTTCTCTTCTCTTCTCTTCTCTTCTCTTCTCTTCTCTTCTCTTCTCTTCTCTTCTCTTCTCTTCTCTTCTCTTCTCTTCTCTTCTCTTCTCTTCTCTTCTCTTCTCTTCTCTTCTCTTCTCTTCTCTTCTCTTCTCTTCTCTTCTCTCTCTCTTCTCTCTCTCCTCTCCTCTCCTCTCCCTCTCCTCTCCTCTCCTCTCCTCTCCTCTCTCTCTCCTCTTCTCTCTCTCTTCTCTTCTCTTCTCTTCTCTTCTCTTCTCTTCTCTCTCTTTCTCTTCTCTTCTCTCTCTTCTTTCTCTTCTCTTCTCTCTCTTCTTTCTCTTCTCTTCTCTTCTCTTCTCTTCTCTCTCTTCTCTTCTCTCTCTTCTCTTCTCTTCTCTTCTCTTCTCTTCTCTTCTCTTCTCTCTCTTCTCTTCTCTCTCTTCTCTTCTCTTCTCTTCTCTTCTCTTCTCTTCTCTTCTCTTCTCTTCTCTCTCTTCTCTTCTCTCTCTTCTCTTCTCTTTCTCTTCTCTTCTCTTCTCTTCTCTTCTCTTCTCTTCTCTTCTCTTCTCTCCTCTCCTCTCCTCTCCTCTCCTCTCCTCTCCTCTCCTCTTCTCTTCTCTTCTCTTCTCTCTCTTCTCTTCTCTCTTCTCTTCTCTTCTCTTCTCTTCTCTTCTCTTCTCTTCTCTTCTCTCTCTTCTCTTCTCTTCTCTTCTCTTCTCTTCTCTTCTCTTCTCTCTCTTCTTTCTCTTCTTCTCTCTTCTCTTCTCTTCTCTTCTCTTCTCTTCTTCTCTTCTCTTCTCTCTCTTCTCTTCTTTCTCTTCTCTTCTCTTCTCTTCTCTTCTCTTCCTTCTCTTCTCTCTCTTCTCTTCTCTTCTCTCTTCTCTTCTCTTCTCTTCTCTCTCTTCTTTCTCTTCTCTTCTCTTCTCTTCTCTCTCTTCTCTTCTCTTCTCTTCTCTTCTCTTCTCTTTCTTCACTTCTTCTCTCTTCTCTTCTCTTCTCTCTCTCTTCTCTCTCTTCTCTTCTCTTCTCTCTCTTTCTCTTCTTCTCTTCTCTTCTCTCTCTTTCTCTCTCTTCTCTTCTCTTCTTCTCTCTCTTCTCTTCTCTTCTCTTCTCTTCTCTTCTCTTCTCTTCTCTTCATTCTCTTCTCTTCTCTCTCTTCTTTCTCTTCTCTTCTTCTCTTCTCTCTCTTCTCTCTTCTCTTCTCTTCGTGCCCTGAACATACGTGGAAGGATAGAGTATGTGACCTCTAAGTGAGCCCTCCCGGTGCTAACTTCTTAGATTCTCGGAGACTTCAGCTCGCCGTCCTGTCTCTCCACACAGCACGTGCCTTGTTGCAGGGTCCTTGTGATCTGCCATGAGGATGTGAATGGCAGCAAGTGATTTCCAATCCCTGTGGACGGATTGTGCCTGTGGTCATCTGAGTCGCCCGTCTTTGTCTTGACATTTTAGGTGAACGACATTACGCCTGGGGCTGGAGGTAGAGCTTCCTCAGAAGCCGGATATTTTCTGTCCTGTTCCTGCCCAGTCCCCTACCCCCACCCTAGCTCTGTCCAGTGGCCTCGCTGACACCTGTCACGACCCCCCTCCCCCACCCCACGGACCACACGAGACACCCCATACGGACTCCCTCAGGGTTTCCAGGCCTGTCACATTCCAGCCATACCCTGGCGACCTTCCTGTGCAGGTTCCGTCCAGCTCCATCAGGTGCAACTGACCTAGTGGTGCCTCAGGCTCGCAGGCCCCTCCCCTCCTGCCAGGGGCTCTTGGAGGATGCCGGGCATGGGATTCTGGGGGAGGCATCGGGGGCACACACGTGTGCAACATAGAAGGTGGGGGGAGGTTAGCCCCAGTGGGATGGTCGGTAGAGGGAAGCGGATGAATAAATGCTGTGTGTCCATTGGTTGAGTCCAGTGGAGCCCAAGGGAGAGAATGGTCCCTTTTGGAGGTGCTTCTGGGACAAGGGAAGCAAGGAAGAGACTCCATAGAGGAAACATTCTGAGGTGAATCCTAAGAGAAGCGGGCCGTGTCGGCTCGGGTCGTGATCTTGGGGTTCGTGAGTTCGAGCCCCACATAGGGCTCTCTGCTGTCCACATGGAACCTGCTTCCGATCCTCTGTTCTCCCCCCTCTCTCTGCCCCTCCCCTACTTGTGCTCTTTCTCTCTGTCTCTCTCAAAATAAATAAACTTAAAACAATAGGAATGATAATAATAAAAAAGATCATGGGGGAAAGAGCCTGCCCATAGTTGGGTAGGCTAGGACCAGAAGGAAGGGCACGGGGGGAGTGCTGCAGTGGACAGACAAGGCAGCAGAGGCACGGGGCCCCAGGAGTTCCCCTGACCTTCTGTGCACAGGCGCCCTCGCTGCCCCTCACCCCCCAGTTAGTCCACCCCTGCAGCAGTCACCTGCATGGGTCACTTCCCCTCCACCCCTGCAGTGGCTGTCCGTGTGGGTCTTCTGCTGTGTCCAGATCTCCTGTCTCCAGCTTTTTCATGCCATCCCTGCTCATCATCAGTTGTGTCGTTTCTTGTGGAAGAACTAAAACCTTCCTCATTGCTGGGGAGAAAGTATGGCTTGGCGTTTTCACAGGAGTCTCTCATTCTGGGCCCTCAGGGCCCCTCGGATCTCTGTTCTTCATGCAATTACACATGGAAGAACGGGAGGGGAAAGCCTGGCTGTAAAGGATCTGGGGGTCTCAGTGGCATAGTTTGATCTTGAAGTGTTAGTTTCTTGATCGTCATGAAGAATTGATCTTAAATTTAAATTCAGAATGGACCAGGTTCATTCGGGTTTGTCTACATTTGGGCATACAGACTTGATATATAATATACATAATACACACACACACACACACACACACATACACACACAGTTGTCTTGGGTCTTGGTTTTGTTGTTACTTTTATTAAAAAAATTTTTTTTAACGTTTATTTTTGAGAAAGAGAGGAAGAAAAAAGTGGGGGAGGGACAGAGAGAGAGCGAGAGAGAAAATCCCAAGCAGGCTCTGCATTGTCAGCGCAAAGCCCAACACGGGGCTTGAACCCACGAACCGTGAGATCATGACCTGAGCCGGAGTCAGACGTTCAACTGACTGAGCCACCCAGGCACCCCTACTTTTTTTTTTAATCTGTTAGAGGAGAAGTAACTAAATGTTCCAGGCAGATTACTGGGACCCTCCAACCACAGACAGCATCTCTGCCCGACTCTCCAGATGAAGACCGGTTTCTGTGTCCGCTGGCCTGATGACAAGGGGAGACGGGAAGTGTAAAAGGATTTTGCTCTGAGGAGCTCCTTGGATACAGTAGCGTGTGATGGAATTTCTCCATAAAAGACACATTTTATACGAAGAGTATAAACCTTCAGGGTCCTGGCCTTGGAGCCCACAGCCTTCCTTCGGGAGGGCCGGCCAGTGTCTGTTCCGTAAGCTTTGCCCTCCTTCCGCCATAGGTTCCTGTATTGCTCACCGCCCTGCCCAGCCTGTCATTGATGACACGTGTCTCCTGTTTTCCATGGAAAATCGTTCCCCTGAGCTTCCTGCAGGGATATTTTGGGACTAAGAACCTTGACTTCGTTTTTTTCTTTTTTCCCCTCTACCTTGCGTAACAGCTCTGATTCCTAACTCTCGAATTTTCTGTCTCCCCTGCTGTTTATTAGTCAATGAAAAGAAGTCTCCTTGGCATCCCGTTTTGGGTTTATAGGACCTATCTGTACCTACTGTGCAAAGTTATTTACCTCTGTGATTTTTAAAAATTTTAGACATAAAGTATCCAGTGTTCAAGAAGCAAGGATATTTTGTTTACTCGCGTTTTATGATCATGAACTGCAGAAAATGGCTTGTGTGAGCTAAGTTTGCGTAGAGTTTCAGAACCAGAGTGCTGCCTGATGTACTTCCTCTGAGCTTGCTTTGACCTGGTTTTCACTTAGACTGGGATGTGAATTTTAACTTCTTTTTCCCTTTCATAAAGCAGTGCTGTGATTGATAAAGGATGAATGATAGCGTTTGGAAAATCACCGCATTTAGATGCAGATACCTAGTGAGCCATAAACCACTGAAGCTCCTCTTACCCACTCACCGTTGCATGGGTGATTTGCCCCGAGTTCCTTCCTGCATATTAATATTCAGGTAGCAATGACCTGTGGGAATTAAGTACTAACACCACCGATCAGAGGTGTGAAATGGGTGAGCCGTTCTAATCCCAGGCTTCAACTTTCTTACCTGGAAATCATGAGGGTGAACTAGCTTGCAACCTGAGCACCCTTCTAGACCTGTCTGGAGTGGGGGTGGCGAATTCAGGATGGTACTTCTGTCTACGGCCACTAGATGTCGATGTTTCTGAGAGACCTGGGGTGTCCCTCGGAGCTCCTGAATCCTGCTGATGGGAGCACTGTGATGCTTTGGTATCATGTTTGTAAGATTTAGGGGCTGGTGACTCAGCCATTGACACTCAGATGAGGATTTTAAGAGACACCAGAACAATCCCTGAGTTTTCCCGATGTCTGTTTGAATCCTGACTGGAAACTGAAACACTTCCAGGAATGGATTATTGTGTGTGCCGTGGAATAGGAATTTATAAGGATTTTCCAAACATAAATGAACCAACAGAGGAAAACTTATTCTGGATTATTTATATGCTCGAGGTGTAGACATCTTTAAAAATGGCAGAGCAGTCACAGGCTTACCCTCTGTGTCCAGCATCTGCCTGGGGCTCCTGCGTATCTTTGCCTGTGCTGGGTCACTCTGGATAATCGGTGCCCTGTGCCGGTGGGCAACCTTGCAAAGGGGAGGCAGAAGCAGGGGGTGGGGGGGCGGGAGATGGAGGAGGATGTGAAGACGCCCACAAAGAATAATGACTTCAAGGACAACACAGCAGGTCCCTCCTACGCCACTTCCAGTGTGGGAAAGTCCGTGGTCCCCACCACAGCTTGTCACAGCAGCCCCCGTGGGGTAGACCACTGGTTCATTTAGCCAGGAAAGGAGGGAAATCATTCAGGGGAGTTTCAAGAGAACTTCAAATCCCTTTGCAGTAATCTTGGATAGGTCAATGTCCAGTTTGGCAAAATGAGCTCCATTCAAGTACGTTTTTAAGTAGGGGGCGTTCTAAGAAGTAACCACCAAGTGGAAATGTCGATGATATGGCCTTAGGAAGATGAGCACACCCAGATGTCATGTTCCAATTTAGTGTTGGGGGGAACTGCATGATAATGTGAGGATCTGAGTACTGATAAATCACCCAATAATGGCATCAACTTCTTGCAGTAGTATGTTCTCTGGCATTTATTTTTTTATTTTATTTATTTTTTAAATTTATTTTGAGAGAGACAGCGAGAGAGAGCAGGGGAGGGGCAAAGAAGAGGGGGGAGAGAGAATCCCAAGCAGGCCCCACACTGTGAGTGCAGAGCCCAACATGGGCCTTGAACTCACAAACCGTGAGATCCTGACCTGAGCTGAAATCAAGAGTCAGACGCCTACCCAACGGAGCCACCCAGGCACTCCTGTTCTCTGGCATTAAAAAAAAAAAAAAAAGTGGGTTTAGCTAGGTTTCTTTAAGAAGGCGGCTATTATGACTAACGTTTTACATTTATTATTCAATCTTTTTTTATGAACAACATAGCACCAGTTGCTGTAATTCAAAATCTATATGGCGAGAAAGCGAATATTGTGCCCTGTCTTACTTTACATAGTCTTTGAGGTTCAGATCAGCAACCCCACAGTGTCTAGCAGTCTGAAAGGGTATCAGACTGTGGTTTACGTGTATATAGTATGAGGCATATGTATTCGTGATAATTCTGTACATTTGTATGATACTCAATTTCGGTTTTGTGGTTCTTAAACTCTCCCCCCACCGCCAGCCCTCTCCTCCTCCTTCAGGGTTACACGTGTTGTGATGTAGCCTTCCCTTCGTTGTTGGTACAGCATCGTCTTCAAGACCACAGACTCAGTCCGAGGGCCTGGGTTCAAAACCTAGCTCTGACCTTTTCTATTATCATAGGCAATTTGGAGAGAAAGCAAGAACCAGCAGGGGAGGGGTAGAGAGAGGGGGTACACAGAGGGTCCGAAACAGACTCGGTGCTGACGGCAGAGAGCCCGACGCGGGACTCAAACTCAAAACCGTGACCTGCACCGAAGTCAGACGCTTAACTGACTGAGCTCCCAGGCAATCACCGTCTGTCCGTCTAAAATGTCTTTATGGCGTGATATCTCAGGCGCCGTGCTGAGCAGCGGGGAGCCAGTGGTAGTGGTAGGAAGGATGCCTGAGAACAAGGGCCCCCACACCTGTCCTCAGGTGCCACTAACCCTTACTAGCCAGGCGGCTCTGGCTAAGTCACTCAACCTCGTGGGGCCTCGGATTTCTCTCTGGTCAAGTAAGAAAGTCAGTCGTCTCAAAATTACTTTCCAACTCTACATATTCTTGGATGTTCTAACACTGAGCCAAGTAGGCTTGTGTGGAAATTCATTTCAGTTGGCGGAGGAGGTTCGTCTGTCCGCACCCACGGATCCAGAACACAGCAACTGCGAGGTGTGAGAGGAATGACCTTGGTGGCATCATATCTTATTATGGAAAGTGGGGTTATTTTGATGCTTGGAATGAAGGGAGATACAAAGATGTCACACAGTAACATCTGTGGTTTGGACAATTTAGGGAGCATATTAACAACAGGTTGCACTGGTGTGAGGAACCGACAGTGGTTGCCAAAGAGAAGCACCCTCGGGCACCTTAGCGAGTCTCTGCAGGGGATGATGGGATAAGGAGAGCGCCTCAACGTTTCACGGATGCTGAAGCAGCCGAATAGAGGAAATCAGTCACTTTTTCACCAAACGAGTAAACAGAGCAAGTGAAACCTAGGAGTGATGAAGGACTAGGGGCGCCTGGGGGGCTCAGTGGGTTGAGCGTCCGACTTCGGCTCAGGTCATGACCTCACGGGTTCGAGCCCCGCGTCGGGCTCTGTGCTGACGGCTCGGAGCCTGGAGCCTGCTTCCGATTCTGTGTCTAGGATCCATGGAGAGATGCTTTGGGAGTTCCGGAGCGGGGCAGGCAGGCAAAGTTTAAGCATCTGGTGAACCCAGTAGACTCGTGTTTGGACTTGCAGAGTCGTGGCAGAATAAACATAACCCTAGATCCGTTATTCGTTTTCCGTACAAGACGCGGGGCGACTGGAACCCTCCTCCGCACTCCCGTGGCACCGCACTCTTCAGCCGAAATGGCACCCTTAACTTGCAGCTCGATGCGGTGTCTCCCTCCAGAATTTCCGCTCCGTGGGTGCCGAGGTGCTATCCCAGGGCTCGTTGCTGTGCTCTCAGCGCCCAGCCCAGTGTCCAACGCACAAGAGGAGAACACGCGTCCGTGTTTGTGTCCCCAGGGAACGGAAAGGCTAGCGTGTGAATTTCAGCAGCCTCGTCTCTGCCCTGTGCCCACCCGGAAGCCCGGTCCCAGTTTCTGGGTGCCCTGGGGGCTTTGCTTCGGGAGAGGAGTGAAGACGTGAATGAGCAAGCTGCTCTGCGTTTGTGACACGATGTCCAACCCGCTCGGGTCACAGGTCTGTCTGACTGTGCTTCGGGGCAAGGAATGGCCATAATGGGCCATAAACTCTATTTCTTCGTTCTCGCGGTCGACCCCATCCCCACCACCTTCTCCCCAACCTCCACCCCTCGGGGCACTAGAGACACAGAGTCCCAGAGCTGGACAGTCGCAGCCTTTTGGATTCTCCACGCCACACGTGTCACTGCTTTCTTTTCCCTTCTCCCCGTGCAGTGACCCTAAACCGAGGCTGCAGTTGGGGTGGGAGAGAAGGTTCACAGCCCGCCCCGCATCCCCAGCCTTGGGGGTCCGAGAGGACCGAGAGGAAGTCAGACTGAGGTCTGCTGCCCCAGATCGCCTTCCTCTGTTTTCCTGTGATCCCAGCCCCTGGGGTGACTGCCAAACCCCACCTTGTCGTATCTTCATTCTGTGGGTGCTGTGGCCAAGGGCCGTAGAATGCAGGAAGGAATGTTCAAGGTCAGATTCAAACTTGGCGAGCTGCTACCCACATAGCAATGTGTGTGCCTCCTATGCCCGATCCTGGACGCACTCCCGTTTCACCACACTCAGTGGCCTCCACACCCCATGCCACATCAGAGGGTGGAATCTTTATATTTGTTTCTCTTTGCATAATCGTGATGCCACATAAGTTGAGTTTTGGCCGGCCACGAAACAAAACCCAGAAAGCTCGCTTTGGATGATATCTTTTCATCTTAAGGGGAAGGCGGGAATCCAAGTGTAGAAAACGGTCTATTGCCCACTACTTACTATTATCGTTTCAATTTCAGATAACGCCAGCAATAGCAAACTCACTGGGCTCCTGGCACTGTTGAAACCTTTTAATCCTAGGAGCCCATTTAACCCTCCCCACAGTGTAATGGGTAGGCAGTTCTAACGTCTCCATGTCGCGGTTGAGGGAAACAAGGCACAAGAGAAGGGCGTGGAACTTCCCACCTAGGTGGCTTTTGTTGTATACGGTATGAAAAACCAGTTCACAAGCTGCAGATCTGCCTCCGTGTCATAAGGGCTACGAGTTGTTTAAAGTAATAATTAATGACCCGAGTAGAGACTCTAGAAAAGAAAATGATCGAGTAACTTTCTTGCTTTGAAACCCCAGGCCTGGAAAATGCCTACCCAATTGTGAAACTCAAATAATTTATTTGTTCCTTATTTTCGTTTGATGAAACGAAGCCAGATCAGTGAAAAATAGCTAATTATTTGGGGAAAGGGTCGAATTGTTCCTTCTCTAATGATTTATGTAGAGGCTTTATAGGTGTTTTTGGTTAAGGTATGAGGCAGCAAAGCTTCCTTTTAAACAAAGTGCCTAGGATATCTCCAACCCCTTGTGCATTATTTTCGAGACCTCCACTAGCCATGCCACTGCAGCTCATAGAGACCCGGGAGCTCTTCAGGACAAGGACTCTCCGATCTGTTTGCTGTTGTAGCCATACCCCCCAGCACCGCGCTCGCTGGGAACATGGGCATCAAGAGAAGTCTGTCTTTGATCCGTCCAGAAAACCATTCTCCTCACGAACACAGCGGCTGTACCGTGCCTTGTTTGCTTGATTGCTGGCCTTCTTCATCACACTTGGATCCTAATAGCTTTTGGCCCTTTCCAAAGGTAGAATTCACCTTCAGAAGATAAGGATTTAGCGCTGCTAAGTGACTTAAACTCACGCTTCACTCTCTGAGGGCTAATTCCCAAAGGAGGAAGAAAGAAACTGTTTCTGAGACTCTATTACATGCAGAGCACAGGTACGTTCCTTTCTGTCGTCTCATTTAATCTTCTCATCAGTTTTGTGACGTTTTATGGCTCTTTTATAATTGGAGGAGCTTGAGGTTCAGAGAGATGAAGTAACTCACCCGAAGGCACACAGCTCAGCTGGTTATGCTTTAGAACCAAGATTTAACTTGGGTGGCTTTGACTCGGAAGCCTACTTTGCACCGCCGTTGCGGCCTTGAGGAGGAGGTCGGGAGATGTTATAAGCAGTAGAGACATCAGTGAAGAGACACATAACCAACGGCAATGCCGGGAAGGACAGCACACTCGTTTCTGTGCAGACGCTAACCGGTCTGGTTACATCTCAGACGGTTTCTTGTGACTCTCGGCAAGTGATTGCTTCGTGCTGATGTTCTTCTAGGAACAGCTGTCAGGACTTCTAGTCCCACGCCCACTTCCTGTGGCCCCAAAGTTCTGGGTACTGACCGCTACCCCGGTGGTTGTGGGTCTGGGTGAGATTGCCATCTTCTGCGAGAAGGCTGAAGGGCAGGGCAGGGCGAGGGAGGGGTTGATCAGGGTGGGGACACTTGGAGCAGGCGATCGCGATGGAATTCTCCCTCTGATGGGGTGACCTTCACCGGGACAGTAAGGGTAGGGGTGAGGGGCTGCGGTGGGCAGAGGGGCCCTGCCTTCCCGCCGCCTCCACCCTCCCCTCCCAGAGGCCCACGTCCTGGTCAGGTCACCTTACTTTCTGGAGGCCTCCTTTCTGATTTGCCAGTCGGAGGGCATTGGGGCAGGTGGCTAAAGAGCTCCAACTCGTAAGTTTCCACCTCCCTCTAGATGTGAGGCCCGAGTGCAGTAAGGGGATCCAGGGCGGAACCGGGACGGGACGTGCACAGTACGGGAGGGTGCGCGTGCACGCGTGGGCGCGTGCACACGTTTGCATGTGTCGTTGCTGTCCCGCCTTCCGCCCCAGAGTCCCTGGTCAGGATGATGTAAAGGCAGAATCAGAGCGTCTACACTTTGATTCTGGATGCATGTTACAATGGAGGCTGTTGCGGACTGCGCGGTAGGTGTTGGCGGCGTTCTGACCCCAGGCGTGGCCCTGCCATCTGACGGCCCAGGGCCCTCCCGCTTCGTTAGCTCCGCCCCCCGAGCCCCGCAGGCCAGGCGACCCCTCCGGCCCCCACCTGGGGGCTCCACGCCAGCAGCCTTGAACCAGTAGGTCTTTGTAGCCACTGTGAGCAGTTCAGTAGGCTGTGCGTGCTTCTTCCAGAGGGGCCAGACCTGTCCAGCTGCCCGTTTCCAGAGACCGCAGTCCCCTCACCAGCAATGGCTTTTGTGTCTTCTGTTTTGGAAGTCTCGGAATCCAAAGACCGACTTTGGCGTCTGCCAATTCACTTTTAAGGCAAAAAAACCAAAAACAACCCCGTCCCGCATACAGCTGCTGCCGAGAGGTCGGGGCCACGCTTGTCTTCGTGGCTGCTGATGGAACTGACGTTCCGGGCAGCCTGCGGCCATCCACGCACATCACACCGCGGGTCTGTCGTGTCACATCAGATGGTGGCACTTCTGCACACTCAGGGTGCCCCTGGCCTGGTGTTGCACTCGGAATCAGGTGCAAAGACCAGGCCGGGACCTCTCAGGGCCTGCCCGCGCTGGCCTTCCCCCCTGCCTCCCCCTTCCCTCCCCTCCCGCTGTCCTCTGGCCCCTCTGTCCTGGAGGCCTCCCTCCACACGCCACGTGGCTGTCATGGCCTCTGCAGGAAGCCTCCTCATCCTGGCACCCCCTGCCCCCTTCAGCTGTCTGCCTGGTGCCATCCTTCACACCGGCCTCTCCTGACCACCTGACCTAAGAGAGCGGCCCCTGCCCCTCTCAGTTCCCTCACCTGCCCGATTCTTCTCACAGCACGTCCCCACCGCCCTATGTCGAGGCCCCTTGAAGGTGCACTCCACACGGCAGGGACTGTGTGGCATTCACGTCTGTATTGTCATTGCCAAGCCACCATCTGGCACAGAGAGCACGCTGAATAAATACACATCAGATGGGTGAGCGAGTTATTGTAATTCTTGACCCGTGCCCACGTTATGAGGCCCTCGGGCCAACCGCCAGCCCCTCCTTTTAACCCCAAGCTGATCTGGGCTTCCCCTCCCCTGCGCCAAGGGCCTCAGCCGACTACACCTCAAACATTTCTGCCCTACCCTCTGGAAATCTCCTTGTGGGAAAACACGCTCCCCTACCTCATCACTACATGTTCCTCTGCCTCCTTGCCTGAACGGAACCCTGGCTGTCAGTCAAGAACACAGCTTCCCTGAAGCCCACTCAAGTAGGGGTGCCTCCTCCCCCCACATCCTCTGTACCCTAGGGTCAGGAAGAAGGGTTGTACCCTACCTCCGCAGCAGCCAGAGTCAGAAACTCAGGCCAGACCTGGTCAGCAGCCGTGGAACCGTGGCCTGGGGAGGAACAGACCCAACCAGGAAGAGGCCTGGGGTTGCCATTTTCAAGATCCTAGGTAAAGCGGCCCCTATTAACCTCCCAAACCTGGTGCTCAGTGGGTCTCTCCCATGCTAGCCTTCCAGGGCTACATTGGAAGCAGATGGGATTGGTTGAACTTCTTTCTCCACCCCCCCCCCCCCCACCGCCACCCCTCCCAGACACTGCTGTCCTTCCCGGACCAAACCTCTGAAGTCTTAATGCTTTTCTCATCTCTGGTCGGAATATAACTCCATTATGACATTCATGAGTAAACACCAGAATCCAGGCAGCGAACACTTGGAAATCCCACCGATCCTGGATCTCTCACTCTTGCTTCATGCTTATTATTTTTGAGTTATAAATACTGTCTGTAAATTGAGAGGGGTTATGATTAGGGTGAATAAGGCTTTATTCATCAAACTTCAAGAGCGTCAAAACTAGGTGGCTCAATAAAAAAGATATAAAGAAACACCTACCCCATATTAAGCCTGAATCTTTGTGTAGGTCACAAATGTAAGTAGATTGGGGAAGGTGACATAAATAAATTCACAGGTAACATCTGTAATAAATATAAAATTAAAAATTCACTAGTATGGGAGGTTAAGGCTAATTTTTCTTTTGAAATTAGCATCAGGGAAGGCAACCACTTGTTTCTTTTTTCAGGGAAAGAATTTGGGGATAGAAAAAGCTGCTGATTTGATCAAATACTGTTTTTGCTTCAACAAATATACTTGCCAGCAACAACTATGTTCTCTATTTAATCATTTATTTTGTTTTTCTTGTCATATTACTAATGCAGTAATTCTTTCTAACATTTGATCATGATCCATGACCAGATGGCACTGGCTGTTGTGAAAGGGAGAATGTTGGGTATGGGTGGGGTGGAGGGACTGCCCCCACCCCAAAAGGTGACCCACAGTTCAATCTCAGGGGTCAAAGAAATGTTCCGAATGGGGTTGCTCTGGGACAACATTCATATCTGCTTGAGATTTTGGGGGGAAGGGTAGAGGGGTCATTCTGTTAGGCAGAGGTGATGTTTGAGGGAGACTTTCCAGATCCAGTATATTTTAATCTAGCTTGGACAGTGTCCCAGATACTGACTGCTTATATAGGGACAGAGCTCAGAAGTGGGGGCCAGAGCGATGACAAGAATGGTCCTAGTGTTGGAGTAAATAGACCATTTAGACTTCATGTTGCAAGTTCCAGGAAATCCAACCAAATTGGGTCACACGATACAGGATATATCTGCTTGGGTAATGCAAATGTCCCGACATAATCAGACTTTATATGTGGCTTAATCAGAGCCACAGCATTCCTCTGGGAGTCTCCTGGTCTGCTCTGTGCTCCTTACATTGACTTCCCTGAGGATGGTGCACTCCTACACCAGCTCTAGGTATCCCATTGAAAGGAAGAGAAGAGAGGATATTCTTTCCTAGAAGTCCACAGTATATGACTTCTTTTTAAAAAAAAATTTTTTTTAACATTTATTCATTTGTGAGAGACAGAGAGAGATAGAGTGAGTGGGGTAGGGTCAGAAAGAGAGGGAGACACAGAATCTGAAGGAGGCTCTTGGCTCTGAGCTGTCAGCACAGAGCCCAGTGTGGGGCTCAAACTCACAGACCATGAGATCATGACCTCAGCTGAAGTCAGATGCTTAACGGACTGAGCCACCCAGGCGCCCCTCCATAGTGTATGACTTATCTGGTCTGCTTCACTAGAGGTTTGTTGTGTGCCTACCTTTAGCCAGTGGAATCTTACTGGTTAGTTTCAGTCTGAGCTATGGGACTGTATACTTATTGTGATGGTAAATTTTATATGTCCATTTGACTGGGCCACAGGGTGCTTAGATATTTGCTCAAACGTTATTCTGGGCGTGTCTGTGAACGTTTTTCTGAAAGAGATGAATATTTCAGTTGGTAGACAGAGCAAGGCAGATTGTCCTTCCTCAGGTGGGTGAGCCTCAACTAACCAGGTGAAGGCCTGAGCAGAATAAAAAGACAGACATTCCCAGAGTAAGAGAATTCCTCCTGCATAACAGCCTTTGAATTGGGACACCAGCTTTTTTTTTTCTGTCTTTGAACTCACACTGAAACATTGGCTCTTCCTGGGTGTCAAACTCACCAGCCTTCAAACTAGAACTACATCATTACCTCTCCTGGTTCTCAGACCTTTGGACTTGGACTGGAACTAACCTGTCGGCTCGCCTGGGTCCCCAGCTTGCCGACTCACCCTGCAGACCTTGGGACTTGCCAGCCTCTGTAGTCACATGAGCCCTTTCCTGTATACGTTTTCTTTACATTTATATCTATCTATACAGCCTGTTGGTCCTGTTTCTCCGAGGGGCCTGACCGATACACTTGTGGCTCAGGGAAAGGCTTTAGGTTAATCAGGGAAACTAGGTGCTCAGAAAACGAATGCCTTAGCTCAGTTATAAACTGATTGAACATGTCAGTGTCATTCCTGTATAGAAGGCAAGTCTACATCCCAGGAGACTCAGAGGAGCCTAGAACTCATTCTAGACGCATTGGAATGGAGAGCAGCAAGAGGGCAGGAAGCCAGATACTGTCAGAACTGGCACAGAAGCAAGTTGGAGCTCAGCCTGCGTCAGTGAACCTCAGTGGATGTAACTAACATGGAATAATAATGATGCCACTGCCGGGGCGCCTGGGCGGCTCAGTCGGTTGAGCGTCCCACTTTGGCTCCGGTCATGATCTAGTGGTTTGTGAGTTCGAGCCCCGCATCAGGCTGGCTGCTGTCACCACAGGGCCCGCTTCAGATCCTCTGTCCTGTCCCCCATCTCGGCCCTTCCCCGTGTGTGCCATCTCCCTCTCCCTCCCTCTCTCTCTCTCTCTCCCTCTCTCTCAAAAATAAAAATTAAGGGGCGCCTGGGTGGCTCGGTCGGTTAAGTGTCTGACTTCAGCTCAGGTCATGATCTCGCAGTCCATGAGTTCGAGCCCCGCATCGGGCTCTGTGCGGACAGCTCAGAGCCTGGAACCTGTTTCGGATTATGTGTCTTCCTCTCTCTCTGACCCTCCCCTGTTCACGCTCTGTCTCTCTCTGTCTCAAAAATAAATAAACATTAAAAAAAATTTTTTTAAATAAAAATTAAGAAAAAATAATAATGATGCCATTACCATTATTGGTACAAGGCACATAAGTGAGCCTCTGTCTGCGTTGACATATTCAGTCCTCATGAGAAACCTGGGAAGTGGGTCTGATTACCCACAATTTACAGATGAGGAGGCAGAGGCGAGGGAATTAAATACCTTACCCTTGTGTCTCTGAGGCGGAACCGGGGAACACAGGCCCTCAGAGACGTGCCTTTGGATTGATTCAGCGCTCTGTGATCTGGACCTTGGTCTTGTCAACTCTGCAGTGCGAATTCATTCATTCATTAACTCATTTTAAATGTTTAAATTTTAGTTGAGAGAGAGAGAGAGAGCATGCGGGCAGGGGAGAGGGGCGGAGGGCGAGCCAAGCCGACTCCACGCTCAGCATGGAGCCCGACACGGGGCTTGACCTCACAACCCTGGGATCCTGACCTGAGCCCAAATCGAAAGTGGGGTGCTCTGACTGAGCCACCCAGGCGCCCCTGCGCTGTGAATTGAAACACGCCTACCCTGCCCCGGGTCGAGTCGGATTGAATGTTCGCTGCCGGCATTTCGCTGCTAAAACTTTGTGTTGTTCCATATGTCGTAGCATTCAGTGCGGAGGAGGCTGTTGGCATTGTCACCTACTTCGCTGTCTTTCTGGAAGCCCGCCAGCTCTGTTTTTATGTTGGCAAAAGTTTTAACGTTGCAAGACTTTAAAGAGTGTTTGAGTAAAGGGCTTCTCTCCACGTGCACTTTATGGCCGCTGTCCCTGGGTGCTCCGGTAGCTGGGGGACTTACAGAAATCAGGCTCTGCAGCTGGTGACTGCATGCCATTGCTGGTTCTGTTGGCATCACTACGTGACATGTGCTTGCTATATTAATAATTGAATTCATATGTCCTTTGCCCAATTTTTATAGAAAATAGAGAAGGGTACGTATCCAACCAAGGGTATTAAGTAAGAGCGAACCGGCGAAACTACAAAATCGAACACACAAGTATGGGAGGAAAAAAGTTATTCTCTGTCACAGGATAAATGTTTTCTTAGAAATGGCTTGTAACTCACCCTAGAAAAACAAAATAAAACCAGCTAGAGTTACTGGTGCAAATTTATTTTTTAAAGCCCCCAAATCACTGCCAAAGCCATTGTCTCTATTTAAGTGCCCGTTTGCAGAACTATTCTAAATGGAAAGTCTCTAGAATCTTTGTGCCTGAATAAACTAATGGGGCCTTTGCAGAGACATAAAGGAAAAACCAAGCATGTGTACGAACTGCGCCCGCAGATGATTAATGTTCACGCTGAGCCCTAGACGGTTGATCTCCACAGTGTGTGCTCATGTGGGGGCTGAACATAGCCATTCCGTTATGTAAGGGTTTCTGCCACGTCCCTCCCCTTCCCTTTGGAGTCGAACTTCATAACAGGGTTGTGTGGCCTTGGTTGCCTCCCCTCGGTGCCTCCTACTCACGCACCACTCATTCCACCAAGTTCTGGCTTGCACTCATGGTTTGGGAAGCTAGTCTGAAGACCAGAGATTCTTCTCTTTCCCAGTCTCTGCACCCCCCTGTGCCTGGGTTGCTCCCAGAGGCTCTGTTAGCATCTCATCCCTCCTGGCTGTTCTCCTAATTGCCTCCTCAGAATCTTCTGTTGGCTGCTTTTCTTCTCCCACCTCCATTAAGTGTTGCCCAAGCTTTCATCCTTGGCCATCGTGTCCAACACTAAGCCGAATGCACAAATGATTCCTCCCTTCATGTGTCCAAGCCAGACCATCTCCTGGATTCTAGATTTGACCTTCACTTTAGCTTTTCCAACTGAACCTGCCCAACATTGACCCCCGTTGGTTCTTATCTCCTTAAGTTTGCAGATTGATTTAAGGATCATTGATATTTTGATGACATCAGGTGTTTCCATCCAAGACAATGACGGGAGCTTTTTGGTCCGTTTTCTAGGCCATGTATGGTTGTTAAGTTTCACTGTGGAGGAAGAGTGTATGTTGATCCCGGAAGGCTAGGGGTGGACTGTAGTGGACACTTATGAAGATTATGGCTGCCCTGGACCGTTCACCTTTCCGATTTTGTAGAATTTCCAGATTTATGAATCTCATGACCCGATCTTAGGTGAAATCATACAGTATTTGTCTTTTTGTGACTGGATTGCTTCATATAGCATAATGTCCTCATGGTTCATCCATGTGGTAGCTTGTGTCAGAATGTCCTTCCTTTTTAAGGTTGAGTGACATTCCATTGTATGTATAGACCATATTTTGTGTATCTATTTTTCCATCAGTAAACATCTGGTCTGCTTACACATTTTAGCTATTGGGAATAATGCAGGTATGAACGTAATTGTATATACTTAGCACTTTAGATACTAATAATAGTGACCATCCCTTATTATCACACTTATTATGTAACATACATGCATTATTCTAACATACATGAATCCCTTTAAGCTTTGCAACATCTCTGTGAGTGGGAAACCATCACTATCCATATTTTACCAACAAGGAAACAAAGGGTTACAAAACCTTCATAAGAGTTAGGGAACTTGCTCCTGGATGCTCGAATCCTGGCGGTAGAACTGGTGTTCAGATGCCCGAGTCTAGCTCTCGAGTGTAGGTGTTCCACTGTGCTGCCTCAGTGACCGCAGCGAGCCTGACGCGGGGCTCGAACTCATGAACCATGAGATCATGGCCTGAGCCGAAGTCGGATACTTAACCGACTGAACCACCCAGATGCCCCAGAAAGATCTTTTTTGACTACCGAGTTTAGTTTGTCTTCATGATGGTGCCTGTTTCAAATCAGTGCAAAGCCCTTATTACTCTCTAACATCTTAATATTCATTAACTTTTTGTTCACTGCCAGTCTCCCACTAAAGTGTAAGCTCCGTGAAAACACAGGCCTGAGTTGACTTTACCCTGTTATATCCCGAGTAGCAAACTGTAGGTGCTCGACCAATAGTTGTTGGCTGAAACAGCAAATGAATGGGTAAAGGAATAAGCCCGGCCAATTTAGAATCTTACATTAATAAAATTCAAAATAAAGCAGATGTCGATATAGGGAAATTCTCTCCATGGAGCCAAGGGTTCAAATAAACTCGAGAGTTATGCAGAATTGCTAAAATGTTCTCTTATTTCTAAGGACCACATGCTATTCTGATACCTTCTAGCTGTGCTTGCTGATTAGATTAGCTATAATGCTGGCATTGTTTCTACTTTATGGAATTGGAAAAGTTATGACAAAGTTGCTTATCCAGCTTAGTGAAGGTTAAGGATTTAGTTCCAAGAAACTTGAAGATTGTCTGTAATTTCAGCTGAAGTTAAAGTGAGTGAAAGTTTTTCATCTTGCCCTCCAAATCAAGAGAGCAAAAGATACCTGGACAGGAAGCCCTTGTCACTCTGAGGCTAGTCACAGGGTCATCTATGTCTCATAGACCCTTCTGGATGGAAAGCAAAGTTCTAAGAATCACCTGCCTCTTTTCTTTCTCTCCCTTCATTGATATTTTTCTCCCTGTGGAAGAGAAATGCCCATAGAAGGAAAATTTTCTATAGCAGAATTAGGAACAAAAATAGTCTAGAAGAGAAAAAAAAAATACCTAAAACAGAGAAATCACGTGGCAGAAAATTTTCAGTTTTCCATAAGGCCTTCTGTTCCCATCAATATCTTTGGAATGTGCTGCCCATACTAAGCTGACAATCTTTTTCTCTCTCTCCTGTAAATATGTTTTTCCACCTGTAAAATAAAGAGTTTACTTTGGATTTCATTAAGATAATAAACACCATTGGGGTGCCTGAGTGGCTCAGTCGGTTGAGTGATTGACTTTGGCTCAGGTCACCATCTCACAGTTCGTGAGTTCGAGCCCCAAGTCGGGCTCTGTGCTGACCGCTCGGAGCCTGCTTAGGATTCTCTGTCTCTCCCTCTCTGTCTGCCCCTCCCCTGCTTGTGCTCTTGTGTTTGCTTGTGCTCTCTCTCTTTCTCCCTCAGAGTAAACTTAAGAAAAATGTAATAAACACCATTAATGTACATTGTTGACTGGAAGGTTCTCAGAAATCCTCAAGGAAAAAAAAAGCAAAAACAAAAACCAGAAACATAGCATTTTATGTGTATTAGCCATTGTAGACCTGCTCTTTATGCAGTCTATACTGTGACTAAACTCTGGCATGGCAACTCATACAGGAAGGGGGAAAGGTCGGGTCCCATCATATTGGAAATGAGGATTTTACTTTTGTAACTCAGGGCCGGGAATCCAGGTGGGAGATATTTAGCTGAAATCTGTTTTATGTCCGGGAGCTGGGGTGGCTCAGTGGGTTGAGCATCCGACTTCGGCTCAGGTCACGATCTCGCGGTCCGTGAGTTCGAGCCCCGCGTCGGGCTCTGGGCTGACGGCTCAGAGCCTGGAGCCTGTTTCCGATTCTGTGTCTCCCTCTCTCTCTGACCCTCCCCCATTCATGCTCTGTCTCTCTCTGTCTCAAAAATAAATAAATGTTAAAAAAAAAATTAAAAAAAAAAAAAGAAACAGAGCTCTTTGTTAATGGGGAAAAATGACTATCAACAAACCAGCAGAATCTGGGACATTCAAACTCAAGGCCGTATAGGTTCTTGTGGCTCCGGTCATCCATGCTTTGGTAGACGCAGGAACTAAGGCCCTGGTTAATACGGTGAGATGGAAGGGGAGACGGAGAGAGAGGGAAGGATTTCGTTCACAGGAAACGAAAAAGTCCAGCTTGTCATGCTTAATCAAAAGGAAGCTGCTTCCCCCCCCAGAAAAGAAGGCAGGCTGAGAAAGCAGAATTCAAGTGAGGTCCTCCCAAAGTGCAGGCAAGATTCCTCTGGTCCTCGTGCATTAAGTGGCCTGGTGGGCTGACACATCCCTACAGAGGATGACCCCCATTAACCTTGCTGTGTTTTCAAGAACAGCTAGCTTTCAGTCAGAAAATGGCAAACTCTCTCCCTTTAATTCACATGTTGTTGAAGGGACCCTGGGTTCTTTGTCAAGCCACAGTTTTCAGTATTTCTGGTTTTTGTTAAAATACCATCTCTTGTGGATGAAGAGAATGTGGAATAACGTCGAGGAGGAGCACAATGTCATTATCGTTGAACTTAATAATAAGCAAATGGATTTTTCCACTGGGTAGGCAGTGCCCAACCTATGAGTGGGTTCCGTTCCAAAAGTTCTTTGGAACTTGGGCTGGGTTTTCCCACAGGAAATAGAAGAGCTGGTTTCATTCACAATAGAGCTGAAGTATAGTTATAGGGGCCATATTTTCTGAACCCCAAATTGAGATCCATGATTTGGCAAGTACGTATGTTCTCACCACAACAAAAGAACAGGACAGAGTATTGAAATTGGGTTTGTACTGGGAGATCCAGGGAGCACTACACTGTCGTGCTTCAGATGCTGCTATCCTTAGCAGACCCCTGTCGACCCCAACACCATGCATAACTATCCATCTACAGGAAAATGCGTTTCCGGCTTCAATGTGGGGCATCAGGCTCACACGCCTCCTGCTGTGGTCTGAACCCCCACGCCCCGCGCCCCTGGCTTGAAGCCTCAGGAAGAGGCCCCACCACTGCTGTGATGCCTGGCTGGCCCCACAACTCTGTCCCCACGGCTGGTCCCTCATTCCTCCCTCCTGCAGGCCTAGTGCCATCCCAAGCTTTGGGAATAATTCCAATCTTGATTCACGGACTTCCAAGGCCCGGCCTAGCATCACCAACTATCTCGTCCATCCCACGCCGACGTTGCAAACTGGTCCCAGCCACTGTGAATTTTGGTGGAGCTTCCTGGTCCCATCATTTGGTCCTTGCTCTACTCCAGTCCCGGAAACTTTGACTCTGTCTGGGCACCTGTGGCCGGAACTCCGTACAGCTGGCTGCCTGCCCCCCCCTGTTCCTCTGCTTGTTGACTGCTCTGTCCCCACAGCTGACCTGGTCTAGCTTATTTGCAGGCACCAAAGACCTTCGGCCTGGAGGCTCGGTGCTACCTCGCCCCTAATCCAAACATGGTCAAGAGAGGAAAGACCCTGAGGACAGAGTCACCCCAGTTGAGTTCTAACTTAGCCATTTCCTTGCTGTGAGTCTCTCAATAAATTAATCAAACCTTTCTGAGTGCCAGTTTCCTTCTGCTTGAAATGACCCCTGTGATCCCCGCAGCGTTTACCATGTGCCAAATACTACTGGAAGGGCCTTGCGTGTGTTCATTAAGTCTCACAATAACGGTCTGAAGCAAATGCTCTTCTTGTCCCATTTTACAAACGAGGAGAGGGGGGCCTCCAGCACTCGAGTGCTTTGCCTACAGAAACTCTTTAGTAAGGGAGGGAGCCAAGACTGTACCCCAGCATGACTTCGGACCTGCACCCTCAGCCTCTGGCGGCCCCACGTGAAGCCCAGCCCAGTGTCCAGCAGGCAGGGGCCTCAGGGGTCACAGCCGCTGCCACTCGCTGTTCCTGCCTGTCCACGTCTCCGTGTCCCAGCAGGCACGCTCGGGAAATACTCGTTGCCCCGATCTAAGGTCACGTTGCTTACTCCATAGTCCTGTGGTCTGTACGCACAGCCTTCCCACCTCTGCCCCGTGTCTGCGGTCCCAACTGTGTGAGTGGGTTTCAGCCCTGGTTGGTTCATCCATCCCTTTACCCATTTAGGCGATTATTGAAGAAAGTACTGCCTGGATACCGTAAACACAACAGTTTGCAAAGGGGACATGGCCTCTTGTCCTCTCCTCTCGGTATTTATGATTTAGTAGGAAAACCCCCATCCAAGCATCACCCGATGAATCTAACATTACAACGCCAGTTGTAGAGGTGGGCGTAGAGTGCTCTAAGCCTATCATCGCGTCGGGTCTAACCGGAGACTCAGGGAGGGTTTCTTGGAGGAAGTGATATTGCCTTGAGAACTGAAGAATGAGTAGGAGGCAGTGGAAGATGAGAGAGAGAGAATATCCCCGTCAGTGAGCAGAGCATGTGCAAAGGCCCTGCAGTATAAGGGAGCACAACGTGTAGAAGGCCAGTGTGGCCACAGCAGAAATTGTACGGCATTAAGTGAGTCTGGAGATATAAATAGGGGCCAGACCATCCAAGGCCTTGGAAGCCACAGTGGGGTTTTCCCTTTATACTGAGGTACTGTTTTTTGTTTTTTGTTTTTTGTTTTTTATTTTTATTTTTTTTATTTTTGGGACAGAGAGAGACAAAGCGTGAATGGGGGAGGGGCAGAGGGAGAGGGAGACACAGAATCGGAAACAGGCTCCAGGCTCCGAGCCATCAGCCCAGAGCCCGACGCGGGGCTCGAACTCACGGACCGCGAGATCGTGACCTGGCTGAAGTCGGACGCTTAACCGACTGCGCCACCCAGGCGCCCCCTGAGGTACTGTTTAAACACAGTTAAGGTTGGGGCCGGGATGGCATGATCCAAGATACTCTTGGGAAAGATGGCTCTGGCTTCATGATGCAGAACGAATTGGAGAGAAGCCAGAGAAGGAGAAGAGTAGAGGGTTCTGATCTGGACTTTTCCACTTGAAAGACTCTGGTTGAACTTTCTTTGCTGACCTGGTTGCTCATTGCTCCCAGGGAGTCTTTCTGGAAGGTCTAGCTGGGAATCCTGACCTGAACAAAAATGTGCGGATGTCTAATGATTCTGCTCCTGGGGAAGTCCTGAGGGTTTGAGGGGAAGGCCCTTCCTAGCAGGTGTGGTACCCAATACTTTCCTAGTTCCTACTTCTGAGTGTCAGGTGGTGATGGTGATTCTTGGGCGTGTTCCTTCACCAAGTCACAAAGTCAGTCTGGAACCCTGGCCGGCGCCTGTCTAAAGATGCTACGACTTTCAGATTAAGGTCTGACCGTGTTTCTTGCTTGACTCGTAAACACCAACGTCTCAGAAAAGAAATGACACCAGAAATGAGAAGCAATTTCACGTTAAAACCGAAGGAGGACACTGAGAATTCTGAAAAATCTGGCTTCTTGGGTTCCTTCCCTAACACAGGCCAGTCTAGATCTCGAACCCTTCTAACCCCAGCGTTCATCTTCGCCGATGGCAGTTTTCTCCCTCGGCTCTCTGCCTGTCAGAATAGAGATGCCTGGAGTAAGATTCTTAAAACATTTCCCAGAAGTGTTACTGCTGTAAACAGACGACTGGGGACAACGCAGCAAACGGGCAGGTCTCCTGCTATGGAATGAGTGGGCTGTGAAGAGATGAATTAGGTACCGAGGACTGTCAGAAATTAAACCCAGGAATTGGACGCGCTGCTTGATCCCGGTCACTTAGCACCATCACATGCCTCATCGCTTCAAGATGAATAAAACGCTCAAAAGGCACGTTTCCTCCCCCCCCCCCCCCATAAATACAGAATGGGGTAGGGAGGGAAGATTGGAGTCATTGTGCGTATTTGCAGTTGGCAATTTGAGCCCTGTCAGACCCTGGGATCGTTGGCCTTGGCTTGCCATACGGCAGTTCGGAAGGCAACGTTCCCTGGAATCTGCAGTTAGGTCTGGGATTCGACCCTCCACCCGGATGTCACGGACAACCGGTCCTACCGCTTGGCATCCTGTGTGCCGTACCCCGTAACAGAGTCACCTGCCTTTGGGTTCTGTAGAGGTCAACACGCTTGCTAATTTTGCGCTTCACCACGTGCTCTGGTGGGTTATTCTTCCTGTTCCTGTTTCCTCCTTAATCTCCCTCCAGAGGTTAAACCCACCTCCTTGAGGGTTGGAAAACCAGCTCCAAAGGGCCTCTTTTCCTTCCTCCTCATCTCTTAGAGGCATCCGCACCTCCAGCGGGCTCTCAGGAATAGCTTCTGCCATTCCAAGGGTTCTGTCAGCCTCCGGACATTAAGGAGGCAGAGTTCTAAGTGAGTGTAAGTATGTGTTGTTTTGTCCTTTCATTCAAGCATTTGTTTTCTGCCCGTTATCTTCTAGGTGCTGTGCTAAGTACTGTGGATATAAACGGGAGTCCCCCAGGGCTCCATTTTGTCCTTGTCATTTCGTTTCAAGTAAAGCTGGCCAAGTCACACAGTAGAGACCAACATGCTTTTTTTTTTTTTTTTTTTTTCCTTAACATAAAGCCAAGGGATGTGTTCAGCATTTAAATTCACCGATAGTCTGGAAAGGCTTCTTTCGTTTTTTCTGTGTGTGTTTTGTTGTTGTTCGCGTTTTGTTTTGTTTTTTTCTTTTAGTTTATTTTCAAAGAGACACAGAGAGTGCAGGCAGGGGAGGGGCACAGACAGAGAGAGAATCCCAAGCAGACTCCACACTGTCAGCATGGAGCCTGATGCGGGGCTCGAACCCAGGAACCGTGAGATCATGACCGGAGGCAAAATCAAGAGTTGGTTGCCCCTCTCGTTTTATTTTATTCTTTTTTTCCCACTTCATCCCCACGCCCCACTCTCATTAACCCTTCTCCCCTGGGCCTACAAACACCTGCTGTGGTACGTTTGGCATGTGTCCCTGGATCTGTACAGATCTCTGAACAGTACAGAGCGTGGTTACGTGAATATAAGCACTTTATTTTATTTTTTTAGTGTTTATTTATTTCTGAGAGAAGAAGAGAGAGCGAGCAGGGGAGGGACAGAGAGAGAGGGAGACGCAGAATCCGAAGCAGGCGCCAGGCTCCGAGCCGTCGGCACAGAGCCCGACGCGGGGCTTGAACTCACGAACCGCAAGGTCATGACCTGAGCCGAAGTCGGGCGCTCAACCGACTGAG
This sequence comes from Neofelis nebulosa, assembly GCF_028018385.1. Classification (NCBI taxonomy): domain Eukaryota; kingdom Metazoa; phylum Chordata; class Mammalia; order Carnivora; family Felidae; genus Neofelis; species Neofelis nebulosa. The sequence continues at coordinate 239,282,756 of NC_080782.1, forward strand.
CCACTTGATGCCCTCGAGTGTTAAGTTTTTTAAATTTACAGAATGGTATTGTGCTTTAGGACGCACGTTTCCTAATGTTGAACCAATGGCAGACTGTGTTTTAAACACCAGGGGGTGGGGGCGCCTGGCTGGCTCAGTCACGGGAGCGTGCTACTGTTGACCTCGGGGTTGTGTGTTTGAGCCCCGTGTTGGGTGTAGAGATCACTTAAGAAAATAGAAACCTTTCTGAAACAAATACGTAAAAACCAATGGATGTTTCTGACCGTACCTCTGGCTTATGCCTCTGTCTGCTTCACAGTCTTCTATCAGGGGTAGCCGCTGTGTTTCTTATCCATTTGCACACGGGTTGGCCCCAGGCTGCCCCCCACTTTCCCAGAATACTGCAGTCCGCCACCCGCACCTGTTCCCCGGTGCTGTGCTCCCCGGGAATCTCCTAAAAGCGGGACGTTCAGGTCATAGGTCATGTCCTCACCTGCTTTCACAGTTTGGCTGCCACATTCCCTCAGATGGCTGCACCATGTCCACTCCCATGGCCACTCACTCTCCTCGTCTTACCAGCTTGGTACCTAGAAGAATAACGATGATAAGGTCCGCTGCCATTTATTAAATATCTGCCACCTGCCGAGTGCCTTTGCGAGGTGTCAGTCAGTATCTTGTTGACAGGTGAGGGTCCCGAGGTTGAGGAAAGTAAGTTCCTCACCCAGGGGCACACAGCTCTCCTGGGACGGAGGCAGGGTTTGAGCCGACGTCAGTCACTGGTATGCCTTGAAAACTACGTGCCCGCAAACGTGCTTGGTTCGTTGGATTAAAATCACGTAACTAGCTGCGACGGGGGAGGGTGACATTGGTCGGGAGCTCACCTGGGGTTGGGGGTGTGGCCCTGTGCAGTGTTTTCCCCTTCAGAGTGCAGTGCTCAGAGAGCCACAGAAATTCTTGTCTGCGACCAGAGCTGAAATAAAAACGAGGTCCTCACACTATTCCCCCATCAGTACGATGACAACAAAAACAAAAACGGCTGAGTAGTGTCAGTATGGAAGGGCTCTCTCTTCTGGAGACCTCTTAATGTATTAGAAGAGTATTTTTGTACAGTTTTTTCTCCGTGCTTCAGACATACATCTAAATGGTTAATGGTTGGAATAGCCCAAGAATTAAAAAAAATTTTTTTTTAAATATTTATTTATTTTTGAGAAAGAGAGACAGACAGACCACGATGGGCAGAGGGGCAGACAGAGAGGGGGACACAGATTCTGAAGCAGGCTCCAGGCTCTGAGCTGTGAGCACAGAGCTCGATGCAGGGCTCGAACCCGCAAACCGTGAAATCGTGACCTGGGCTGAAGTTGGACGCCTAACTGACTGAGCCCCCCAGGCGCCCCGGGAATAGCCCATGCTTTCTAAGGCAGACTGGAAAGCTTCCACGTAAGGAAAACTCGTTTGTTTAATAAAAAGCTTTTCTGGGTGCAGAGAGGAGCGAGGCACTCTACGGCCTCCAGGTGCTTACAACCCTAAGGAGAGAAAAGCATCAGAGAATAATTCGGGGGCCACGTCGGTTCTCCACCGGCAAATGGAGGTCTCCCAGGAAAATGGAATAGAGACAGGTGCCCAGTGGCAAATGCAGGGGGGTTTGGCTCCTGCCATCTAACAGACGGTGCCTTGCCCCCGTGTCAGCTTCAGCTCTGCCTTCTCAGGGAGTGTGAGAAAACGAGGACCACAGATTGCGAACAAGCCGGCGGGGTCAAAGGAGGATGGGGCTGGCTTGGGCCAGAGGGCGCCAGGTCATCGGGGAGTGACCAGGGACTCCAGCCTCGGAGAGAGAACGGTGGTATCTCTCTGCTTGCAGGTGGTTGGAGTTTTGAAGGTTCCCCAAATTTCTGACTTGTCCTCCCCCGCCATTGGCACACGGAACAATATTTCTAGGCAAACTCGTTTTGTAACATGAATCACAGTGGGTTAAAACTCCGCTCTCGGGGCGCCTGGGTGGCTCAGTCGGTTAAGCGTCCGACTTCGGCTCAGGTCACAATCTCGCGGTCCGTGGGTTCGAGCCCCGCGTCGGGCTCTGGGCTGACATCTCAGCGCCTGGAGCCTGCTTCGGATTCTGTGTCTTCCTCTGTCTCTGACCCTTCCCTGTTCATGCTCTGTCTCTCCCTGTCTCAAAAATAAATAAATGTTAAAAAAAAAAATTAAAAAAAAAAACAAAACTCCGCTCTCTTCGGACCTCTTCTGCGAGGGTCGCTTGGGGAATCAAAGGGAGTCACTTTTCAGACACGGAGGCGGCACTTACTGGTCCGAAACACCACGTTCGGCCCGATGGCGATTAGACTGATTCCACCTGCTACTTAAGAATTTATAAAGTTTTAACTGCTCATTGCCTGGCGGCCCCATCCATTGTCAGCGGGCGCAAACAATCCCCAACTAGAGGCCAGCTGCTTTCCTGACGTTTTCCTTGAAGCAGGTGGGGGTCCGATTAAGTGTTTCATGGATTTCCGCCACGAGGACTCATTTGTGCAGTTTGCAAGAGCCCGGTGCTACCCGCTCTAAAAATGAAGGTTTTTCTTGATGTGGGCTTAACGAGCATTTGCCTCCCGTGCCTCCTGCTCCTTCAAAAGAGGGGGGGGGGGCAGAGAGAGAGAGAGAGAGAGAGAGCACCGTGACTGGAATTATAATGAGCTCTCAAACCTGTTCCTAATTATCTTCCGTAACTTAGCAACATCCTGGGTGAGCGGAGAAAGGAGTGGAGTGATTTAAATTCATTGGTAAGATGTGGGTGTAAGTAGGGAAATCGGGCACCCCGGGGCTCCGGGTACAGTGTGAGGCGGCATTTGCTAGGCGGGGAAAGGGTGTGAGCGTTCAGTTCAGCTTCTTTATAGAGGAACAGGGGAGGGAGGAGGAGCTGAGCCCACGAGAGGCGGAGAAGTTGCGCGCATTGCTACTTGAAGATTGGTACAATGCCCAGGGAAGGACATCTGCGTCCTCGCTGTTTCCTTCTAACGGTGTGCGGTCGTGGGCCGGGGAACAAGTGGTTCCAGTGCACTGAGCAATTCATCCGAAAATTCACGTGTAGGTCAGAGGAAGCCTAGCTCGATCACAGTGTATGAGAAGAGGATTTGGCCATATTGCCGACTTAGGAACGAGACGTAAAACCTGAGAGCGACAGGGGTGATAAACACCTAGCTCAACATCATGTGTCTGCTCAGAAGCAAGGGGTGGACAGGAGACTGTTGTGTTTTTTTCTCGTTACCGTTGGTCATGGAGCCTCAAATGCAGAGTGTGCGATCCGGCTCTGGGTCTGCTTTTCAACGAGCAACATTGACTTGAGAATGTCCAAGGAAAGAGTGCTGGGTGTGGGAAGCCCTGTTATGTGGGCTGGAGGAATTGGGGGTGTTTGGTCCCAAACAGGAAGCCCGAGGGACCCTAGATCCGAGAGGGAGGTTCCCTCGTCCGTAGCAAGGTGCCTTTGGTAGATGTTGAATTTGCCCCTACCTGGCTATTCCTTCACTTCTGCGTGGACCAGCTTTCTTTGCAGGGAGAGCTTTCCTCCTACACCCTGCAGGTCTGTGCCAGGCAGTTACCAGTGAGCTGCTTGGCACGGCTGGAGCTGGCCTGTCTGTGGGGTTGGAGCCTTCTTGCTTCTGCCCAGGCGATGAGCAAAACGCCCATTGCGTTGGCTAGCTCTGGTGTTACCGAGTCCCAGGGCACTGTCAATATGCCAAAGCATCTTTTCTTTTTTTTAAGTTTATTCATTTATTTTGAAAGATAAAGAGACAGCCCAAATGAGGGAGGGGCAGAGAGAGAGAGAGAGAGAGAGAGAGAGAGAGAATCCCAAGCAGGCTCTGCACTGTCAGGGCAGAGCCTGATATGGGGCTTGAATCCATGAACCACGAGATCATGACCTGAACAGAATCCGAGAGTCAGACGCTTAGCCGACTGAGCCACCCAGGCGATCCAATATTCCAAGGCATCTTAACCAGATCAGAGCCATACGGTCAATAAAGTCTACAGGCTCAGAGTGCCAGTTCTCAGAACCCAGGGAAGGTTTCACGGAAGAAAGGGACTTAAAAAGAGGGTCACATTTGGGGCACCTGGGTGGCTCAGTCAGTTAAGCATTGGACTCTTGGTTTCCGCTCAGGTCGTGATCTCATGGTTTGTGGGTTCGAGCCACACATCGAGGTGCACTTTCAGTGCAGGGCCTGCTTGGCATTCTCTCTCTCTCCCTCTCTCTCTGCCCCTCCCCCACTCGCTCTCTCAAAATAAATTGCTCTTTCTCAAGCAAAGAGAAGGAGGGGGAAGCCCTGGGCTGGAGAAATATTAGTGCCAAGTGGGGAGTGGACAAGTCTGACTATAAGGGTAGTGGGGGAAGACCCATGGGGAAAGTTCAAATGGTGGAAAGCCTGAAATGCCACGTGCACGGTTTGGCTTCTGTCTTGTAGGCAAGTGGGAGGGTTGTCAGATTTGGCAAATAAAACACGATGCCCGGTTATATTTGAATTTCAGGTAGATAACAACTTTCGGTGTAACTATGTCCTAAATATCCCATGGGGTATAGTCATATTCAAAAAACGTATTTGTTGTTTCTTTGAAATTCAGACTGAACTGGGCACCCCGTACTTTTATCTGGCAACTCACACAAGGGGAAGTCACTGACGTTTTATAACAAGGGAGTCCTCTGTGTCAAGTTTGGAAGGAGTCGTCTGGTTGCTGTTTAGCAGCTGAATTAGAGGAGGAAGACGCAGAATCGGGGTTAGGGAAGGGAAAAACCAGACTCCTCCTCAACGCTCAATGCTTCACTCCCCTTTCTTTTTTAAAGTTTTTTATTGATTTCCTTTGAGGGAGAGAGAGAGAGCGTGCGCGTGCAAGTAGGGGAGGGGCAGAGAGAGGGAGAGAGTCCCAGGCAGGCCCCACCCTGTCAGCACAGAGCCTGATACAGGGCTGGAATCCATGGACCATGAGATCATGACCCGAGCCGAAATCAAGAGTGAGACGCTCAGCTGACTGAGCCACCCAGGCTCCCCTCAGTAGTTCACGTCTGATACCAGATGTTGGGGGCAGTTTCCCACACCAAGCAATTGTGCGACACCAGATGAGCGTCCTGTAATTCAACCCAGTTCTGACGTTATCCACCTGGACAACATCAGCTCCCACAGGTTGAGGGTTCAGATGCCACGAGACTGCCCCTCCCCCCAGATGTCACTCTCAAGTCCGGGCTACCCGTGTATCTGAGCTACCAGCCATAAATCAGAAGTTCCTACAACCCGCCGCCCCCGCCTCAGTTCATTAATTTGCTACAACAGTTTACAGAACTCAGAAAAATAGCTTGCTCACTAGAGTACCGGTTTGTGATAAAAGGATACAACTCAGAAAGAGCCAGATGGCAGAGACGCCCAGGACAAGGTATGGGCGAAGGGCTGGGTGGTTATCTAGAGGCTTTCCAAGAACCGCCTGATTAGCAGAAACTCAGGGCGCCTGGGTGGCGCAGTCGGTTAAGCGTCCGACTTCAGCCAGGTCACGATCTCGCGGTCCGTGAGTTCGAGCCCCGCGTCAGGCTCTGGGCTGATGGCTCGGAGCCTGGAGCCTGCTTCCGATTCTGTGATTAGCAGAAACTCAGATCGGAAGGGCTCGTGATGAACAAGACACTCCTTTCACCTCCTTGCTCAGGAGTTCTTTCAGGAGCTCGGGACAAAAGACCAGATCCGGAAACAAAAATTCTCCCATTGCTCTTATCGCTTAGGAGATTACAGAGTTTTCGGAGACGTGTGCTATGTGTGTGCGTGCGGAACCACGGCCATGGACGAAGCTAAAAATACGCACGACAGTGCACGTGAATAGAAATCACAGCAGCACAGGCCATTGCTTGGAAAATGCTTGAAAGTGTCCCGGGTTCCCTATATAAAAGCGAAGGGTGGATTCAGGAGGTCACTGCATGGCGCGGTCAGTAGGACTTGGTGACTGGCTGGACGCAGTTCAGGGAAGGAGGCAGGGGAGGGTGGAGGTGACAAGGGTGGGTTCGAGGTTGAGGACCAGTTGGGATGAATCATGGAAGAAACAGTTCAGAGAAAGAACGACATAGAGGAAAGAAGGCGGAATTCTGAGTCTTCCCGGAGACCTTCTCATGGTAGGCACCCAACGGAAGGTTCAGGAAGCCGGAGACACACAAGCGAATTCCGGACGCGAGAGTGGGTAGGACCTGTTTTTTGCAAGTCTGTGGATAGTGGCAGCAGCTGAAGCAGGTGACACGGCAGATGAGCCTTTCACTGGAGGGAGAAAAGTGAGGGGAGTAGTGGCCTGGGCTGGGGGGTGGGGTGAAGAAAGCAAAGTCCACTGCCTGATCGAGTCTCTACTCTGGGCCGGCAAGTGAGTTCCATTTACCTGTGGCTTAATCCGTTTTTTCATTTGCTTTCATTTTCTTTTTTTAATTTTTTTTTTTCCAACGTTTTTTATTTATTTTTGGGACAGAGAGAGACAGAGCATGAACGGGGGAGGGGCAGAGAGAGAGGGAGACACAGAATCGGAAACAGGCTCCAGGCTCCGAGCCATCAGCCCAGAGCCCGACGCGGGGCTCGAACTCACGGACCGCGAGATCGTGACCTGGCTGAAGTCGGACGCTTAACCGACTGCGCCACCCAGGCGCCCCTCATTTGCTTTCATTTTCAGTGAAGGCGGAGAGCAAACACAAAGAGCCACAGTTGCTGCAACAGGCCCCCTCCTATGAACACAGTTGAGGGATGTGCTCTCAAATCTCCAAAGGCCCAGGAAGACTTCCCTCCAAGCATCATGCTGATGCTCCAAGGATCACAGACAAAACCTGACAATACCACCGGCTCCCACGCGTGTCAGCCCGGATCTGGAGTGAAGGGGTGCGGCTGGGAGGCCTGAGGTGCAGGGGCCTGGGGTCCTCGCAGGCCTGGCATGAATCCTGCACCAGAGCGGCTGGCTCAGTGGCCGGCGTCCTGCCCCCAGCACCTCTGCCACGTGTCTCAGTGACAGCCAAGTGGTGACCAGCTCATTGCGCTCCCGCCCCACCCCAAGGGACAGGACTTGGACGCACACTCGACGAATCACACGCTCTGGTTGTCCCTCGGTCAGGGACACCGGGAGCAACGTGACCGTGACCCTTCGCCGCGGACGACATCCGGGGACTGAGAGTAGGTCAATTTGTTGGAATCTTAATGAGATTCTAAAGGTTTCCGGCTCCTGTTCAGGTGAAAATCTTTTGAGTTTTAGACATTCCGACTGAATGCTAAATATTTTAAGGGAACGTCCACGCGCAGCAGGCAGGGCACAGGGAGGCACTCTCGCGTGAGGCGAGGCCTGGTTGAAATACCCCTGCCTGTCACCTTCCACCCTCCCCCACACGCTGCTCTAGGTCACCCTGGAAACCGCTTTGATCCCCTTGCTGGACCTGTCACTGAGCCTGGCACTCCGGGAGGCCGCCTGGGTCCCCTTTACTGAACCGCATTTAGTGTAACTCTCTAATGTCCCCAGAGCTGGGTTTGACCCTCGAATTTGTGAATGAAGCGACCTGGGATCACACGTTTCTGATTTTGCGATTTTAACTGTCTGGGCGAGGGCAGATTGTCACCTGAAGGCTTATGCCCAACCATGGTCCCAGGAGACTGAGAATTAGCGTGTGCTAAGTGCTGCTTGGGGTGACACTAGGCCCCAACCAATTTTTCAGGTAGGTTTTGTTTTCATTTTACAGACCTGAGGCTGAGAGCCTCCCGAATGTACCCAAGGCCACGTAACTACTGTCTAAATTGGGATAAGAGCCTAAAACCAGCTGACTTGGGATTTGGAACTCTGTTTATACTCTGTGCTGCAGCGTGGAGCTCCGGTCTCGTTCTTCTTCCCCTGGGGATAAAAATGTGTATGAAACCGAGCGTGCAGCTCTGTGTGTTTACTGTTTCCTCTTCTGTCTGATACATGCGGTAACAAATACCGATTGCTCGATCAACAGCCCGGAAGACAAAATTTTAGTACCTTCTCAGCAGATAGCAACTGCACTTACTTATTTTTTTAATAGGCTTTAATTTTTAGAGCAGTCCTCGGTCCATAGAAAAATTGAATGGGAAGTAAAGAGATTCCCCACATACTCCCCTGCCCCCACACATGCGTAGCCTCCCCCATTACCAATATCCCCCATCAGACTGGTACACGTGTACACATTATAATCATCCAGGGTCCATGGTGTGCATTAGGGCTCACTCTTCGTGGCGTATATTCGATGGGTTTGGGAAAACATGTGACATGTATCCATCATTGTGGTGTCCTAAGAGTACAGTTGATACTTGAACAAGGTGGGGGTTAGGGGTGCCAACCCCCGTGCAGTGGAAGATCAGCATACAACTCTTGACTCCACGAAAACATAACTACTAATAACCTACCGTTGATGAGAAGTCTTACCAATAACATAGTCAATTAACCCATATTTTGTACATTATCTGTGTTATATGCTGTATTCCTACAGTAAAGTAAGCTACAGAAAAGAAAATGTTTTTAAGAAAATCATAAGGAGGAAGTGCATTTACTTTACTGTACTGTATTTACTGCGAAAAATTCACATATAAATGGACCCCCCGCCCAGTTGAACCTCGTGTTGCTTGAGGGTCATTTGTAGTTTGACTGCCCTAACATTCTTCTGTGACCTGCCTATTCATCCCTCTCTCCCCCTAGCCCTTGGCAACCACAGATCGTTTTACCGTCTCCATAGTTTTGCCTTTTCTAGAACGTCACATAGTTGGACTCATACAGTATGTAGCCTTTTCCGATTGGCTTCTTTCACTTATTAATAAGCAGTTGGGGTTCCTGCATGTCTTTTCATGGCCTGATAGCTCATTCCTTTTTGGCACCGAATAATATTCCATTGTCTGGAGGGACCACAGTTGATCCATCACCTAGTGAAGGACATCTTGGTGGCCTCGAAGCTTCGACCATTATGAATAAAGCCGCTATAAATTTCCATGGGTAGGTTTTTGTGTACACATGTTTTCAGCTCCTTTGGGTAAATACCAAGGATTGCACTGGCTGGATCATATGTTTAGTTTTGTAAGAAACCACTGAACTCTCTTCCCAAGTGGCTGCCCATTGTTCATTCCCGCCAGCGATGAATGAGAGTTCCTGTTGTCAGTGTCTTAGATTTGGGCCCTTCCCATAGGTGCGTAGTGATATCTTGTTTTAATTTGCACTTCCTCGATGACACGTGATGGTGAGCATCTCTTCATATGCTGATTGGCCATCTGTACCTCGGCTTTGGTAAGGGGTTTGGGCAGATATTTTTCCCCATTTTTTAATCAAGTCCATTTTCTTATTGTTGAGTTTTTTAAAGTTTATTTTTTAATTGTGACATATTGACCTAAGCTGTACCATTTTACCCGTTTAAGTGTTCAGGAGTGTTGAGCGTGTTCACATGGTTGTGCAACCAGTCTCCAGAACTCTTCATCTTAGGAAACTGAAACTCTGTCCCTGTGAAACAACCTGCACTTTCCCCCACCCCAGCCCCAGCCTCTGGAAACCACCCCTCTACATTGTATCTCTGTGAATTTTTGCCTGCACTAAGTTGTATTTCTAAAATAATACAATAAATCTTCTTTTTTAATATCAATTTTTTCCTTTCCAAAAGGGAATGAAAAATCAAAGCTTTAAATCTCTTACTTCCGGATGATCTGTTCTAGAGATGGAATGGCCTGTGAGGTCTGCTTCTCACTTAGTGCTGTGTTTCCAGGTCCCCCCACCCCCCGCCCCCGTCTCTCTGCAGTTCTCCCCGGGCTTCTTGCTGTGCCTGCCGGCCGAGGAGCATATGAGGAAGGTGGAAACAGGCAAAATACTAGCAATTGTCCTGAGTTCCTCGATGTCTACAAAGATGAGTGAAAAAGGATGAAGAGTACATATCCTAAGACAAGATGCGGTCATGGACCACTTACTGGGTTTTTGGCAAATAGAAACCTAAACAAATACTGATGAGAGTGGGAAATACGGATCATTTTAGGAGCCGTCTCAAGACAGCTGATCCTTTTTATGGGTGAGGCCAACCATGAGTCAACGGGACACCACTCTTTTTTTTAATGTTTATTTATTTTTGGAGAGAGAGAGAGAGAGAGAGAGACAGAGTGAGAGTGGGGGAGGGGCAGAGAGAGAAGGAGACACAGAATCCACAACAGGTTCCAGGCTCTGAGCTGTCAGCACAGAGCCTGACTCAGGGCTTGAACTCATGAACCACGAGATCATGACCTGAGCTGAAGTCGGACGCTTAACCGACTGAGCCACCCAGGCGCCCCAAAGGGGCACAACGTTTTAACTAACTTGTAAACACCTCACAAGGAAAGATAACTAAAGTACACATCTAAGGGGGTTCTAACACCTATCATGTTTCTCTCACTTTATATTTCTTGTTACTTTTGGATATCCTGGCTCAATATCTATTAAATAACACTGACTTCCCCAAAACCCTTTGCTGTTTTTACAGTAACAGCTCATTAAATGGGTAGTAACAATCATTCCTATTTGCTTAGATGGTTTTCACATTTGCATAGGACGTCCCCATATTTTACTTAGACTTGATTCTCACAGCAGCTTGGTGTGATAAGAAAAGCGGGTGGAGGTATTTCCATTTTCATTGTTATGGACATGAAGGGCTAGAGAGGCAAAGGAGTTTCTTATTGTCATATATTTAGTAAGTCAAAGAGTTCATACTCAAAGACAGGTCTCCAGGTTCAAAGTCTGGTGGGCTTTCCACAAAATAACCATCATTATAAAACCCCTTATGGCTAGGGTGATAATTTTAGTCTTGTCTAATTTGTATCACATGAATGTACCTTTCATGAAATAACCACAAATCATCAGAGATCCAAATAATTTTTAGCGTAAGTAGGGCCGATGCAATATTTGAGACCTGCTTAATACTTTAAAAAGTGTGTGTGTGTGTGTGTGTGTGTGTGGGTGGGTGGGTGTGTGTGTGTGTTGAGAGCAACAGAGCTCAAGTTGGGAAGACGGAGAGCAAGAGAATGTCAAGCAGGCTCCACACCCAGTGCCCAGGACAGGGTTCGACACAGGGCTCTCACTACCATGAGATTGTGACCTGAGCCGAAATCAAGAGTTGGACGCTTAACCAACTGAACCTCCTGGGGCCCCCAAAAGTATTTGTTTTTTTATCTCAAATTTAACTTGATATCCTTTATTTTTTTCCTAAACCTGGCCACTCTAATTCTTATGACATCAGTCAGATCCCCACCCAGTTGTGTATATTTCTATATCCCTATATGGACTTGCATCTTTTTTAGTCTTTTTAATCTTTTTTGTCTTCATTTGGTTTATCTCAAAGTGCTTTCTACTTTTTCTTGTGGTTTCTTCTTTGATCATTGGTTATTCAGGAAGGTATTATTAAAATTTCCACATCTTTGTAAATTTCCCCAATTTTTTTTTTTTGTTACTGATTTCTAATTTCATTTCACTGTAGTCCGTCATTTTGTATGATTGTACTCCTTTTTAACTTTTTGATTGTTTTGTGGCCTGGCATATGGTCTATCCTGAAGAATATTTCATGGACATTGAGAAAATGTACATCCTGCGACTGTTGAGTGTTTTATGGGTGTCTGTTAGGTCTAATTGGCTTATAACGTCGTTTCAATCTTCCATTTCCTTGTGGATCTTCTGTCTAGTTATTCTATCCATTATTGATAACAGGATAATGAAGTTTCCAACTGTTAGAGTTTAATTGTCTACTTCTCCCTTCACTTCTCTGAGTTTTCCCTTCATGTAACTTAAGAGTTTATCATTAGGTGCATATATTTATAATTATTATGTTCTCTGATGGTGCGACCCTTTACAATTTTTAATCTCTAGTAACAATTTTTATCTTCAGGATTATTTCACCTAATATTACTTTACCTCCTCCAGCTCTCTTTCGGATACTCTTTGCATAGGGTATCTCTTTCCGTCCTTCAATTTTCAATTTATTTTGGATCTTTGAATCTAAAACGTGTCTCTTAGAGATGGCATTATGCATCATGTGTTTTCATGGTAGTTGGATCATGTGTTTTCTTTTTTGGAAATCCATATTGCCAATCTCTACCTTTTGACTGAAGTGCATTTATAGTTAATGTAATCACTACTTAGGTAGGATTTACATCTGCCACTTTGATATTTCTTTTCTATGTGTCTTATGTCTTACTTATTCTTCTGTTTCTTCATTACTACCTTTTGTGTGTGTGTCAAATAGATATTCTCTAATACCACTTAAATTCCTTGTTATTTATTTTACTGTACTTTTAAAAAAGTTATTTTCATAGTATTTTCCCTAGTAATTATAATTAACATCTTAACACAATCTGATGAATTAATATGGCCTTAATTATAATAGTATACAAAAACTTTGCTCCATTTTAGCTCTGTTCACCTCCTTCCTTCTATTAATGTCATACAACTTACATCTTTAGACTTTCTGAACTCGTCAACATAGTTTTATAATTCTTGCCTTATGCAGTTGTCTTTTAAATCAGATAGCAAAATAAAATAGTTACGAGCAAAAATATATTCATAGTAACTTTCACATTTACCTCCATAGTTCTCTTTCACCAGGGCTCTTTATTTCTCTGATGGAACTCAGTTACTGTCTACTTTCCTCTCAGTTTAATCTGAGTGACAGCGTTTAGTTTTTCTGGTAGGGTAGGTATGCTAGCGATTAGTTCTTTCATTTTTTTGGTTAATCTGTGATTATCTTCAGTTTGTCTTTGTTTTTTGTTTTTGTTTTTGTTTTTAAAGATAGTGGCAGTGGCTGTAAAGTTCTTGGTTGGTAATCTTTTTCTTTCAACAGTCTGAATATGTCATCCACTGATTTGTTGAGATATAGAGATAGAGATAGAGATAGAGATAGAGATAGAGATACATATACATATACATATACATATACATATACATATACATATACATATACATAGATATAGATATCTTTGAGTTTATCTTACTGAGAGTTCATTGAGCATGTATATGTAAAATAGTGTTTTCAAAAGTTTGGGAAGTTTTTGGTCATTATTTCTTCAAATATTCTTCCTGGCCCTTTCACTGACTCTGCCTTCCTTCTGGGACTACCATGATGTGTATGTTGCTACCCCTAATGGTGTCACACAGGTTTCTAAAGCTTTGTTTATTTCTCTTCATGCTTTTCTCTTTCTGTTCACCAGGCTGGATAATCCCAATTGATTGACCGGTATCCAAATTCCCTCTTTCTTCTGCCAGTTCAAATCTGCTATGGAGCCCCTCTAGTGAATTTTTCATTTCAGTATACAGTTTTCAACCCAAATTTATATTTGGTTCTTTTTAATAGTTTCTGTTTCATTATTGATATTCTGTACCTGATGAGACATCATTTTCTTACTTTCTTTTAAACATTTTTAAGTTTATTTATTTGAGGGAGGAAGGGAGGGAGGGAGAGAGAGAGAGAGAGAGAGAGGGAGAGAGAGAACATGAGTGGGGGAAGGGCAGAAAGAGAGAGAGAGAGAGAGAGAGAGAGAGAGAGAGAGAGAGAGAATCTCAAGCAGGCTCTGCACTCTGTGCCCGTCCTGAGCCTGACATGGGGCTTAGTCTCACAACTGTGATATCACGACCTGAGCTGAAGTCAAGAGTCAGACATTTAATGACCTGAGCCACCCAGGCACCCCACTTTGTTTTAATTCTTTAGGTATGGTTCCCTTTAGTGATTTGAACATATTTTTAAAAGATGATTTAAGGTCCTTGTTTAGTAAATCCAACATCTGGACTTCCTTTAGGATGGTTCTATATTAGTTACTTTTTTCCGGTGCATGGAATAATAATAATAATAATAATAATAATAATAATAATAATAAATATATATATATAATTGTCTCACAAATTTTTTTATGGAAACTAGATGTTTTAAATATTAAGTATCCAGAAAAATAAATAAATAAATACAAAGTATCCAGATTTTCTTCTCCTTGGGATTCGTTATTGTTGCTGTTCTTGCTGTGTGCTTGTTTAGTGACTTTCCCGAATTAATTCCACAAATCGTGCGTTCTTTGTCACTTGCACCTACGGAAGCCTCTGCTCAGTTAGCTAGCGGTTGCCAAATGGTTGGAGAGATATGTCCTCAAACGCAGTGAAATACTAAGTCCCCCAGGCTTTCGTAAGGCCCTCTGTGCGTGTTGAGCCACACCTGCCATATTCCGTTTCCATCTCTGCCTTCGCGTTCTCTCCCTGCTCGTATGTCGTCTCAATGTCAGCCAGAGGTGAGCGATTAAGCCTTCTAAGCTCTTGCCTAGACGTACCCACCACCCTGCACGTGCATGTGGCCTTCTGGATTCTCAGTAATAGGTCACAGCTTTACGAAGGCCCCTGAAGACATCTCATGCCCCAGCATCTCCTTTTACGTTTTTTGTTCAGCATCTTGTTAGTCTTAACTGGTATCACTGTCACACGCAGCTGTAGTGGCAAACAGTTGCCACTGACTGTGTTTACAGATGCCCTAGGGATACAGCTCTTTGCACAGAACTTACTCTAAATCAGGTCGAATAGAGACAGATCTTGAGAATGCAGGTTTTCTGAGAGATTCCAGACAGCCTTAAAAATGACAGTTGTCTTGAGGGTGGCTTCAGGGGGGCTTCAAACTCATTCTGCCCCTTCTTGTGGCTGCTGGGTTGCTGTTTTTCACATGTATCAATGTATAAAGCTGTTGTTTTCCAAGGCTACTGTGGCGCTGGGAAGAGCAGTGAATAGGAACAGAGCGAGGTGAAATGTCACAAAGCTCACTGTTCTTACTGAGACTCAGTCATAGTCCTTGAGGAAATACTGCACGAACTATTGCAATGCTTTGATTAGTTTATAGAGTTCTGAAAAACTTGTTTTTCACAAATTTTGCCAATTTCTCATTTTCTTTGTGGAGGTTTTTGGAAGGCCCTACTCCACCATTCTGGAAGTGCTTCTCCAAAACTGACCTTTCTCTCTTTCTTTCTTTCATTTCTTTTATTCTTTATTTTTGAGAGAGAGAGCAAATGAGCAAGCACAAGCAGGAGAGGGGCAGAGAGAGAGGGAGACACAGAATCCAAAGCAGATTCCAGGCTCCGAGCTGTCAGCCCAGAGCCCAACATGGGGCTCAAACCCACAAACAGTGAGATCATGACTTGAGCTGAAGCCAGAGGCTTAACTGACCGAGCCACCCAGGCACCCCACCCCCCCTTACTCTTTTCAATCTCTTCTTTTTTTTTTTTTTAATGTTTATTTATTTTTGAGAGAGAGGGACAGAGCGGGAGCAGGGGAGGGACGGAGAGAGAGGGAGACACAGAGTCTGAAGCAGGCTCCAGACCCTGAGCTGTCAGCACAGAGCCCGATGCGGGGCTTGAACTCACGGACTGCAAAATCATGACCTGAGCTGAAGTCGGACGCTCAACCGACTGAGCCACCGAGGAGCCCCATCGAATACTGACCTTTTTAAGGGGCTTTTTAGAGATCGTACCTTCACTCCCAGAAGGAATCATAGCCATATGATATTTTCATGCATCCTGACAGTTCTCTGAGGACAGCAATTTTAGGAAGGGGATGCTTAGTGCTTCTGGGATCAGTTAAAAGCATTAGATACTTGGGTGCCTGCCTGGCTCAGTTGGTAGAGCAGGTGACTCTTGATCTCAGGGTCATGAGTTCAAAAGCCCCGCGTTGGGTGTAGAGCTTACTTAAATAAATAAACAATAGCATTCAAAACGAAATGAAACGATAGCATTAAAGAAAAAAGCATTAGATATTTATTGTACTTATTTTTCACACCCCCAGTAGGCTTTTATTTCTTCCTTGCTGCTGCGTATAGTCACTAAACGGTTATAATTGGTATTAACTGAATAAGAAGAAAAGATAATGGTTTACATTTCCAAATAGGTGTCAGTAAGAGGCAGAGTTTTTTTTTTTTTTTTAATTTTTTTTTCAACGTTTTTTATTTATTTTTGGGACAGAGAGAGACAGAGCATGAACGGGGGAGGGGCAGAGAGAGAGGGAGACACAGAATCGGAAACGGGCTCCAGGCTCCGAGCCATCGGCCCAGAGCCCGACGCGGGGCTCGAACTCACGGACCGCGAGATCGTGACCTGGCTGAAGTCGGACGCTTAACCGACTGTGCCACCCAGGCACCCCACGAGGCAGAGTTTTGAAAACAGTTGTGATAATGAAGTACAATGGGAAGCTATTAAGAGTGATAGAATTTATGAGAGTAATTTATTTTTTATTTTTAAAAAATGTTTATTTATTTTTGAGAGAGAGAGCACGCAATTGGGAAGGGGCAGAGAGAGAGAGGAAGAGACAGAGAATCCCCAGAAGGCTCAACACTGCTGGTGCAGAGCCCAACGTGGGGCTCGAACCTACGCACCATGAGATCATGACCTGAGCCGAAACCAAGAGTTGGACGCCTAACCGACTGAGCCACCCAGGCATCCCCAAGAATAATTTAAGTATTAAGATTATTCAAAGATAATTAATTACAGAGCCCAACCATAGAATCTGTTAGAAGTAGGCTAAATGTAGAAATGTAGAAATAGGCTAAATGTAGGCAAAATGTAGAAAAACTCTACACCAGAGAATGTTCTCTGTTGACCTCTGACTCTTGAATACATATTGTTCTATGAATATACTAGTTATTCCCCTTCGAAATGCCACATGTTTGGAAGCCTAATGGGTCTACACGTTTTAGTTGTAGTTTATAAAGAAGCAGCCATTTTTAGTAACCATATTGAGGTGTTTTTATGTGGAGTTTTTATACTCCGTAGACTCTCCTATGTGGGCTTACTGAAAAAGCTAGTAAGAACAAAATGATTGCTTCAGGGGTGCCTGGGTGGCTCAGTCGGTTGAGCATCTGACTTCGGCTCAGGTCATGATCTCCGGTTTGTGGGTTCGAGCCCCACATCGGGCTCTGTGCTGACAGCTCAGAGCCTGGGGCCTGCTTCAGATTCTGTATCTCCCTCTCTGTCCCTCCTCTGCTCGTGCTCTGTCTCTCTCTCAAAAATTAATAAATATTAAAAAAAATAAAATTAGAAAAAGAACGAAAAGACTGCGTAAGCTTGGAGTGCTGACATTAAGTTGAATTTTTTTTTTTTTCCAACGTTTTTTTTTGTTTTTTTTTTTTTTTTTTATTTATTTATTTATTTTTGGGACAGAGAGAGACAGAGCATGAACGGGGGAGGGTCAGAGAGAGAGGGAGACACAGAATCGGAAACAGGCTCCAGGCTCCGAGCCATCAGCCCAGAGCCTGACGCGGGGCTCGAACTCACGGACCGCGAGATCGTGACCTGGCTGAAGTCGGACGCTTAACCGACTGCGCCACCCAGGCGCCCCTAAGTTGAATTTTTAAACGTGTGGTATCGGCTCACTAACAATAAAGATGACCATTTCCTTTCAGATAGACTCTGAGAGCACAATAGCAGATTCGGGTAATTTATCTTATTTTTCTAGAGCATCCTGCTAAAACAGTAAGTGATCACATTTTTTTAGCAAGGTCACATTTTACTTGTATTACTCTCCAAAGCAATAAACAATCCATCCATCTTCCCACCAGACCCTAAAAATCCAAAACCAGCAAAAAAACCCCTATATTTCATGGGGTTAAAAAGTCAGGCTCACTGAGAAACACCAATGGAATCTGCTGTTTCTCTTTGTGACTGAGCCTGATTTTTTTCAAATCTATTATATAAAGGGTGAAAACAATCATCTTTGGGTTCACTCAAGCTGGTCATTCTTCCTGAATTGAATAAAAAGTCAGGAAATGAGGAAATTCACTTTCCACTCACCAGCGTCTCACTGTTCTGTGCCATTAGGAATGCCAATACTCTTCAGCAATTTGCCAGCTTTTAGAAGAGACCCCATAGTTAGTGATCCAGATTTTCTGGAGGTAAATGACTACCTGAAAGTTGAGACGGACCCTAGGATACAACAGTCTACTAAGTGGCTCCGACAAAAATGCAGAGTTCAGGCACATTTCAGATATATCCCAAAGAACAGCCAGAAGGTCTGGCCCAGACGCTTCTCTGACATCTCACTGACTTGTCTCTTTTCTGCTAAACGGAGCAGTTGTGGGAAAAGACAGAACCACACAGAAGAAGTGAAATCTTTGGCTTTGAGAAAACTGCTAAGCAGGTTTGTTTTAAGCACTTTGAATGTTTTGTAATGTTACAATTTTAAGAAAAGCCTGGCTGCTTTCAGAGCAGAGAATCAAGATTCTAACATTAAAATGAAGGACAAATACATAAGGAAAGAGCCAGGCTGTGCTAATCATACTTCGAGCACTTTCTCAAGGCGCGCGGGTCACAGAACTGTATGAATCAGCCAGGATGCTTGTTAAAAACACAGCTTCCTGGGTCTTTTCCTGCCCTCATAAATTTTAGGGAACTCTAGGATTTGGGATTTGAATTTTAAGTCGGAATTTTATAGTCTAAAGTTTGAGAACCACGAAGAAGTCCTATTTTCTGCTTATAAGCACTTTAATATTCCAGTTAACACAAGAGTTAAAAATAAAACTAGCTTAGGGAGCCTGGGTGGCTCAGTCGGGTAAGCATCTTGATTTTGGCTCAGGTCATGATCTCACGGTTTGTGAGTTTGAGCCCCACATCAGGCACTGACAGTGCAGAGCCTGCTTGGGATTCTCTCTCCCCTTCTCTCTCTCTCTCTCTCTCTCTCTCTCTCTGTCTGTCTGTCTCGAAATAAATAAATAAACTTTAAAAATAAAAATAAAATAAAATAAAGCCAGCTTCTAGCACAAACGAAATACTAAGTACTTCTCTCCTTTCTTAACTATTATAACCTGGGTTTTTTCTTTATGCAGCTCTCACTTGGGCTCTTCTAAACTATCTTCCTAACTTGGTTGGTCTTCTCTATAAAAATGTTCATTTCTCCATAATTTTTTCGCAGTTTCTTCGTGTTCATTTGTCTTCTCAAACTCAAAAAAAACAGCCTTTCTATTCATGCTGAGCTTGCCGCGTGGCAAAAGTTAAGGGCAGTTCTAGAAGGACACGTGACTAAGTACGGGTCCCCGCGCCTCTCAATTACCCACATAGGAGCTGAGCTGAGTCACTGCATCTAAACTGCCACATCCTTCACCTCATGGCAGCCATGTTGAGTGAAGAGTAGCGCCCAGGTCGCTCGATCGCAAACATCCACAGGCATAGGATCAAAAGAGACATTCCTGGGCTCCAACTGCCCAGCTTCTGATCGCTGAATGTGGAATGGAGCCAGGTATCTGTCTTTTTCAAGCACGCTTCCCACCCTAGGTGACTCTAGAATCTAGAGCCAACCTTTGGGCAAACTTCATAGAGAAATTTAACTCCTATATTCAAGGGTAGCTTTGCAGTTCCTACCAAATTTCGCACTGGCGAAAATTGCAGTGGAGTAAAGAGAACCTACTTCATACACCTAACAGCCATCTGAGAACAGGCCTGGGAGGCACACTCAGGCCCCCGTGAATCACAACGCGTGAACCTCTCAGGACAAATCTGACTTGAGGATCACAGTTCGAGTGAGTTTAAGTGGCAATCAATGAAGCTTGTATAATGTTGATTTATACGTGTGACAAAGAAAGATGTACTTGACAATATGAATTTATTGGGACCTTAATAAAAATGTGTGCTTACTTTTTTTTTTGAGGGCGATTTTTGACACAAGTAGTTCTCCCCTCTACCCCTTATAATCTTCCATTCGCCACCCCCAGACACACTCACATCCATGATACCCTCAGGTGCACTTTGGCATTTTATAGTTCTAGATGTAAAACTTAAAGATATTATTAACAACTCTGAATTCAAGCATAGGGCTTCTCAGTAAATGTTTCTTTTTTTTTAATTTTTTTATAATTTTTTTTTCAACGTTTTTTATTTATTTT
The DNA here is from genome assembly GCF_028018385.1 of Neofelis nebulosa. Classification (NCBI taxonomy): domain Eukaryota; kingdom Metazoa; phylum Chordata; class Mammalia; order Carnivora; family Felidae; genus Neofelis; species Neofelis nebulosa. The sequence goes on from NC_080782.1 coordinate 239,302,605, forward strand.
TGGGACAGAGAGAGAGAGACGGAGCATGAACGGGGGAGGGGCAGAGAGAGAGAGGGAGACACAGAATTGGAAGCAGGCTCCAGGCTCGGAGCCATCAGCCCAGAGCCCGACGCGGGGCTCGAACTCACGGACCGCGAGATCGTGACCTGGCTGAAGTCGGACGCTTAACCGACTGCGCCACCCAGGCGCCCCTCAGTAAATGTTTCTAATGGTTGTAAGAAACGGGCCAGAATGCATAATCATTGATATTGCAAAAGCATTTTTTGTCAATCAGTGAAGGCTAAAGAAACATTGGCTTTAAGTAAAATGCCAAAAAAAAAAAAAAATTGGGAAGATTTCTTGTCTGCATTGAGATTTAAAATTTTTTTTTTTAACGTTTATTTATTTTTGAGACAGAGAGAGACAGAGGATGAACGGGGGAGGGTCAGAGAGAGAGGGAGACACAGAATCCAAAGCAGGCTCCAGATCCTGAGCCGTCAGCACAGAGCCCGACGCGGGGCTCGAGCTCACGGACCGCGAGATTGTGACCTGAGCTGAAGTCGGATGCTTAACCGACTGAGCCACCCAGGCACCCCGAGATTTTAATAGAAATATAAAAAATAAGTAGTTGTAGCTATTTTCTTGAAAGATGAAATGTGAGGAGCTGTGTTGTTTTCTTCTCTTAGCCAATCGCTCACCCATACACCTGGGGTCCCTGAGAGAATCTGGCATCCTCTGGAGGTATTAGACCTCCTCCGCACCATGCTCTCCTGGGCCCAGGGATGCTGCCCTCTGGAGTGTGCGTGTCTGTCTGGCATTCCCAGCATTTGGGGGCCCCACTCTTGATGAGGTATATACGCAGGCCTTAGGGGAGGCATATGGCCCCAGTCGCACTCAGATGGCCTCTCCGCATCCCGGATGTTGCTCTAGTGGTACAGGTTCACTCTTCGGAGGTGCCGATCGAATAGTGGATGTCAGCATAGGCCAGACTCCTAGGTTCCAGGAACATTCTGGAAGAGACCTAGGACATAGGATTTCGGAGAATAACACAAACACTATTGCATCGTATCTATTGTGTTCTGTGACTTCAGTCATAGAAACGTCTGTGTATTTCTAGGTAGCATGATCATGAGGACTTTGCGAGTGCGTGGCATCTACTAGTGGGAACCTGAAGTTAGCACAGAAAATGCAGGTTTGGGTACATTTAATGCTTCTGCCTGCGTACTTCTGCTTGCTCAAATAGTCGTGAAAAGCACATGAACATTTTTGGAGAGAACTGGGTAACTTGAAAACTCTCCCAGCACGCGATATCTCAAAACAGGGGTGGGGGTGGGGGGAGGTGGGGGGAAGGGTAGAATAGGATACGGCAAAGTAAGGTGATGTGACAAAGTTAAAAGGAGGGTGCACAGATGTTTGCTACGACGGTCCCTGCTCTTTCAGTATGGTTCGAATATCCAGAAGAAGTAAGTAAGGCTCACATTTGGGAGAGCCATTTCAAACTCATCGTGCAGCCACCTTACCACCCCATATACGTTCGAATGACCAAAAAACGGAAAATAACAAGGGTCAGCGAAGATGCGGAGAAATCGGAGCCCTTGTGCACCGCCGGTGGGAAAGTAAAATGGCGCGGTTGCTATGGAAGACGGTACGGAGGTTCCTCAAAAAATCAAAAACAGGATTACCATATGATCCAGCGATTCTACTTCTGGGTATTTACCCAAAAGAATTTGAAGGCGGGGTCTTGAAAAAATATCTATACACTCATGTTAATAGTTGCGTTATTCACCATAGCTAAAATATGGAAGCAAGCTAAGTGTCCGTCAGTGGATGAACGGACCAAACATACAGTGGAATATTCTTCAGCCCAAAGGGGAAACAAGTCCTGTCACATGCTACAATAGGAAGAAACGAGAACTAAGCCAGTCACAAAGGAAGAAATACTGCGTGATTCCACTTACGTATAAAGTAGCTACAGTGATCAAACTCTTAGAGACAGAAGGTAGAATGGCGGTTGCCAAGGCCTGGGGTGAGGGGGAGTGGGGAATTATTGCTTAGTGAGTTTCATTTTTGCAAGATGAAAGGAGTTCTGGAGATTGCTTGCACGACAATGTGAATGTACGTATCACAACCGAGAACTGTATGCTTAAACGTGTTTAAGATGGTAAACGTTATGTGTATTTCATCACAATTAATCATTAAACAAAATTTTAAGCCCACCTTAGATAATCAACAAAATTATCCTGGGTATTGGATGAATCCACAAACTCTTCTCCTCTGGGGATACATGGCTCAAAACAATGGACTGGGAACATATCCTCCTTTCTCTACATAAAAATTTGGCTCCCAAGGTTAACATTCCCGGTTATGTTCCCATATGTTCTCATTCCCAAATGAGTCTTCCCTTCCTAGAGAAGTGCTTCTGATCAGTTCGGTGTCCAAGTTCTCATTCCTATCTTTGAAATGGGTCTTGTCTGGTGGTACCAGACCCACAACACTGTATGTCTCCAGACCCTCTTTATCAACCATGCTCTCGAGACAAGAGCCTCGATATCAGGGCTCAAGCCAGAGCTCTTTATTCCAGAAGAAATATAACGTGATAACTATGCCTGAGAAGCTGTTTGGGTTACTTCCCATCCTATCCTTTTTTAAGTGTACCATTCAATGGTTTTAGCAGATTCGCAAGGTCTGACCCCATGACATTTCATCACCCCAAATGGAAACCCAGACCTGTCATCGGTAACTCCGCACTCCTTCTCAGCCCAGGCCCTGGCAATCATTAATATGTTTTGTCTCTCTGGATTTGCCTATCCTGGGAATTTTATTTAGATGGACTCCTACAACATGTGGCCTTTTGTGACTAGCGTCTTTCACTTAGAATAATATTTTCAGGGTTCACCCATATCACTTTATTCCTTTTTATGGCCAAATAATATTATTGTATTGTATATCACACTGTGCTTATCCATGCATCTGTTAGTGGACATCTGGGTTATTTCTACTTTGGGGCAATTATTAGTAATGATGCTATGAACATTTGTTTGCAAGTTTTCGGTAGGCATACATTTTCAGTTCTATTGGGTATATACCTAGGAGTGGAATTGCTGGATGGTATGTTAACTCCCCGTGTAACTTTTTGAGGAGCTGTCAAACTGTTTCCCAAGTCAGTTGTACCCTTTTCCATTCCCACTAGCAATGTATGAGGATTCCAACTTCTTAGCATCCTTGCAGACACTTGCTCTGTCATCATTTTGATTATAGTCATGCTAGCAGGTGTGAAGTGACATCTGGCTGTGGTCTTGATTTGCAGTTCCCTAGTGAGTAATGCCACTGAGTGACTTTTCACAGGCTTATTGCCCATTTGTATATCTTCTTTGGACAAATACCTATTCAAAAACTTGGCCGATTTTTTAACTGGGTTATTTGTCTTTTTATGATTGAGTTGTAGATCTTCTTTGTGTATTCTGATTACTAGTCTCTTATCCAATACATATAATTTGCAAGTATTTTCTCCCATTCCATGGGCTCTGTTTTTACTTTCTTGATGTGTTATTTGAAGCACAAGAGTTTTTAATTCTGATGAAGTCCAATTTATCTATGTTTGTCTTTTGTTGATTGTACTTTAGGTGCCATATCTAAGAAACCATTGCCTAATGAATCCAAGGTTACAAAGATTTACACCTACGTTTTCTTCTAGGAGTTTTATAGCTTAGGCTTGTATGTTTAGGTCTACGATTTGAGATAATTTTTGTAGATAGTATGAGATAGGTATCCAACTTCATTCCTTTGCATGTGGTTATCCAGTTTTCCCAGCACCATCTGTTGAAAAGACTATTCTTTCCTGATTAGATAGACTTGTCATTGTTGTTGAAAATTAACTGACCATAAATCTATGAGACTATGAGTATTCGTTTGAAAAACAAAACAAAAACCATGTGGTCCTAAATTTGAATTGGAAATACTAGTACAAACTCACGAGATACCTCATCTTTAAAAAAGAAAATTTTTTTAATGTTTTATTTATTTTTGAGACAGAGAGAGACAGAGCATGAGCAGGGGAGGAGCAGAGAGAGAGGGAGACACAGAATCCGAAGCAGGCTCCAGGCTCCGAGCTGTCAGCACAGAGCCCGACACGGGGCTCAAACCCACGAACCGTGAGATCGTGACCTGAACTGAAGTCAGACGCTTAACCAACTGAGCCACCCAGGCGCCCCGATACCTCATCTTTTAAAGATAAAACAGTTCCTGGGGCGCCTGGGTGGCTCAGTCGGTTAAGCGGCCGACTTCGGCTCAGGTCATGATCTCGCGGTCCGTGAGTTCGAGCCCCGCGTCAGGCTCTGTGCTGACAGCTCAGAGCCTGGAGCCTGCTTCAGATTCTGTGTCTCCCTCTCTCTGACCCTCCCCCATTCATGCTCTGTCTCTCTCTGTCTCAAAAATAAATAAACGTTAAAAAAAAATTTTTTTAAAAGATAAAACAGTTCCTAATTCTGTTCACTGATGTGGCCTAGAAATAGTGGCCAAGCCCGTTACAGAGTATCCTTAGGATCCACACCGAGGTCTTGAAATATCTTTTCCCTCTTAAAGAAATGGGAGCTTCTGGGAAGAACGGTTGCTCCAGGTGTGAGTTAAGAAATGTAAAAAGATGACCCTGAACAGCTTCTCATTTCGGGTGGCCCCGAAGCTGTCCCAGATTACCAGGGCAATGTCAAAAGGACTCTGGAGCCAGCTTGAGGACGTTCCCACTGAACAAAGATGGGACAATTTGAATTTTACAATGAATGTTAATTGCAGTTGGTTGAAACTCATATTTAAATCCATGAGCTCACGATGATACTTAAAAAAAAAACCAAATGGTCACCGATAGAGGAGAATGGGGAACCAATTCATTATCCTGAAAAATCTGTGAAGAGTGGAGAAAAACAAGCATTTATCTTGCTTTGATCTCTACACACTGTACCACTTCGTATAATAAATGAAGATAAGCCAATCACCGTTGTACAAATTCCAGTGAAATTTCAGTATCCTGTGCCGTCCAATAGGGTAGTCACTAACCACCTGTGGCTATTTAAATCTAAATTAAAAAAAATTTTTTTTTAACGTTTATTTATTTTTGAGACAGAGAGAGACAGAGCGTGAACAGGGGAGGGGCAGAGAGAGAGAGGGAGACACAGAATCTGAAACAGGCTCCAGGCTCTGAGCTGTCAGCACAGAGCCTGACGCGGGGCTCGAACTCACAGACCGTGAGATCATGACCTGAGCCGAAGTCGGATGCTTAACCGACTGAGCCACCCAGGCGCCCCTAAATCTAAATTTTAATTAAGTAAAATTAAGTAAAATTAAAATTTTAGCTCCTCGGTCACACTAGCCACGTTTCAGGTGTTCAACAGCCACAGGTGCTCCTGGCTTCCGTTGTGGACAGTGGATCACTGGGAACATTTCCTTCATTTTAAGTTTTGTTAGACAGCACTGTAGACATTCAGTGTCAACCTCGGCTAGCGTCAGAGTGGGAAGCAGACATCACAGCCTCCTGAGAGACCAGGAGTTTAAAACAATTAAACCAGGAGGTTAAAGTAATTTTAACATACTAGAGGGGCGCCTCGGTGGCGCAGTCGGTCGAGCGTGGGACTTGGGCTCGGGTCATGTTCTCGCAGGTCCTGAGTTGCAGCCCCTTATCAGGCGTGTTTGTAGTGTGGGGTCCGCTTCGGATCCTCTGTCCTCCCCCCACCCCGTCCCTCCCACACTCACACTCTCTTGGGAGAAAAAACATTAAAACATTAATTTTTTAACATACTAGAAATGATGTATATAGTGTCTTAACAGAAATTACCTGTAACCAGTTATTCGGTTAAAATACTTTCTATTTCAAAAGAATGAATAATGTTTATTAAAACATTACATAAGAGGTTTATCCCAAATAAATACATAAGAGGTTTATCCCAAATAAATATTGTGACCCTATATTCACACTATTAGTTTTTTATTTTTTAATGTATATTTATTTACTTTTTTATTTTTTAATGTATATTTATTTAAATGTTTACTTATTTTTGAGAGAAAAAGAGAGAGAGAGAGAGAGAGAGCACACAAGTGCGGGCAGGGGCAGAGAGACAGGGAGACAGGATCCCAAGTGGGCTGTGTGCTGACAGCGAGGGACCCCGATGTGGGGCTTGAACTCACAAACAGTGAGATCGTGACCCGAAGTCGGTTGCCCAGCCAGTGGAGCCACCCAGGTGCCCCTAGGCAAGTGTTTTTCAGTGGTTGCAGGCTGTCTGCTAAATTCTACATTTAAGTCTGCTAGTTGTTCTTTGTCACGCAGCAGAGTCCAAGGAATGAAAAGAGGCTCTACTCTACCGTTCGGACACTAGACGGCTTGCTTTTGCAAGGTTGGCGACTTTAATCTCTGTTAGTAACCACTTGGGACAGTCAGTCTTCTGTCCAGGGCACCTGCTACGTAGCTCACTCTTTGATCACTCTAGATTGCTGACTTTAGTCTTACTCCTTGTGTTCAGTTTTGGTGTGCTCTTAGGATCAGCTTCATTCTAAGCAAACCCGTATCTACTTTAAATGACTGGCGATGGAAAGAACTCAATCTTTGCCAGATCCTCCATAGATGACGAGTCACATATGGCTTAGAATGAAATGTCATAAAAGCCTTTTGATTAAACCGTGTGCATGCTGTATTGCCACCTTCCTTACCTTTTCTACCGCGTGGCATTTTATTTTTTTTTTCCTCCTTTTTTTTTTTTTTCCAACGTTTTTTATTTATTTTTGGGACAGAGAGAGACAGAGCATGAACGGGGGAGGGGCAGAGAGAGAGGGAGACACAGAATCGGAAACAGGCTCCAGGCTCCGAGCCATCGGCCCAGAGCCTGACGCGGGGCTCGAACTCACGGACCGCGAGATCGTGACCTGGCTGAAGTCGGATGCTTAACCGACTGCGCCACCCAGGCGCCCCTACCACGTGGCATTTTAAAGGCTGCCTCTTGGATATACCTTATGTAGCCTGCTGTGCATTTGTCTCCCACACTCAATTAAGTTGCGTTACATTAAATAACATTTTAAGTTAAAAAAAAAAAAGTATGGAGTAATATGCTGCCAGCATCATGAATATGCAATCAGAGAAATCCAGATTCGGGGGATTTCTGTAGGTCAAATGACCCAAGTTTTTTTTTTTTTTTTTTTTTTTTTAATGTTTATTATTTTTGAGAGACAGAGTGAGAGAGCATGAGCAGGGGAGGGGCAGAGAGAGAGGGGACACAGAATCCGAAGCAGGCTCCAGACTCTGAGCTGTCAGCACAGAATCCCATGCGGGGCTTGAACCCACGGACTGCGAGATCATGACCTGACCCGAAGTCATGTGCTTAACCGACTGAACCACCCAGGGGCCCCTCAACTGACTCAAGTTTTTTAACAAATAAATTAGAAGAAAAGGATGGGGTGGGGAGTAACCTGCAGATTCAAACATTTTTTAATTGCCAAGATGAAAGTATTGTGGCTGTGAGTGGACACGTGGAAGAAAAAGTCACAAAGAAATGCAAATAAATGATTCCTGTAAAGATCAGGGTAACCGAGGGTGACGGGCACAGGACCCAGTGAGGGGTTTCTGGTGTGGCCAGCAGGCCAGCAAAGTTCTGTTTGTTGAGCTGGGTGCTGATCACAAGTGTTCACCTTATAACACTTCATAAAGCCATATTTTGTAATGCTTTTCTCTATCACTGTTTTATTTTAGAATTTAAAAGTTTTCTTTAAAAAAAGGAAGCTAGGAGTGTCTGATCGGAGCACTATGCCTCTGACAAGATAATTCCTTATGATTTATGATCTTTAAATTTCCTTACTGAACCTCTTCACTAAGTGACACCCGTATTCCCCACTGCATTAACAGTTAAGAAGATTACGCTATGTTCGCTCCAAGGTACCAAGGAGCTCTAGAAAGGAGAAAAAAAAAATTACTTTCCATTTTCTCCTGCTGTCAGCTTGTGCATTTAGTTTTCAGACTAATTTACTTCTGTATAGCTCACGCGTCTCGAAATGTGCTCGCCGAGACCTTGTTCTCAACCCTCTCTCCCGACTATTTCCAAGGGAGCTTTGTACATTTCTCCGTCTCATAATGATAGAATGTTCTACTGAAGACGCATTAAGATGACTGATCCCAGCCAACCCTCCTTAATACTCACGTTTGAGAACTGGGACGAAACTATTTGCCAAAGGTTGCAGAACTAATGTGGAGCAAGGTTGGGGCCAGATCTTTGATTTTTCTAGTCCCCCGGTTCTGTTTCTCTTCAAAAAAAAAAAAAACCTGTATCAAGATTAGGGCAGATTTTCTTTTCACCTGAGGTCCTCCCTACCGGGCTGTCCATAATTTCCAGCTTCGTTGTTAAGATTCACGTCTACCACACGCTTTCATCCCAGCCTCCCTCCCTCTTTGAGCAAGTGTTTTGATAGTAATTTCAGTGATGCATTCATGCATTCTTTTGACATCAATTTTCACTGGATTTTACAGCGTTGAGAAGGAGAAGACAGCTAGTTATGTGACCGACAGTATTACAGCATCATTAATGGGAAATATGACCATCATGAGAAGGCATGTGCAGTAAAAACTTGCTGAATACTCTTAAAGGGAAATTCACATACATATGGGGATCCAGGTGAAACTGTGCAACAGGTTAAGTGTAACTTTCGGCACCTCCAGTCCTTTCGGTGGCCTTGGCCCCTTTGGCTCCTCTCCCTCAGGTTGGGGTCCTGAGCTCCTGTGCCCACACTGTGCAGTTGCTGTGCCCACGGGCCGGTGCCCGACGGTGACAGGGACTTCCCCTCCCAGTGCTTCCTTCTATTCCCTGAAGGTTTAATCCGGTGTAATTCTTAATTTAAAACGCCTTGGTTTTTTTGGCTGTCAAATTACTTCCCTATTATAAAGCCTTGAAAAATGTCAAGACCCACGATTAATATCCAACACGATTTTGCTTATTGATGCTTACCATTGCTTTCCTTCCAGTCTTGACTCCACTCTGCTTTGTTTCCTTTTGTCACCTATTCCCCTTTTCTCCCCTCCTCTCTCTCTACACACACCCACACCCACACACACACACACACACACACACACTCAAATATAATTTTCAAAAATGCTCTTGAGTTTAATACTCTGACATGATAAATATGTGTTTAGTCTCGACCCACCCTCCTTTCTCATTACACAGCTCCTAAAACCCTTGAAATTTCCCAAAGGTTAACTGTCTTTTTGCATGCTAATGAGATATGACTGGAGACTGGTCTCCTCAACGACCTCACCTTGAGATAGAGGCTGGTAGCCAGGGGAATCCACCCTGTGATGAGACGGTTGGAACTTTCAGCCCCACAACTGGGAGGAGAGAAGGAATAGAGATCGAGCTCATCACCAATGGCTGTTGATTGTATCAACCATGCCTGAATAATAAAGCCTCCGTAAAAAAATCTCTGAGAGCATGGGGGTTGGAGAACATCCAAGTTGGTGGGGGTGCTGGAGGGTGGCACACCCAGAGAAGCCTTGGAAACTCTGCTCCTTCCCCACTCTTCCATTTGGCTCTTTCTGAGTTCTTTTTTGTTTTGTTTTGTTTTTTTATAAACAAACTGGTTGTGCCATAAATGAACTTTTCCTGAGTTCTGTGAGTCATTCTGGCAGATTATCAAACCTGAGAAAGAAGCTGTAGGAACCTCCCATTTCTACACAGCTGGTCAGAAGTGCAGGTGACAGCCTGGCTTGGCCATGGCATTTGAAGTCAGGGTGGGGGTGGGCAGCCTTGTGGCAGTCAGTCTTAGCACAGAGCCCTTAATCTGTAGGGTCTGTGCTAACTCCAGGTAGATAGTCTTCGGGATAGGATCGAATCATTAGACACCCCGCTGGTGTTGGAGAATTGGTCAGTGTGGAGGAAAACGCCCTGGCATCTGGTGGCCAAAGGGAAGACATACCTACGATAGTAGTAGAGCGTAGGGAAGGAATTGGGGTCTAACTTACGCACATCATTTCTTAATACAGATGTGCCTGGAACATTCTGTGCACTTGGATAGGTAGTTTATTCTCAATTTGAGAGCACTGTGACCATTGCTATACTTGACTTTTTCATGTTTTAATGCTAACCCGGGGTTTGCTGAACTTGGGTTTTTGTTTATTTGTTTAATCTCGTTTAATACTGCTATGTGTTCAGGTAATCTGTTTGTGCGTGTGTGGTAGAAGACATGCAATATGAAATTTACCACCTTAACCATTTTCAAGTGCACAGCACAGTAGTGTTAGCTATATCCACAGTGCCTTGCAACAGATCTCTAGAATTTTTTGTCGTGCTTTAAAAAAAAATTTTTTTTAACAATTATTCATTTTTGAGAGCCAGAGAGAGACAGGGTGCACATGGGAGAGGGGCAGAGAGAGAGGGAGACGCAGCATCCGAAGCAGGCTCCAGGCTCCGAGCTGTCAGCACAGAGCCCGATGGGGAGCTGGAACCTACGAACCGTGAGATCAGGACCTGAGCCGAAGTCGGTCGCTTAACTGACTGAGCCCCCCGGGCGCCCCTCGGATTTTTTTGGTCTCGTAAAACTGAAACACTATATCCATTGAACAACCCGCATCTCCCTTCATTGTACCCTTAGCTCCTGGTAACCACATTCCATCCATTTTGTTTCTGTAACTGACTACTTTAGATAACTCAGTGAAGTGGACTCATCTTCTATTTGTCTTTTTGCAACTAACTTATTCCATTTAGTATAATGTCCCCGAGATAATATCCATGTTGTAGCATAAACAGGATTTCCTGCGTTTTTTTTTTTTTTTTTTTTTTTTTTTATTACGGCTGACCCGTATTCCGTTGTACGTGTGCACACATTTTATCGATCTGGTCATCTGTTGATGGGCATTCAGGCTGCTTCCACCTCTTGGCTGTTGTGAATAATGCCACAGTGCACACTTGAGTGGAGATCCTGTTTGGCTCTTGCAGATATATACCCAGAAATGGGAATTCTACATCATATGGCCATTCTATTTTTAATATGTTGAGGAATCCCTTGTTTTCCATGGTGGCTGTGCCATTTTGCATTCCCACCGGGAGCGTACAAGGGTTCCGGGTTCTTCACAACTTCCTAGCACTTGTTATTTTCAGAGTTTTATTATTATTTTTTTATATAGTGGCCATACTAACAGGTGTGAGGTGCTATCTCACTGTGATTTTGATTTGCATTTCCCTGATGATTAGTGATGTTGAACATCTTTTCATATGTTTGTTGGCCATTCGTTGGTCTTCTTTAGAGAAAGATCTATTCAAGTCCTCTGCCCATATTTTAGTTGGGCTATTTGGTTTTTAGCGTTGAGTTGTAGGAGTCCCATATATATTCTGGACATTAACCCTTTTTCTCTCTATATATGGTTTCCGTTGCTGCACAGAAATTTCCTCGCCACCCCCAGCTTTACTGAGATATAACTGACATCCAATTTTGTGCAAGTTTATGATGCACAATGTGGTGGCTTGATATAGGTAGGTATTGCAAAAACAATTACTGCAGTAAGGTTAGTTGACGTATTCCTCACCATATAGTTACCATTTTTGTGTGCTGAGAACTTTTAAAATCTGCCGTCATAGTAATCTTCAAGTATACAATACAGAATTATTACCTACGGTCACCATGCTGTACTTTAGATCTTCAGACCTTATTCAGCTTATAACTAGGAGTTTGTACTCTGACATGTTTAGCCATTCCCCCACCCCCTTCCCTGCCACTGGCAACCACCAATCTGTTCTCTGTTTCCATGAGTTGTTTTTATCCACCTGTAAGCGAGAGCATACAGTATTTGTCTTTCTCTGTCTGACTTCTTTCACTTAACGTGATGTCCTCAAGGTCCATCTATGTTGTCACAAATGGCAGGTTTTTCTTCTTTTTGTGGCTTCTTTCTCTTTGGTTCAACATCACTAATCATCAGGGAAATGCAAATCAAAACCACAGTGAGGTATCACCTCACACCTGTTAGTATGGCCACTATCAAAAAAAAATGAATAATCTCACAGTTTCTGTGTCCGTTTGTCTGTTTATCTGTTAATGGACACGGGTTATTTCTATGCCTTGGCTATTGTAAATAATGCTGCTGTGAACCTGGGGCTGCAGATATCTCTCTGAAACAGTGACTTCTTTTCCTTCAGAGATATACCCAAGTGGTATTAGAAGGTCATACGGTGGTTCTATTTCTAATTTTTTGAAGGATGTCCGTACTGTTTTCCATAGTGGCTACACCAGTTCACGTCGTCACTTACAGCACACAAGGCTTTCGTTTTCTCCACATCCTCACCAGCATTTGTAATCTCTCATGTTTTTTGTAATAGCCATCCAAATAGGTGTGAGATAGTATCTCCTTGTGGTTTCAAAAAGGGCTGTTGGGCCCCTTTTCATGAAACTGTCGGCCATTCGTATATCTTTGGGAAAATGTCTATTGTTGCCCCTTGCTCATTTTGTTATCAGATTATTTGTGGTTTTTTCTATTATATGTTTTGGATATTAACCCCTTATCAGATATAGGGTTTGCAAATATTTTCCCCATCCCATAGGCAGCCTCTCGGTCTCGTTGACTGTTCCTTACACTGTGCAGAGGCCTTTGAGTTTGATCCAGTACCGCCTGTGGATTTTTGCTTTTGTCGCTTGCACTACAGCTGTTCCATCTGGAAAATCCTCGTGAAGACCAATGGCAAGGAGCTTTTTCCCTCTGTTTTCTTCCAGGAATTTTATGGTGCAGATCTTACAGTTGAGTCTTTCACCAATTACAATTTAGTTTCTGTGAGTGAGATACGATAGGGGTCCAGTTTCATTCTTTTGCCCATGGGTATCCCGTGTTCCCAACAGTATTTATCGAAGATTACCTCTTCCCCATGGAGTATTCTTGGCTCCCTTGTCGAACGTTGACTGTAAATGCATGGGTTTATTTCTGGGCTCTTGATTCTGTTCTACTGGTGTGTTTTTATGCCAGTACCATTCTGTTTTGATTATCATAAGTTTGTTGGAAATCAGGTCACATCTTGTATGGCTCCATACTAATTTTAGGATTGTTTTTTCTGGTTCTGTAAAATATGTCAGAATTCGATAGGGATCGCATTGCATTGGCTTGGGTACTGTGGACGTTTTAACAATATTAACTCTAATGATCCACAAACATGGGGTATCTTTCCATCCATTTGTGTCATCTTCAATTTCTTTTATCAATGTTTTACAGTTTTCAGGCCACACGTCTTTCACCTCTTTGGTTAAATGGATTCCTATGCGTTTTATTGTTTTCGATGCTGTTGTGAATGGGGATTATTTTCTTTATTTTTAGACAGTTTGCTGTTAGTATATAAAAACACAATTTATATATGTTGATTTTGTACCCTGCTCCTTTACTGAATTTGTGTATCAGTTCTAACAGTCTTTTGGTGGAGTCTTTAGGGCTTTCTATGTATGAGATCATGTATTCTGCAGAGACACTCTGTAGTGACCATCTCAGAGAAATGGGTTCATCTGTTCTCCAGTGAGATTTGAGTGTTGTGTGTAGGGGGAAGGGAGGAAGGATAAGAGGAGGAATGAGACAAGATCCCCCCGTAGAAGAGCCCACACTTAAGCGTATCTATTCCATTACGGAGAATTTTCATCCTTGTTCATAGTTGTCACATCCAGAAGTGCCATTTCATTCTTTTTGTAGAGAAAAAATAACAAAGGTTATACCCTTCTTCGGCATGTCTGTTTTGTCACTTCTGATTATTAAGTGAGTAGGAGTTACTCTCAGTAGGGCTGTTTTCAGCACTTTTCAGTGATTACTCGGTCTGTTTCTTGCAGCCTTTCTAATCTTAGTGACCTTAAGTAATCCTGCTATATTAAAAAAGAACACACTGGAAGCGAAACTCCTTCTCAGCTAAATCCTGCATCAGCATGTCCACCGCTTGCCATTGATATTTTTATTCTGCAACATCAACATGCCACCTTCCTTACCTACGTCCCAGCCAATCACTTACAAAAACCCTTTATTCGAGAGTACAAGAGGGGATAGAATCAAATTTGATGAATTTAACGACTCGGATGGAATTTAAACGTTCAACCCCCACCCCACCCCCCAAAAAGGGCATCCATACAGTTTTAAGCAGATCTAATGTTCTACCCAGCACTTTCAGGAAGCTTTAGGACATTAAAAAGACTGCAAAGGGCGCCCCAGGTTTTGGGTACGCCTTTGTGGTTACAGCACATGAAGCGCACCGCGGATAGTAGTGACCATGTGACTGTCACCATCCATGTGACCTCCCTAGGTCACCTCTACACATAGGCATAAGCAGGGACTGGAGAAAGGGCTCCTGTCTTGTGTCACAGGTCCCATCAAGCACGGATTGAGTGGGCCTTCACTGGCAACTTCCTTTATGAACCCATGTTCTCCTGTGAAGGATTTCATGCAAATCACTTTTGGTGAATTGAATTTAAATTTAAATTAGCCGCTGAGGTCCAAATTAAATACGACCTGGCCGGGTCAACCACTTTTCTGATTTCAGTTGCATCTCGGTCACAGAAAGCGTTGCTGATAAACTCTAATAATGCTCCAGAAGAATCTTTACCCCTAGAAGCCCTTGCTTTGATGTGAATGTCGCCAAGACTTTAATGGCCTTTCCATGAGACAGTAAATGTAGACACAGAGAGCTGGACTCCTTCAGGTGCTGGAAGTGTCCCCATCTAGATCTGGGCACGGAGATGAACTATAAAAGTGTGTCCCTTTTTTGTCTGGTTTTGTTTTATCTGTACTCTCATTTAACATTTTTAATTTATTTTTGCTGGAATATTTTAAGGCTGCCATCTTTTTATTTCACGGTGAACAGTTTATTGTCCAGCTCTAAGAAATAGAGGTTTAAAAGACAATTTTTATTTTAGGAAAAAATTAAGAATGGAAAAAAATGTCTTTACTCTGTGTCACTTATACTTCAATTCATAAGGAAAGAGAGAAAACCAGATAAATGGGCTGAAGTAAGAGGGTGGGAGAGGAGGGGACAGAAAGGGAATGGGAGGGAAGAGGAAGAGGGGGATGGGGAAGAGGAGAACTCTGCTGTGTGCAGCTGGTCGACCTTGACCTCTGAGTCTTGCTTTCCTGGCTAAGTGGGAGATGAGTTCCCACTGCTTAGGGTTGCCTGGGAGACTCACTGAGAACACGCAGGGGCACCTGGGTGGTTCAGTGAGTTGAGCATCTGACCTTTGATATTGGCTCAGGTCGTGATCTCCTGCTAGTGGGATCAAGCCCCATGTGGGGGCTCCGTGCTGAGCAGGACCCTGCTTGTGACTCTCCCTCTCTGTCTCCCCCTCCCCCGTGTGCCGCACACGTGGGCGCTCTCTCTCTTCCAAAATCAGTGAATAAACATATAAAAAAATGAGACCATGCAGCATAGCACTTGGCCCAGTACCTGCCTTAGGGTTTCATTTAATGGCAGCTATTATTAGGAACTATATTGATCCTTCACAGTTTTAGAAAAAAATTAAAACATGATCATAACCACCATGCTCAATTTATATTCTCTTTGAGCCATGTTTATAAAAACAAAAGCTTTTTGGCGATGTGTCTGCTGCTGCGTAAGGAGAAGAAAGCAGGACATTGTCTCTTCCCTTCCGTCCCCAAGCGACACACACAGGTCTATTGACCTTGTCCAGCTGGGCCGGAGAGGACAGAGCCCTGGGGCGCAAGGCAGTGGAATGCATTGGCAGGCACTGTCTTACGAGGCCTGCACTTTGCTGCCTTCTTATCCAGCAGCCGAATAAGTTGAGTGAGGAATCAGTCCAGTCAATAATCCAGGGGCTCAGATGACGTAGTGATTAATAAAGCAATTTTATGAGAGCTTCTTGAGTAGTATAACAGTAACCAAGACTCAGACTCCGCAGACAGACCCAGCTCAAATTCCACCCGCCTCTCACGCATCATAGCTCTCGGGGCAAGTTCCTTGACGTTTCTGTGCCTTAGTTTTTACATCTTTTTTTTTTTTTAAGGTTTATTTATTCTGAGAAAGAGAGAGAGAGCATGAGCAGAGGAGGGACAAAGAGAGAGGGAGAGAGAGAATCCCAAGCCGGCTCTGCACTGGCACTACGTAGCCTGATGTGGGGCTCGAACTCACAAACCCGTGAGATCACGGCCTGAGCTGAGATCAAGAGCCAGATGCTTAACCAGCTGAGCCACCCAGGTGCCCCTCAGTTTTTATATCTTTAAAAAAAATGAAAATAATGGTACATCCCTCACAGATTATTATAAGAATTAAATGAGTCAATTATCCATAAAATATTTGACACCATATATACTGTTGTTTGCCATCATTATTTTCTGTATGCCAGGCCCTGTGGGTGACAAGGGGGGATACACATGTACTTTTAATGATTTTGTAAAGGAAATTACTTATGTGAAACTGTTAGAGAGTGTCCACGGTCCCTGTAAATGCTGAGAAAATTCCAGGAGGGTAAGGCCCCTGGAGGGTGGATGGTTTTGTTTTGTTGTGTGGTGTGAAGACGGAATGGAACCTTTGTAGGGAGAGTGTTTCACGTGAGGCAAAAATGAGCAGTTGATTTCACTTGCTGTTAATTTAAAGAGATCCTCATTCCCTCCGTCTGTACGATGAAGACGTGATTTAGTCTACCAGATTTTTAAATAGGTTTCGATGAAAATTCTTAAAGCAGGCATAAATCTACCTGTTCTTGGGGAGCCTGGGTGGCTCAGTCGGTTGGGCATCTGACTTCAGCTCGGGTCACGATCTCATGGTCCGTGAGTTCGAGCCCTGCGTCGGGCTCTGGGCTGATGGCTCAGAGCCTGGAGCCTGCTTCCGATTCTGTGTCTCCCTCTCTCTCTGCCCCTCCCCTGTTCGTGCTCTGTCTCTCTGTCTCAAAAATAAATAAACGTTAAAAAAAAAATTAAAAAAAAAAATCTACCTGTTCTTACAAAACTCTTCTTCAAATATACAGGCAAGGGAAAGTGTTTCATGGATGCATACATATGCAAGTATCTTGATCTTTATGGACAGATATTGGGCATAGAGACAATGGTTTCTGAGAAGGAAAAGGATTCCTTTTTTTGTTTCATTCATTCATTCACTCATAGTGATGACGATAGGGGCATATGGAATACAGACAAAGTCTTAGGTAAAGGTCCTGTCATTGATAAGCTGAAAGTCCAGCTGGCAGGGCAACACCAGTTGAGCATATGTCTAGGTAACATAAAAACAGTCCTTTGCACATGGGTGTTCAGAAACCTGTATTTTAATATTAATTTATTAATTAATGTTTTAAAATATTAGTTGGTTTTCTTTGCCTGAAGTCCTCATTTCTTAGCCTGGCTCTCCGACTTTATTTCTTTTTACCCCCTATCTTCAACCCCCCAGCTCACGACCCGAGATTGTGCCATACTTCCCATGCTCTATACTCTGTACTCTCTGGTCCTCTCTTCTAGAACAATGTTATCTCCATTTTTTTCTTCCCGATGAACTCGTATTCATTATTTTAAGAGCTTCTTAATTGTCTTCTTCTCTGCTCAAACTTGCTTGCCCCCAGGTGGAAACCACTGGTCTGAACGCCCACAAGATGTCATTTATTTATTTTTTTTTAATTTTTAAAAATATTTATTTATTTTGAGAGAGAGCGCGGGACCGAACGTACAAGCAGGGGAGGGGCAGAGAGAAGGAGAGACAGAATCCCAAGCAGGCGCTGCACCCTCAGCTGGATGCGGGCCTTGAACTCACAAACCATGAGATCATGACCTGAGCCAAAATCAAGAGTCGGAGGCTTAACCGACTGCGCCACCCAGGCGTCCCCACAAGATGTCATTTAAACCTCCATGATGGTATTTATTGGCCTGTTACAATTTTTTTACATGTCAGGTTTCTCCCAGTGGCAGGATCTCCAGCCCCAAGCACCGGGTAAAGGAACGTGGTAGAAACTCTATATGTTGAGGAATGGAAAAAGCAACAGGTGGCATATGAAATCAGAGCTGAAAATAAGCCGATAGAGAATGTGTTTTAGGAGAATAGAAATGGAAAGGTAGAAATGGAAAGAACGTGAAAGCTCTCTGTTACAGGCTGGATTAGGGCCCCCCCCCCAATTCATATGTTGAAGTTCTAATCCCCAGTACCTCAGAATGTGACCGCATTTGGAATAAGGTCTGTAAAGAGGTAATTAAATTAAGGTGAGGTCATTAGGATGGGCCCTAATCCAATATGGCTGGTGTACTTATAAGAGGAGATTAGAACACAGGCACACACGGAAGGAAGGCACGTGATCTTCAGGCATAAAGAGAAGGTGGCCCAAGGACAGAGACCTCAGGAGAAACCAACCCTGCTGACCCCTTGATCGTGAACTTCTAGCCTCCAGAACTGTGAGAAAATAGGTTTCTGTTGTTTAAGCCACCCAGGCTGTGGTCAATACCAACTAATAGAAATCTTTCCTGCCTTGTGTCTTTTATCTGCTAGAAACCAAGAGTTATTTTTTCCTGACGCTCAACTTTTCTTTGTATATGAAAACGTGGACTGTCGCACCATTGAAGTTGGTGGGAATCGTGACAGACTTTTTTGGTTTCCTGTGCTTTCTCTCACTTCAGTCGAGCACTCGTACGGCAGAGACTAGCCCTGTTCGGGGATCATTTCGCAGCCGGTCGGCCAGTGGCATTCACAGAACAACACCCGCATTGTGTTTCACCGGGTCTAAGTACCAACAATTCAATAATTGTTTGTTTCCAACATGGAGTCCCCTGGTGCTGGGGCCCACAGAGTTGGCTGTCACTCCAGAGCAGACTTAGAAAACAAGTTCAAGGTGAGGGCCATGTCCACCTTACAGAACTACCGCATTGCAGGTATCAAACCCAAAACCTGCTAAAAGAAATGGGGACGATAGGTAATCTTGTCGAGAAAGAGACAACAAAAGAAAAATCTTGTTCCTAAATTCATTACAGATGCCAGATAAAGCGGATCATGAATTCAAAAGGTAACCACGTGCTAATGTCCGTGGACCCTCCTGAACACTTGAGGAATTGACTGATAGGATTTTAGTTGCACTTCCTCTCTGAAAACTATATTTCTGGGAACCTTCAGATTAGGCACAAACGCGAAGGGAAGATAAAAGCAGAAAAAAAGGGGGGAAGGAGGGAAATTTACACTTGCCAGAGTGGTGGGGAGAATAAGTAAAGCTTTTACAGCTATATCAGGGGAAGGAAATACTAGAAATTAAAGCAGATATATTAACTAAAGGAGGAGAATGAAATATGAGATTACAAAATGACCTGGCGCTCAGATGCTCCTTTGAAGCGTCCCTTTCACAACGAAACATTGTAAGGCCCTGGCTGTCTGTTCAGTCCCACTTACCTGGGTAATGCCGGTGAAAATGTCCTATATGCGTAGCGACAGTGAAAGCTGTAGGCAGAGAGAGGAACGTTCACAGTCAAAACTGTGACTGTGTAGTCCCAAGAGAGTGGTTTGCCAAAGTGAAAAAAACTAGCCAACTAACCTAAGGCCCTAGTAAGGAAACAAAGCAAAGGTGAATGCACTAGCTTTTGATTTTTTTAAATTTTTTATTTATTTTTGAGAGAGAGACAGGGTGTGAGCGGAAGAGGGGCAGAGAAAGGGAGACACAGAATCCGAAGCGGGCTCCAGGCTCCGAGCCATCAGCACAGAGCCCGACGCGGGGCTCGAACTCACAAACCGTGAGATCATGACCTGAGCTGAAGTGGGATGCTTAACTGGCTGAGCCACCCATGCACCCCTAGCCTTTGATTTAAATAAGCCGGCTTTCTCGGAAAATACTAAAAACAACTGGTGTCAATGCTGTCTTTATGGAAATTCATAGAGAAAAATCACCCTCTCACCCAAGGTACCTCGATGTGGACTCTGACATTTTTAGATTGACCAGTCTCTGAATTTCACATGAGAAATACAAAAGCACAGTGATAATCTCTATATACGCTTTCTTCCATCTATTTTAAAAATTTTATTGAAGCTGTATATGTCCATGGTAAAAAAAAAAAAAAAAATAGATATATCCATGAGTAGAGAAGAGGAAACTCTTGTAATCATTTCTGTGTTAGCACTTTCGGGGATAACCCTCATAACTCTACTCAAGATGCTGCTTGCTGTCGTTCATTTCCTGATCCATTAATATATCGATTCAAGTGATATATTTTGAGTTTTGGTATGAAAGACATTCATTTGCATTCTCCTTAGCTCTTCTCACAATGTTAACCATTTCTGTGTTCAGTCCTTCCATTGGTTACCTTCACACCTTTGTCCCCCGACCGAAGCCTCTATTTCTTGTTCCTTCGACATTGGACTTGACCCTTCAGTAAGATGTAGCCTGAAGGCCTCAGTTAATCATTCTAGATGCTTGGGGTGTGGGGCGTTGCCTCTCTGTTAGGCACAGCCCTCAACAGGGAGCCTGCCTTTGGGGTCAGGCCTGGTGAATCTAGGGACTCGCTTTCTGGTGGGTTTGTGCAGACACGCACCCTTAGAGCAGGAAGTCTCCCTCGATGGTTCACTAATTTCTCTTTAGAAGAACCCTCCTGTTGGAGCCGGGGAGTAAATACTGGCTACTTTCCAGTAGCACTCAGGGCTGGGGGAGACATGCTGTGGCTCTGCAGGCCGACTTCCGGTCTGTTCCTGGTTTTCAGCACCTTTCCTTGTCCTTAGTCTGTAAGTCTGTTGGCCCCAGGCCCAGAGCTGCCCTGGGCTTTTGCCAGAAAGAATGGCTCCTCCTCCACTCCCTCGCTCCCTCCTGTGAGTATTCTGGGCTGCAGTGGACTCCACTCAGTTTTTTTTTTTTTTTTTTTTAATTTTTCAACGTTTTTTATTTATTTTTGGGACAGAGAGAGACAGAGCATGAACGGGGGAGGGGCAGAGAGAGAGGGAGACACAGAATCGGAAACAGGCTCCAGGCTCCGAGCCATCAGCCCTGAGCCTGACGCGGGGCTCGAACTCACGGACCGCGAGATCGTGACCTGGCTGAAGTCGGACGCTTAACCGACTGCGCCACCCAGGCGCCCCTGGACTCCACTCAGTTTTAACCAGCAACACGCTTGCATTTGCTTTGCCGTCCAGAAATGTTTAAAATCCCTCCCCCGCCGATGAGAGCCCCCACTTTCGTTCGCGTACTTGAGGCACTGTCCTCAGTCAGCCATACTGGATCGGAGCTGGGAGCTATGGAAACTTACAAAACGAGAGCTCACACTATCCATGCCCTTTTAGAGCCTCTTTCCCCCCACCTCCCCACGTGTTTTGAAGTACTTCCTACATCGTTATCGTGTTTTTAAATGTCTGCATAGTATTCCATTATATGGATAGACTGTAATTTATTTAATCAGCACCCCATCACTGGGCATTCATGTTGTTTGTAAATTTCATTCCAGTAAATTAATCTGCAGTGAATGTCTTTGTTAGAATCATTTGTGAACATCACTGGCCATTTCCTTGGAAATGCACGTCTGGAAGTGAAATCACCGAGTCAAAGGGTTGCACATTTGTAAGGCTTTTGCTACACCTTGCCGAATAGTTTTACAGAAAACGTGGATCAAATATCACTCCCGTTTGATGCTAGTTCTAATTTTCTTCCAACTCTGGATGTTATTGTACTTTTAAACTTGCCAATTTGCTAGGCAAAGATGCCTTCTTATTTTAATCGTTTGCTGACTTTATTGTCAACTCTGTCATTCCAGCTATAGGAGAACAATGGCACTGGTTTCTTGGCCTGTACTGGGTTTCCACAGCGGAAGTAGGGAGTAGTCAAGGTAGGGAGCATGTAGAATCAACACAGCCATGTTCTTCTGCTGGCTAAGCCTACCTCTCCCAGAACCTTCTCAGTTGGGCCAGGCTGGAGAGCACTGATCAAGGAGAGGGAAGGGAAAGGAAAGGAGGAAGCTGGTTCTAGATCAGACTTCATTCCCCTTTATCCCGTGGTATCTATAGGAATAAGGGAAAAGTGAGACCAAACCCGAGGAGTGAACTGCATGTTAGGACCAGCATTGATGGAACTAGATCCAAATTCACTTAATATTGAAATAAGTCTGTGGGTCAGCTCCACACTCCTTGACTTTCCTGAGCTTCTGTAGAGACTAATTGCTTCTCTTGAAATGCATCAGCCCTGACGATTTGGTACCCCCTGATCTGGGCCTAAACTTTGCTTAGACCTAGAGGATGGTGGGGGAGAAGTAGGGCTTGGGGATAAATGACTGTTTATTACTCACTTATCAAGGCTTTACTGAGCTCCTACCCTGTGCCAAGCACTTTGCTAGATCCTGAGGACATAGGAATGAAATAAAGATGTCCTTGCTGGTGAAGAGCTTAAACACTATTTGAGGAATAAATATTTAATGTATGATAAATCAGTGATAATTTATAGCCCATAAAGCAGATTACACAAAGGAAGGCAGATCTTTCCAGTCAATAAGCAACTTCAGATAAGGGTATGAAGAATCGAGTAAGGTTAACACCAAGACTTTTGGACCTCTGCTAAAGACTGGAATACGTTTGTATTATCTGTGATTGTAGCCTATTCTTTTTTTTTTTTAGTTTATTTATTTATTTTGAGAGAGAGTGTGTGTGCACGAGTGGGGTGGGGGGCAGAGAGAGAGGGAGGGAGAGAATCCCAAGCTGGCTCCATGCTGTCAGCGAAGAGCCTGACATGAGGCTCGGTCTCACAAACCCAGAGATCATGACCTGAGCCGAGATCAAGTTTAGGACGCTTCACCAACTGAGCCACTGAGGTGCCCCAACACATTCTCGACTCCTTATTTATTATTAAAAATAGGAAAAGAGACAAGGGAAAAAAAACATTTCTAATTCTAACAAAATCAACTATAATATCTTTTATCCTTTCCACCTTGATTGCTAGTATCTTAATTCAGGTACTCATTATTTTCTCTCTCCAACATGGATCTTGACCCCGGGAATCCGTCCTTACCTGGGGACTTTATTGCTGCTTTATTTTTTATGTGCTCAAATTTATCATTTTTTTCCTTTATTGTTTGTGCTTTCTTTCTTTGTCTTATTCAAAATCCAGAAGTTTCAGTTTTGAACATTTAGTCGTGTCATTGGCTAGAACGGTTTTTGTTTATGGTATGAAATATGGATACCGTTTGCCCCGTATGACAGCTGAGTGTCTCAGCATTGGCTATTGGATGGTCCATCATTTCTACAAAGTCCTACTGCCACCTTGCCAGGTACTAATTTAATAAGCATGGGTCCGTTTGGATTGTCTATGTATTCCATCAGTCTAGTTGTCTCTGTGTCTATTCCATGCTGTTTTATTACCATGGCTTTATTCTAAGCCTTCATTCCAAATAAGCCAAGTCATACTCACCGGTTTTTCAAAATTGTCTTCTGTCCTTTACTTTCTACATACATTTTCAGAGCCTAGAAACTTCCTCAAAATGTCCTGTTGGCCTTTTGATTGAAATTGTGCTGAATTTTAGATTATTTGGGAAAAAATTGCCCTCTGTGTGATATCAAGTCTTGCTATCCAGGAACATTGTAAATCTCACTGTTTTATTGGTATTTTTAGTTTAGACGATCATTTTCTGTAATGGCAGCTTTCTCTTCCTTTTCAATTTTTATTGTCTCTTTTTTCCTCTTCTTGTCTTATTCTGCTGGCTAGATCACTTGTATAATTTTGAAAACAAGTGGCAATAAGGTATCTTTGTTCTCTATTTTCTTTAAAGGGAAAATTCCTAGAATTTTATCATTTAATTTAATTTAATTTAATTTAATTTAATTTAATTTAATTTAATTTTTGAGGGAGAAAGAGGGCAAGAGTGAGCAGGGGAGGAGCAGAGGGAGAGAGAGAAAATCCCAGGCAGGCTCCATACCCAGCATGGACCCTGAGGCAGGGCTCGATCTCATGATCTGTGAGATCATGACCTGAGCCAAAATCAAGAGTTGGATGCTCAACCAGCTGAGTCACCCAGGCATTCCCTAATATTTTATCTTTAAAAAATATATTAATATATATTAACATAATATATAAATATATTAATATTTAATACATATGTATATATATTAAACAGTGTTCGTGTTCCTAGTTTGCTAACAGTTTTTACGGTGAAATCAGTGTTCCAAAACTTTGGGTGCATTTAATGAACGAAACGTTTTTTTCCCCCTTTATCTTTTTTTTTTTTTTTTAATGTTTTTCATGTTTATTTATATCCGAAGGAGAGAGATGCAGAGCATGAGTGGGGAGGGGCAGAGAGAGAGAGGGAGACACAGAATCCAAAGCAGACTCCAGGCTCCAAGCTGTCAGCACAGAGCCCGACACGGGGCTCGAACCCACAGACCGCGAGATCATGACCTGAGCCCAAGTCGGACGCTCAACCGACTGAGCCACCCAGGCGCCCCTGCCCTTTATCTTTTAATGAGGTGAATTGCATTTATGTTTTATAATTTGCAGCTATTATTACAACTCCTACTTGGTCATAGATTGTTATTATTATCATTATTTTTTTTTTCCAAACCACTGTTGACACACAGTTATGTTAATTTCATATGCACAGCATCATGGTTCTACGAGCTTATGCATTAAGCCACCTTCACCACAAACGTAGTTCCCATCTGTCACCATACAACATTATCACAATAACGATAGCTTTCAAAATACATTTTTGAGATTTATTTGCTAATATCTTATTTCAGCTATGTTGCCTCCATGCTTCTAATCCAGACTGACTCGTGATTTTATCATTTATGCTGTCCTTGTTTGAAATTGTTATTAAGGTTTTACGAGATTTATATCCAGTTAGTCAAGGAGCATTGTCACTTTTTCCATTCTCTAGATCGTTTTGAATTATTTCTGGTCCTTGAAGGCTTGGTAAGTGGTAGTTCTTGGGTCTCCTCTAACATTCCTTGGAAGCAGCAGTTCATATGGTGGGTTATACTTCTCTCCTTGGCCTCCAGGATGCTCTCATTTAAGACAGCAGCACGCCTACCTTTCTGCATTCCCTCCCACTGTGCTTTCCTATAGACCTGTGGCCACCTCCATGGCAGGACACCAGTGAGGACAGGCCGGCCTCTCCTCTGGTGCCTTATCCACCTTTGCAATCTCCACACCCGGTGTAGTGCCAGGCACCAAAAATGAAAGACAGCCAATGTGTGTTGAATAAATGAACTAAATGTTCTGATCAGTTAAACACAAACAGCTCATTACAGATCCAACATGTGGTCTGTTGTCCTACCAGTTTCTAAGACTGCACCTTGCCATGTCCTAGTTTATCACATAAACAAGGGTCCATTTTGGTTTCCTTATTTATCCCGTTGGTCTGATTGTTCTATTTTTGTTCCCATACTGTTTTAATCACTGTGGCTTTATTATAACCTCAGTCCTACACTCTGTTTTCCCACTCTTTTTTTTTTTTAATGTTTTACTCATTTTTGAGGGTGAGAGAGAGACAGAGAGAGAGAGAGAGAGAGAGAGAGAGAGAGAGAGACAGAGCATGAGCAGGGGAGGGGCAGAGAGAGACAGAGACACAGAACTCGAAGCAGGCTCCAGGCTGTGAGCTGTCAGCACAGAGCCCGACGCGGGGCTTGAGTACTTGATCGTGAGATCATGACCTGAGCTGCAGTCAGACGCTTAACCAACTGAGCCACCCAGGCGCCCCTCTGTTTTCTCACTCTTGATCCGCAGTCTCTCCCTGTTTCCTGTCTCATTGGGCTGGGGGCTCAGTCTCTCTCCCCAAGTTCTTCAGTGTCTGGCTGTGGTGTTTCAAATTCCCTGCTCTTGCTGAAGCTTCTCACCCATGCATTTACTCTCTTATGCTGTTCCTGGTTGGGTTGCTCTGTCGCTATATTCTTGGATGCTTTCTAGACTTCTGCTCTTGTAGAGTTCATTCTGAGAGACGCCACTTAACAGGATGGGTTACCTACTGTGATGACATATGGACAAGGAAGTCTGACTTCCTGGAGGCCTGGGTGCCCAGGACAGCATCCCCCAGGAAGCAGGACAGATGCCGTCGCCGAGGTCCTTCCTGCTTCTCTTCCCTAACGTGTTCCTGGAATGCTACTGCGGAGGTCATCTGGACAACAGCCATCTGAAGTGTTCGTTCTGCAAGCCAATGTGTGCATACACCAAAACATTTTCCCTCAGCTATTTAATATCTTAGGCAAGTTATTTTGGTTCAAACCATTGTTAATGGTGACGTCAACTCTCTCTTTTTTTTTTTTGAATGGGTGTCTAATAAGTTACTTCTGTAAAGTGACTCTGTTACCTTTTTCAATAAAACCAGAAAATAAAGCGAGTTGTATAAACACCAGCTCAAGGATGGAGAACGTGCTGTTAAGTTTGCAAAGCACTCTCTGCGGTTATGGGTTTGACCTGCATGCAGGTTGCTTGAATCATGAAACTGTTTTCTACAAGTCTGAATGTGGAAGAATAACTTAACTTCTCGTAGTGCTTCCTTGAGAAGTGCACGGTTCGTATGCAGCAAATGTAGGCTTTGGTTAGGTTTCCGGATTCAGATGTGCTGTAGGACTTACCATGGCTCTCCAGAAATAGCTTTGGGCCTGGAATAGCTTTTGAACTGCTTGCTAGTCAGTTTCTTGAAAGACTACAAAAGGATTGTTGTTCCTCTCTCTGCTGGTCTGTCATATCTGCTTGTGGATTTTCCTTGTTGCTCCCTGAGTGTTGGAATTGACTAGAAACCAATACTTGAGGATATGGAAGGCAATTCAGAGTGTGTGTGTGTGTGTGTGTGTGTGTGTGCGCGCGCGCACGCGTGTAGGAAGTCGGTGCTTTACCTCAAGTAAAAGAAGAGAGCGCTTTTACCTCAGGAGACCATTTAGTGAACAGAAAAGAAAGAACAGCGCACACTGGGGGCCGGGGCCTCCCTCCAGTGCCCCTCTCCTGGTTCAGCAGGCTCTGGACTTGCTGCGACATCCCTTCAAGAACACTGCTCCGTCAGTCACATTTTTATTTCTAAGATTCACACAATTTCTCCCATTTTTGCTTTTGGGGGAGCAGCTCAAGATCAGTCAGACTTTCTTGGTTTGCTTTTGAACCCAGCCCAGACTGGGTTCTGGAGACCGACTGAGAAGTTTCCAGAGACAGTCCATCAGCAGAGAAGATAAGGAATTGTGCCATGCGGGGCCACGGAAAGGAAAGGATCACGAAAGGTTCTCTTGGTCTGCACTTTTGATATGGTCAACATCAACAAATACATTTTTAAAAGACACTTGGGTGTTTTCCTCATTAGGAGAGTTCCCTGGAGCAACCAGCTTGATTTCACATATTAGTTGGGTCTCTGTAGTACCTCTCATAGTAGCGATCATTGCAGTCGGGACAGCAGACTAAATTCCCTGAAATTTAGAATCCTCACCAAAGATGCATCAGATGTGTCCCATTGGTTCTGCCGTGCCTCTCAGCCTTCAGCGGGCACCAGGGTCACCTGGGGACTTGTAAATGGCAGATTGCTGGGCCCGGCCCCCAGGGGTTCAAAGTCAGCGGGTCTGGGGTGGGGATTTGCATTTTCAGCAAGTCTCTGTCGATGCTGCAGCCGCCTCGAGGACCAGAGCTTGAGAAGCAGTGCATTTGCCTGTCTCTTGAGAGGAAGAACCATCTCTGGCCACCCCCACCCCCCACCCCGCCACCCCTCACTCCCCACCCTCCTAGTGCCCAGCACATACTTACCTCTCAATAGCTGACAAGAGCAAGAGTACAAAGAACTTATTTGGGACTTACTGTGTGCTAGTCCCCGTGTTAAGAACATTGCGAAGATTCTCCTCGAATTCTCACATCTCTATCGGGGAGATACCAACCTATGTCCCCATTGTACACAGAGAACTATGGAGCCTGGGAGAGGCTAACTAACCCACAGTCACATGGCCAGTATGTAGTGGGGCCAGGAAAGATGTTTTGGGGGTTGAACCGAAACACTAAGATCCTTGGACAACGTTCTCTTTTTTTGTGTGTGATCATTTTCAAGTTCTTACCCAATCCTTGCCAAGGATAAACCCAGAACTATTTTAAAAGGAGAAAATTCTACACAAATTCAACAGAAAAACTTTGAAACCGATATTGAGAGAGAAAAAAAAATATTGACCGAACTTGCCTTTGCAAATACTACTTTTTTTTCTTTGCAGTTGCTAGACATTTTCCCATGGACCCAGACGTCTAGGAAATCAGACGTGGGGCATTTATCAGAACCTCTTGTAAAGACTCCTTTTGCTCCAACTGAGGTGAACATCATGATAACCTTTGCTTGGTGTGAGCAGCTGTCACTAGGAAAAAAGGTCCTCAAAAGCGGCCGATGAGTCACTCAGAAAAACAGAACCCCTTTGCAAGGTTTTCCCAGTCTGTGCCTTCTAAATCGGCCAAAAGTCTGAACTTGTCGCTGTGCGGAGTCTTATCTCCTGTCTTCATTATAAACAGTTCTCCTGAGAGCTGAACCAGCAACCAACTGGTCGAAGCTGGGGATGGTGACCTTAGAAGAACAAGACAACTGGAGAGGCTTGCCGGGCAGATAAATGCCCTCTCTGTGTCACCAGAAGAACGGTTTGAGAAGATGTCCTGCTGGGAAATACCGTGGTGCTTTAGACAGGGTGGCCATTAGCATTACAGTGAGAATCGAATGCCGAAGTTCTCTTCAAACAGCTTGTAGTCTCTTACTTACTCCCCTCCCCTTCCCTCCCCCAAACAGCGAGGAGAAACAATCACCAAATGGTCCTTGTTCTGTTGATTTGTTTATTCCAGCTGTCTTTAGTGGGAAACTGATCAGATCCCACCCTGCTGTGATCTGTATCTGGCACTAAGGCAATCCTAGATGCCAGCCTCCGTCTGTTCCTCCCAGCCCGCAAACTCCTGGGATTCTGTCTGTTCCTCCTTTGTAAAAGTCAAGATTCTGCTTCCACTGTTTAATTTCCTAGTTAATGATTGTCAAGAAACTGGCGTGTGACTGCAAGGAAATGTTGCAGAATGCAAAAGGCTTTTTGCCTTTGCAAGTGAGACTCTCTGGGTGAGTCTCCTAGGTTACTCCCTTTGGTCCTGTGGTTAGACTCTAGGAAGATTTATGGTGTAAGTGGTCTTCCCTTGCCTTTGTCCCTACCATGCATAGCAGCAACGGGAGCCTCAAGGAGAGGAAATGAAGTTTCTGTACGTTTTCTACAAGCAGAGCACAGTCAGATTGGATTCAGACTCTGGCTCTGCCACTCAGTGGTTACTGTATCGTCCTCTGCCTCGGTTTTCTCACCTCTAAAGTGAGGACAGTGGTGGTACCCAGTTCCTAGGGTTTCATGAAAATTAAGTGTTAATGCTTGTGAAGTGCTAGACAGATTCTGGCATAAATACTCCATAAGTGCTTGTTGTCATTATTACTATAAATGCTTAAAAGCAAAGTCAGAGTATCAGCCAGAAAGAAAAATTGTATGTGTGTTTAGGAGCTGAAGGGACTGCCCAGTGTTTTGGAATCCTTGCCCATCAGGCACTTGGAGGTTAATAGGAGAGACGGGGCGGGCAGGGGGTGGGGGGTGGGGAGTCCTTGGGGGCGCAGTCAGGTAAGCATCTGACTCTTGGTTTTGGCTCAGGTCCTGATCTCACGGTTTCTTGGGTTTGAGCGCCATGTCAGACTCCGTGCTGGCAATGCAGAGCCTGCTTGGGATTCTCTTGGGATTCTGTCTTTCTCTCTCTCTCTCTGCTCCTCTCCCACTTGCACTCTCTGAATGAATGAATGAATGAATGAATGAATGAACGAACGAACAGGAGAGACAGGACCAAACGTGGACTGAGAGAAGAGTTCACTGAGTTCCACTTATGGATGGGAATTAGGTACTGCACGGCCGTGAAGGAAATGACACTGACTGTGGGAACCTTCCCAGGGCAGAAAACTGCAAGATAACAAATGAAGAAGAGGAAGTGGGAGTTGTCCCCCACTGCTCTGCTTTTTAAATTTATTTTGTTTTTTATTTTTAAAAAATCACAAAAGCAGTGAGAGCCCCCTGGGGAGTGTTTAAAACAGAAGATTAGTCACTTAAGAGTCCCCCACCCAGGGATGACCATTGTTAATTCCTCAACAAATGTCCTGTTTCAGGTTTTTGAGATCACCGGGGCAAACTGGTTATGGGAAAGGAAGGCTCGAATGCCTGTCCGGCTGAGCTACTTCCCCCGGCGGCCTGCCGGGGCTCTGGGCAGGCGGGTGGGTCCACACCAGTGTGCCAGCACGGAGCCCTGGCATTCGTCCAGATTATAACCGACTACGGCCCGCCTCCTTTGCCAAGCACACCCGGTTGAGGCAGAGTCTTCTAAGCATCACGTCACACATAAATTTGCCAAAGAAAGCAGTTATCTCAGTTCTTAGGAAACAGTCAATGATGAACTGGTCTTTGGTTTTTAAGAAATTGGCGGGGGAGGTTAAGTTTTTGTTTGATTGGTTTTGCGTATTTTATCTACACTATGGCACAATCTCATTTTCTGTCTAGAAGGTTAGAAGAACCATGACCGACCCCTCTTTTTCCCTGTTACAGATTACCAGGAGGGAGGCTGTGGAGAGCCCTCTGAGGGTAGACCCAGTCTAGACCCACAGCCCCTATTTAGTTCTGAAATAACAAAGAGACGCGGTGGGTGGGGGATGTTGGTCTTGCTTTTCCAGGGCAGCAGAATATCCCATCTTCTCAAACAAAGGTATCCACTCAGAAGGCTGTGCTCTTTTATAGACGTTGGTGAAAATAGTAATCCTGGGAGTGGATTTATTCAAAGGTCATCAAACAAGTCTGAGTTTCGGGCACTCAACCTCCTGAAAAGCTAAATGAGCCATCTGACTAAACTTTGCCAGTTTCAGTTGCATGTTTTATATTGTATAGATTCTCCTTTTGTCCCCTGAAACAAACAAGAGGGCTGTACTCCAACTTTTGCCTTCTTTATATGCATCTTTATATAATCACTGGTTGATCCATTTTGCTAATTTCTAAAGTTCTGTACAGACTTGTCCAAATGTCTGCAGTGGGACCAGATGTTACTAGAATGTTATCAGCTTTTTTTTTTTTTTTTCCTTTCTCATCCGAGCCAAATTTGTAAGAGCAAGCCCCTCATTGGGGTCAAGGATCCGAAAAGGGATGAAATTCACAGGGGAATAAAGGGTAGAGGCAAAGGGAGAGGTGGTAGAGAAGGTAGCGGCAAGGCGGGCTCTCTCTCCTCTGCCCCCAAGTGGCTCCATTGTCTCCTCCCCCCTCCTCCCTTCCAGCGTCCGCTGTAAGGCTCCCATTTCCTGCTCCCCCATAACTTAAGCCTGCACAGCACGTAGAGGTGGCCACAGAGGCCCTGACTCTGGGGCTGGCGTGTGATGGTCAGAACCCACCTCTTCTGCATTCTTCAAGAATGCAGTCTGTGGGCTCCCCATGAGGGAGCTGCTGCTTCTAACAGAAGTGGGGGGAGAGGACCCTTGAAGCGTCCTCTCGTTCGTTCCTAACGAGAGTCTCCTAATTGCACTGGGAAAAGAAAATTGGAAGGGACGTTTGGAGCCTGAGGGTGCGGGGAAGGGGCAGAGGTGAGACAAGGGTGAGAGGAAGAGTGTTTGCCTCTTTAACAGAAGCTGGTGAGGGATCAGGTTAGGAAAGGGGGAGAGGGGGTGTACTTTGAGTTTCTCCTTCAGCACAGATAGAAAATGCAAATGACCCCTTGCGGGGAGCCCATGGAGCAGTCCATGGAGCAGCTGGCTTTCCTCCACACTCTGTAATAGTTACCAGTTAGAGATCCAGTAGGTTTAAGGACCCAGGGAGGGTTAGGGAGAGTTGTCAGTCCTCCCAGCTGAATTAATAACCAGGGAATTTCTTCTTCATACGTGGCTAGGATCTTCATGATTCAAGGGATGGAAGTTTCTCTTGCTGGGAGTAGGAAGGAGGAGAGAGGTCATTTTGGAGGTGAGGAACAAGGAAGAAGGCAGAAGTGCTTTGGGCAACCCAAGGGAAAGGTGCCAGAAGGCAGGAGAAAAGGACACAGGAAGCCCAGCACGCTTCTCGAAAAATAATAGATGCTCCATAAACATCTGGTCAATTAGTTGGCAAGTCAATAAAGTATGAAAAGAGGCGAAAGGGAGCCCACTCTGGAATGTGGATTTCAGATCCTCCCTTTTCCCAGAGACGACTGTCCCTGCAGCTGGGAGCAAGTGTCTGGTTCAGCTTCAGGCCCCCCCCCCCCCCCCCGTGGTTCCTGGAGGGATGGGGATAGAGCAGGGGAGGCAGGTGGGAGTCTTGCACCCTCCCCGCTGACCCAGCCTAGACATGACTGGAGGCTTCCTCCCCCCACCTCCAGGTCTGTTGTAAGATCCTGCTGCAATTCTGTTCCCTTCTTGGCCCTCTTGTGCTGCAGAGGCGGCCTTGAGGGGTGGAGGCAGGGCTGTCTGGAGGCTTCTCTGCTGTGTCGTGAGTCCGGGAGAGGCATCTGGAGGTGGATGTGGCCCGGGGCCTCCGGAACACTTTGTCACGGCATCCAATTAACTAGAAACAGAGGGGCCTGAGGTCAGATCTTGGTCTCATTACCACCATGCTCTAAACAGCTGGAGTTACTAACAGATGAATCCTCAGTAAATGTTGGACTTGAGTCATTTTCTAAAGCTGGTGACAGTCAGTGCTCCTTCTGGAGTTTCCCTAGACAGGAACAGGGGAAAGAGGGCAAAAATAGGCACATTACTTTCATTATTAACTTGGCAGCTCTTTGCTAATCTGTACCACGAAGCTTCTCTCTCCCTCCCCCTCCCTCCCTCTCTCTTTCTCTCTCTCTCTCTCTCTCTCTCTCTCTCTCTCTCTCTCTCTCTCTCTCTCGATTGTAATAGGAGGACCAGAGGTTATGAAGCCAAACAGAAATGGGTTGGAATGCCAGCACTTCCATGATCTGACCTGTGGCCTTGGGGAAATCCCCGACTCACCTGAGACTCGGTTCCAGGGTCTGTAAAGTTACTAATGTTCACCTCATCGTGTTGTTTGAGGATTTAATTAAATAATACCAAAAGTGGCAGCAGAAATGCCAGTCAGTCATGGCAGGAAAGGGGGACACTTGAAGAATGTTTCATAAAGGAATTATTTACAAAGGTGTAGGGACACCACCTCCAGGCTAGAGGAGGAATCTGAGAGGTCATTGCCAGAAACCCGGAGGCAGAGACAGCTGCCTTGTAGGTGCCGTGACCTTTAGTCAAGGACAGCCAGCCCACAGTGCCTCCAGCCTGACCTCATCCCTCCCTCCCTTCCTCCCTCCCTCCTTCCAGGCTGGGCTGTGCTCCCCATCGTGCAAACCCAACCAGAAGCCTGAGGGCACAAAGGCAGCCACTGGGGACACAGCAGGCTGGAGAAGGGTAACCCTAGGAAGGAAACAGAAGATATCCAGCACAGGAAGCGTTCAAGAAATGAACATTGTGACAAGTCACTTCAAGTTCAGTTTAGATCCCTCTCAACCTGTTTTCCCACAAAGCGTTAGTCCATCCCCACGCATATAGGATGTGCCAGTGTTTGCTGAACAGTAATGAGGTTCCGGAAAGGGCATAAAATATTGACTTGTGAGCAACCATAACATTTGCATTGAATGTAACGTTAAAGTATGATGATATACATTTAAATTGCACATCACAGATGGGAAAAAAAGCATCAAGTCTGTTACGGCTTTATTCATTCCTTGCTTTTCGCTCTGAGTTGAGTTTGCATCCAAGCACTTCTTCCTCTGTTGGCAAAATGACAGTGTAATTAACTAACAGCACTCACAGATAAATGACTGTAAATTGCTTTGTAATCAGAGGGCCAACCCCTGCCGCACACTGTCTCTGGTGTCTGCGAGTCCCTTTGAAGTTGGAGGGGGAGACTCTGGATGGAAGGAACCTCTAACATATCAGTTGTAAACCCTAGGGTCCTGCAGTGTCAGGAGAATAAAGCGCCCTCCAACAGGCAACACGGTAGGGGTCCGTTCCAGCAGTCCAGACCGGTAGGTACCCTTGCCCATAACCTGGACTCCTCGATGGCCAATCAGGCATCTTCCCATGCTCTGTGGGGCCGGCTGCCTATGTGCACTTGTCAAGCCCTGGAGAGGAAATGACATCCAGGGCCTGTTCTGACCTCTGCCTCTGCCGGTTCTGTTGGGAACTTACCTAACCTGCTCTGTAAAGATTTCAAAACATTTTAAAGCACCAACTTAAATTTATTCTAAGCCCAATGCTCGGTCAGATTTTCCTGCCTTCTGGTTAGCTGTTTGAAGAGCGGGATAAAGCTGAGAGGTAACTGAGTAGCAGGGCAGAGCAAGCAGGAGGGTCCGTTGGATGCTGCCCAGGCCTCATGTAGCTTACTAGCAATTAGCCTGTCCTTCCTTGTCCTAAATTACAGTTTTACAACCTAGCTGGTCCCAGGCCCATGAATCTGCATTTTTAAAGCTCCCCATTGATATGGACATACAGCCTTGTTTGTTGGAAACCGGATTCCTTGGAGTGAGAGAAGCAAAAAATATATTCAAGGAGGATTTTAGCATCAAAATGTCCTACCTTATAAGAAAGTGCTTACTTTCCACTAAAAATATGAAGTAAAGGTCAGCCTTTAGTGTATCTTATTTCTGGAATGATTAATTTTGTGCTTACCTTTCCAATACAATGACATTTTTACTACACATGGATCTTTAAACCCGGTAAGAAAACAAGTGATCTAAAAACCTTTTTATTTTTTCTGCCATTCAAAATTAAATTATGTTCTTTATTTAGGATGATAAATAAATGGTTACACTAAAGTTTCAGGAGAGCAACGATCTAATGTGACCACAGCAGACGCTGGGCTAACTCAACACCAGGGGAGCAGCCCTCCTTTGTGTCACCCTGAGGCTCCCGGCCATCAATCTACTGAGACCCTCTAATGACTGTTTATGTTACTTTAAAAGGTGACTTCTGCAAGGCAGGCCTTACATCCAAAGTCCTGGTGGTATCTACTGAAAAGAGAGACCGTCTGAACTTTGGTGGCAATGTCCACTTTGCACAGCCCACACTAAAATATTGAGGGTCAGAAGAACATCCAATGATCAAAGAATTTAGTGGGAAATCTGTCCTGCGTGGGAGGGAGGGAGCAAGAATCCAGCCTGACTTTAATCCTTAAATTCCCACGGTCTATCCTTTTAAAGTTAACTTTTGTGTTTCAGGATTTAAAGTTAAAATACACACACACACACACACACACACACACACACACACACACACACACACACAATTGGGGCCTGTCTGGAGAGACGTTAAGGCTGTGTCAGAATGTCTGGAGAGATGTTTAAGGCTGTCAGAAGAGCCCAAGGTTCTTTGCAGCCCTCAGAGCTAGCACTAAAGACCAGATACTCGCTGGAGGCCTAAGCAAATTAGAAACTTTAATTAGAAAGTGTTGGTTTGTTCTGCTAAACAGTCACCTGATTCCCCTGATGGTACCTGCTGACGCTGACGTTGGATGAGATGGATGGTGCTCTGTGTCTGGGGCAGAAGGAAGAGCCAGTAGCTTCTGATCCCTGCAAGGATTTCTGGCTATTTCTGCCTATATACTCAGTGTGCCCAATTTATGTATCATTTATTTATCATTCAGGACTTACAGCAAATTTTTGTCAGGCATGCTTCCTCCTAAGAACTGAGCCAGTCGCACCCAGCTCCTGTCTGGGGAGTGATACCGATCATTCCCCCGTCCTGGGGACCAAAGCCCATCAATGGCTCTGGGACCAAAGTGGTGGATTAAAAATCCCGTGAACCTGGCCAAAAGGTCAGGACCGGAGAGGGCCCCAGAGTCCTAGCCCTGTGCTGCTTCCTGATGATCTGTTGTCTTTTCCTGAAGCAGAAAATCACCTCCCGCTCCCCAGCATTTGGGGAAAGTTCAAAGAGGTGGGTGAGGTGGCCTGGAGGCTGCCCCACCCCACCCTTTCCTTCAGGATGTTTTCTTTCTGCCCAGTGCTGGCAGTGAACCCTCAGGCTGACCTCATCCCCAGTTTCAGGGCCTGTCATTGCTGGAGGCATGTTTGCACCGAGCTCTATGTGTGCCCAGCGGCTTGTGTGAGCGAATCGTGCCAGGGAAATAAGTGCCCGTAAGTGCCCAGGAGTCCACACCGGAGAGCCACTGGCTGATGCAATAGAGAGTGGCTTTGCACAAAGAGGCTAATGGTTCTGGTGACTAAGTGAACAGAGCCCAGACCTTCGCGGTCAGAAGGAAAAATCCTGCCAGTACTCAGTATGAGCCAATATGGACACCGACCTATAACTGGATTGAAAAGGAGACTGCTTAGCAAACATGAGTCGAGCCACTGTCCCAGGGTCCAGCCGGGAGGAGAGAAAGCATGAACAGAGAAGAGAGAAAATGAGAAAAGGTCAGAAATGAGGCAAAAGTAAAGCTGAGAATTCTAGAAGCACATGGAAGGAAGAGTAACTTTTCTGATTTATTGGCTACGTTTCAACTCATCTTTGAGTGTCATGAGAGCAAGGTGTTTCTCAGACAAGACGAGACGCTTAAAGGTGGCCAGCTTTGTAGGATTAATCGTCCCAAATCCACATTCCCTAAGCAGATAAGTAGATAGTTCTTTGTGCTGATAGCACGCTGAAGGTTTAACTGTTTTTCAGGATAAAACCGGCCACATGTGAAGAAGTGACCACTTATTGCGTAACTGAGGGGACAGAAACCAACAGAATCTGTAAACACACTGTTGTCCTGGACATAAATAAAGGTCTGTTCAGATGTTGACGGCTTTTAAAATTCTTTACTTTTTTCTCTATAGGCTTTACTTATGTAACTAAGGAGCTGGGACTCTCAGCAGGTGAACTTGCTGGAAAGAAAGCTGTGGGGAGCTCTGCAGCAATCCTGTATCATCCTGATTCACCTGTGTATCTTCATAGACGTCCCTGTATGCTCACAAAGAAATCCTAAAGGACAATGATTTTTTTTTTTTTTTTTAGAAAGAGAGCGAGCCAATGCGTGTGTGAGTGAGGGAGGGGCAGAAGGAGAGAGGAAGACTCTTAAGCAGGCTTCATGCCCTGTGGAGAGCCTGATAAGGGGCTCAATCCCATGACCCTGGGATCATGACCTGGGCTGAAATCAAAAGTCAGATGCTTAATCGACTGACCCGCCCGGGTGCCCCAAGGACAAGGATTTTTCAGTGAGCAAATTCAAAAGATTTTCCCAAACACTTGAAAGTAATCCAGGAAAGGAACTGCACTTGAACATACTGCATTTGGAAAGGAACCCTTGGAACAAAGGCTGCGTTAGTAACGTCCACTTAGTGGCCGCTTTGAGAAAAACCAACGTTTGCTTGAGCTTTTAAGTTTTCGTGCATTTGTTTACAGCAAAAAAGAGGAGAATTCATACCATGCTCTGGGCAAACCTTGCCCGTGTCCCATCAAATAGTCCTCGTGCTTGTTCCTTGGTGCACACACCAGTGTCCCTCCTCTCTGCGCCCCATGAGGCATGGCCTCAATCCACAGAACCATCCCAACTTACCCGACCAGGACACTGGACTGTCTCCCCACCCAGAGAGCACTTGGAAGCCATGGGGTCTTGTCTCATTCACCTCCGCATCCCCGTTTCCCGGAAAGACCCCAAGATCAAGGCATGTCCGACAAAGGCCTTTTGTGCTACTTCCGGATACCCAGGAGGTCAAGTCTGGAGGCGCAAAGGTTGGGGTTTTTACAGGCCATTCCAATTGTTCGTGAGAACGTGTATTTTGGTTTACGGAGGACCACCTACTTGAAACGGGAACTATAACAAAATCCAGGGTGGATACAGCTTTCACGGAGTCGTATTAATTACTTTCGTGGAGTGTCGGCCCTCTAACACTTCCTTGAAATAGTTTTGCTGAGAAACGGGCAACAGAGAACCTGGCTCTCCCGGGATATTGTAACACTTTTGGGGGTGGGGAACCGGGGTGAGAGAGGACAAGGAGATGAGGAGGCCCGGCGACGATGCGACCACCCACAATAAGCGAAGGTGGAGGAGAGAGGAAAGCCGTCGCAGCAAACACGGCCGACCATCCCCCGTTCACGACAGCTCAGGTTTGCGGCTGGGTGCCAACGTGCCCAGGCTAGTACCTCCGGCCTCCCAGACGCCCTCGCGGTTAGGCTTGACCAGCTGACACGCTTCAGCCAATGAGGTGCGAGAGGGGTCGCTGGGCGGGGCCTCCAGGAACGCTTTGGAAAGGAGAAGTAACTGGTAGCCGCCATGTTGGCTTTCGCCGCCTGCCCTTCTTCGTGGAACACGGAGCTAGTGCCTCGGCGGTGGCAGTCATTTTGCCACTGCAAGGAGGAAGACGACGTGCGAAGTGTGACTGAGCAGAAACACAGAAAGAGCCTGGAACCCGCGGACGGCATGGAGCTGCCATGTCGGCCCTGGATGTAACGGGAGAGGAATGGACCGCTGTTGGGCTCAGCCACCCTACGCAGGCTTCAGAAGGTCCGCAGGGCTGGCCGAACGCAGTCCTGACGTGCGCGGGGCTGGACAGAAAGGACCCAGAGCCCGAGTCCCAGCCCTGCTTCCGGGCCTTTCTGTGAGTGTGCGACCTCGGTCCGTCGTGTACCCGAATGCGAAACTGGGGGGGGGGGGGGGGGGGGAGAAGAAATCGCCGTCCTGACACCCCCACGGGCCGTTTTAAAGTCCAAAAGTTAGTTGAACACATTTCAGAAGCATAGTGTTATATATAAAGTATTAATCCCTTTCCTACTAAGGCACGAAAAGGGGTTAACATGACGGGAACGGGCTTAGGAGAAAACATTAGGAAGGTGCGGTATTTGGAATTCGAAGTCTCGGAAAGGCGACTTCAAGGGGTTCCCATAAAGGGAAACTTCTTAGAAGTCGGGGCCAGATTCTTTCATTTTCATTCCCTCTGTCGTGACTATGTGCCAGCCTCACAAAGTAGGCCCTGATAATTCGGTTTCATCTGGAAGCGAGGCGGAAGTTGGTACTTGAAAGCAGGACAAACCTAGGACGCGCCTGAGGGAACTGAAGCTGCGGGGCAGGAAGTCCCGGGAAGGGAAGGGAAGGCAGGGAGGCGGGAGGCAGCGGAGGAAGTTGCTAAAAGCCTCCTCCCCTCGCCGGCCGAGGGCTGCGGACTGACCACCGAACCCGAACCCCCGCAGGTTCTTGAGCAGGAAAAGGGACGTAAAGGAAACGATGTCCTAGCACTGCGATCTGGCAAAGGGTAACTGGTTCCTAGAGACAGCAGAGAAGGGGGGAGAAGACAGAAGGTAAACAATGGAGTTAGCATTTGCCTGTGGATTCAGAGCTTACAAAACTGTGTTAGATGAACGGGAAACTAGTACACGGAAAAAAAAAAAGCTTATGGTTGGACATATGGTAGGTTGGTTTTGATGCTGAGAGCTAGAGAAAAATCACGGATGGACCCACATCGTGCTCTGTGTTCTTCTGGCCCTATTCTTTTTTTTTTTTTTTTTTTTTTTTAATGTTTGTTCATTTTCTAGAGAGAAAGACAGCATGAGTGGGGGGCGGGGGCGGAAAGAGAGGGAGACACAGAATGGGAAGCAGGCTCCAGGCTCCGAGCTGTTAGCACAGAGCCCAACGCGGGGCTCGAACTCACGAACCCTGAGATCATGACCTGAGCTAAAGTGGGACGCTCAACCCACTGAGCCACCCAGGCGCCCCTCTTCTGGCCCTATTCTTGGGCCTGAGTTCTAGGAGCAGGTCTCTGTCTTCATCTCGAGGTGTAGGATTTCCACTAGACCCCAGTTTTCTCAAACAATCCCTGTGCCTGGGTCTCTCGTTTGCTAATTCGTCAAACGCTGGAGTCAGAAACCTTGCCTCTGATCCCCAGTCTGGTGGTAGGTGCCCTGCTAGCCCGGCCAAGTTCCCCGAGGTTCACTGCCTGGCTGCCCGTCTGAATCTAAGAATGCTTTCAGCTCCAGAGGCCCCATCGCAGGGTCTGTGTGTGTTGTCCATCTGCCCAAGCACTGTTAGGGTGACTATTTCACCCTCAGTGTGAGGAGCAGACATTTAGAAGCTCCAAGGAGGTTGGAAGGGGATCTAAAACGCAGAGAAGGCTCTGGTCCCAGTTCTCATTTGTGTGGCTGTCTTGGGGCAGAGATGGTAGGTGATGGCTTCCCTGTTGCCACATCTAGGTTCCCATGGCTTGTAAATGGAGGTGGGGGATCCAGAAGTTGCTACATCTCGGTATGTAGATAAGCAAAGAGAGCTGGTGGGCCCATGAAAGACTTGGTGTTTGACAAGAGGACACAGCACACATGGGTGTTACCGCCGAGGGGAGGGAGGGAAGCCAGCATCCTTGATGGACTCCCGCACATCCCACTGGATGGGTGGTCCAGCAGCAGGTGCAGCCAAGAGACACGGGTGCCCAGAGACCAAGGGGATGAGACTGTGAGGCCTGTGTGGACCAGGTGGTAACACAGAGGTCAGCCACTCTCCCCTCCTGCCCCCCGAAACCTGCCCTATGCCCAGATGGTGCACAGGGAATGGGAAAGAGAAACTTGAAACACTGAGGATTCACCCCAGAGACACCGAGTCAGTGTGGTAGAGCCAATTACAGCCACAATAACTGCTGCTGCGCTTTTTTTCCCCTCAGTGGAGATTGTGCTCTCAGGACATTTGAGATCAATTTTAGGAAACAAAGTTACATTTCTGTATGTCTGCAACATTGTATGTAAATTTCAACACCAGCACCCGCAGCTTCAGAAGGGCTCATTTCATTGGGCACAGGGAAGACTGACAGAGTTAGAAATGGAACCTCCTACTGAGGGGGGGCAGGTGCTAGATACACCTGATGGTCAGGGAAGAAAAGCAGGTCATGGGATAAGCAGGGGATAAGCCAGGGATAAGCAACAGGTGGTGGGTGGACCAAAAGGTGTCCTAGGGTTCCCTAACAGGTGGGCAGGTGGAGAGGCTGAGCAGAGAGCTCCAGAGACTGTAGCAGATGGTGGGGACTGGGCACCGGCCCCACCCACAGAACCGGGGCAGAGGGCAGGCAATAGTTCAGGGCCACACAAAGGAAAATGGCAAAAGAGAGCAGAGTTTTGGTCCGAAGGGGCAAGGGAACAGGACAAGTCATCGAGCCAGGGACATAAGCACTGGAACTGCATCTGGGGCGGATGTGGCTTCCAGAAGAGGATGCAACCCAGTGTTGGACCAGACAGACAGCTCATCGCCTGGGAGTTTCACTAGAGCTTCTTAGTTTTCCTGGGCCGGGAGACAGCTGGCTCCAGATCCTGGTGTAAGGCTGACTGCAGAGACTTTCCAGGGCCATGTGGGATTTGTGGTTGCTGGCAGAAAGTCGAGAGTGGGTGGGGACAGGTATCAAATGGTCCAAAGTGAAGACAGAGGTAGAGTGGTGCCTGGGTGAGACCCTGCCTGGCAAACTAAGCAAAGGGAACTTCGGAAGCCGTGTGATTGGTTGTGGCTTCAGGCCCGATGAATTCCCCCCACACACCTTAGGATGTCTGGGCCTTTTTCCAAGGAGTGAGCAGGTAGACAGTACCTGCTGGAGTGGTTATGTTGGTCTCAGGGGCCTGTCCAAGTCGTGAATACCCAAGTGCCCAGCCGTCTTCCCAGTGAGTAGTCTTGCCCTGGGATCCCGGGGGGATCTGGTGTGCAGCTCAGGGACAGATACGCCCTGGGACTAACTTCTGCCTGTGGTTTATCAAAGGGGCGGGTGGGGAAACACCTGCTAATTGGAGGTTGAACCAATTGCCAGAGTGGCGGTTTAGGCCAGGCGTAGATCTGCAAAGGGATCCCCTTGGGAAGTGCTTCCAGGAGAGAGGAGACAAGACAGTGGCTAGGGGGAGAAGAGCAGGGAACACCAGTGGAGACCCTGGATGTGTCACTGTGGTAGACCGAGGTTCTAACTGGTTTAAGGACCACTGACCTCTAGAAACTGATGAAACACTAAAGACCTTTTCCCAGAAAAGCAAGCACACTTGCTCATACGCATGAATTTCAGTGGGGTCGGGAACATTCTTTGAAGGATCTTCCCTCCCCAAGAGACATTGTTCTTCAGCAAGACAGCTACTGAGTCCAAACTTTTCAGCCATTGCAGGTAGAATAAGAAAGGGCAGCAAAGTAGCTCAAAATTTCACCTGAGATTCATGAGAGGTTAGATGTGACATTATATTTAGAGCTGAAAGCGACCTTTGCCATCTGTGGGAAACTTGGGTCTTTGATCTGGAGAAGTAAACCCTGGACGTGGCCTTGGGCGTCTGAAGCTGTGGGTCACAGTCTTGGCCCTGGTACTTGTTCAACTAAGACCTGAGCTGGTCACTCCACCTCTCTGGGTCTCAACTTTCTCATCCACGAGAGGGGGCTACTCTCTGATGTACGGGGGTCCTGGTAAGGTTTCACTGAGATGATACAGACGACAGCGGAACTCTTGGCAAAAGATGACGTTCTGTGGGAAATGTAAATTATGTCACCAAGTCACCTGCCAGCTTGTGGCCCACAAGGACGAGACTTGGCCCTTCTGAGCCCAGCAGTGTTGCCCTCAGACCTCCCTTGTTTCTCCGAGAGCCTGGAGGAAAAACCTGCAGTTTCCTAATTGAAACTCACCGTCCTAGCCATTTGTAGCACCAGCCTTGCCTCCTGGGCCTATAAAATACAAAGCCTCGGTTCACTGGGTTTATGAGCCTCAGGATTGCTTCACTCATTGTTCTGGATTGAATTGTGTCCTCTAAAACCCCCAGTACCTCAAAATGTGACCTTATTTGGAAATAGGGTCCTTGCAGATATAGTTAGTTTAGATGAGGTCAGTAGGGTGGGCCTAGGTCCAGTATGACTGGTGTCCTTATAGAAAGGGAAAATCCGGACAAAGAGACAGACACATATAGAGGGAAGATGATGCGCACAGACACAAGGAGAAGATGGCCGTCTGTGAGCCGGAGACAGAGGCCGGGCACAGATGCTCCATTCGTGGCCCACAGAAGGGACCCTGCCAACACCCTGATCTTAGACTTCTGGCCTCCAGACGGTGAGAAAACAAAAT
Organism: Neofelis nebulosa; assembly: GCF_028018385.1. Classification (NCBI taxonomy): domain Eukaryota; kingdom Metazoa; phylum Chordata; class Mammalia; order Carnivora; family Felidae; genus Neofelis; species Neofelis nebulosa. The sequence goes on from NC_080782.1 coordinate 239,345,481, forward strand.
TCTGCTCAAAATTTTAGCCACTCCGTTTGTGGTGCTTTGTTATGGCAGCCTTAGCAAACTACTACCAAAAAAAAAAACACCCCAAAAAATAACCAAAAAAACCAACCCCAAAATGAAAACCAAAACCAGCTCCTTTCCTTTCTCTCCTTTCTTTCCCTCAGATTTGCAACAATTGGCCAGGAAGCAGCACATCAAACTTAGACAAATATGTATTTTTACTGGAGGTTGAAGTTCTGTGTGTCCTATGAAATCGTATTTGTCCAAGGTTAAAATCATCTCCTAAGTTAAGAGTTAGTTCCTTTTACAAAAGACCATCACTCAAGATGCTTCACTTCCCACCTTCCCAGTAAAGTTAGAACTCATTTTTCCCCACCCGGGAGATTTTTGTTTGATCCCGAGAATTACTGCAGGATAAAGGGGAACATAATGAAATGCTAATGGTATTTACTGAGGGTAAACACTGGCAAGCTTAGGAGCCTCTGGCAGGATTCATTTGCCTGACGGAGACAAGCCTATTTCTCTCACAAAAGTTTGCAAACCTAGCACAATCTGAAAGACAATGGGGACAGGGATGCTTCTTTTTAGATCAGTCTTTTGATCTCCGGAAAACAATGTGTTCACTTTCCTGAGCCAAATTAAGAAGTTCTTGGTTGCCTTTAAACAGCAGTGGGCCTCAGAAGCTGTTCAGGGAGCGTTAAGCTCAGCTGGGCCCGTGTGTGGGAGAGAAGTTTTCCTAAGCAGATTATTAACAGGAAATTATTTGTCTGAGGTTCCAAATGGTCTTTCACCGCCAGGCCACAAAAATTCCTTATTTTTAAATGATCATCGTGGGCAGAAATAACTAGAATATTCAGAAAATTCATTGGATAAATTCTAATTCTAGACCTCCCAAAGCGAAATTGACGGGCTCGGCTTTGGGGACCACAGTGTCCCCCAGTGCTGTTGACCTCTGGGCCCACTGGGCTTAGACAGTAGCCTCCAGCGCAAGGCTGGCACCCGGTAGGTCCAGAAACGCTGGATGGATTTAGGTGCCACGTGAGCTGATGGAAATTGGATGAAGTACGTTCCGTTACCTTTGAGAGATACGGTCACGCAGCAGCACACATGTAAGATGGAACACCTTGGCATTGGCGTGTGAACCTGGCAAAGTTATGTAGCCTCCGTGGGCTTCAGTTTCCTCAGAGTAACTTAGCTTCTAAGTCTCTTTGAACCTTGAAAAGGTCATGGCAAAGACTTCCCTCGTGTCACGGTGGAGCGCAAGACCACTACAGACCGAAATGACAAGACATGGGTTCTAGTCCCGGCTTTGCCACCAGTGAGTGAGCCCAGGGGCCCCCTTCAATCTGCAAAATGTTTTGGTGCCTCAGTTTCCTCTTCGGTAAAGTGGGGAGGACTTCTGTGAGAAATTACATCTGTAACAGAGGAAATATCTCTTACTCTGAAGGCTTGTAGAATGGGATCTGTATTAGCAGTTTTAAGACTCGAGTGGGATTTTGGAATAAGGCCTCCTTAAATTCAGCTTAAGTAAATTTTTTTTTTTTGGAATGTTTATTTATTTTTGAGAGAGAGAGAGAGACAGAGCATGAGCGGGGGAGGGGCAGAGAGAGAGGGAGACACAGAATCCGAAGCAGGCTCCAGGCTCTGAGCTGTCAGCACAGAGCCCGACGCGGGGCTCGAACCCACGAACCATGAGATCATGACCTGAGCCGAAGTCGGATGCTCAACTGACTGAGCCACCCAGGTGCCCCAAAATTCAGCTTAAGTGTTATCAGGAAGGGATAGTAAGTGAGAATAATATTCTCAAGAGGCCATATTGCTCACTATCAAGAAGTGCCTGTACTCTCAGACTTTCATTTGAGCATCTTATGTGCCTCATCACAGAGTGGGTCATCAGACCCAGAAAGGGCTTGGAGGCAGGCAGCTGAACTATTCTGTTTTATGAAGTCTGACACTTGGTGATGTGTCCAACCACCTCTTGTTACTGTGTGTTCTTGAAATTTTACTCCTTCCTTTTGGACCTGATCATCAGATGCCCAGAGGTGCTAGTGACAGTATCCCTGAAACAAACTGTTTCTCGGGAGGGTCGTACCAATTCTACACTTCCTCTAAGACGGTTGTAGCTTGTTAATTTCCCCACAACTGGACCGGCATTGACTATTGACATTAGGCTGAATTTTGCTACTTGAATAAAAGACCTACCACACTGGTCTTTTAATGGGCTTTTGCTTCAGTACATTGAATATATTTTTTTCAATGGTTGCTTACCAGTTGTTTGTTTTGGTCCTAAAATATCTTTTTCTATTCTCTATCTATTGGGGTGTTAATGGCTTTCAGCATCTTATTTAATAACATGCTTGGATTACTTTCCTAGGGGTGTCATAATAAATTGCCATGAACTGGGTGCCTGAACGCAACAACAATTTGTTCTCTCCCGGTTCCAGAGGCTGCAAGGCTGAATCAAGGTATCGGCAGAGCCACGCTGTCTGTGAGGGCCCTGGTGGACTTTCCTAACCTGCCTCTCCCAGCTTCTGCTTGTTGCTAGCAATCTTTGCTGCCCCTTGACTTGTAGACACATCGCTCCCACCCCTGCTTCCATCTTGACACAGCCTTCTCCCTGGTGTCTGTGGACAAATTCCTGTCTTAGAAGGACACCGGCCATGTTAGGACCCACCCTAATCCAGTATGACGTCATCTTAATTTTACTGCATTTGTAAGGACCCTATTTTCTTTCCTATTTTTTTTTTTTTTAATTTAAATTCAAGGTAGTTAACACACAGTGTAGTCTTGGCTTCAGCAGGAGAATCCAGTGACTCATCTCTTACATATGACACCCAGTGCTCATGCCAAAAAAGTGCCCTCCTCAATGCCCGTCATCCACTCAGCCCCTCCCCCCACCCACCACCCCTCTAGCAACCCTCAGTTTGTTCTTATTTAAGAGTCTCTTATGGCTTGCCTCCTTCTCTGTTTTCATCCTCTTTTTGCTTCCCTTCCCCTGTGTTCATCTGTTGAGATTCTCAAATTCCACACATTAGTGAAATCGCATGTTATTTGTCTTTCTGTGACTGACTTATTTCACTCAGCATAATAGTGTAAGAACCCTATTTTTAAATAAGGTCTAAGGCATTATTAGGACTTAAACCTATTTTCTTTCGAGGGGTGGTACCTTTCAGCTCACAACAATACTGGAAAAGAAAATATGGGCGGAAGGCTCTTCTGATGGGGAAAGAGCAGAAAACTGGCAGGTGAGTGACAGAATCTGAGGACAATCTGTGTAGGTTTATTACCATCTGTTACATCAAGGTAACGGAGAAAGTTATGTGTTTGAAATTTTAAACTATTTGAATTTGAAAAACATATAAAGTAGGTCTCAAGATTTCAGTGCTTTACTAACCGCTGGAATTATAAACATCAACTCTGCCAGTCTAGTAAAGTAGAAAGCACATAGCTACATAGAGTCAAGCGCTTGGGTGGTTTCCTGGTTCTGGGCTGCTTAGCTATGTGACTTGGAATCATTTGCTGAATTGACATCATCTGTTCTTGTTCCGAAGTCGCTAACATCGAGCCTGATAAAGGGCTCGAACTCAGAAACTGTGAGATCATAACCTGAGATGAAGTCAGACACTTAACCGACCGAGCCACCCAGGTGCCCCTAGGGCTTTTAATTCTAATCCGAGACTAATAACCTATGATTGCAAAGGCCATAATAAGTTAAATCCACTTGCTTCTGTTTTCACGTCTATGTTTGTAGGGGTAAATGGCTCTCCGGCTTTATGGTTACTAAACACACGCCTGGTAGTTTAGGTTAAAGCTAGTTTATATTTAAAGCGTTGTTATCCTTGAATACTGTGTTGGATTTGGGGAAGGTCTAGAACTCTGTCAGATGCTGAGATGCTCAGATAATCAATCCACACTTTGTTCTTTCCACAGGAAGAGAGGATATTTTCCAAGTATAAAGGACTCATTGATGTTGGAAGTGAAACTAGTGATTCAACTATAGAATTTCATCTTCAAAGCACTTTCTAAACAAGAGAGTTGGTGGGACCTGGGGTGAGAGATTCCGGAACCCAATACAAATAGGGTCAGATGTAGAAAGATCCAGAGTCAGCCTCTCTCTGCTGAGGTCAAATGTGCTTGTTGAAAAGTTTGGTTTTATGTGTATTTCTGTTTGTGTGTCGGTCCTTGTGAAACGACTAAAATTAAGCTAGGTATTGTTTGTGGATCTCTGCGGTTCACTGAAGTGAAAAAGCCAAAAATGATGATATAATGAGGCAGTGGGCCCACAAAATCTGGGCTAATTTTCTAAGTTTTTTACTGGTAAGCTATTAAAGAGTTTATATAACATAATGACGGTAGCCTCTGTTAGAACATGAATACTTCAGAGGTGCCTGGCCGGCTCAGTCGGTAGAGCCTGTGACTCTCGATCTTGGGGTTGTGAGTTTGAGCCCCATGTTGGGTATAGAGATTGCTTAAAAAAAAAAAAAAAAACATGAATACTTCATGAGGAAATGGTTTGGGTTCTTTTTATTTTTGCAGCCTTAGTCCCTTGTATACAGGTGGTATTTAATGGATGTTCGTTAAGCAGGTTACAAATAGGGCGACCTATAAAAGTTTTATCTCACCAACTATGGAGCCTCAGTTGGAGAAGAAAAAAGTGAACACCGTCGATTTTTTTTTTTTTTTTTTTTCCTAATTCCTGTGTTGCTTCCGGGACAATAATGTGTTCTGTCAGACCCAACTAACCACCACTTTGGGGAAGTCTGGTATTTTCCTTGTCTTCAAAACTGCCCTCTAACTTGCGCTGGCACATGGGGTGTTAGGTCTTCACGTAGCTACTTGCCCACCTGGCTCGAGCATCTCAGGTGAACTTGGTAGAAACAACCCCTTAAAAACACTGTTTGCAAGAGTGAGCTAACTATGACTTGGAAGTTCTACTCTGGATGTTCCAGCTTGTGTGTGATTATACAAGGTAGACCAGGCAGTGTTTCCCAGTCCCCCCCCTTTTTTTTTCGCTTTTTACCCAAAAAAATCCAGCAAGTTTTTTCCAGTTATGATTCACAGTCCTGGTCTTAGAGCAGTTTTGACTGTGTTAATCATTTGTAGGGGATGCGTTTTTTAACCTTTACGGTAAACTAATTTTACACTGACAAAGATGTGGTAAAAATAGTACAGAGTTCCTGTGTACCCTTCAGCAGCTTCCCTAACGTTAACGTCTAACACAGCCACAGCACGATGACCCAAACCGGGATATTGACATTGATTCAACGCTATTTTTACTAACCTGCAGGCTTAATTCAGAATTTACCATTTTTCCCACTCATGTCCTCTTTCTGGTCGAGGATCCGATCCAACACCCCGCATCACATTCAGTCGTCAAACTGAACAGTGTTTGCTCCAAACCATTCCCCTTCTTCAGTCTTTCTGTGTCTTTCATGACCTTGACACTTTCAAAGGGCACCAGCCAGTTATCCCCTCAATTTGGATTTCTCTGATGTTCCCTCACGTTAGGCGGAGGGTATGCATTTTGGGCAGAAATGCCACAGAAGGTACTGCGCCCTTCTCAGTATCTGTAAAAAACATTTCACATTCACGTTTTGTGTGAGTGTGGGAATTTGCTCCTTAAAAGATAATTACTCCCTAAATGTATATATATACATGTATATGTATATGTGTATGTATATGTATGTATATATATATATTTTTTACCCCCCCTCTGTATTTCTTAGGGATTTGGCATATATATCCCTTAACGACTTAGTTTGGAATCACGATCTATGGAAAGATCCCCTTCGAAGACCGTGCGTTTCCCTGCCTCTGGGCACATTGGGGAGAAGATGGAGCAGACATGCTTTCTCTTTACCCTGTTAGTAGATTCGTCGTCAACCAGGGGCCTTTTGCTGCTGAGACAGCTGGCAGTCCGTTCCCAGGCTTCAACTGGTTACAAACTGCTTCTTCGGTTGGGCTCATCCAGAAGCCGCTGAGACCACGATTTGAGTCTGGGTCACTTATCTGGTGGCAGGGCAGCAAGAGAGGGAAGAAGACTGGGGCGTTTAATCTGCAGCCCCTAGCTGTCATTGCACGAGGGCTGCTCCCCGGGCACTTTTTTTCTGGTGTTCTGGCCCATTCCAAACCCGAGAACACCTCCAGGTAGAGAGTCACTGGGACCTGCAGTAGAATGTCCAGAAAGTCCTTCATGTTTAAGGCAGTTGCAAGTGTCTAAAGATCTGGGAGGGATACTACGGTGCCCTTTCTGCCTTCCCCTTCTTGCTTGCTCTTTTTCCTCTCCGCATGTTCTCTAGTATTTAAAAAGCAAAATAAGACAAAAAAACAAATACGTGGTAGGTGGAATGAGGAGAAGGAGGGGAGGGCATCAGAACGGAAGTGTTGTGTAGGTAACAGTCCTCAGCACCCGGCAGTGCTATCATTAATATACTCTTACACTTATGAATCGGTTGGTGCTGGGTTCTATTTTTAAAAGACGAATGACCCAAGGCAGAAAAAAAAAAAAACAAAAAACGTGTTTTCTAAACTTAAAAAGCTGTTGTTTTCCAAGTTGTGGTCTTTCTTCCCAGGCTGTCGAACAGTGAGGCCAATTATAAAGAGAGATGCCTGAGTGTGGGGATGTCCCAGTGGCACCCACACTTTGCTCAAAACACCCTACCAGATGAAAGCATAGAACACCCAACACGGGGGGGTTACTCTTTTCAGAAATGTTCTGGCAACTCGATGCCACATCTCGCAGTGGGATAGTCCCGGAAGTTCTGAAATGGCCCCCAAAAGTGGAGGAAGGGCTTAAAATGGGGGTCGGAAACATGGAGCTTCAATGCTTTGCTCTCTGGCCAGATGTCTTGAAGTAAGTTGTTTTTCTGATTTCCTCACCCGTAAGATGGGAATAATCATACCTATTTCTTTTCTTTTTTTTTTTTTTTAACATTTATTAATTTATTGAGGCGGGGAGGGGCAGAGAGAGAGGGAGAGAGAACCCAAGCAGGCTCTGCACAGAGCCTGATGTGGGGCTCAATCTCATGAACCTGAGATCAAGAGTTGGACGCTCAACTGACTGAGCCACCAGGCATCCCAATCATACCTATTTCGTGTGGTGGCCCTGAAATTAGATAAGGTCATGTCTGGTCCAGGCTCGGCCAGAAAAGGCTCTTAGCACACGGTGGGTGGGGGTGGGGAGGCAGCTTCTCACTGAATCTCAGACTTGTGTCATCCATGAGCCGTGAGTGCTCTATCCCGGGAGACCCTAATCCTAACCTTGTGAGGCCATTATTATTATCCTTACTTTGCAGAGTAGAAACTCGGTTCCCAGAGACATTGAGCCTCCTGCTTCTGGTCATATGACTGTCCGTGGGCGAGTTAGGATCTGAACCCACATCGGTCTGATTCCGTGATCCATTTTGCCACGTGTTTCCCATCCTTTGGGAACATCATACCAAGGTGAAGAGAGCAGATACCCTCCTTCCTCCAACCTCTTCCCGCATCGAGATGGACAAATAAAGAATGCCTGTAAGCTCTACCTCCTAAGCCAAAAGGACAAGGGCACAGAACGTGAACCATGTGACTCAGCACCCAGCCCCAGGTACGCTGCTGGGTGCTGCATGGAAGGCATCTTGTTTGACAAGGGTTGGGCACAGCAGGATGATCCTGTCCGGCTGCTTTATGGCACCAGCTGTGCCGGGCCAGCCCAGGAAGGCTTCGTTCCGGCATGGCTGAGTCGCTGGTGGAGGTCCCCCGGTCCCTACAGGTGGCTGTGGTCCTGCCCCTCATTGGCACCTGCATGTGGCTCGCCGGTCGGCTGCAGCTGCCGCTGAGATCCTGTTCCCCGTTCCCGGGCCGGCCGTGGGTGTGGGCACAGAGACCGCGCTTCCAGGCTCCTTTGGCGTGGCAGTGTTTAGACCATGGATGACAAGCTGATTTCTGGCTCTTGGCCTCCCTGCCCTTGTCTCCCAGTTCCTGGCCGGAGCTCGCTTTCAGACTTAAGGTGCTGACCCGTCTCCTGAGAGCCTTCATTCCTGCCCACTTTTAGACTGACATTTTAACAGAGCTGTGACCTCACGGGAGATGAGGAAATGGGTGTCCTTTGGGTTGGGATGAGGTGGCAGAAAGTGGAGAGGAAAGGGGAAGTGTAAACATAGGCAGCGTTAAGCGGGCAGCCATTCGCCACAATGGGCCACTATTCAAAACCAGGCAAGTCAAAGGAGACCTGTGCCAATCACCACCTTCTCAGCTCGCGGCAATGCTGACATGACTCCAGTTTGGGTATTGGTGATGGCCGTGAAGAGAGAGTGTAGAAAGGCATGGACAGGTTACTTGATTAAAATGTATAAATCCTACTGCCTTGGACGAATTTGATCTGTTATGATGGCCACAAAATCCCAACTAACTGGACAGTAGGTGGTGATCAGATTTCTTTTCTTCTCTTAATGGTACTAGGTAGGGCTGTCTCTGTAACAGCCATGGCATTGTAAAATAGCTTGAGGATTCCAGCCCAACACGGACTTTGCAGTCTTTGGACAATGTTTAGAGCATGTCCCTTCAGAGCCAAAGACTAATGTAGTCCCAAGAAGCTGACTATAGCATTCCTCTTATGGTGTTCTTGGTTAATTTGAGTACACGGAGGACATAAGCCCAGTGAAATGTTAAGAGATGTAGAGAAAGCAATGCCAGGGCCCAGGAAGAAGAGTCAGAGGGTAGAGGCCAGCACCTGAAAAACAGCATTTGTATAGCTAGATTTGTGCTAGGAACAGAGAAAGACTGGGAGATAGATACTTCCTATAATCCTTAATTTACAGGTCGCAGAAGAAGAGTATTAATAGCCTCGATGGGATTTGTTACACTCTGGGGAGGAGTTGCCTAGTGAAAGTGAAAAGAAAGCCAGTGCATGCTGAAGAAAAGGGTGTTAAAGTACTGTGTGCTTTAATTTTTTTTTTTTTTTTTTTTTAACATTTACCTTTGCGAGACAGAGACAGACCACAAGTAGGGGAGGGGCAGAGAGAGAAGGAGACACAGAATCCGAAGCAGGCTCCAGGCTCTGAGCTGTCAGCACAGAGCCTGACGTGGGGCTCAAACTCACAAACTGAGATCATGTGCTGAGCTGAAGTCGGACGCCTAACTGACTGAGCCACCCCGGGAACCCCAGAGTACTGTGTGTTTTTAAAGACCAATAGAATGTGGCTTTGCCTGTTATGTGATACAGTCAAGAATACAAAAAGGAAAATGCTTAACTCAGTGAGAGTAGATGCTTAATGTATCTAAGATGACTCAATCCATATTTCTGGAAGATGCTCCACTCACAGGTGGAGAAAAGTGTGCGTGACAAAAACTAGAGAGCCACTAGATGTCAACTTGGTGGCACTGGCCAGGAAGGTGTGAGGAGGACTAAGAAGGGAAAATCCTCGTGGACGACATTGGCCAAGGCCTCACGGAAGAGAGAGAACGCTATGTGGTCCTGGAGGAGAGAAGGTCTTATGCTGGCGGAGCTGAGGAAGAGGATATTGCGGATGGGAGGAAGGAGGCTGAATGGGTGGCGAGGGGTCACTTTCTGGAGAGCCTTGGAGGCGAGGGGGGAAAAGTGGATTTGGAAGTCTTGGCAGATTGGGCAGGAGAGCAGCATGTGGGTTAATGGTATTTTAGGCAGTAACTATCCACACGAGGTTCAGGATAGGGGGAACCTCAGGCAGCAGACTTCGGTTACCCGGATCCCACTGACAAAGCCTGTCCTAATTCAGAAATGACGGCTAGGGATTCCAGCCAATTAAGTATGAGCATTCCAGCCCAGCAGCAAGGCCGTTCCTATTGTGGGCAGAAGCATCAGGCCCTTTAAACCCGACACAGTGAATCATCCGATTCCACCAACGCCCCTTGTCTTCATGCCAACCACTCATCCCTGTGCTCGTTAGTGTCGCTTTTAATTTAAAGATGAGCACTGATAACTAAAATTGCTAAGGAGATACATAACCAAGTAGTCCGTAGTTTTATCTCTATAGCCTTAATAAGAGAAGAAATAACATGTAAACTGGTGTGAGTGGACATAGAGGAATGTAGGCTATAAAAAATGTTCTCTTAGATGTCATTATAGAAAGTACAGAAATTTTTTTAAATTGCCAAGAATTTTCTTTCAGTTGCCAGTGATTTTCTTTAAATGCCCCTGGGCATTTTTAAAACGCCGTGGTTATGTTATACATTCAGTTAGCATATCCCCTTGTATCTAGAGCCTTTTCCACTGTGGTTGGCAATGTGCTAATGGTCCCCGTGCCCTCTACAGCACCGTAGCGTAGCCATCCCACCAATGGGCTGGTATTTGTTTAACATTCCCCCTAATTTTGACTGTTTGTGCTATTTCCTCCCTTTTTTATTATTATTATTTTTTACATTTATTTATTTTTGAGAGACAGAGACCCAGCAAGAGCGGGGGAGGGGCAGAGAGAGAGGGAGACACAGAATCGGAAGCAGGTTCCAGGCTCTGAGCTGTCAGCACAGAGCCCGTCGCAGGGCTTGAACTCACGAACCACAAGATCATGACCTGAGCCGAAGTCGGATGCTCAACCGACTGAGCCACCCAGGCGCCCCTGTGCTAGTTCCTCCTTTAAGAGACCTTGTTTGGACATAAAATGCTTTCTTCCTAGAAAAACTATGTGTTCCACGTGGAAATAAAGGGAGGGAAACTTTGGTGGTTCTTGATCGCTCTCAATAGACTCTTTTCCCTAGAGGCCTCTGGGTGAGTGTGTTATTTTCTAGAGGCTGTAATACCACACATTTTGGGGGTTGGTGGTTCCTGATGCGTAAGATGATGTTTTTACCACGAAGAGTGTAATGTTTTCCCATGTAAAGTAAAAAGTGTGCTTCAGGAAGACTAGTCTGCTTAATGGGCATGGGGGTCGATGCCTTGACGTGTGGCATTTCTAGTAATTTAGACGAAGCCCGAGGCAGCCCGACGGAGGTGGAACCATGGCTTGATTGAGCAACTTGGTCATGACGGCGTAGTATGGTCTGCTCTGGAAGGTGCTGTGTTTCTGTAAAGTGGTGTAGCTCAGTGCGACCGGCAAACAGGGAAAGAATGTTAATATGACGCAGAAGTTGTCCCAGTTCATGGAGATTCCAGAAGGCTAGGGTCTGGTGCCTCCGAGAGCAGCAGCCCCGCGAGGGCCACATGCCTGCTCCACAGCCTCCTTCGTCGACTTCTTCTGTGCTCGGTTCTTTCAATCTGTGTGCCTTTTGCCCTTGTCCCCGTAACTCATCGGTGTCGACCCTTCCGCCCCTTCCGTGGAGCTACCCATTTCTTACTCTTTAAATCGGAGTAAAATACCCAGAAGATAAAGTTTATCATCTTGATCATTTTCAAGCGACCAGTTCAGTGGCTTCAAGTACATTCACATTGTTGTCCAGCCCTCACCCCCACCCACCTCACCAGAACCCTTTCATCCTGCAAAACCAAAACCCCATATTCATTAGACAATAATTCCCCCTTTGCTCCTGTGTCCAGTCCCTGGAAAATACCATTCTCCTTTGTGTCTTTATGGTTTTGACTACTGTAGGGGGCGCCTGGGGGGCTCAATCGGTTGAGCGTCTGACTTCGGCTCAGGTCATGATCTCGCGGTTTGTGGGTTCGAGCCCCGCGTCGGGCTCTGTGCTGGCAGCTCAGAGCCTGGAGCCTGCTTCGGATTCTGTGTCTCCCTCTCTCTCCGCCCCTCCCCTGCTCGCACTGTCTCTCTCTCTCTCTCTCTCTCAAAAATAAATAAACATAAAAATTTTTTTTTTAATAATAAAAAAGTGATTTTGACTACTGTAGCTCATGTAAGTGGGAATAATACAGTATTTGACCTTCTGTGACCATCTGTTTCACTTAGCAAGATGTCCTCAAGGCCCCTCCGTGTCGTAGCCCGTGTCAGCATGTTCTTACATTTTAAGGCTGAAGCATACTCCATTGTATGAATATATCACAGGGGACACTTGGGTTGCCTCCACCTCTTGGCTACTGTGAATGACACTGCTGTGAACCTGGGGGTAAGATACGCTTTCATTCTCCCCCATGTGTAAAGATGAAGTCCTCTGTTTTCTTTGCTAGGAACCTACCTTGCCGTTTTCACCGTATCAGTCCTTTTACTAGGGCCGTTACTATTTCCTTAGGGCTCTGGTGAGAAAGTTGCAAGGGTCTGAGTGGTCTGCCTCAGCCCTGCTTCTCCTCCGAACCTGCCATCTTTTGTGCACAGTTGAAGAGAGCAAGGGAGGTGTTCGTTCAGAAATGCACGTCTGTGTCACGCCAGAGCGGAAAGGCTTATAGAGGCGAAAGGAAATAAGCTGGGGTGCAGCTGTGTGCTATGCCGCTTATTAACTACCTGGCAACCTTAGAAATGTAACCAAGCCCGGCTTTCTCCTCCGTAACACCGGCTGCCGGGGCTCCTGGAGGAGTCGCTGACATGAGCCACCGAATCCAAGCACCTGGTCCTTACCTCACAGGGGTTCAAAACGCCATCATCTGTCACAGGACCCAGCAGAGGCTGCAAACCAGAGAGGGAACGTGGTTGCAGAGTTGAGCTCTGTAGGCGGTTGGCTCAGCCCTTCTCCTGTGCCCACGCCTGTCTACTTCGTACGAGGGCTTGACCGATCGAACAAATTAGATAAGTAAAAAACGAGAACATGATGCTCTGTTCTAACGTGAGTGTGCATACAGAGAGATCTGGAAAGTTCGTGGAGGCCAGGGAGGGGTGGATGGCAGGAAGGAGGATCACAGCGGTTGCTGTCAACTTGGGTAGAGCTGCTGGTTTAGTATTCATGGTTTCCAGGAGTGGCTCTACCATAAGGGCTCTCAGTGCACCGCAGAGGACTGTGTGATTCAGTGGTGCTGACTAGTCTTGCGGGAATGTAAACTCCGTCTACAAAGACGGAGGAGGATGAACGCTTGAATGCCGTATTTGACCGCCTGGTAAAATCATTTGTGACTCAGGAAGTAAGGGGCTCAGAGACCCACAAAGGAGTCCAGGATTTCGGTTAAAGCTCACAATCCCGAGGGCCCAAGAAAGCTATCAGTCCAGTCCTCTGCACAGTTAGGCCTGAACAATCACCAAAATTGAGTTCGCGGGCTTTCTGCTTTATGGAAATATTAAAACAGAAGAGAAAAAGAGCCTCCTTTTTGGTTTTTTAATTATATGACATAGAACATATAATGTCAGTGTTATCATATAAATAATATGTCCTGTAACTTAAAGTTACAAGTAGAACTTGCCAGAGAAAGGGGAACAATACCTAATTGTTAGGAAGGCAGACGAAGAGGACCGCTAGCCGAAACTGTCTCTGCACCAAGGAGGAAGAGAGTGGGCTGAAAAGGGAGAAGGAAGAAAAGCACCAGAGGGACAGGATGTCACATCCTTGCCCTGTTGTGGTTTTCACATTACAGATCGGATCGGATCAGATCGCTAGAGTGTATCCGACTAGAGGAGTCACCCCTTAGCGAGTCTACCAGAACCCAAGAAGACAACAGCAGACAGAATAAAGAATATCAGAGTGCGTTGCACAAGCTAAGGGTCAGCATTGTTTGTAAATGTCTTCTCCGGGTGTCTGTGTTCCTGAAGGTGTTTACTGGATTAGAATGTAAAGTACTTTTCTCGCTCTGGGTTGTGGGAGGAGTTTGAGAAACATTCTGACATTTTGCCTGTCTTCTGCTCCTGGACCTTCTTTCTCAGTCAGTGAAAGTTTGGGGTCTAAATTTGGCTACTGTTGCACTTGAAATAGATGGTCCCTGTTTGTCTCAGATGGTTGTGAATGTTCTACCGCTGTCACTACACAGGGATCGGGGATAGTCCCGTGGGTGCCCCACTGCTGGTACGTCTGTCAGCTGTGGTATAAGGAAGCCTCCTGAAATAAAGCTAAAAACTTGGATTTGAATCTCAATTCAGCCATTTATCAGCCATGTGAAGATAGATATCGTTGCTTCAAAATCTCCCCAATCCAAGGCAATCTTTAATTCAATGAATGCTTACTGAACACCTGCTGAATACAGACCATGATACTAGGCAGCAGGAACTGAAGAAGCTGGCAGGCTGATGATGAAGATAAACACATAGTTCTAAAAGAACTATGGAGGGGCGCCTGGGTGGCTCAGTTGGTTAAGCCTCCGACACTTGGTTTGCGATCTTACGGTCATGGGATCAAGCCCCAGGTCGGGCTCCTTGCTGGTCGTGGAGCCTGCTTGGGATTCTCCCTCTCCTCTCTCTCCCCCACTCACGCACATGCACTTGCACGTGTGCTCTCTCCCTCTCTCTCTCAAACTAAATAAATAAAAACTTTAAAAACGAAAAAATAAAATAACCGTGGGAGAGAGATGAGGGGATACTTAGTCCTGTAGGAATTAAGTGTGTGGAAGGGTGGGATGTAGCGTGTGAACTGAGCCATGAAGAAAGACTAGCTTTAAATTGCCGCGTGGAGAACTGCAGAGCTGGCTTTCCAGGCAGAGGGACCACCAGAAGTAGGTCACGGGCATGGGGAGCACTCCCGAAGAGGAGTATGGCCCCAGGTAAGGCTAAGATTTCAGGTTAGACGAATGGTCTGGAGGTCATGTCAGAAAATGGCCAGTGAATAGAAGCATAGGCTTTGAGAAGTTCCAGGCCCTTCCTTTGCTGAGCTGCCTCAGCTCTACAAGGCTTTCCATCTCCTCCTCTCTCTTCTACCACAGCTTCAGCCTCCCTGAACAGCCCACATTCCCTCCCCTCTCCAGCCCCAGCCCCAGCCCCAGCCCCAGGCACACCCCCTGGCTCCCGCACATCCCTTGGTTGGTATGCTACAGAACTCACTTCCTGCCCGTCAGCTAGAGAGCAGATTATTGCCTTGGTTACATTTTCGCTGTCTTCATTTAGCATCCGGAGCATTCAAATCCTATCCGGTGTCTCTGACTGGTACATTTTTACTCTTCCGTGGGACTCGGTTCAGGCAGGATTTCCTTTTTTGAAGACTTCCCAGACTTGCCTTCCACCCCTGTATTCATTGGGATTCTCCAGAGAAACAGAATAAGATATAGAAATAGAAATAGAGACAGGCAGACAGAGACAGTGAGAAGGAACCACTCAGTGGTAATGGGGACTGGACGGTCCAAAGTGTGTGGGGCAGGCCGGCAGGCTGGGAACTAAGGCAAGGCTTCTATGTTGCAGTCTTGAGACTCAATTCCTTCTTCCTCCAGAAACTTCAATCTTTGCTCTTCATACTTTTGATTGGATGAGGCCCACCCACATTATGGAGAATAATCCGCTTTATTCAGAGTCTCCTGATTTAATCTTAAAAAGACCATCAAGGCCATATGGAGACTGGTGTCTAACCAAATAGCTGGACACCATGGCCCAGCCAAACTGACGCATGAAATGAACCATCTTGACCTCACCCCCTCCCCACTCCCATGTATACACTAAAGAACTGACAAGTTCTTGTCTGGGCTTTCACATATTTTAAGCTATTCTGTCAGTAATCCTGGGAAGAGAGAGAATTCTCACTGTTTCACAGATGTTGACATTGCAGTTCACAGTTAAGAGACTCACCTCAAGTCCCAAAGTTCTGGAAACGGAAGCCAGGTCATGGCCCCCAGATTCTGAGTGCCTCCTGCTGCGGTAGGCAGTGTCTATGCTGTGGATGTGGTGAGGGGTCCTTCAGCAGAGGGGAGCTGCAGGATGTCCATACTGGGTATGCTGGGGCTCTGAAAGTGAAACACCTTGACTTGAACCCTCGCTCTGCCAAACACATGCAGCTGAGGACCTGGGAGGGTGGGGGGGTGGGGGGTCCTCTCTGTGCCTTAGTTTCCCCATTCATAAAATGAAGATAATAGTAAACTTTACCTAGTGTGGTTTTAATTATGACATACACAACACAGTGCCTGGCATGAAGTGATCAGGCAGCAGACAATAATAACGGCAGGAATAACAACATTTAATCATTCACAACCGATATATTTGGAGAGAATGTAAATATTCATTTGTATACCTGAAAGAGAAAGTTCTGTCTCTGCCAGGGTTTCATAAAAAACATTTTGAGTTGTGGGAGGCTGGTGGAAAAGGAAGACGGTGAGCTCACATATAAACTAGACAGGCACACAGATGTAAATAACCCAGAAAGGACCTGAAGCCTGGCGGAACAGGCTCCGTAACTAAAGGTAAATAAAAGGTCACATCGAAGAGGGTAGGAAGGGCAGAGACACAGTGGGCACAAAACAGACTTGTGGGACCGTCCATAGGAGGGACAGAGCAGTGGGCACAGAGAGGAGAAAGAAATAGACCCTCACACTGGGCAGCCTGCAGAGGGAAGACGAATCCCCTTAGCATTTGGCTTTGAAAACCAGATGGGTCAAATTTTGTGAGTTCTTAGAACGAATGGGACTTAAAACCCGGAATTTTAAAACAGGGCCAGGCTCTGGGAGACCTGGGAGGGCAAGAAGAAACTGAGTTCCCACCATTACAGAGACTGCACAAGAAACAGCCCCCAGAGATACAGCGTAGAAGCAGCAGTTAGAAAAACACCTACAGCTCACAGGAGGAAGAGTTATTTACTAATCTCAGAGTAGCTCAGGGACTTCTCCAGGAGCAAAAGAGCTGGCAGGCACCATTTCCCTCCCCAACCGTCCAGCAAAACACACTATAGCCACCTGCTGAAACCAACACTGCACTTCCTGGATTTGCTCCCTCCAGCCAGGCTGGCCTCAGTCCCTGTCCTGCTAAAACTGCTTGTCCTGCCCCTGCACATGTTGTGAATCTGCTGCCTCCAATATGCTCTTGGCTGGAGCCCATTGAAACCAGGGCCACAAGCCTGGCAGTTTGCAAGCAGCCCTGATACAGGCCAGGACCACTCCAAAGTGACTCCTGCCTCAGGAGAGGATAAGATTACCAGACACTAGAGTCAGATGGAGGCCCAGCAGTGGGCTGGGGGCAGGTCTGATTACCAGACCCACCCACCAACGGAGGGAAAGCGCCCTACAGTTTGGTGCTACTGCATCTCTGACAAATGCCTGGTTTGACTTAATTTAAGCTCAAAATGACCCCAGACTGGTCCACTACACCACAGGGACCAAACACTGTCCAGAACAGGGAAAGAAAGCCACTTCAGATACTGGACTAAAGGAAAAAGCAGCCACAGTACCAGAGTGCACAGAAGCAACATGCATAGGAGACATTGCTGAAGTGCCAGGTTCTGGTAAACGGGGGATACTGCATGCAGGGCACTACAGGACCTCTTCTTCATAAGGCCATTACTTTCCAGAGCAGAAGATGTAGCTGACTTTCCTAACGCACAGAGACAGACACAGAGAGTTAGACAAAATGAGGAGACAGAGGGATATGTCCCAAATAAAAGAATGGGACAAAATCATAGCAAGAGACCTAAGCAAAACAGAGATAAGTAATATGCCTGATGGAGAATTTAAAGTAATGATCAGAAAGATACTCACTGGACTTGAAAAAAGAGTGGAGAACATCAGGGAGACCCTTAATAAGTAGACAAAAAAACACATTAAATGAAATTGAAAATACACTTGATGGAATAAATAGCAGACTAGAGGAAGCAGAAGAACAAATCAGCAACCTGGTGGACAGAGTAGTGGAAAGTAATCAAGCTGAGCAGCTGAGAGAGAAAAACATCATGCAAAATGAGAATAGACTTAGGGAACTCAGCAACACCATCAAGCATAATTACATTCCCATTATAGGGATCCCAAAAGGAGAAGAGAGAGAACAGGGGGCAAAACTTCATTTGAAGAAATAATGGCTGAAAATTTCCTGAATCTGGGGAAGGAAACAAATTCAGGTCTATCTAGGAGGCACAGAGATCCCCCAACAAAATTAACCCACAGAGGTCCATACCAAGACACATAGTAATTAAAATGGCAAAAAGTAGTGATAAAGAAAGAATTTTAAAATCAGCAAGAGAAAGAAAACAGTTACATACAAGGGAAACCCCATAAGGCTATTAGCTGATTTTTCAGCGAAACTTTGCAGGACAGAGGGAGTAGCATGATATATTCAAAATGATGAAAGGAAAAAATCTGCAGTCAAGAATACTCTATCCAGCAAGGGTACTATTCAGAATTGAAAGAGAGATAAAGAGCTTCTCAGACAAACAAACAAACAAAAAAAGAATTGATGGCCACGAAACCAGCCCTACAAGAAATGTTAAAGGGGACTCTTTGAGTGGAAAGGAAAGACCTAAGTAAGAGTAAGAAAAGTAAGAAGCACAAAACCTGTAAAAATATACATATCTGTAGAAATCAATCAAGAGACTTACAAGATAAAAGGACATGCAGTATGATACCATATACCTAAATCATGGTGGGGAGAGGAATAAAGAACGGGTTCAAACATAAGCCACTATCAACTTAATATAGACTACTATAAGCAGAAAGTATTACACATAAACCTAATAATAACAACAAATCAAAAACCAGTAATAGATCTGCAAAAAATAAAGAGAAAGGAATCAAAATATATCATTAAGGAAAGCCAACTTATTGTGAGAAGAGCTCAAAGAAAGAAAAGAATAGAGAAGAACTACAAAAACCACCATAAAACAAGTAACTATAGCAACAAATACATACCTATCGATAATTACATTGAATGTAAATGGACTAAACTCTCCAATGAAAACACATAGGGTGATGGAAATGGATAAAAAAACCCAAGACCCATCTACATGCTGCATACCAGAGACTCATTTCAGACTTAAAGACACATGCAGGTTGAAAGCGAGGGGATGGAGAAACAAACCAATTACCAGCAATGAAATTGACTCAGTAATAATAAAAAAAAATTCTCGACAAACAAAACTCTAGGACCAGATGGTTGAATTCTCCCATTTAAAGAGGAGTTAATACCTATTCTTCTCAAACTGTTCCAAGAAAGAGAAGAGGATGGTAAGTTTCCAAATTTATTCTATGAGGCCTGCATTATCCTGATACTGAAACCAGATAAAGACACTACAAAAAAAGAAAACTACAGGCCAGTATCTCTGATGAACATAGATCCATAAATCGTCAACCTAATATTACCAAACCAAATCTAACAATACATTAACAAAATCATTCACCATGATCAAGTGGGATTATGCAAGGATGGTTCAGTATTTGCAAATCACTCAACATGATACATCACATCAGTAAGAGAAAGGATAAAAAATAGATGACCATTTCAATAGATTTAGAAAAAAGTATTTGACAAAGTACAACATCCATGCATGGTAAAAAACCTTCAACAAAGTAGGTTTAGAGGGAACATTTCTCAACATAATAAAGGCCATATATGCAAAATCTACAGCTAACATCATACTCAGTGGTGAAAAACCGAGAGCTTTTCCCTTAAGGTAAGGAAGGAGACAAGGATGTCCACTCACTACTTTTATTTAATATACTAGAAGTCCCAGCCACAGCAATCAGAAAAGGAAAATGAACAAAAGGCATTCAAGCTGGTAAGGAAGAAGTAAAACCTTCACTGTTTGCAGGTGACATGATACTATATATAGAAAACTCTAGACTCCACCAAGAAACTACTAGAACTGATAAATGAATTGAGTAAGGTTGCAGGATACAAAAATCACTGTACAGAAATCCACTTCATTGCTATACACTAATAATTTTAAGCAGCAGAAAGAGAAATTAAAACAATCCCATTTACAATTGCACCAAAAAAGAATAAAATACCCAGGAATAAACTTAACCAAGGAGATGAAAGACCTGTACTCTGAAAACTATAAAATGCGGATGAAAGAAATTCAAGATGACACGAACAAATGGAAAGATATTCCATGCTCATGGATGGGGAGAATGGATATTGTAAAAAATGTCCATACTACCCAAAGCAATGTATATGTTTAATGCAATCCCTATCAAAATACAAATAGCATTTGTCACAGAACTAGAACAAACAATCCTAAAATTTGTATGGAACCACAAAAGACCCTGAATAGCCAAAACAATTTTGAAAAAGAAAAGTCGGAGGTATCACAATTCTAGATTTCAAGTTATATTACAAAATGTAGTAATCAAAATAAAATGGTACTGGCACAAAAAATAAACACATAAATCAATGGAGCAGCATAAAATGCCCAGAAATAAACTCACAATTATGTGGTCAATTAATCTTCCACAAGGGAGGCAAGAATATGGAATGGGAAAAGACAGTCTCTTCAACAATAAATGGTGTTGGGAAAACTGGACCGCTACATGCAAAAGAATGAAACCGGATGACTTTCTGTAAGAAACACACAAGAATAAACTCAAAAAGGATTAAGGATCTAAATGGGAGAACTGAAACCATAAAAATCCTAGAAGAGAACACAGGCAGTAATTTCTCTGATATCAGCCATAATGACATCTTTTTAAATATGTCTCCTGAGGGAAGGGAAACAAAGTCAAAAATAAATTATTGGGACTACATCAAAATAAAAAGCTTCTGCACAACAAAGGAAACTATCAACAAAAGTAAAAGATAACCTACTGAACGACAGAAGATGACATATCTAATAAAGTATTAGTATCCAAAATATATAAAGAACTCATACATTTCAACACCAGAACAACCCCAAACAATGCAATTAGAAATGGGGATGGGAATGCAAGCTGATGCAGCCACTCTGGAAAACAGTATGGAGGTTCCTCAAAAATAGAACTACCCTATGACCCAGTGATTGCACTACTAGGCATTTATCCAAGGGATGCAGGTGTGCTGTTTCGAAGGGACACTTGCACCCCCATGTTTATAGCAGCACTATCAACAATAGCCAGAGTATGGTAAGAGCTCAAATGTCCATTGATGGGTGAATGGATAAAGAAAATGTGGTATGTATATATATATATATATATATATATATATATATATATATATATATATATGTATGTATATATACATACATACATATATATATATATATATATATGTACACAATGGAGTTTTACTCGGCAATCAAGAAGAATGAAATCTTGCCATTTGCAACTACGTGGATGGAACTGGAGGGTATTATGCTAAGTGAAATTAGTCAGAAAAAGACAAAAATCATATGACTTCACTCATATGAGCACTTTAAGAGACAAAACAGATGAACATAATGGAAGGGAAACAAAAATAATATAAAAACAGGCAGGGGGACAAAACAGAAGAGACTCATAAATCTGGAGAACAAACAGGGTTACTGGAGGGATTGTGTGTGTGGGGGGGGTGGGCTAAATGGGTAAGGGGCACTAAGGAATCTACTCCTGAAATCATTGTTGCACTATATGCTAACTAAGTTGGATGTAAATTTTAAAAAATAAAAAATAAAACAAAAAAAATAAAACACAAAAAATAAAATAAACTTATGTGGGAAAAAAACATAATCAAATTAGAGAGATTTCAGTACTTACTACAGAGTAAATGCTCACTTAACAATTGCTGAATAAATTAATGACCAAAGAATTTTGTCACACATCAGTTTATGAAACAATAAAACAGGCTCCCTTAATAAAAAAGAAAGAAAGAAAGAAAGAAAGAAAGAAAGAAAGAAAGAAAGAAAGAAAGAAAGAAAGAAAGAAAGAAATGGGGAGAGAACAGGAACAGATATTTCTCCAAAGAAGACAGATGGCCAACAGATACATGAAAAGATGCTCATTATGACTCATCATCAGAGAAATGCAAATCGAAACCACAATGAGATATCACCTCACACCTGTCAGAATGGCTAAAATAAAAAACATAAGAAACAAGTATTTGTGAGGATGTGGAGGAAAAGGAATGCTTGTGCATTGTTGGTGGGAATGCAAACTGGTGCAGCCACTGTGGAAAACACTACGAGGCTCCTCAAAAAGTTGAAAATAGAACTCCCATATGATCCAGTAATCACACTACTGGATATTTACCCATGGAATACAAAAACATTAATTTGGAAGGGTATATACGCCCCTATGCTTACTGCAGCATTATTTACAATAGCCAAATTTTGGAAGCAGCCCAAGTGCCCATTGATAGATGAATGGATAAAGAAGATGTGATGTATATAAAAGGAATATTACTTAGCCATAAAAAAGAATGCAGTCTTGCCATTTGCAACAACATGGATGGATCTAGAGCAGAGTGCTGAGTGAAACAAGTTAGAGAAAGACAAATATCACTTGATTTCATTCATGTGGAATTTACGAAGCAAGACAAATAAACAAGGGGGAAAAAAAAGAGAAACCAAAAAACAGACTTTTAACTATAGAGAACAAACTAATGGTTGCCAGAGGGGAGGTGCGGGGGGAGGGGGGTGAAATACGTGATGGGCATGTATTCATGGGAAATACATGATAAGAGCACACTTATGATGATGAGCACTGAGTAATGTATAGAATTGTTGAATCCGTGTATTGTACACCTGAAACTAATATAACACTGTGTGTTAACTACCCTGGAATTAAAAAAAAAAGAAATCATATAGATGTTTTAAATTTTAATTTTAATCTGATTTGTTGATAGTGTATGGAAATGAAACTGTTAATTGTATATTGATCTAGGGTACTCAACCTTCCTAAACTTACTGATTAGTTCTAGTAGTCTTTAGTTTTGTAGAATACACCAGATTCTCTAAATAAGAGATCATGTTATGTATAAACAAAGCTTGTTTTATCTTTTCCTTTGCATAAAAAATGTTTCAAATTGCGCATGCATATACAGTGCATCCCGGATTATTCCATAATTTTAATAAATGACATCATGTGTCTGTTTATTATTTATCTTACCATTCCTAATATGCCTTCACTTATTCCCATATACGTTTCTAGTTGTTTATTTATTTTTTTTTGAGAGAGAGAGAGAGAGAGCCCACGTGCGTGGACACTAGCAGGGGAGGGGCAGAAAGAGAGGGAGAAAGAGAATCCCAAGCAGGCTCCGTGTTGCCAGCACTGAGCCTGAGGTAGGCTCGATCCCACAACCAGGAGATTATGACCTGGGCTGAAATCAAGAGTCGACACTTAACCGACTGAGCCACCCAGGTGCCCCTCTACTTATTTATTCTTTAGTAGGTGCTTCCTTAGTGAGCACCAAACCTTTGTGTTCTGGTAGTCTGCTGAACATCTAATTTCCTTTGATGGTTTTTCATATTTAGTCTCTGATTCTGTGGTGTTTTGTTCTGTTTAACTTCCTAGAAGTTAATGTCCATTACTGAGGCACATTGTTGTAAGAGGGTGGGGTCTGGAGGTCAACTGTCTGATTTCACATTCCAGCTATGTGTCTTCCTGGGTAAGTCTCCAGCCTCCCTGGTGAGGCCTTGGTTTCCTCATCTGTAAAGTGGGAACATCAGCAGTTCCCACCCCATAGGGTTTATGCCGAGAATCAAAGGAGTAAAAACATGTAAAATGCTTAAAACAGAACCTGGCACATAGTAAGTATTAAATGGACATTACCAGACGTCACTGTTTTTTCTACCCTTATAGTTTTTAATAGTACTAAGCATTACATATGCAATGCTTGACTAACTCAGTTGCTATACGTGGCCTGGCGTGAGGGCAGCAGAGAGAAGAGAAGCGTGTGTTGCTGGAGAGTCATGATTCAGCTCTCGGGGAAGACCTAGTTTTGAAAGGTTGGTGAACCTGTCAGAAACAGCCAGCACAGGCGGAGAGCAGAGCCTGCCATCCAAAGGCGCAGGTGACGCTGTGGGACTCTGCGGAGGATGTGGTTAGGACTCTGCTGCCTCTGAGCCTCTCCCTGCCCCTGTCCTGGAGAAAGTTACAGGTCTTGAAACAGTTTTGTCTTTTCCCCTGCGTTCAGGGCCTAGTGTCAGTTCTCTGCGTTCCTTCTCACTTTTGCATCTTAAATTGTAATACTCTTTTCATTGCTAACTTTTCCGAATTTCCACACATGGTGCAGTTGAATGTGATAAAGGCGATGTGCAAATCAAAGAACCATCCTGAATATGTGTCTGAGAAGAAAAATCTGTATTACATCTGTTCTCATGTCTAATCGTGTTCTCTGAGTTGAGACTGGGGCATCCTCCCTAGACATTGTCCTCAATCTGATTTTATTCCATCTGCAGTTTTTCCTCCACAAACATGAAATCAACCTTAGAAGAAACATTCCAGTGCGTTACAAACACGTCAGCCCTTTGGCCAATGAGCCTGGATGCTAGACCAGCCGTGTGGATTTCCGGACAGGCTCTTGTGTGGTCCTGGAGCCTCTGATGTGGGAGCCACACCGTCCACCTACTGTCCTGTCTTCGGGCTGCATGGCCCACCTCACCAGCTTCTCCCTCGCTGCCACCCGCACAATCCTCACCTTCCATTTCATTGCCTTCATTTATGGATACAACTTGTTCTTGTCGTGTAGGCAAGGAGGAAATAATAGAGCAAGTAGTCTGTTAGTGTGGGGCAGGAAAGTGAAGAAGCTGACAGTTTAGGACCAACTGTAAAGTATGCTCTTTAGACGAAGAAATCCACAAAGGCAGCCAAGACCACTTTCAACAGAAGGTATTTGGTGGCTGGGGCGCCCGGGTGGCTCAGTCGGTTAAGCGGCCGACTTCGGCTCAGGTCATGATCTCGCGGTCCGTGAGTTCAGGCCCCGCGTCGGGCTCTGTGCTGACAGCTCAGAGCCCGGAGCCTGTTTCAGAATCTGTGTCTCCCTCTCTCTGACCCTCCCCCATTCATGCTTTGTCTCTCTCTGTCTCAAAAATAAATAAACGTTAAAAAAAATTTTTTTTTTTAAAAAAAGAAGGTATTTGGTGGAGGGAACGCACCACAGAAAATGGCAATAAAGAGCGTGGGAATTTTCTGGAAAAGAAATCGCAGACACCCTCCACATTGTGGGCCTGCAATTCTATTCGTGTTTTATGTCACGTAGAAAGAACACAGACTTCCTGGGGATCTGTGGAGGAGAATGGGGTCCAAGAAAAAGAGATCATTTTGAACCATTTGTGGGGATTGATGCCCACTAAACATGTCTGGGAAGTGGCCTAGTGGAAGAAGGTGTGGTGGAAAGAGGGTGGCGTGTGGAATGTCTCCCTTGGGGTTTGAATCCCGGCCCAGCCACTTCTACCTGTGCGATCTGGAAGCCAATAAGGAAACGAATGTCCGCTATTCATCAAGCAAGTTCAATTTTATGAGGACATTTGCATGTGTTCTCACTTGATGTTCACAACGCTAGGTGGTGGGTCCTCTTGCTCTCCCTATTCTTCTGAGGCTAACACGATACCAAGTATTAATGAGGGCAGCGGAGCACCCGGAAGTCTGTTATGTCACTCGTGGCAATGTAAACTGATACAACCACTTTGAAAAAATGTCTGGGGGCACCTGGGTGGTTCGGCCAGCTGAGCGTCCCGCTTCAGCTCAGGTCACGATCTCACGGTTCATGCGTTCCACCCCGACATTGAGCTCACTGCTGCCAGCATGGAGCCAATCTTGGATACTCTCCCCCTCTCTCTCTCTGTCCCTCTCCTGTTCACGCTCTCTCAAAAGTAAGTAAACCTGGGGCGCCTGGGTGGCTCCGTCGGTTGGGTGTCCGACTTCAGCTCAGATCGTCGTCTTGCGGCTCGTGGGTTCGAGCCCCGCATCAGGCTCTGTGCTGACAGCTCAGAGCCTGGAGCCTGCTGCAGATTGTCTCTGTCTCTGTCTCTGTCTCTGTCTCTCTCTCTCTCTCTCTCTGCCCCTCCCCCGCTCACACTCTGTCTCTCTCAAAAATAAATAAATGTCAAAAATTTTTTTTCAATAAGTAAATAAATAAATAAATAAATAAATAAATATGTAGGGGCACCTGGGTGGCTCGGTCGGTTGAGTGTCCGACTTCAGCTCAGGTCATGATCTCACTGTCTGTGAGTTCGAGCCCCATGTCGGGCTCTGTGCTGACAGCTCGGAGCCTGGAGCCTGCTTCCCATTCTGTGTCTCCCTCTCTCTCTCTGCACCTCCCCCACTCGTGCTCTGTCTCTCTCTCTCAAAAATAAAATAAAAACATTAAAGAAAAGAAATACGTAAACCTTTAAAAATATTTGGCAGTATGAAACAAGGTAAACACATGCAAACTCTGTGACCTAGCAATTCCACTCCTGGTTATAATTTTTTTTTCTAGTACAGGCACATTCAACAATGTTCCTGGAAGCGTACTAACCGACAATAGCAACAACCTAATTGTTCACCATGAACAGGACTTCGTATGTTCAAACAGTGGGATACTACACAGCAATAGAAAAGAATGAACTACTGTTACATGGACCATGGATGAAGCTCACAGGCACAGTGTTAAGAAAAGAAATCAGACACAAAAGAATACACACTGCATGATCCCATTTATATGACGTTCAAAAACAGAAGTAACTTATGGTGATGGTGGTTAGAATCATCTCTGTCCTTGGGGTAGTGGGCATTGCTAATGGGGAGGGCACATGAGGTGCTAGAGATATACTATCTTTTGATCAGCCTTGTGGTTACACTGATACGCAGTCGTTTTCTGTGATATGAAAACAAATCACCACCAACTTAAGTGGGTTAAAACAACACATAGGTATTTTCTCTCAGTTTCCATGGATCAAAAGTCTGGGCACAGCTCAGATGGGTCCTTGGCTCTGAGTTGCAATCAAGGTGTGGCTGGGCTGTGTTGTGACCTAGAAGCTTGAGTGGGGAAGAACTTGCTCCCAAGCTCGTTCAAGTTGTTGGCAGAACTTACTTCCGTGCAACAGTATGATGGACAGCCCCAGCTTTTGTATGGTGATCGGCTGGAGAATGCCTGCCCCCACCCAGGTCCTAGAGGTTGCTCACAGTTCCTTGCCACATGGGCCTCTCCAACGGGGCCACTTTGCTTCACCGAGCCAACAATGAGTGTCTGTTAGAATGGGGTCTTTATATAATAAAATATCCTGTCACTCGTGCCATATTCTGTTGGTTGGGTGGAAATCGCAGATTCTGTCTGTAGTGGTAGAGCGACTTACATAAAGACAGAAACATCAAGAGGCAGGCATCATGGTGGGTCATCTTGGGGTCTGTCTAACACACACACACACACACACACACACACACACGCACACACACTCACCCAGCTATACATGTAAGATTTATGTACTGTACCATATCTAAGTTATACCTCAATTTTTTAAATATTTAAGGCTAAGAGATATAAAGTAACTTGCTCTAAGTCACTTAGTTACTAAGTGGCAGTGGCAGGGGTGGGGTCCAAATTCAGTTGTCTTCTACCAAACCTGTGCTCTCACCCTGAAGACTGAATGAAAAGATATAGGTAGAGATCGAAGTCTGCTCTGATGCAGGGACCGGCGGCTCTCACAGTGATGGTGAGACATTTCCATTTTATTACTTGTAAACATTTCCAGTTTAATTCTGCAAAGTGTTCAGGGGGCAGTTTGTATGTCTCCAGCAATGCAGTAAGTCCAAGCAGGTGCCGGAACCCTGGAGTCTAATTGACTTTGGTCAGTGGATGCCTTTACTGCCGTTTTCTTAAACCTCTATGAGTATGATTCTCTTATCAAAGTTCCTTTCCCTGGCACGTCCATTTATTCATTTTCCCTCGCTACCCAGATCTAGAGACTTACTGTGAATATTCCTCAGTTAATATTCTGGTCTGGGAAGTAGCCCTCTGTTAACATTTACTATAACTGTCTCCTTAACTTGCTCCTCATTATTCAAAGTCTACTTCTAAGTGAACAGTGAATCATCTTGTTCTCTCTCATTTGTTCTCCTTTACTTTTGAAGTTGGTGGGGGGAAGAAAAAAGAATTAACTTGGGTTTTAAGCTGGAAGTGTTTGGTCAGAGCTGAAATTCAAAACTGGCCACATGATTCATCTCAAAATTATAGTTGTGGGCTATAGTAGTTATTAGGAGTTTGCTTAGAATTTTGGAGTTGAAAAGAATTATTGTCTTAATAGGACTTATAAAAATGAGCCAAAAAGAATTGGATGCCTGCCTAGACTGTCAGAACCCTGAATTTAGAAACTGGTTTTTAAAAAAAAATTTTCATTCTTTATGTTTCTAATATGCTTTAAAGCATATACTAACATCTAAAGTGTATTATTATTATTATTATTATTATTATTATTATACTGTTGAAGACCGAGTACTTACTATGTACCTAGTAATGTGGGAGATCCCAAAGGAAATAAATAAAGTAAAAGAAAAAAATGTCTGCCCTTAAGGAGGTCATAATGTCTTTGATCAGTGCTGAAACACATTTGTGTCTGAAGTCTTAGGGTAATTAATGTTCGCCAAGGCTAAATACTGTATGACTCCAACTATATGACATTTTAGAAGAGGCGAGACTGTGGAGGTAGAGAGAGCAGTTAGAAGGGAGGAATGAACACGTGGAACACAGGAGATGTTTAGGGCTGTGAAACTATTCTGGGTGAAACTGTGGTGGTAGAGACATGACATTCTGCCTTATTAAAACCCACAGAAGTGTTGAATAGGGAGAGTGAACCCTGCCATTAACTATGGACTTCAGTTAATAACAATGTGTCAATATGGGCTCATCAATTGGAAGAAACGTAGCACACTGATACCACATGTTTATTAACAAGGAGAGAAACCGTTCCCGGTAAGAATAAGGAGGTATGTGGGGACTCTCTGAACTTTCTGTTTAATTTTTCTATACACCAAAACCTGCTCTAAAAAAGACTATTAATTAAAAAATTGTATATATAAATACACACACACACACACACACACACTGCCTCAGGGCGCTCATAGTGTCTTTGGTTAGCACTGAAACAGAAGTGTGTCTAAGGTCTTAGGGTCCCACAGAATGGAAAGTAACAAACCCCACCTAGGGAAGTCAGGGAAGACTTCAAAGACGTGGACTTGAAGTGAGCCTTGAGCAAGACTCTGGAGGTCACCAGGCAGGTCTGGGTTTGCCTGTGTGTGTACTCTTAGCAGCCGTTCATATTACATACTCTCTGTAGGTCTGGCGGTTCTAAAGTCTTCGCAGAGATCGTCTCATGTGATCCCTACCACGACAGGGCACGCATTATTATTTCTACATTACGGATGAAGAAACTGAGGTTCAGGAGAGCTTACCCAAGGCCAGCTAGTGAAAGGTGAAAGGGGGCGCAATGGCAGCTGCCTGCCTCCGCAGCCAGGGCCCCATCACCAAGGTAGAGATCGCATCGCGTGGAGGATCAAGGGCACGCTGTGACACAGTGAAGGGGCCAGAGCGATGAAGCAAACATTGACAGAAGAGGGGCTCAATCGTGGCGATGTAATAAGACAGGATTTCAGGAGTTGTTTGACTGAGGCGGAGAGAGAGACTGTGTTTGTGGAGAACTGCTCTCAGAAACTGTCCTCCTCAGTCGAGTCAACATACACCCTGGAAACCCAGATTCCCGGTTGGGAGAGGGGCAGAGGGGTCTTGAAGAGCTTTCAGAACCACGTGGGAATCGGGCTTTTGCAGACAGCCACTCACCCCTCACGCTAATGGCTTTGTGCAGATTCTGGTTGGCCAGTAAGGAAGCTGGGGACATGGTTTTACTGCCCATTCTCCTCTCTTCCTTGTGGCCACCTGGCCCATCATATTTTCTCCAAATCCTTCGGATTTCCTCCAGCATCCTTTTGGCTGAGCACACAGGGAGGGCACCCTAGACCGATGCTGGAGCCGGCCCCTGGGCAAAGAATAGGGAAAATGCCTTTCTTTCTCTGTCCGAATCAGTTGGGCACTCCTTACCCTCCCCCAAATAGGTACTTATGTGCCCAAATAATGTGACAAATAGCAAACATCATTCTTTTTTTCTTTAATTTTTTATTAAGGTTTATTTTTTTTTGAGAGAGAGAGAAAGAGAGAGAGACAGAGCATGAGTGGAGAAGGGGCAGAGAGAGAGAGGGAGACACAGAATCCAAAACAGGTTCCAGGCTCTGAGCTGTCAGCACAGAGCCCGACATGGGGCTCGAACTCACGAGCCACGAGATCATGACCCGAGCCGAAGTCAGACGCTTAACTAAGCCACCCAGGCGCCCCTACCAAAGATTATTCTGTCATCCTAGAAAGCTTAAATTAGAGAGACGTCTGCTCTGATAAACTGTAAAATTGACGACAGCAAATCTTTCTTATCCATTCTGATCAATGATGACAGCCACCATCTTATTTGCATTTTACCATGTGCCAGAAAGTAAGCTGGGACTTTACATATATTATCACACTTGATCTTTACCAGAGTGTGTCACAGAGAAGGAGAAGGTCACAGAGAGGTTCGACAATTTTCTCAAAGCTGCAGCGCTGGGGTAGAAGAGGCCAATGCTCTTTCAGGCTTTATCTTCCACCCCAGGGACAACTGTGGGCCAGCCGAGCCCTCTTTCCTTCCCTTTCTGCCTTCACAACCAATTAAGAAACAAGATGCAGGAGACTGACAGATGAGGACAAAAATGTCAGTGATGTTCCTGATAAAGTCTGGTAGAGACTGTGACTTTGGGTCTGTGCGAAGAGTTCTTACTAATATAATCTGCATGTTCTTCCTGCCCCCTCCCCCCCCCCCCCGCCCCCGCCCCCGCCCCCTTCAAGTCAGATGACAACCATCAGGTATCCTGTCCAGGTGACAGTCTGGCTCTGGAGTTGTCTGGGTGGAGAGGTTCGAAAAGAGTGAATCCTGTGCTTTTAATAAATTATTAATAAATTAGGTGGACCAATGGATTTCTCCCACTTCTTGGGCAGTAGAGGGTGGGGCCCGAGGCCAGAAGGGTTACTTTTTGGAAGATCCTTAAAGAAAAAGTATCTAAAACAAGGAGAAAGGAGTTTCCTTTCTGTATTAGTCAGCTTGGCCGCCATGACAAAAGAGCACACTGGGTGGCTTAAACAACAGGAATTCATGTTTTACATTTCTGGAGGCTGGGAGGGCCAAGATCAGCCACCAGATTCCTGGCTTGCAGCTGGCCACCTTCTTGCTGTGTCCTCCCAAGGGAGAGGCAGAAGGAGAAGGTAAGACCCAGAATTCTCTTCTTATTAAGGCACTAACCCCATCATGGGGCCCCTCCTTCATAACTTCATCTAAACCCTGTCTCCTGCCAAAGGTCCTACCTCCTAAACCCATCTTACTGGGAATGGGGGCTCCAACATGTGAGACTACAGGGGGAGGCGTGGGGGAGATGGACAGGGGATAAACATTCAGTCTGGAACACTTTCCTCCCTTATCCCTTCTCCTGAAAAACCCCTGAGGAGTGGGGACTGTCAGGGGACCGAAGACAGTAATTCTTCTTCAGAACCCTGGACGAAGCCTCAATACAGCCGCCTTCACAGAGTTTAAAAGCAGCAGCATGAAATCGAACCTGGCGCCATCATTTTTTACTGGCTGGGGGACCTACCATAAGCAATGCATTCCCCTTCTCTGAACTTTGTTTTCCCATCTGTAAAACAAGAATGATAATAGCACCTTGGGGGCTGTTTTGAGGCTTTAAGGAGATATTGAATGTAAACGACACAGCATATTAAGTGCTCAATAAATATGAACACAAACACACATTATACTTTTGGAGACGTAATTATGTGGGGGGAAAAAAGTGCACCGTAAACTTGGTGGAAAATGGTACTTTCTGTCCCTGGACATTATCCTGCAGAAAGCACCAGTGATGTTACCATGAATCTTTGGTCAAAGCTATGGATTGGCTACTGTTAGAATTTAAGCGGCTAGTCTGGTCCAAGGAGATCACAGAGAGGAAAACAATTCAAAGAAACCCTGGGACTCGGTCTTTTGTGGGGAGGGTAGAAGGCAGATGTCAGCTTTGTTTGCAGGGTGGTGAGTGATGGCTGGTCCTGCAGGCCGAGAGAAAGGTCACTGGAGGGGATTTAAACCTTTTTACTCAGAAGCCACACTGACATTCCCCATGCAGTGATGGAAGCTGAAGGAAGCTGAGAGATCGCTGGTCCAAATCTCTCATTTAACCAGTTAGAAAAATGAGATGCAGGGAAGTTTGGTGATTTATCCACTTAATGCTTCTAGCTAGTGATGGTCAAGGGCCCAATCCCCACTCCATGTCACATGGATGAGGTTTCTCTTGAAACATCCTGCCTTGCTCCAATAGGTTATTACATCAGGAGCTCAAGACTCTCCTTAAAACACTAAAAAATGTATTTTTTAAAGGACAGGAACTCATAATTATCAAGCACCTGTACGTGCTAAGATACCAGGATTCTTCTATGGGCTAAAGTTGGGTATTTTCCAACCAATCCAGAGAGCGAGGTTTCCCTTTTCCCTGAGAAGGAAACTGAAACTCAGGCAAAAGGCTTGCCTATGATCCCAGGTATCAGGACAGCAGATACCTCGAACTCTGCAGAGATCCAAGTATCCGGAGGCCAGGGACTATTTCCCCCAAGAACGTGGTTTCGAGTATAATGTTTTTCTTCACTGGAAAAAGTGTTGCGTGTAAATATTAATAGTGATTTCCAAGCAGGCAGAAGTGATTGTTTGAGACCCAGATTTTTTATAAAGAAAAATAAAAATGTTCTCCCCAGGTTTGTGCTAATTCTCAAGAGATCATTAAAAAAAGTTCACCCTTGAGATTCTTTTTTTTTAACAATACTAAAATAGATTTAATTTTTAACACTCGTAAGGGCTTCAGGCAGATTTTTTTAAAGTTATGCAAAATAGAAATAAGTGGGATATTTGATATTAGCCTCTCATGCTGTCTCTAAAATTTTCCACAGTTTATTTATGTAATATTTTTTTCTGCCTTAAAAATATGTGCTCATTGCTGAAAATTTGGGGATGTCAATAAAGGTTCAAACAAAAAATTTAAAATTTGTCCACATTTCCACCACTCAGAGTTAATTGCCAGTAATATTTTGGTGTGTGTGCTTTAATTAATAGACTTTTTTAGAGCGGTTTGAGTGGAAAGTTCCCCTATACTCCCCCCCCCAACTTCTCCTACCATGGACATCTTACATCAGTGTGGTACATCTCTTACAACTGATGAGTCAATATTTATACATTATGAGGAACGAGTTTACATTTGAGTTCACTCTTGGTGTGGGTTTTGACAAATGTATATGACATGTATCCACCATTTGATATTACAATTTTTTTCACTATTTAAAAGAGTATAAAGTTAATTTTGACTCTTCATTCGGTAGTTTCATCATTTTATGTTCTTTTTTTTTTTTAATTAATGTTTATTTATCCTTGAGAGAGACAGAGACAGAATGTGAGCGGGTTAGGGGCAGAGAGAGGGGGAGACACAGAATCCGAAGCAGGCTCCAGGCTCCGAGCCATCAGCACAGAGCCCTAGGCGGGGCTCGAACTCACGAGCTCTGAGATCATGACCTGAGCCGAAGTCGGACTGAGCCACCCGGGTGCCCCTATTTTATGTCCTTAGTTTAAAAATAGTTGTTATTGTTCCTTGATGACAGAAGTAATCCATGTTTACAGTAGTGCTGGCGCATAGTAACCATTCAAATGAATCACCTAAAAACTGGCAGCTTTCGGAAGGGTATGTTTACTTTATAAGTTTCATCAGTTGCATGTAAACATTCACAGACTATTTGGGGTCCTCATCCTATCACAGGAGGGTTTGCTTCGCCTCTGTGGTTTTCATGCGAATTAATGATTAGCCCGTGAGCCACACAGAAAAAGGTGGTAGTGCTTTGAGTGGGTTCACTGAACGGCACACATAAGACTTGTCGTAGTTCCTGGGGAGAAGGGTAGGTTTAAAAACCCTCACCTAGTGTTTGTTTCCCTTGCTCGGAAATGCGCGCAGCCACGGTGCCTTCGCTCCAAGCCCAGGCAGAGGTGGGGCGAGTGGACGGGAGGGGGGGGGGGGGCGGTTGCCCCGGCGACGCGGCGGCTCCTCCCGCCCTGGGCGAGGCTGGGGGTGCTGGGGTAGTGATATGGGGGCGTCGCTGGGGGTGGTAGGAAAGGAGCCGGGCTGGGGGTGTAGCTGAGAGGAAGAAAAGCTGGGGTGGGGGAGAAGTGTAGGAGGGCCGGGGGCGGGGGTGGGTGATCCTGATGGGGGATGGGGGATGCTGTGGGGGGTTGGGAATGGCCGGGAGGATGGTGGGGACAGCCGGGCTGTAGGCAAAGGCAGCCTTAGCTGGGGGGGGGGGGGGGGGGGGTCGTCGCTGGGCGGGGGGCGTGGCCTGAGAGGGTGGCGGAGGGAGAGCCGGGTCGGGGGCGTGGCCTGAGTGGACAGAGACCCGCGCTGGGGGCGTGGTCAGGGCCGGCCGGGGGCGTGGCTTGGGTTGGAGGGCTGGCCCGTCCGCGGGCGTCGAGGGAGAGCTGGGCTGGGGGCGTGGCCGGGCGGGCTGGGGGCGTGGCCCGGGGAGCCGGGTGGCTGCGGCGCGGGCGGGATTCAGCAGCGCGCTTTTCCCGGGGCGGCCCCGCCCGCCGCCAGCCCGGAGTCAGCGCGCGGGTGCAGAGGCTCCCGGGGAGCCCGGCGTGCTCGGAGCTCGGCGGGACCGGGACCGGCCCCGTGTTCGCAGGGACGTGTTGGATCCGCTGGCTTTGGAGGCTCCGCCGAGCGGGGCCCACGCGAGGTGAGGCTGCACTCGGGCGTGCGGCTCTGCGGGGTGGGCGCGGGGCCGGCGTCCAGGGCTGTTAGCTGGGAGCCCCGGGAGAGGAATTAGCCCCAGGCGATGGCTTTCGTAGTCCGGGGACGCCCCGCTCAGTCCTCCTGGCCGCTCGTCGGGCCGCCCGCGCTGCCCACCTGTTGGTGCCCTGCGGCGGTTGCTCGGCGCTCCCCGGGCTCGCCAGCGGCGTGGCCCGGGGGAAGCGCGTGCCGGCGGTGCTCGTGGAAGAGGCCGGCTCCTGCACGACCCTTTCGGGGATTACCCTGAAACTGCCTCGCGCTCCCGACTCGCCGGGCCTGGCCTGCGAGGTTGCGCGGGGCGCGCGGACAAAGGTTCGGGGAGCCTGGTGCGGCCGGTGTTCCCTCCCCGGCTCGGCTCCCTCCCGCAGCGTGACCGGTGCGGCGAGCGCCCGCCCGGGGCTGCTGCGGCCGGCGGCCCTGGAAGGGATGCGGTCGGAGAACTTGGTTTTGGAAGCGAGTTTCTCCCTGGGTCCCAGCTGGGGCTCATCTCACGAGAAAGAGCGGTGGGACCCGGCGTCTGTCGTCTGTGGATCGGAGGGAGTTGCTGGCGTCGGTTTGGTTCCGTTCGTGGTTGACGTGGTGAGGGAATTTGCATACCAGCCCCGGGAAGGTAGGAGCCGCCACTGCTGCCCGCGTCAGGGGGAACTCAGGTGACCTGTGCTGGCGGGCCACCCATCCGACTGTGCAAAGTTACAGAGCCTGAGCAAATCTCCCCTCCCTCCAAGTGCGAAAAAGCAAACCAAACCAAAGCAAACAAGAACTCTCCGGGTTAGGTGCTTCCCAGCGTTGGATGATAATGTTAGAACAGTAATTTGAATTTACTTAGCATTTATGACCAGGGCTATCCAAAATCAAAATCAACCCCCCCCCCCCCTGTTTTCTCTGCACCCCACCTCGTTTTCTGTGTTGCCTGATGTTTTCTTCCCCATAACCCCCCTTCAAGAGTCCCAGTTCTTTGCTCTCCTTTGCCAACAGGCACAGAAATCTCACTCCGGTTTTGTATTTCCACCTTTCTTAACAAATGCACCTTTTTTCTTCACGTCCCCCAATTTGCAAACCTCCTCACTCCATTGTTCTCCTGGTGTCTGTTAATTATGCACTCTTCCCGCTGCTGAACCTTGTTCTCTGCCCCCACATCCTTTAGAGCTTTATGTGACTGTTTCTTATACATACTGTAATTTTCATCTACCTCCTTCGGCCCCCACATTTGCCATCATCTGTCCACCCAGTTTGATTATCCACTTTTTCATTTGTGCTACACAGGCGTGGGCATCCTGATTCTGTATCGTGAGTTTCTCCCACATGGTGCTTTCTTGCTTTTTACCTACTTCTTTCTCCTTGACAGGTGCTTTTTGCCAGCACAGCCTGCTGTTGCCCTCACAGCACCCCTCGTTTCACTGTCTTTGGTTGTGATTCTTCTATGCCATCACCATCCGTCGGTTCCTTTTCCTCTTTTCCAATCAGTCCTCCGTTACCTTGCAGACTTCTTTATTTCAGACCCCTGAAGGGGTCAGGAGGTGGAGGTAGGGGACAGCTGCATCTCCCTAGGAGTGCTCTGGATTTCAGGATCTTCCTGTCTGCTCTAGTATCATATACATAGTTCTGGAATTATGTTACCATTGATATCAATACGAATGTTAGGTAGCACTTACCAAAACACTTAACATGGGCCAGGCACCCTTTTGAGGGATTTACATGCAATAAAGCTCACAAATCCTCCTCTCCTCCTTGGAATATAGATATTATTACTGTCCCCATTTTACAGATGAGACCAGAGAGGCTGAGAGAAGTAACAGGCCCAGTTTCTCATGGCTACGTAGTGGTGGACCCCTCCTCACCAGGCGCTGAGCTTCCGTGCGGTAGGAACTTTTGAACTCAGACATGGGCTGGAATTTGGCTTTGGAAACCAGGTCATCATTTGCATGCTTTATTTAGTCTGCAATTGATAACAGTTGAGGGCAAACTATCTCTACCTGTAGAACAGTATATGGGGAAAACCTGATGCCTAATGCCCTTCAGCAAGACTGGGGACACTGACCAGGCTGACTGTCATTTCAAGCTCACTTTCAGCCTGCTTCCTCAAGAGAACACCCTGGGCCCCTTAGCTACAGGAACTCGAGGAGAAAGTAAAGACCATTGCCAACTGTCTCCTGTGCATTGAGGGTTCAATTCCATTTTCAGCTAGCTGGCCAGACCTCTAGAGTCCCTGATAACCCTGTGATTTTATGAGTCTTGTTTATTTCTAGTTCATTATATAACCTTAAAGCCTTGTTCAAATACTGTCTTGTTGGTCTTCACCTTCCTGAAAGTTGGAGGCAAATATTTTTTTGGTGATACTGAAGCAGAGTTGTAGGCAAAGTTTTATCCTCTGATGGCAGGAAGGGATCTGACATTCCACAGGTGAGGAAACTGGGACCCAGAGAAAAAGTGACGCGTCCAAGGGAAAGCAGCAAGACAGTAGAACTGGCTTTAGATCCCAGATCAGTTGACTTCGGGTCCAAGGCTCTCCGTGCCTGGCCCTGCGGCTTGGTGGGTTGACCTCTCTGCTTGCTGCTGAAAACAATGAACCGTCTTTCCTCTTCCTTTCCTGAGCTAAGAGGCTTTGGAAAGATTCATTTAGAATGGAAATTGTCAGGGGTTTTCTCTCTCTCTCTCCCTCTCTCTCTCTCTCTCTCTCTCTGTGTGTGTGTGTGTTTTGTCTGAAAGCTAAACCCTTAAAAATGTTTGCTTTTGAGATACGTGATGGCATACGTGGGATCATAAAATCAACGGAAGTTATCAATTCAGATGTCTTAGAAAGAAGTAATTTTGTTATTTTCAAGAGCGAGCACCAAATGTACACTGCTTCCTAGAGGCGAGGCATATTATACACGGCAGTTTAAAGATCAGTAACTGTAATGTTTAATTGTATTTTCCATTTGCAGAGAGAAATGCATTAGGCACAAAGTGCTCACATGATTTCCTCCATCCTGCGTCTCAAATGAAACAGAAGCGAAGGGGGAGAGCCTGTCGGGTTAGTTTCTGTTTTTGTATTGCCTCTGACAAGCCCACCCCCCCCCCCCCTCTCTTGGACCGGGACTTACACCCATGCCCTCCTGATTCCCGGGTCCTTCCTGTCCCTTTAATCCCTTCCCCCAGGGACCCTCAGGAAACCTGGAGGGTATTCTTTACCCATAATGCTCAACTCAGCTCATTCTGTATCCGTCCCTCTTGACAGAATTAAACCCTAATGCCCTAAGGTATACGTTGTATGTAATTAGCTTCCCTCTGAGGCTTCTAGAATGAGAAGGGTGGTTAGGTCCCTCCTTGGGAGAATCGAGGGAATGGTCACTCAAATTGTTGTCTGTGTTCTGTGGTTCAGGTGAGGATCGTCACAGCTGAACAGCAAGTGAGGTTTTCCTGGTCCCCTTTCACAGTTGAGAGGATGGAGGTCAGGGACGTTGTCATGGCCAGAGCCCCATAGTAAGTGACCAGAGTGAGACCGGAGCACAGGGCTGCCTGGCCCAGGAAATCCGGGCGTCCTCTTCCCTGTGTCTGTCTGCCCTGTGGCTTGTGACTCCCTCAGGCAGCACTGTTTCCCAGAGGCTTCTACAAAGTGATGGTTCCTGCTTGCTGAGCTGCAGGTGCGGCTCGAGGGTGGGGGGCCGGGGCTCACAGAAGTTCCAGGGCCTTCTGGAACTTCTCTGCTTCACGTCAGGTGAAGCACGCAGTGCTTTCTCACCGCCTGAGAGGGCACCGGGGAGCTGTGGCAGTGTCCGGAATGAAAAGACAATCGTGTGGGGCGCCTGGGTGGCTCAGTCGGTTAAGCGTCCGACTTCGGCTCGGGTCATGATCTCACGGTCTGTGGGTTCGAGCCCCGCGTCGGGCTCTGTGCTGACAGCTCAGAGCCTGGAGCCTGTTTCAGATTCTGTGTCTCCGTCTCTCTCTCTGCCCCTCCCCTGTTCATGCTGTGTCTCTCTCTGTCTCAAAAATAAATAAACGTTAAAAAAAAAAAAATTAAAAAAAAAAAAGAAAAGACAATCGTGTATGTTTCTAATACAGGGCGGTGGCAGTTTGCCGTGGTCGGATGTCCACAGTTGTGGACACAGGCGATGCCCCATCCTGTGGTCTTCAGGTTCAAATGGCCCAGACGTAGGACTGTTACCTCATCTAATCAGGACCTCAAAGGACCTGATTTCTTGGTCAGATACAGCCTCCACCGTTTCCCTGCAGTAGGACCACTCTGTGTCATTGTGGAAGAAATGAGAACTCAGCGTTGTAATTTCAGGGACCATGTGCCTGACTGAAAATATCTTCCACGCTCGCCTGCCAGCTCTGGACTGGAACGTTCCCCTGCCTCCTGTCCTCGCTGTCTGGAATCAGCCAGACTGGGGAGTCCCGAGAGGACTCTGCATGGCTAATCTGGAAGAAGGGGGCAGCCAGCCTTTCCCCCCAGCCCCCGTTAACATCCCATCATGACGGAGTTTGCTTCTAAGGTTGGCAAGCTGTCCTTGGAGAAGAGGAG
Organism: Neofelis nebulosa; assembly: GCF_028018385.1. Lineage (NCBI taxonomy): Eukaryota > Metazoa > Chordata > Mammalia > Carnivora > Felidae > Neofelis > Neofelis nebulosa. The sequence continues at coordinate 239,384,441 of NC_080782.1, forward strand.
AATATAGGGCTGAAATGATCAGACTGGAAACTGTTGGAGGAGGGAGGCAGCCTGCAGGCAAGTGGGAAACTGGGAACTTTCCTTATCCCATAGGACAGGTGCAAGGGGAGGGAGTCCAAGATTTTATTGTCTTAAAACAGAGGGGCAGGAGGCCAGGAATGAGATGTGCGCCTGGTACTGGAACTTTGATCACAGTCTTTCATAGAGATTATCATTCTATATAATCTAAACAGTGAGCAGTCTTGTACTTGAGTGTTAAACTTACAGTTCGGTCACGTTAAACAGATTTCTGAGGTCAGGCTCTAGTGCTTAACCACCGCATATGCTGCAGAAGTGAATGAGCCCTGAGTCCTAAAGACAACTTACACGTGGACTTTGAAACACATCCAGTGTATACATTGGGACCGTCTGTAGCTATGAGAAAACCAGCTTCTACTTCACAGCTTTGCTCCGTTTCCAGCCTTCCTGGCGGGATGGCGGGCCCGCAGGCACATACTTGGCACCTTTTATGTGCCGGGCCTCGTGCTGGATGCCGCAGGTGGAAAGAGTTCTCGTAAACAGCTCCTGTCCTCGAGGAGGCTCACCTTCCTGTCCAGTGGGAGAGGGTAGATGTGTGAAAGGAGAGTCTTGAAATGTATAGCAGGTGTAGCGATCAGTTTAGGGGCAGGGTTTTTGGGGAGCACATGAGAGGCCTAGGATCCAGGAAGGCTTCCTGGAGGAAGCCTCTGTTTTGAGAGTTAACTACAGCCTGGGCTGAATGGGGTGAACAGCTTAGGGAAGGAGCTGGCAGAGGGAGGCATAAAGACAGACTCGGCCAGATTGAATAAGCAGAGGCAGGGAAACAGACTGCAGCTCGGTGCCCCTAGGAGCTCTCAAACACTTCTGCTTGGTTGTGGCTCCCAGCGTCTCATTTATGACTGTTACGATGTGTCTAGAACAGGGGTTCTCCCTCACTCGGGGATCTGTTAGAAGAGCAAATTCTAGGGCTCTCAGTCAGACGTGCTGAGAGTTTCAGAAGGCCAGAGTTTGAGAACGATTATTCTAGAACACGTGCTTTCTAGACGGTCCTAAACAGTTAGCCTTCATGGTTCCGTGATCACTGTTTCAACAAGAGGTAGCTCTGTGTCTGCCTGGTTGGATTGCGTAGGATTTTTGTCAGGTCGACAGCCGCCGTCATGTCCTGCGTTTCTTCGCCCAGCGTATGTACATCCTCACGATTTCTTCGGCCCCCCTGCGTCATTGCATTGCATGCCAGTAATTCGTATTATTTCTGTAACACCTGTCTGTGCCTCAGTTGCCTTATCTGAAAAATGTAGGCAATAGGTAGGCCAGCCCTTAGGCATTTCAAACTTTGCTGCACGTTGGAATTACCCAGGGGTCTTTTAAAAAAGCTGATGCCTACTCCCACTCCCAAATATCGTGATTGGTTTTGGGTGTGACCTAGGTATGGGAATTCTTAGAAGCTTCCCATGCACAGCGGAGTGTGGGAACCACTGTGACCGGCTGTTGTGAGGGTAAAATGAGTCCATTCTTGCTTAGCAGAGGGCCTGGCGTGTGGTAAGTGCTTGGTATACATCTGCTGGCACGGGCACTGATGGTTCTATGGCAGGAGGAGAAAGGCAGTCGTTTCAGTTGTTCGATGACGAACACTCGTTGATTGTTGAATGCATATTGGTTGGGAGATCTCCTGGCCGTCCTGTCTTTCGTTCTCAGAGTTGAGAGGCGCCATAGCCCAATGCTGTGGATCTCCACATCTGATTCTCTAAGCCCCCTCTTTGTAAGGATATAAGGGTCGCGCTGTAAACACAGCATGCCCTCCCCACCCCAGCCTTCCCGGCACCTGGCACCGTTTTCCCATCTCTGTCTGGAAAAACGTGAGTGTTTGGAATCTATCCAGACTCTACGGTCATGAAGTAGCAATGCTTTGCAACGTGGACGGGAATGACTTAAAGAGTTGGGGACCATTACTGTCTACGTGTTTCAAATATGGCAGCTGAAACACACAGGGTAATGCCTTCCCGAGGTTAATGCAGGTGTCAAGCCGCTGGGTTGGGATCTGAATCCAGTTTATTCTGTATCCACTCTAATATATCATTTGTACCTAAATGCCAGTTTTCAGACCTGGAATAAATCTTCAGACTCGGTCCCTTTTTGGTAGCCGATCTGTTTTGTAGGATCTAAATGCCATTATGTTATAAATTATGTATTTCCAACCATCGCTTGAAAGGATGTAGAGTCTTTTGCATTCCCTGTCTCGTCACGCATGTTCATTCAACCTTCATTGGTTGTTTTAGTAATTCTACAGCTATTGATGAACATCTGCTTTGCACCACACCCCCCAACCTAGCAAGTCTGTCTGTCCCTTCTTTTCCTACCGTGGTGGGACAAACATCTCTCTATCAGCACGTGTAAAGTATTTGGGTTTTGATTTATATCTGCAGCCTTCCCTGTCACTGTCTTTTTTGGTGACATAGTTCCCCAACTTTCAATAATAGAACATCTGAAGGACATTTTTCATGTTGACTTCATGGGCCTTCCTTGAACCCTGCTGAGATTAATTAAACCAAACCCCATGCAACAATTATTCTAATATATCCTGACAAGTTATTAAAACGTAGTTCACCCGCAGGGGGCCTGGGTGGCTCAGTCAGTTAGTTAAGCGTCCGACTTCGGCTCAGGTTATGATCTTGCAGTTCATAAGTTCGAGCCCCGCATCAGGCTCTGAGCTGACCCTGGAGCCTGCTTCGGATTCTGTGTCTCTCTCTCTCTCTGCCCCTAACCCACTCATATTCTGTCTCTGTCTCTCTCAAAAATAAAATAAACATTAAAAAAAATTTTTTTTAAATGTAGTTTGCCCGGGACCAGGAGGCTTGAGTGAGTGGTCCACAGGTAGTGCCCTCCGAATGAAATCTGCAATGCGGCTTGAACTCTGTGAGTTTGTAGTATCTTTTAGTCCAGAGTCAGTCCTAGGAGGATGGCCAAACTAAATAAGGAAAGGAGAAGTAGGTGAGTTCCTAATCTCGAGTGTAGATATTTGTTCTCTTTCTGTGGAAAAGTTAGATTATGTGTTTGGTTTTGTTTTCGGAGCAGGATATGCAAGTAATTGGTGTTTACTGTTAGGTCGGCCCCGGGACATTTAAGTGTGTGTTTCAAATGGAAATAATTGATTCGCTATATTTGTTCTGCTGCCCGATTACCGAGTGAAAGTCTACCACTGGGGAAACTTTTGTATAGCGAGCACACAAGCAGCTCAGTATTATGGTAAAGACTAGGCTCCATTGTGTGGTCTTCCCATTATCACTCCAGTTACCCGTGGACTGAATAGGCTTTAGAAATACAGGCCTTCAAAAGACTTGCCCTTGCTTAAATGTTCCATGGATCCTTCTGAAATAACATCCCCCGAACCCTCATCGAAAACAGCAAAGAAGGCGGGGATATATTAATATCTGCAGCTTTAGTTATATTCAACAGAGTTATATAGTTTAAAATGAGGACAGTGAGAAGTACATTTAGGTTTCAGACGTTTGAGGCTAACGATCCAAGGAACACCAGGAAGAGTACGCAGAATGTTCTCCAACACGGTATGTTCTTAAAATCTGTGAGACCTGTTTTCTCTGCTTTTGCTACCTTTGACTTTTCTAACACAAACCTTTTAAACTCCCCAGTGATTGCTTGGCTCATCTTACCAAAGCCTACTCGTTTCACCAAATCCAGTTCAGCTCTGGCATCAGAGCGTCTCTCTCTCTCTGTGTCCTTAGGCCGCTTTTCCAGAACTGTCGTGTCCTCTGCTTCCTAGAAAAGGATCGGCGACTTGACCGTATGTGCCCGCTCCATCGGTCCCCGATCGCCATGTGTGGTGTGCAAGTGCATTATGTACGTGTGTGTTTGTGTGCGCGTAGAGCGCTGTGTGTGATGGAACCACAGTGCTGTGCTCTCTCGTACCAGTGTGACCCGGAGCGAGCTTCTAATTACGTCAAGTTCCAGTCTTCGACGCCTGGCCTCACCAAGCAAATGAAACAGTGGCATTCTGAACAAGGAAGAGTGGCAGCTTCATTTAGTTTTTTTTCATGACAAGTCACAAGCCATGGCAAGGTGTGGGTGAGGAGTGATTTATAAACTTGCAGCTTGGGGAATCAGGCTGACTGGGTTAGCTTCATACTGTCACCTGCTGTCCTTACCCCCCCCCCCCCCCCCCCCCCCCCCCGGCGTGGGTATAAACAGCCCTGTCCAACGTTGAGCCGGGTGGAGGCCGACACCGGCTCCAGACCCGGCTTTGGAAATGCTGCGCGCCGGGCAGAGCGTCTTGTGCTTCTGCGTGGCTCACGGATAATGACGGTGTCCTGCTCCTTGAGACGTGGGGACCATTCATTCGTAAATGCGGACGGCAGCAGAGGCCAGGGTGAGGCACTGGGGCCAAGTGCAGGCTCACAGCGTCTGTCAAGTGTTAATTGTAGCATGGGCGGGGCTCACCCCTCCCTCCCCCTGCCAGTCTCTCCTTTTCTCAGTAGACCTCACTCTTGGATGGGAGGAGAATGATGAAGGTCACCTCCCTCCAGGCTTTCCTTTCTGAGCTAGAATCTTCTTCCAGGGCAGCGGGGCTCAGGAGGAGTGAGAGGGTATGCGTGCTTGCTTCCGCTCTCTGGGTTATCCGCGAGGAACATCATCCATGCTTCTCTTAACTCCACTCGAAAGGAGGAAAAATACCCAGGGCTCAGAGAATGCTGCCTGCCTTCCTTCTAACATAGCAGAATCTCACAGGAGGAAGCAAGAACTCTTTCTGCTCTTCCTAATCTTTATTTATTTTTAAGTTTATTTATTTTGAGAGAGAGGCGGAGAGAGAATCCCAAGCAGGCTTAGCACAGAGCCCAACGTGGGACTCAAACCCGCGAACCGTGCGATCATGACCTGAGCCCAGATCAAGACTTGGACGCTCAACGGACTGAGCTGCCCAGGCACCTCTCCTAATCTTTATTTCTTTTTTTTTTTTTTTTTTTAAATTTTTTTTTTTTTAACCTTTGTTTATTTTTGAGAGAGAGAGATACAGAGCATGAATGGGGGAGGGTCAGAGAGAGGGAGATACAGAATCCGAAACAGGCTCCAGGCTCCAAGCTGTCAGCACAGAGCCCGACGCGGGGCTCGAACTCACGGACCGCGAGATCATGACCTGAGCCGAAGTCAGACGCTTAACCGACTGAGCCACCCAGGCGCCCCTCCTAATCTTTATTTCTAATCTGACCCCTCATCCATGGTGCTCACCCTGAATGGGTGCTGACCCAGAAGCCGTCTAGGGGTACCCAGAAGCAAGAACGGTCTAGCTTTACAAGGTCAGCGCTTAACAGTCAGGTGGGTAGGTCAAAGCATATAACTAAAATCCCCACCACTACCTAAAATATTGACTTGGTAGCTTAGCTAATTCACATTTTCATTCTAGCACGTCTGAAGGGAGTTTATCCCATTGACTTCCTGGGGGCTGTTTTCAAGCCTGCTGAGATTAATTAAATCAAACCCCATGTGACAATTATTCTAAGGCAGGGCGGTTTATTAAATTTCGGTGCATGCTGGACTACTGAATTGGAATTGTTCAAGGAGATGATTGTGGTTTTCGGGTTATAGGAGTTTAATACCCTTTTTTTCATTTTTATGGGCAGATAACTAGCAATCTCTTAGTTTTTCTTTCCTGCTGGGATGAAGAATCTGTAAGGGAAGACAGAAGTGGCCTACTGTCGGTGGGATGGTACTGTTTTCTAGGCTTTCCTGGAAAGTTGTCTCTGTAGAGGCCAGGTCTTACCCTCTACACAGTGCAGGCTGCGGATTTTTAAGAACACTTTGTGTCACTTGGAACACTTTTCCTCTGAGACGAAGATAGAGGGTATCTGTGCAGATCGGTCCGGGATAAAGATCCTTGTGAAAGGGGACCTGGTTCAGCAGGACGGTTCCTGTCCCCTTGTCAGACTGAACTGGGACAGCCACCTTCTGTGTGTACTTCCAGGTCACCTGGAAAGACCCGGTGAGCCCTTTAGTCGGTAGTGAGAGAAGATTTAAAAAACCCACAAGACTCTTTTTAAAAAAAAAAATTTTTTTTAAATGTTTATTTATTTTTGAGACAACGCGAGAGACAGAGTGCAAACAGTGGAGGGGCACACAGAGGGAGACACAGAACCCGAGGGGGGCTCCAGGCCCTGAGCTGTCAGCCCAGAGCCTGATGCGGGGCTCGAACTCACGAACCGTGAGATCGTGACCTGAGCCGAAGTCGGACACTTAACCGACTGAGCCACTCAGGCGCCCCGAAACCCACAAGACTCTTGAAAGCATGTGTCTTTATTACTGTTTTCTCCAAACAGAAGGGTGTTTTTTTATGCGATTGTTTAAAGAGACCTGGACCGGGGTGCCTGGGGGGCTCAGTCAGGTCAGCGTGGGACGGTAGATGTCCCCTCATGTCGTCAGGCTCCCCACTAAGCGTAGCGCCTGCTTGGGATTCTCTCTCTCCCTCCGTCTGCCCCTCCCCCGCATGGTGGGGGGGGATGCATGCACATGCTCTCTCTCTCAAAATAAATAAATAAACTTTAAAAAAAGAAAACAGAGCTGGATCACGCAGTGACCAGTTATTACACGTGCCTGGGTATGAATCTTTCTCTTCCTTGTCTAACCTCATCCCTGCAGGATTTAGAAAGAATTAGTTGTGGAACACACTTCGCATGGATTTTTAGTTGGGAAGCTGTTTCCTCATTGGGAGAATCCTATAGCTATCTCCTCAGAGGAGCGAGAAATTCAGATTTGTGTTGGGACCACCCACTCACTAACTGCTCACTAGGAGATCTGGACGGTTCCAGATTCCCAAAAAGGAGACGCTTGTGCTACCTGAGTGCAAAGGCGCTTGGGAAACCTTGCCTGTTGGCCGCCTCGTGTATTCAGTGCTGCCGTTTGGCGAGAGGTGGAAGGAAGATGGCGAAGTAGTTACCGACCCCCATGTCAGGACCCTCAGGGCCATCTGATGGCATCTGCCGCGTCCACGCGGAGGACAGAGCAAGAAGGATCGGTGCCAGGAAGGCCCTCTCGCTGAGGTGTCTGATGTGTGGTCCTGTGACCTCGGTGCCTCTTACTTCTTCCACAGCGTGATGCAGGTAAGAGTGGAAATGTTACAAGGGTTAGGTGAATGGTTTCAAAGGAAGTGATGTAGAGAAGGCTGGTGATTACCGATGGCCTAATAGGCAAGTGGCCGCCACACCTGCTTGCTGGTGCATGACTGGGTGGTCTGTCCCGGAATTCGCACACACCTGTGGTATTGGTCCTAGACTCGCCTGCTGAACATCTACTTGGGAATATTCAAGAAAAAGGCAGACCGAAATCCTGGTGATCTGTTGTGTGGAAGACAGAGGCGCATAGATGATCGTCATTAGCTGGAGTAAGGTTCCTCAAAGTGAACATCGACACAGCAGAGGCGGGAGTTTGCTGAAGAAGAGTGGGGATTTGAGAGCTAAGGCAACGTGTAATTGTGTTCGTGAAGTTTCAAATTCTTGTTTATTAACTTTTTAAATTGCACTTTCCATCCTGAGATAATTGTAGATTCACATGCGTGGTGTAGTGCAGTGATATTTACATATTATCGTACAACATCACAACTAGGATATTGACATTGGTACAGTCAAGCTAGAGACCTTTCCCTACACCACCAGGATCCCTCAAGTCCTTCTATGGCCACACCCATTTCCCTCGTGTCCCCACTCCTTCCATTACCTCCAGCAACCACTAATTTATCCCCCATATAATTCTGTCATTTAAAAAATATTATAGGGGTGCCTGGGTGGCTCAGTCGGTTAAGCGTCCGACTTCAGCTCAGGTCACGATCTCGCGGTCCGTGAGTTCGAGCCCCGCGTCGGGCTCTGGGCTGACGGCTCGGAGCCTGGAGCCTGCTTCCGATTCTGTGTCTCCCTCTCTCTCTGCCCCTCCCCCGTTCATGCTCTGTCTCTCTCTGTCTCAAAAATAAATAAACGTTAAAAAAAAATTTAAAAAAATATTATAAAATTGGGACATAGTATGTTTGGGTTTGCTTTTCTCACTCAGCATAATTCTCTGAAGATACCAGTCCTTCTTTAGACGTGTGGCTTGCAAATATGTTCTCTGACTTGTTTGCCCTTTTAGCTTTTGACCAGGTCCTTTGCAGAACAAAAGTTTTTATTTTGATGAGGTCTAATTTCTTGATTTGTTTTCCCTTTTATGGGTCATGCTTTTCCTGTCAAGCCTAAGAATAACAACTCTTTGCCTGGCCCTAGATCCTAAAGATTTTCTTCTTCTTCTTCTTCTTCTTTTTTTTTTTTTAGTTTTATGATTTTACATTTTAAATTTAAGTTTATGCTTCTTTTGAGTTTTTGGGTAGGGTATGAGATTTACGTCATGATTTTGGTGTTTTTTTGTTTGTTCCTTTTCTGTTTCTTTCCCCCTGTCTGTGGATGTCTAATTGGTCCAGCACTTTTTTGTTGAAAAGACTCCCTCTCTTCCATTCAGTTGCTTTGCACCTTTGTCAAAAATCACGGGGCATATTTGTGTAGGTCCTTCTCTGAGTTCTCTTTTCCGTCCCACTGAGCCATTGTCTATACCTCAGCTGGTATCAGTCTTGATTCATATAGCTATGAGTTTTGAAATTGGATGGTCTGATTCCTCTCGCTGTATTCTTTTTCAAAATTATCTTAGCTATCCTAACTCCTTTTCCTTTCTATATAAATTTTAGAATAATCTCATATCTACAAAAAATCTTGCTGCAATTTTGGGAGAATCAGCATCTTTAGTGTTGAGTCTTTCAATCAGTAATCACAGTGTGTCTTTCCATTAATTTCATCATCATATGTAGTCTTCGGCATGTAATTCCTATTCATGATGTATTTCGCTTTTCGAGTGATTGTAAATAGTATCGTGTTTTTTATTGAGATAAAATTAGTGTATAATATTCCAGAAGTTTCAAGTGTACATTATCATTGGACATCTGTATGTACTACCAAGTGATCGCTGCTAAAAGTCTAGTACCATCCATCACCATACATTTGACCTCCTTCACCCATTTTGCGCACCCCCCAACCCCCTTCCCTTGTGGTAACCACCAAACTGTCCTGCGTTTCTATGTGTTTGTTTTTGTTTTGTTTGTTCGTTTTGTTGTTGTTAGACTTCACATGTGAGGGAAATCATATGGTGTTTGCCTCTCTCTGACTTATTTCACCTAGCCTAATACCTTCAAGGTCCATAATGGTATTGTATTTTTTCTTTCGATGTCCATGTGTTCATTGCTAGTATATAGGTTTGGTGTGTTGGAATATTTATCCTGCAACCTCTGGTGGATGGTATCCTGCGACCTTACAGAGCTCATCCATTAGTTCTAGGAATTTTTTGGTAGATTCCTTGGGATCCCAAGGAACTGTTGGGAATATGTCTATGAAGACAGTTGTGGCATCTGCAAACAAATGGTTTAATATCTGCTTTTCCAGTCTACGTACATGCCATTTATTTCCTTTTCTTGCCTTACTGCGCCGGGTAGAACTTCTCGCGCTGTGTTGAACGAGAGTGGTCAGAGCCCTAGCCTCTTGTTTCTGATCCCAGGAGAAAAGCATTCTGTCTTTCACCGTTAGCTGTAGGTTTCTGTTTGATGCTCTTTACCAACTTGAAGAAGTTTCCCTCCATTCCTGTGTTTTGGGATTTTTTAAATGATAATGGGTGTTGAATTTTACCATATGCTTTTTCTGTGTCAGTTGATGTAATCATGTGATTTTTTTTTTTTTTTTAGCTCGCCGATATGATGAAGTATATTGCTTAATTTGCAAATATTGAAAAACTCCTGGATTCCTGGAATAAACCCAAGTGCATATAAGCTCCACTTGATCATGTGCCATAATTATTTTTATATATTGCTGAGTTCTATTTTGTTAATCATTCTTGTGTCCGTATTCATGAGGGATATTGGTCTGTAGTTGTGTTTTTTTGTGGGGAGGGGTACTGTCTTTATCCGGTTTTGGTTTCAGGTTAATAATAACTTCATGAAACAGTATTTCCTCCTCTTGATTTCCTGTAGAGTAGAGAAGTATTTCCTCCTCTTCTATTTCCTGGAAGAAATTGTGTAGAATTGGGGTTAATTCTTTCTTAAACATTTGGTAGAGTCAGTGAGACTGTCTGAGCCTGGAGATTTCTTTTTTGGTAATTTTGAAATTGCAAATTCAGTTTCCTTAATGGGTAAGGGCTATTGAAGTTACTTATTTCATATTGTGTGAATTTTGGTTTGTATTTTTTGAACAAATGGTCCATTTTGTCTAAATTGCCAAGCTTATGTGTACAGAGTTGTTTATAATATTCCATTATTGTCCTTTTGATGTCTGGGGGTGGGTCTATAGTCATATCTTGTTTCATTACTAATGTTGGTATATTGTGTCACCATTTTTTTTTTGTTTTGTCAGTCTTGTTAGAGATTTGTAAATTTTATTAATATTCTAAAAAGAACCAGCTCTTGGTTTAATTGATTTTCTCCATTTTTCTGTTTTCAATTTCTTTTTACCTGTCTTACCTTCGTTATTTTCTTTCTTCTGCTTTTATTGGGCTTAACTTGAGATGGGAGTTTACATTACTGACTTGAGAAGTTTCTTCTTTTTTTAATGTGTTCATTTCATGCTATAGATTTCCCTCAGAGCACTGCTTTTGTGTGTCCTACAATGATATGTTTCATTTTCATTTTCATTCAGTTAAATGTATTTTTTAAAATTTCCCTTTGACTTCCTCCTCGACCTGTGGATTATTTACCTGCATATTGTTTACTTTACAAATGGTTGGAGATGTTCCTGGCATCTTTCTGTTAGTGATTCGTACTTCATTCCGTTTTTTTTTTTTTTTTTTTTTAATTTTTTTTTTTAACGTTTATTTATTTTTTGAGACAGAGAGAGACAGAGCATGAACGGGGGAGGGGCAGAGAGAGAGGGAGACACAGAATCGGAAGCAGGCTCCAGGCTCCGAGCCATCAGCCCAGAGCCCGACGCGGGGCTCGAACTCACGGACCGCGAGATCGTGACCTGGCTGAAGTCGGACGCTTAACCGACTGCGCCACCCAGGCGCCCCCGTACTTCATTCCGTTTTGTTTGGAGGCTACATTCTATATGATTTTAGTTTTTACAGTTGTTTTGAGGATTGCTTTACAGCCTAGAATATTGTCCGTCTTCATATACGTTCCAGGTAGTCTTGGACAGAATATATATTCTGCTGTTGTAGGTGGAGGATGCTCTGAATGTCTCATCCTGTTGATTTGATGCTGTTACTCCTGAAATGAGGTGTTTTGGTGGCATTGGTAGTGGGGTTTTTTTTGTTTCTGTTTTCTTTCCTTCTTTCTTTTTTTCCCTGGTAACGGAAGGGGAATGAGAACTAGACAGCAGAGGATTTGAAGTCATGTGGTTGGGCAAAAATAAGGAGACAGAGTCTATGCTGCCAATTTAAGGTAACTCTGACAACCATTCAAGGAGAGAGGAGGGTTTCTCTTTGCTATTGCAAATTTAAGTTACCAGAGGGCCATTTCATCCAACCATTGTTTAGAATTAGAAAGTCTTAACGAAAACCAAGCTTGATCTGAAAATCGGAGGTAAGGCAGCTAAAGCTGTCACCCAGGACTGAAAGAAAAGGGTTTATTTCAAGTTTGCTTGGATTGCTTCTTGTTGAGGAGTATTTATGAGTTAACTAACTTATTGTTTAGAGGGCTTACTTAATCACTACTTTCATTAGATCCAGAGCAGAGAAAGGATCGTTGCTATAAAAAGCTAGATTACTAATTTGTTCTAAGATATTTGCTGAGTAATTCCTGTATTCCGGAGATGGTGCTAGTCCCTGAGGATATAAAAATAAATTAGAGAAGCATGGACTTAAATATCCTTTATTCTCCCACAGAAGGAAAACCCAGAAGTCCCAATGGCTAAGACTGATTTCTAGGGAATGTAAGAGTAAATTCAGCCTTGATTATTTTGGTTTCACATGCTACAACCTAAACTTGAAAAATAATATTAAAAATGCTTTGCAGGAAAAGTATGTTTTAGTACATGGTTACATAGTCACTTTAATTGAAAACCTGGTATTTCTTGCACGTTACCTGTGTGCCAGGCACTGAGGTGGGTGCAAGGGGGCAGGGTTTGCCGAGCCCCTGGTGTACTTTTCTCTTAAGCCTGATGTAAAGATAGAGGCCAGATATAAATTTCTTGAACTTCGTATTTATCTTTGTGCTTTATTTCTTAAGAAATAGAAGCTTCCAGGGGCCCCGGGGTGGCTCAGTTGGTTGACCTTCCAACTCTTGACTTTGGCTCAGGTCATGATCTCCAGGTTTGTGGGCTCAAGCCCCACGTCAGGCTCTGCGTTGACCGTGCGGAGCCTGCGTGGGATTCACTCTCTCTTCCTCTCTCTGCCCCTCCTTGCCCCCTCCTCCCCCACCAAATAAGTGAATAAACTTAAAAAAAATAGAAGCTTCCATGTATAATGGAAAAAATTTATTTACATCTTTTTTTTAATAACTCAACTTTATGAAGAATATCTGTGTAAGTCGTGTTGAACCTAAATGCAAACATCTAGTATCGGTGTCAGTACTGAAGTGACTTCATGTCGTTTTGTAAACACCTATTAGTTCAACCTGTTTAACCAGGTACGATTACAGAAGGCAACAAAGACCTTGGTCTCTTACTTTTCACGGAACGCCACAGAAAATGAGAAAATACAGCTAAACTTATTCGTAGTCTTTGCTTTTTTTCCCCCCCATGACATCATAGTTTCCCTTTAATATCTGTTTTTCAGATCACGAAAACATGTTATTTTCCCAGAAAACCAGTTGCTTTGATTAATGGGGCCAGGTCAGTCCAAGGACAGATTAAGCACACAGGAACCTGGCATGATTCCTAGAAATGATCCTCAGTCTTCCCTCTCTCACCTTGGGGCTCTTTAATTACTGTGTTTTCTGTGAAAATAGAGTCTGGTAATTTTCTAAAGAAGCTCCATATATCAGAATAAATGATAGGTGTTTGGTTGATAAGCTATTAATTGGTAACATAACAAGCTCGTGCTTCATTTTTTTTGTTTTTTTTTTTTTTAACGTTTTTTAATGTTTATTCATTTTTGAAGGAGAGAGAGGCAGAGTGTGAGTGGGGGAGGAACAGAGAGAGAGAGAGAGAGAGAGACAGAATCTGAAGCAGGCTCCAGGCTCCGAGCTGTCGGCACGGAGCCCGACGCGGGGCTCGAACTCACAAACTGCAAGATCATGACCCGAGCCGAAGTCGGACGCTTTAACCGACTGAGCCACCCAGGCGCCCCACTCGTGCTTCATTTTGTGTCATTTTATTAACGTGCCTCCTTTCCTCCTTGTGTAAAAAGAAGCTGAACGGGGTATTTGTCCATTTAACTTGTTTGTTATTTCTTAGTTAATCAAAGCATGGTGGTCATGAACATAACTTCCCTGATTCACCATTACTTTTAACTGTTACGTTAATTTTCGAAGACAATCCACAGAAGTTAAAGGGGCTTTTGCCTCTTCATTTTCAGGAAGATAATGGCCTTAACTGTTACATTAAATGCTTAGAGATATTTACACAAGGGTTCAGATACTTTCATAATAATTTAGACGTATTAGTCTGGCTGATACGGTTTGCCTTAGGTAAATCATGTCACTTCTTTGAGGCTTGTTTCCCTTTCTGTAAAATTGTTTCCCTTTCTGTAAAATGGATCTGGCTGATATTAAGTGACCCCAGCTATTTATTATGGCTGTTTTCATCATAACATGCTAGTCTGTGAGCTCTGGAAGATTGACAGCTATGGCTGATTTATCTCCCAAGTCTCCAGTTTGCGACAGCCCAGATGTTGCAAGTGCTTGTGCTGTTTGGGCCAGGCAGGTAGCAGAGGAGCTATGCAGTTTGGCTGGAGACCTCCTAGGTCCAAATGATAGGGTCCAGAAAGGAACATGGCCCAGTGTTAGCAAACCCGCCTTTTCCCGAGAGAATCTAGAAATCTGCATTTTTGAGTGAAGTCTCTCTCTTCTTAAATATTGCAAATGAATTCACGTTTTAAAAAATTCCCTGTGTAGGCCAAACAGGGTACGGGCACTATAAAATTCAACCCAAAGCCAGTGCTTTGCCACCCGAACATGCTCTTAAAAAATTGAATTAACAGCAGTGAACAATCATGTTTATTGAATTATTGAACTGCTTTATGGGCGCCACGAATAGAGATCTTTTTTTTTTAATTTTTTTTAACATTTATTCGTTTTTGAGAGTGAGAGACAGAGCATGAGCGGGGGAGGGGCAGAGAGAGAGGGAGACACAGAATCGGAAGCAGGCTCTAGGCTCCGAGCCGTCGGCACAGGGCCCGACGTGGGGCTCGAACTCATGGACTGCGAGATCATGACCTGAGGCAAAGTAGGACGCTCAACAGAGTGAGCCACCCAGGCGCCCCTAGAGATCTTTTTTTAAAAATGTTTTTTGTGTTTATTTTTGAGAGAGACAGAGACAGAGCGCAAGCGGGGGAGGGGCAGAGAGAGAAGGAGACAGAATCTGAAGCAGGTTCCAAGCTCTGAGCTGGCCGCACAGTGCCCAATGCAGGGCTCGAACCCACGAACTGTGAGATCATGACCTGAGCCAAAGTCCAGCGCTTAAGCGACTGAGCCACCCAGGCGCCCTGAACTAGAGATCAGTTGGATACTTGTGAGGAACATACATGTGTCTTATAGTAAGAGCTGTTTTTCCTATACGGTTATGATGTTACTATCACACAATTATTAAAAGTACTGCTAATAACAAGTGCCATAATAAATGAGCTTACTGTGTGCCAGGCATTGCTAGGGAGGCATTACCATCCATATAAATAATATGCGCGTATGGAGGACCCGAAAGTTTCACTTATGACCCAAGCAGATGTGTTCTGCCTGATGGCTGAGCTGAGCTGATAACCCAGCAGTTCATACTGTATTATTCCTGTGTTACGGCCTTTTGTCCAGATGAAGGATGAAGTGACACCTCAGCGGAGCAACTAGCCTCCTTTTAAAAAAGTTTTTTTATTTTATTTTACTACAAAACTTAAAAAAAAAAAAATTTACACCCCATTTAGCCCAGCCCCCCCCCTCCAGCAACCCTCTGTGTGTTCTCCATATTTAAGAGTCTCTTCTCTTTTGTCCCCCTTCCTGTTTTGATATTATTTGTGTTTCCCTTCCCTTATGTTCATCTGCTTTGTCTCTTAAAGTCCTCGGGTGAGCGAAGTCATGTAAAACAGTTTTATTGAAATATGATTGGCATCCCATGCAGTTCGTTCAAAGTTTAAAATTCACTTGTTTTCAATGCAGTCACAGAGTCACATTTCAGGACATTGCAGGCGGTCCATTTCAGAATCTTGTCACCACCCCAGAAAGGAAGGCTGTACCCCATTTCCCCCCAGACTCCCAGGACTGGGCAGTGACTCCTGTAAACTCTGTCGCTGCAGATTTGCCTTTTCTAGACACTTCACATAAAAGGAATCCTACACTATGTGGCCTTTTGTGTTAGCTTTTTTCACCCTGCATCGCATCTCAGGGTTTGTGTGTGTTCGCGTGTAGCTGATTCATTTCTCTTCTGTGGCGAACGAGATTCCGTCGCACGTATAGACCACGTTGCGTTTACTCACTAGCTTATGCCCGATTGTGGTCTATACGTCTTGGCTCTTGTGGGTAGTGCTGCTCTGAACACCTGTGTCCATGTGTCTGCGTGGACCTAGGTTTTTCTCTCCCGTGCGTGTACACCTGCACCTGACGTTGCTTGGATGTGTGGCAACCCCGTGCCACCTCTTGAGGAACCGTCAGACCGTTGCACGGAGACGGCACCATTTCTTCCCAGCAACGTAGGAGGATTCCAGCCTCTCCCCTTCCTCACCAGCACGTGTGTGTATTGTTAAAGTTGTGATGAAGTTCACATATCAAAATGTTCCATCTTAGCCGTTTTATTTTTATTTTTTTATTTATTTTTAAAATTTTTTAACGTTTATTTATTTTTCAGACAGAGAGAGACAGAGCATGAACGGGGGAGGGGCAGAGAGAGGGAGACACAGAATCCGAAGCAGGCTCCAGGCTCCGAGCGGTCAGCACAGAGCCCGACGCGGGGCTCGAACTCACGGACCTCGAGATCGTGACCTGAGCCGAAGTCGGCCGCTTAACCGAGCCACCCGGGCGCCCCCATCTTAGCCATTTTAAAGTGTAGAGTTGTGTGGTATTAAGTCCATGCATGCAGACTGTTGTGCAGCTATCACCAGCTGTAATCCTTTTCCATCCCCATAACCCTTTTCATCTTGCGGAGCTGAAACTGTGTACCCGGGGAACGCTACCTCACTGTTACCTCCTGTCTCCAGCCCTTGGCCACCATTACATATTATCCCAAAATGTCTTTATGATTTGGATTACTGTAAATACCTCACGTGAGTTGAATCCCACAGTGTTTATATTTTCGTGACTGGCTTATTTCACTTAGTATAATGTCCTCACAATTCATCCATGTTGTATCGTTTGTCAAAATTTCCTTCCTTCCTTCCTTCCTTCCTTCCTTCCTTCCTTCCTTCCTTTTTTTTTTTTTTTTTTTTAGTTTATTTTATTACTTATTTTGACAGAGAGTGAACACAAGCAGGGCAGGGGCAGAGAGAGAGGGAGAGAGAGAATCCCAAGCAGGCTCTGCACCGTTAATACAGAGTCCAGTGCGGGGCTCGAACTCCCTCACCGTGACATCATGACCTGAGCTGAGGTTGGGCGCTTAACCGACTGAGCCACCCAGGCACCCCTGGAATTTCCTTCCTTTTTAAGACTACTATGCCATTGTATGTATAGGCCACATTTTCTTTTTTAATTTTTTAAATGTTTATCCATTTTTGAGAAGGGGAGAGAGAGAGACAGAGAGAGAGAATGAGCAGGGGAGGGGCAGAGAGAGGAGGAGACCCAGAATCCCAAGCAGGCTCCAGGCTCTGAGCTGTCAGCACAGAACCCGATGCGGGGCTCGAACCACCAACTGCGAGATCACGACCCGAGCCGAAGTCAGAAGCTTAACCGAGCCACCCAGGCGCCCCTGCCACATTTTCTTCATGCATTTTTCTATCGATGGGCATTTGGGTTATGTCCACCTTTGACTACTGTGAATAATGCCACTATGAGCGTGGGTGTACAAATGTCCCTTTGAAACCTTGCTTTCAATTCTTTCGTGTGTATGAGTGGAATTGCTGAAGAATTTCTAACTTTGTCTGGTTGTGTTCAGAGAAGATATTTTGTATGAAAGCTATCTTTTTAAATCCGTTGAGACTTAATTTATGACCTACCATTCAGTCTGTCCTGGAAAATGTCCCGTATGCCCTTGAGAAGAATGTGTGTGCTGTTGTTGGAGGAAGTGTTTTATCTCTGTCATATCTAGTTGATTTACTGTGGTGTTTAAATTCTGTTTCCTCGCTTCTGGTTGTTCTGCACATTGCAGTGAGTGGGGTATTGAAGTCTTTGACTATTATTGTGAACCTGTGTCTCTCTCTCCAATTCTGTCAGTTTTTCTTTCATATGTATATTATATGTGTATATGGGTGTGTGTGTGTGTGTGTGTGTATATATATGTTTGTTTTGTGATTTCAAATTACCAAAATGACTTTTTTCAGTCCACAGTGATTAACATACAGTGTGATATTAGTTTCAGGTGTACAATATAATGATTCAACAACTCTGTATATTACTCGGCGCTCATCGTGATAAGTGTGCTCTTAAGCCCCATCACGTATTTCACCCCCCTCCCCCTGCACCTCCCCTCTGGTAATCATCAATTCGTTCTCTATAGGTAAGAGTCGGTTTTTTGGTTTGTCTCTTCCTTTTTTCTTTGTTTGTTTTGTCTCTTAAATTACCCATGAGTGAAATCATATGGAATTTGTTTTCCTCTGACTTAGTTCTCTCAGCATCATACTCTCTAGATCTATCTGTGCTGTTGCAAATGGCAGGGTTTCATTCTTTTTTTTTTTTTTCCTGCTGAATAATATTCCATTGTGTGTGTGTGTGTGTGTGTATACACACACACACACACACACACACCCCTTCTTCTTTATCCATTCATCTATCTACGGACACTTGGGCTGCTTCCATCATTTGGCTGTTGTAAATAGTGCTGCAGTAAACCTGGGGGTCCACATACCTTTTATGTTAGTATTTTTTGTATTCTTTGGGTAAATATCCATTAGCAGAATTGCTGGATCATGTGGTAATTCTATTTTTAATTTTTTCAGGAACCTCCATACTGTTCTCCACAGCGGCTGCACCCGTTTGCATTCCCACCAACAGTGCACAAGGGTTCATTTTTCTCCACTTCCTTGCCAACACTTACTGTGTCTTGAGTTTTAGATTTTAGCCATTCTGACAGGTGTGAGGTGTTATGTCATTGTGTTGTTGATGTCATTTCTCTGCTGATGAGTGATATTGAGCATGTTTTTATGTGTCTGATGGCCACCTGCCTGTCTTCTTTGGAGAAATGTCTGTTCCTGTCTTCTGCCCATTTTTTTTTTTTATTGGATCATTTGTGCTTTTGGTGTTGAGTTGTATAAGTTCTTTATATATTTTGGATACTAACTCTATCAGATATATCATTTGCAAATATCTTCTCCCATTCAGTAAGTTGTCTTTTAGTTTTGATAGTTTTCTTTGCTGTGCAGAAGTGTTTTGCTTTGATGAAGTCTCAATAGTTTATGTTTGCTTCCTTCATACGTTTTGATGGTCTGTCATTAAGTGTGTAAATATTTATAATTGTTGTATCTTCTTGCTGTATTGAATGTTTTATTAATATATGATGTCCTTTGTTTCTTGTAACCTTCACATATTTATATGTTTTGAGTCAATTTATTTTAAGAGAGAGAGAGAGTGTGTGTGTGAGAGCAAGTTCCTGAGTGGGGGTTGGGCAGAGAGAGAGAGAGAGAGAGAGAGAGAGAGAATCTCAGGCAGGCTTCACATTGTCAGTGTGGACCCTGATGTAGGGCTCGAACTCACAAACTGTGAGATCATGACCTGAGCTGAAATCGAGTTGAATGCTTAGCCAACTGAACCACCCAGGTGCTCCTGACATTCATATATTTCAAGTCTATTATGTCTGACGTTAGTATAACCAACCCTGTTCTCTTAGTTACTATTTGCATGGAATATCTTTTCCCATTCTTTCACTTTCAGTCTGTGTCTTTGGATATAAAGTGAGTCTCTTGTAGATAGCATATAGTTAGTTGATTATGTGTTCTTATTTTTTGTGCCAATCTCAGTCTTTTTTCTTTAATGTTTTATTTTTGAGAGAGAGTGTGTGAGACAGCGTGAGTGGGAGAGGAGCAGAGAGAGAGGGGGACAGAGGAACCAAAGTGGGCCCTGTGCTGACAGCAGAGAGCCTGATGCGGGGCTCAAACCCATGAACCATGAGATCATGACCTAAGCCAAAGTCAGAGGCTTAACCCACTGAGTCATCCAGGCACCCCTGATCTCAGTCTTTGGATTGGAGAATTTAGCACATTTAGGTTTAAAATAATTACTAAGTAAGGACCTAAGCATTGAGCTGTTTGTTTTCTATATGCCTTATAGCATTTTTTTGTCCCTCACTTCCTTGATTATTGTCTTCTTTTGAATATAGTTGAATTTTTGTAGTGAAATGTTTAAATGCTTTTCACATTTCCTTTTGTGTATATTCTGTAGCTATTTTGTGTGTGTGTGTGTGTGTGGTTACCATAGGGATTACATTTAACATCATGAAGTGATAACACTCTAATTTGAATTTAAAATTTTTAAAAATGTTTTTATTTATTTTTGAGAGAGAGAGAGAGAGCGCGCGCGCGCATGAGTGGGGGAGGGGCAGAGAGAATGGGAGACACAGAATCCGAAGCAGGCTCCAGGCTCTGAGCTGTCAGCACAGAGCCCAACATGGGGCTCAGACTCATGAGCCATAAGATCATGAGCTGAAGTCAAATGCTTAACCGACTGAGCCACTCAGGCAACCCTCTAGTTTGAATTTATACCATCTTAATAACATAAAATCTCTGCTCCTTTATAGGTCTGTCCCCACCCCTTTTGGTTGTTACTACAAAATTACATCATTATATAGTGCGAACCCCAAAATATAAACTAATAATTCTTTTAAATGCATTAGCCTCTTAAATTATATACAGACAAGATTTGGAGTCACAAACCAAAGTTATATAGGTAGTAATACTATCTTCCGTAATTGCCCGTGTATTTACCTTTATTGAGATCTGCATTTCTCCATGTGGTTTTGAATCACTGCCTAGTGTCCCATTTCATCTTGCTGGGATCCCTTGAGCATTTCTTGCGGGGCAGGGGTAGGGGGTCACGAACTCCCTTGGTTTATGTTCACCTGGAAACGTCTTATTTTCTCCCATACTTTTGAAGGGCCAGTTTGCTGGATATGGGATCCTTGGTTGACAGGTTTCTTTTAGCACACTGATATATATTGGTCAGTGTCCTCTGGCCTGCAGAGCTTCTGTGGAGAAATCTGCTGATGATTTTGTGAAGGGTCCATTCTGTATGACGATTTGCTTCTCTCTTGCTTTTTGATTATAATGTGTCTCAGTGTCAGTCTTTGAGTTCATCTTACTTGGAGTTTGCTATTCTTCATGGATATTTATATTCATCCAGTTAGGGAACTTTTGAGCCATTTTTTTCTCCCAGTATTCTTTCCCCTTTATCTTTCTCTTCTTCTGAGACTCCCATGAGGCATATGTTGGTCCATTTGATGGTGTCCCATAAGTCTCTCAGGTTCTGGCTGCTTTTCCTCAGTCTTTTCACTTTCTCTTCCTCAGACTATAATTTCCCTTGTCCTGTCTTCAAGTTTGCTGTTTTCTTCTTCTGTTTGCTCGTATCTCTGCCTTTAAATCCCTCTAGTGAATTTTTCATTTCAGTTCTTTGAATTTTCAGCTGCCCAATTTCTTTTTGGTGTCTTTTTTGTTTTGTCTCTCCTTAGTGATATTTCCATTTTGTTCACATTATTTTCTTTACTTTTTCCATATCTTCCCTTTACTTGGAGCATCCTTAAGACAGTTACTTTAAAGTCTTTGCCTGAGAGACCTGCCATCAGGTCTTTTTAGGGGACATTTTCTGTTGATTTATTTTTTTTCCTTTGAATGGGCCATACTTTACTGCTTCTTTGTATGCCTTGGGTTTTTGTTGTTGTTGTTGTTGTTTGTTTTTTTAATGAACATTGGACATTTGCATGGAATAATGTGGTAACTCTGGAAATCAGATCCTGTCCCTTTCTCAGAGTTTGCTTTTCTTTGGTTATTGTTTTGGTTATTGTGCCGAGGACAGGCCCGAGGTGTAAACTTAACAACTTCTTAGGTCTTTTCTGAGCCTTTCTGTGGGCACACATGGTTATTTTCTAATTTTCCCTGTGTACACAGTTGTTTTGAATGTCTTAGTGTTTAATGTCTGGCTCCCCAAAAGGAAAAAAGAAGCTAGGGGAGAACGGAATGCGGGTTCTTTTAAACCTCCTGAAAATCACTTCTGGCAGAGGGGGAAGGGCTTGCAACAGTGTGGGTGAGGTGCAGTCACAATGGCTGCCTGCCTCTTTGCACCTCTCGATCAGAAACGGCAACCAGCAATCAGAGCACAGATCCCTGATATTTGGAGGACAGAGTCCTTTTTGCCCATCGTGACTCCTGCAAGCTGTGTGCAAGCTGCTGAAGGAATCCAAACACACTTGCCTGCTACATGGCTGGGAGTAGGGATGGATGGCTGCTGTTGTGCTAACAGCTGAAACGGACCAAAACTCACCATGGCAATTTACCATCCAAGTCTTGCCCTGGAAGTTGCATGCTTTCAGTGGTGTCCAGAATTCCAAAATGGTTGTATCAGACACATTCCACCCGCGCGCTTATGGGGAGACAGATTTCTGCTGCTTCCTATTCCACCATATTCCCAGAATCCTCTTCCTCATTTGGTTTTCATTTGCATTTTCCTGATGTATAATGATGTTAAACACCTTTTCATGTGGTTGTTGGCTATTTGTATAACTTTGGAAAAGTATATATTCAGGCTCTTTGCCCATTTTTTTAACTGGGTCGTGTGCTGTTTTGTTGTTGTAAGAGTTTTTTCATATTCTGGATACTGGACTTTTATCAGATATATGATTTGCAAATACCTCCTCCCAATCTGTAGGTTGTGTTTTCATTTATTTAGTAGTGTCTTTTGCATCAAAGTTTTTAACTTTGATGAAATCCAACTTACCCATTTTTTTCTCTTGTTTGTGCTTTGAGTGTTATATCTAAAAAAGTGATTGTCAGGGGCGCCTGGGTGGCTCAGTTGGTTAAGCGTCCAACTCTTGATCATGGTCAAGCTCAGGTCATGGTCTCACAGTTTGTGGGATTGAGTCCTGTGTTGGGCTCCTTCTTGACACGGGATTTTCTGCCCGTCCTCTGCTCACGTGCTCTCTCTCTCTCTCTCAAAGCTAGATGAATAAACTGGAAAGAAAAAAGACTGCCTAATTCAAGGTTATGAAATATATTCGTATATCTTCATCTTAAGAGTTTTATAGCTTTAGCTATTAAATTTAGACCTATGCTTCATTTTTACTTAAGTTTATATACGTATGAAAGAAGGATCCAGTTGCGTTTTTTTGCATGTATCGAAAAGACAACTCCTTCCCCATTCGATGGTCTCGGCACCTTTGTTGAAAATGAATTGACCATGAATATGAAAGTTTATTTCTGGAATCTCCGTTCCACTGATGTATGGGTCTGTCCTTATGCCAGGACTACACTACATTGATTAGCATAACTTTATAGTAAGTTTTGAAACTATAAAGTGTAAGCTGACCAACTTTGTTCTTTTTCAAGATTGTATTGGCTATTCCGTGTCCCTTGACTTTAATATGAATTTTAGGATCTGCTTGCCAATTTATTCAAGTAGTCAGCTGAGTTTTGACAGGAATTGCGTTAAATCTATAGATTAATATGGAGAACGTTGCTCTTTTAACAATATTAAGTTTCCAATCCATAAATCCGCTGAGATCTTTAATTTCCTTTAATAATGTTTTGTAGTTTTCAGAGGATAAGCTTTACACTTTTTTTGTTAAATTAATCCCTAAGTATTTTATTCTTTTTGATGCTACTGCAAATAGAATTGCTTTCTTTATTTCCATTTTGGATTATTCATTGCAAATGTATAAGAATGCAATTGATTTTTTAAAAATATTTATCTTTTATCCTACAGCCTTCCTGAAATGTTTATTAGTCCCATAGTTTTTTAGTGTTATCGCTAGGACTTTGTACATATAAGATCATGGTTTTTTGTTTTTTGGTTTTTTTTTTTTTTTGCAAATAGAGTTAGTTTTACTTTTTCCTTGCCAATCTAGATGTCTTTTATTTTACTTTCTCATCTGATTGCCCTGGCTAGAACCTCCAGTACAGTGTTGAGTACAAGTGGTGACAGCAGGCATCCTGCCTGGTTCCTGGTCTTGCGGGGAAAGCATCCAGCCTTTCACCATGAAGTATGGTGATTAGCTTGTGGGTTTCCAGTCGATGTGCTTTGTCAAGTTGGGGAAGTTCTCTTCTCGTTTGCTGAGTGCTTTTATCGTGAAGGGAAGTTTAATTTTTCAAATTTTTTTTTCGGTTGAGATAATCATGTGTTTTTTGGGGCGTCCGGGTGGCTCAGTTGGTGAAGCGTCCAACTTGGGCTCAGGTTATGAAGTCATGGTTCGTGAGTTGGAGCCTGTGTTGGGCTCTGTGCTGACAGCTCAGAGCCTGGACTGTTATAAATTTGGTGTCTCGCTCTCTCTCTCTCTGCCCTCTCACACTCGTGCTCTTTCTCTCTCTCTCAAAAATAAACATTAAAACATTTTTTTTTAATGTGTTTTTTGTCCTCTGTTGATATGGTGTAGTACATTAACTGATTTTTGAATGCTAAACCAACCTTGAATTTCTGGGAGAAATCCTACTTGGTCATGGTTTATAATCATTTTTATATGTTGCTGGATTTGGTTTGTTAGTATTTTGTTCAGGATTTATTTATTTATTTATTTTTAAATTTTTTAAAAAATGTTTTTATTTGTTTTTGAGACAGAAAGAGACAGAGCATGAGCAGGGGAGGGGCAGAGAGAGAGAGGGAGACACAGAACTGGAAGTGGGCTCCAGGCTCTGCGCCGTCAGCACAGAGCCCGATGCGGGGCTCGAACCCACAGACCGCGAGATCGTGACCTGAGCCGAAGTCGGACGCTCAACCGACTGAGCCACCCAGGCGCCCCATGTTCAGGATTTTTTTTAGATCTGTGTTCGTAAGAGATATTAGTTTGTGCTTTTCTACTCTTGTGGTATTTTTTTTCTGGTTCTCTTGCCAGGGTGATGCTGGCCTTATAGAATGGGTTTGGTAATGTTCCCTCCTATTCTGTTTTTTGGGGAGACTTTGTGCGGCAGTAATTTTCCTTACCTTTTTCTTTAATTCCTAAAAAGAAAGGACCCCCTTCACATTGTCCTTCCTTCCAGTCACTCTTTTTCATTGTTCATGGCTTGTATGGTTGGATCCCAGCTGCTTCCTGATGGTCTCTCTGATTCCTCTTGCCTGTGAAGCTGGTTTCATTCCTGGACTTCAGTCATTAATGTTTAAGGCCCATTAGTGTCCTTAATTATGTACTAGGTCGTTATAGTCTCCAGTGTTTCACACCTCCATTTGTCTACTGATTGTGAGCTTTTTGAGGGCGGTAAAGGCTCTGGAAAATAATCTTTTTCAAGGTTTCCTGGTATTTATGAGTGTCTCTGTGTGCGTGTTCTTCGTATTGGTATACACGTTTTATTTTATTATTTTTTTTGGTATACATAGTTTCGTAGGACTATGTACGTTATTTCAAACACAGACCTAAGTGTGGTTAAAAGAGAACTTGGGGGGCAGCACTCCTGGGTCTCAGTCTGTGCTCTGGTACGTAATATGGAAACTGGTGTGAGGGTTACAGTAAAATATTAATTAGTTAGCTCGATACTTTGGGCTGGTAGGCACTCAGGACATAATGACTATTATAACTACTGGCTTAAGCTCGTTTTAAAGAATGAATCTGGTTTGAGCCATAGCTTAATATTTGTATTTCATATTTATCTGGTATTAATCATGTTCTGATATTTATTTAAAACAATAGATGATTTGTTGAAAGCTTTAAATTTTGCTTAATAGCTGATTGGCTAAATTTTTCCCGTACTAAATACTTTGACAAAAGAGTGTTCTTTTTTTCCGTTATTTCTTTGGAATGTCTTTGGAAGCTGTTGCTAAAGACCGTAACTTTTCCTTGACTGAAGTGCTTGCGGAAGTGCCTAAAAGCACAGGCTCCAGAGTCAGACAACAGGGATTCAAGTTCAGGCACTCACCAGCCATGTTAGTCTCCCACTTCCTCCCCGGTCACACAGGAATGAGTACCTGCTTCTTAGGGCCCTTTGAGGATTCAGAGAGATACTCAGTGAGAAACTCTCAGCACAGGACCTGGCATTTGGTTAAGTGCCGAATGCTAAGTAATTGTTTTCTTCGTATTTATCATCATCCTCACCTTGTATGATGTCTGGCACTTAGCAAATGTTTGGGTGGACAGTTTTGTTGAAATTATTAACACCCCTGTGGAAAATTCCTCTTAGGGGTTTTTGGGTTTTTTTTTGGGGGGGGGGGGTAACAAGAATCTTACATTGGGAAGGGGGCCTGGTTGGGTGAGATGCAAATCTATTTCTAGATAGGCAGAGAGTCTGAGCTGAGAAGGGTCCTTTCCACCACCTGTACTTTAAGGATGAGATTAGTGGGGCGCCTGGGTGGCTCAGTCGGTTGAGCATCCGACTTCCGCTTAGATCATGATCTCGCAGTTGGTGAGTCCAAGCACCGAGTTGGGCTCTGTGCTGACGGCTCAGAGCCCGGAGCCTGCTTGGGATTCTGTCTTCCTTTCTCTGCCCCTCCCCCACTCACGCTGTATTTCTCTCTCTCAAAGATAAATGAACATTAAAAAAATTTTTTTTAAGATGAGATGAGCAGGGCTGTGATGCTGTGACTTTGTAGTTACGTATTTATCCCACTGTAGCTCTATCTCTGAATTTATTTTTATACCTTCATGTCTGGTGATTTTTTGTGTTTCTAATAGAGTTAAACATTAAGCTGTGCAGATTTTATCAGCATTAGAAAACTCCCTGTGTTGTTCTACTTCATTAATCAGGCCCGTTAAACAAAGCCTAGTCCATTCAACCAAACCCAGTGAAACCCAAAAGAATTACCGCAGTGACCATCATGGTATTGTTGTCTGTGGTGGGGTTGGTACTTAAAGAGGATTGGAGGCACACAGCAGGAACTGTTGTTTTTATTGCCACGTTTGGGATCGGAGCGTGTGAAGCTTCTGAAGAAAGACATACGTATATTCCTTACTGGTGATAACTCACTGGACAAGGTAGAGAAAGATTGCTACGCACATGCGTGACTTTAAAGCTGTAAGGGTAATAAATAAAGCCTTTTTTGGATTTATTACTATTATTTCTAGTGCTCTCTCAGGTACTGTCTTACGGAGTCTAAATTTTTTCATCTAGTTTTTTTTTCATTTGCCTGTGGAGGTTGTTTGAGCAGAGGGCTGAATGTTTCAGATATAAAATCACATAAACTGAGCATCAATTGGTCAAAGATAATGGGTATAAAGTTCCTTTAGGATATGGAAACCTGCCATCAGAACAAAACCAGATTGATGGTAGAATTAGAAACACTTGACCAGGGTTCATCACTCCTTAAACTTAGGACACGAAAAAGCATAAGCTCCAGACGTTGGAACTCTTTCTGCGTGGAAAGTTGTCAAGGAGCTGCAAGGCAAGGCTCTCGTTACCTTCCAATGTTCTCCACTGGCTAGTAAGAGTGGCCTTACCTGTCAGCACACCTGGGCCGAGAGAGGGAGAGGGGTGACCTGTGTTCCTTTGTACACTGGGGTCAGAATTGTGGAGAGTTCATTCTAGTCCTGATTTTGCTCTGTGTGTGTGTGTGTGTGTGTGTGTGTGTGTGTTTTAAATCACGCAAGCTTCTCATGAAATGGTGCTACCTAGGCTTTTGTGTATTGGTTCACCTTGTACACGGCGCACCAGGCAGGCATCATTCCTCCCAGCGTGCAAATAAGCCTGAAGCTGAGTGAGATAAGATAACTTGCTAAAAGTCACCCAGAAGCGCTCTTTTTTTTTTTTTTTGCAGGATTGTGGTGGGAAGTAACATAGAATTGAGTGTTAAATGACGAGTGGCTGGAGCTCTGTGGATTTCTGTCTTTGTGATACGCGCTGACACAGATGTTTGAATGGCTGATTTTGAGTAGCTATCTGGTGGCAGGGCTCAGAGAATGACTCGTTTTGAGAAACCAGCGTTCGGGTCATCTGGATGTTGAAATTCCACGCAGAACGTTCTCTCCGGGAGGAATCTTCGGTTCCACCTGAACCTGGGTGGCCGGAGAGCGTTTCTCTTGAAATCACCGCCACTGAGTTCAACAGAACCCGCCTGTGGGGTGGATCAGAGGTGAGCCCCACTGTCCGCAGTCAGAACCGCCTGGTCACAAGCAGAAGTCCTCACGTATATGGGAAAGTGCAGAGAAAAGGCCTACAAATAGGGCCGACCGGATTGCACAGGTTGTCACTTTCTTGTTGTTGCCGCTTTTGGTTTTCCTAGAGTGTATATTTAACTTGCTGAGTTGTTTTTCTCTCTGATGTGTGATTGTTGTTATATATTAACTTAATGCCAGGCAACAGCACGGACTTACAAGTCATACTGGTGGGTTTTTGCCTTCTGTGTAGGGACAAAGTTCAAAGCGCTGATAATGTCACCGTCTGAGCTCTTCTGCGGAGCACCGGGGCCTAAAATAAAATCGTATCTTCTGTGGTGTGACCTGTTTAGTGTCCTTTTGCAGACTTGGAAAGGTGCAGTGGGTCCAGTCTGTTGTTTTTAAAATGAAATATTCTTTAGTTATCTCCACGAAGATCAGAGTTAAAGGAGAATCCATTGTTTGGTTAGGGTTCTGAGTTTAAGGTCAAGTCGCGGAATCCACAGAAAGTGGCCAGTGCTTTGCTATTACAGGATTTGAGAAGATACGTTAGTTGTTACCTCATGGAATCGCGAATGCCTTTAAGGGCGGACAGTGGGAATCCGTCTTCGGAGAAGTGCATTCATGTAGCGTTATGTTTTGATTCTCCAGGAGACCTAGTCTATAATTGTACTTACTACCAATGTGTGCATTTACCCTCTTTATGTAACTCAATATAAGCCTTTCCTAATAATGGCGACCAGTGTACCTCACTGTGACATGTGTTTGTGGCACTGAGTGGATGTTCGTTTCTATTACAAAAGACTGTACAATAAATGC
Organism: Neofelis nebulosa; assembly: GCF_028018385.1. Classification (NCBI taxonomy): domain Eukaryota; kingdom Metazoa; phylum Chordata; class Mammalia; order Carnivora; family Felidae; genus Neofelis; species Neofelis nebulosa. The sequence continues at coordinate 239,412,778 of NC_080782.1, forward strand.
TTTTGTTTATAACAGTTCCCAATGCATGTGGTGGGCACTCAGTAAAATTCTATTGCTTTAGCAAAGATTTTCTTTCATGAGGGATTTTATTTAGTGGCGACATTCTGCCATGAGCGTGATTTTTAGGGGCCTGTAATTTAGATTTTCCTAATTCAAGGCTATACTTTTTCTGAAGCTACCTGGAGATCCATTCAGTAAGAGGATTAAGAGACTGAGACTTGAAATGAAGTTACAACTTTCTTATTACCTCTAGAAATAATTGCTCCTATAATTTAAAATCCATTAGCAGACTTCTATACTTCTTGGCATCATGATTATTGGTAGTTCTGTACATCAAGTCTTTTAACATGGTCTCATTTCAGAAACGTTAAGCAGATCATTGGTTTTAACTTAATAGGCATGGTATTTAAAAGATCGTAGATGAATTTTATTGAAACTGTCTTATAACCTGGATTTATCGAGGCTCTTTAGAGAAACACAACCAAGCGTACATATGTATGTGTGTATGTGTGTATGTGTAGAGAGAAAATGAATGGAAGAATGAATGAATGATTGGTTTTAAGGAATCAGTTCATGCAGTTGTGGGCCCTGGTGGGTCCAAAATCTGTAGGTTAGCTCAGCAGCATGGGGATTCTAGCAGGAGTTGACGTTGGGGTCTTGAATCAAGGCAATTGTGAGGCCAGATTCCTTCCTTTGTAGGGACCTTGGTCTTTTAAGGCCATCTACTGATTGGATAAGGCCCACCTGCCTCATGGAGGGTAATCTGCTTTATGCAAAGTCTACTGATTTAACTGTTAATTACATCTAAAAAATACCTCACAGCAACATCTAGACTAGTGCTTGACCAAACAATTGGCCACCATGGCCCAGCCAAGTTGACACATAAAATTAACCATCACTACCACCACATGGGGAAATGTGGATGTTAAAACTCACCGGTGGGCGGGGCACCTGGGTGGCTCAGTCAGTTAAAGCGTCTGACTTCAGCTCAGGTCATGATCTCGCAGCTCGTGAGTTCGAGCCCTGCGTCGGACTCTGTGCTGACAGCTCGGAGCCTGGAGCCCGCTTCGGATTCTGTGTCTCCCTCTCTCCCTGCGCGCGCGCACGCGCTTTCTCTCTCTCAAAATTAAATAAACATTGAAAAAAATTTACCTGTGGGCATGGAGAGGAGGTCCTCTTCCTCTGCCCATCTGCTCTCATAACATAGAATTCACTACAAGCTAAGAGTGGAAAATTAGAAAGTGGGGGAGTAACCACAGGGAAATTAGATGCCACACCAGCAATCAGAAATTAATAGTGTGATTAAGGATAGAAATTCAAGGTATGACAAGGCTACTATACCAAGCTCCATGTCATATGGTTGCCGGAGCTGGGAACAGTCTACAAACAGAAGCAGGTGCGGGAGGGGTAACAACGACCCTGCCAAACCAATGACGGGCTCCCCCAAAGTCTCAGAAAACACAAATAGAACTTCAGCAGTGCACTCTGATAGAAGATTCCAGCAGAAATGATTTTAGGTTGTCATCAGGTTCTACGTCATGGCACGGTGCCAGCCCCAACAGCCGGAGAGATGTCACCTTCCGGGATTTCTCAGCCTGAAGTTGCAGAAGGCGGATGGAAAGGTGAGCAACGTGGCGGGCACGTTAATGCGCCACATGGAAAATACAGGTTTTGGAGAGGAGTCCTCCACAAAGCAGCTTGTCCGAGAGGGGCACCAGAACCAGTGGGAACCGGGAGAAAAAGAAAGCATTACCAAGAGCTAGGATAGGAAATAGCGGGGCATATGGCTTTTGTATGTCCTGAGGAAGTTCTCTCTGGCGAATTTATCAAGCAAGCGATTTCATTTCTGCAGAGTCATACTTCGTATGCTGTTGAGTGGAAAGAGCCTTCGCGGGGGTCCGATGTGTAGGTGCGGGTTTCCACAAACGAAGCAGAGTCCACAAGGAGCCTTTTGTTCCTCCCTTTCCTGTAGGAGGCTGCTCCAGCAAACACCGAGTTCTGTGCTATGACAGCCCGGCCGGAGCCTCCTCTTTTCCCAGCGCTGTCACCTGTGCTGTCACTGGGCACGCACCTCCAGGCTTCCAGAGCCCGTTAGTTCCTTCACTGTCCAAAGACAGGGGGCAGTAAGAGACAAAAGCAGACCTCTCTGCTGCAGGATCATCCCTGCCTCAGTGGTGCGTGAATCCCTCGTGGACTCGGGTGAAGCGGTCAGAGCTCTCAGCTCTGGGACCTTGTCCCCACTCACCCCACGTGCTCGTCAACACCTGTGTCTTCTGAGGCAAGACCCGAAGCTCTGGCGTTAGTGCGTGTTCCGTGTGGCGGGCACTTGGGTGTGGATGCACGGTTCCCCTCCTGTCCCGGGACCGAGTCCCCTAGCAATGGCACACCTGCCACGGGCTCCGAGGGACCGAGCTCGTCTGCGCTTGTCCCCCAGGGTGTGATTGGAGTTAGGGTGGTGGCGAAGCCAAGGGAGGATTAAGGTTGTGGAAGAAGGTGTCCCGTGAGGCAGGTTTTGAAGACCTCGCAGGATTTTGAGAGGTTAAGGTGGCAGAGGAGACCTTCTGCGTGGGCAGAACGGTGTCAACAGAGGCAAGGAACACAAGGCAGCCGCAGGAACTGCCACGTGGTCCAGGGGGACCGAGGCCAAGAGCATCTTTATTTACATGGGAGTAGCAGGAGATCGGAGCAGTTCTTACTCTTCTGCTGTTCTCAAAACACCACCGACCGTGTCTTGCCACGTCATAGGAGCCCCTTAGGGTTTTTGAAACTAGGTGAAGGTCAGAGTGGGTAGGAACCACGGGAGCCCCAGAGGCTAGACGGAGGAGATTACGATTTAAGCCAGGGAGCCGTCGGGAGTTGTCGAGCGGGACGTGGCCTGTGAGTGGGGATGCACTTCAGGAAGCTTCGTCTGGCACCTGGCCCTGAAGGGATTGGAGAGCAGAGACGCGGCCGGTGGCCGAGAGGTCCACCTTGGTGAGAGGCGGTAAAGCTCCGAGTGGGAGACCTGGGAGGAAGCAGGCAGCAGGAAACGCGTCGGGAGGAAAGGCTAGTGGGGCTGGAGACAGGGAGACGGAGCGGCACCCCCGCTCTGGGCGGTGGGTGTGGGGCCCCGGGCGGCCCGAGGTCGTGCCAACAGAAGGTGGCAGGTGGTTTTGCTGGCACCGGGCGGCTGCTGAGCTTGCCTGCATCTCCACGCGAGAGGTGACCCCCGGGGGAAGGGGCTCCCCGAGTGGAGGGTGGAGAGCAGGAGAGCGGTTCCAGGGGCGGAGGGAGGCAGCAACCTGACGCAGAACGTGGCTGTCCGCGCCCACGGACGTGCTCGGTGATGCAGCCCCAGCGAGGAAGAAGGTCAAGGTGGTCTCATCCCTCACCGTTTCCGGGCCGGACCCGGAGGACAAGCAATCGGAGAAGCGGAAGGCATCGAGGCGGGCTACGGCAGCACGGGGAGCAGAGATTGGAGAGGAGGCGGCGGGGGACACGGCCGCTGTCGGCTGTTCGAGCTCCAGGCCCGTCTTCCCGTCCGGGGCTCCGGGTTCCCACGGGGCCTCGTTGATCGCCGCCGCCTTCCGGTTACGCAGCGCCAGCAGCGTCGCCGGCCGCACCGCCGGGCCTCGTGGGCCGGAGATGCTGAGACGGTGACGCTGCGGGTGTACAAGGCGGGGCCCGAGGTGCGGATGGCGCCAGATGGGTGCCCACCCAGGCAGTGACGTCATCGTGCTTACGGGTGCCCTGAACCTCGCACCATTCAAAACCGTGGTTCCTTTAAGGTTTATTGTTTTAGTTTTTGAGCGAGAGAGCGTGAATGGGGGAGGGGCAGAGAGCGAGGGGTGGGGGACAGAGGATCGGAAGCGGGCTGACAGCAGCAGCGAGCCCGATGTGGGGCGGGGCTCAAGCTCCTGAACCTCGAGATCGTGACCTGAGCCAAAGTCGGTGGCTCAACTGACTGAACCACCCAGGTGCCCTAAAACATACGGTTTTTCAAAAAAAGAAAGAGAAAGAGAGGAAGGAAGGAAGGAAGGAAGGAAGGAAGTTAGGAAGGAAGGAAGGAAAGAAAGAAGGAGAGAAGAAAAAAGGAAGGGAAAGAAGAAAAGTCAAGTCCATGCAGCTAAGATCACCTTGGCACTTTTCTTTTTCCGACGGCCTGCAAGAGCAGAGAAGGAACCAGAGGGGAGAGCTCCCAGGTTCTCTGCAGGAGGGGGTACACATGGTTGGGACATTGGAGAACCACTGGTAGAACAAGCCTATGAAAGATGAGAAGTGTAGGTGGGGAGGTGGGACCAGTGCTCTAGACACTTGCTATAGTTGATTCCTGCGGACGTTTGAGTCATTCACGGGCCATGGAAATGGACTTACTGACTCTTCATCCAACTCTCCCCCTCAAGTGACCTTTTAAAGGACGATTGTTTTACATCTAAACTTGTAACAGTGTTAGAACGATGGTCCTTCAACCACATAGTCAGCGTTTTACCACGAACTGATGTGGTCTACTCTGTTAGGTCGGAAGGACAAGGATTTCCTCTTCTAACACTATTGTTTATACTGTGGCTGAGTCACTCGTAGACTATCTGCTCAAAGGTGTGTGGAATCTTGGCTTCACCTGCAAGACATAAATCAGGGATCTCATCGGTACAAGGAGCTCACAATGGTTTTCTTCTCTGGAGAACAGCTGCAAAATGTTTATTGGAACAGGAGGTAAAACGATACATCTTGTAAGGGTGAATTACGACCGAATGCATAAGAAGCGGACAATATAGCTTTTTAAGACCATTTCCCCCTTTCTCCCTCTTCTAGCCTCTCCCAGCCCCCAGTCTGCTAGACTCCGTGGATTTGCCTGTTCTTGACATTTCATATATGTGGCATCCTACAATACGTGGCCTGTTGTGACTGGCTTCTTTCACTTAGGACGGTATTTTCAAGGCTCATCCCCGTGTAGCGTGTGTCGGTACTTTATGTGGCCACATAATATTCAAACCTCTGGATGCGTTCTATTCGGTTGCTTCCTGCATCAGTTGATGGATATTTAGTTTGCTTCCACATGTTAACTGTTAGGTCTAATGTTGTTATAAACATTCACGTACAAGGTTTTGTGTGGACTTACGTTGTCTAGTCTCTTGGGAATACACCTAGGCGTGAAATCGCTGGGGCATCTGATAACCCTAAATTTAATATTTTGCGCAGCTCCCAAACTGTTGTCTGAAGTAGCTGCACCATTTACATCCCCACCAGCCACGGAAGGGGGTTCTGATTTCTTCACACCCTTGTGTACACTTGTGGTCTGGAACAACAGAGTATTACTGTGATACTGCAAACTCCTAATCATTCAGGCCCTGATGAGCTATCAGGTGGATTTTCTAGAATTTTGGTTTCTCTTTCTCTGTCTCCCAAGTAATTGATTTGTTGGTTTCACTCTCATAAAACCCAGTTTCACTTCCCTGGGGACAGGCGGGTGAGGAGAACGTGGGAAGAAGTTCCGTTGGTTAATGTAGGTTCATATCGACACCTGTTAACGAGTTCGCTAGAAAGGTGTAAGGGGGGGGAAAGGCTGAGTGTGTTAACTGAAGTGAGGTTTTGGATTAATGAAAAGTGCTCCCCATAGGACTGGGGATATATTCTCGGGTACCGTGATAATTTGTAAATTTGAGGTGTTCATTTGTGAACATAACTGAAAACTAAGCCCGTTCCGTATGATTTGGATGGCCGCCGTATAGGGAAAACTGAAACTTAATTTTCGTGCCTCTGTTTGTGTTTGCGTAAAGGGTTTTGTGTCATGAAGTTCAGCACAAGTGGCAGCACTTCATGCAGAGTTTTCGGGACATGTCAGGAGGTCTGGGGTGAATTTCCTAAGAGTTTCCTATGGTCTTCAAACATGGTGAGGAGTGTCACCATCAGTGCTCCTCTGGTGGTTTCAGTGAGGTCCTTGTGACGACAGCGCGAACGAAGGCATTCCCCCAAAGGGTTCGAAGGCTTCACCTAAAGAGCGCTGCTGCAAGCGAACTTGACTTTGGAGCGTTACACTACGATCTTTAACCTTTACATGAATTTATATTCTGTTTCATAATATTTACATAATCGATAACTAAAGTTTTTTATAACATAGAATGAAGTCTTAAATTACATAACATCAAATGAAAATAGCTGCACCTTCCCCCAGCACACTAGAAAAACGTCCAACTTACATAGAACAGATTTTTTACTGTCCTTTTCGTGATATCCGTACGTTTAATGAATGTCGATTGGTCCCTGCACTAGGGACATAAACACAAAAGATGTTATCCGTTCTCTTTAAGATCCTGCAGGGTACTTGAGCAAAACAGCATCAAGATGTGATACCAGAAATCAAGTACAAGGCAACATAAAAGGAAAAAGAGACAAGGATGCTGTGGAAAGAGATTTGGGGGCAGGGTGTTTAAATATGTATGAATAAAGAGTTGAAGACCTTTACAGCGGGAAGGACCTGAGTTTTTGTCCCAGTGCTTAAACTTGCTTTATGACTTTGGTCAAGCGACTTACTCTTTCTAAGCATCACTCTGCTTCCCCCAAGGGATCATGCATGGTTAAATTCATGTGGGAAATTTCTGGAACTAGCTCAGTTTTGAGAGGCAGTGGAGTGTGGTAGAGAAGAGGTCAGATTCTGTTACTCCGTCAGGGTTCACCTTAGGCCTTCTACTGTGAGGCTTTGGACCTCCCTATAAAGCTCTAGGGCTCCGTATCCTTGTATGTAAAATGAAGGTAATTGGGATTACATTGGAGGGCAGAGACCAGAGTAATTATTAGACCGTTCTAGATCTTTTTACATGTCGGGGCATTTGATATAGCATCTGGAGAACGAGTAGAGCAAAGAAAACCTGTTTAAGCGCCATAGAAACTAAGTAGGACCATGTAATATAACATCTATAGTAACAACTTATAGGACAAGAATAGAGGTAACAAAGATTATAAGCACTTAGATGGGTTAGGATGTGTTTAGAAAGTCAAGATTGCAGTTCGTTTTAGAAACAATTCTGGTTTCTTCTTTGTTTATACACGTGAACTGCCTATTACGATGTCTGGTACTTAATGTTCATTAGATATTGTTTGCTTCCTGAAGAAACTGGCAGAATAGTAGAGGGGAGTATATTTCAAGAGACAACACCAGGCATGATTTTTAAATTAGACTAGTATGTTGGATTGACTAGAAGACGAGAACTGATTTGCGAAGGAGTTTGAAATGAGCAGCCAGCTGCCAGGTGTGGGTGAGTAGCGATCGAATATGCTGGAAAGTAGGACTAAATTATTTGGAAATCTTTATTTTGTGATAAAACTTTTTTTTTTTTAAGTCTTAGTTAATTTTCCGGTCTTTAGAAACGACTCGTGTTTAGAGGGAAACAAGTCTTCCATTCTATTCTCCGAACCCCCCATAACTGACGGCTACGTTAACTAACGTGTGTATGATAAAGTAGTTAAATGTCCGATAGTTGTGACAAAAATTGTGACATAGACAAAATAGAAGTAAGAGGGAAAGTGTAAATGGCACATTGGCGGTTAAATATAGATTAAATGTATCAAGCAGTTTTCAAGAGGAGCAGAGATTTATCAACTCTGCCAGGAAACGCCTGCTGAAATGTTTGCTAAGTTAGAGGCAAAACTCGTGCAAGTCCTACAGGGCAGTAACCTTTGCAGTATGTTCTCTGCAGGGCGGAAATTATTTTTATCGCTCCTGGACAAAATGAATCTACACGTTTAACCTGTAACTTACCTAGTCAGTAGCAAACAGCAAATCAGAATAAGGTGTGTTCTCCTAGAGAATGGAGTAACCTTGGGTGGGCTCGTTAGACCTGCTCTGTGTGGGTGCTGAAAGGTGGGCATCCTTCACTTTATTTTCATTTCTGGGTAATCGTTTTTGTGTGTGTGTGTGTCTTTTTGGTTTTTGTTTACTTTTTGTTTTGGGTTTTTTTTTTTTTGTTTTTTTTTTAAGAGACAGAGCGTATACATGTGCGTCCAGAGAGGGAGGGAGAAAGAGAATCCCAAGCAGGCTCTACACCCAGCATGGAGCCTGACATAGGGCTTGATCTCACTAGTGTGAGATCATGACCTCAGCCAAAATCAAGAGGTGGGCGCTCAACCAACTGAGCCACCCAGGCGCCCCTGGACAATTTTTAAAAATGTGTATAAGCATTGGAGAGGACCATTAATATCGCCCAAATTCCATCGCGTTCTCTGTGTCTCTCAATGAGCACGGGGCCTTCTGGGGGCAGATTTTTGTCCTGAGCTCAAGTCCTATAGTAACACGTTTGGTTTCTTTAAAGCAGAGCTCTTCCAACAACTTACCTTCCCATTTTTCCTCTCTTGTTACCTCGTTTTGTTTCTACACTGACTCATTAAAATGTCAGGTCCTCACAGCTTCCCTTCCCCACCCCCAGATAGACTCACAGAAAGTCACTTTGTCAGAAAGCCCCAAGCCTATTTCAGATACAAATCGCTTTGCCGTAGGTTCCAGAAACAAGAAAAAAAAAAGTCTAGAGGTCTCCGAAAAGCTTTGCCACTAAATCCTTTAGACTCAGGCAACAAAACCCACAGGAGGCTCCCACTGAGTTATTAAGTTGGGCTTGGGATTACTGTAGGGGTACCACTCTGTGTCATTCTTGTGGCAGCCTTCATCAGTTTCCCAAGTAACCGTTGTTTGGAATTTAAAACTGGACATAGGCTTATGCAGGTAAACAGGTGACTGTTGTGTTACAATCTCTTCTCGTTGTCCTTGTTTTAAAAGCCCAGGTATTGTGTGAGCCTGTCCCACGTGTGATCTTTAGGACATGGAAACTGGCTCAGCAAAGTTAGAAGAGTCCCAGCAAAGGCAAGTTCCCAAGGGATAACCAGTGGGCATCCAAGATGGCTGGTGCCCCTTCCTTCAGGGTTTTTCCACTGTTTACGTAAGGATTGCATTTTTAGGATAGATACTATATATTTCAGGATCAGAAAACCATAAAGGTGGAGGAAACCTTAGAGTTTATGAATCCAGTACGCACAGCATTTGTGGTCTGTGGCTTCAGCTACTGAGCCCTCCTTTGTGGGAAGCATGAACCTTACGAGATGGCAGGTTCTGTTTCCTTGATTGTTCGTGAATTCTCTGTCCCACGATGAAAGCAGCCTCATTCTGTGCACTGATTCTACCCAAGGGTGTACGTTCGAATCTCTACTCCTTCTTGCATAAGAGAATCACTGTGATATCTTCCCTAATAGTTGTCTTTTTAAAGCTTAGGATCCCAGAATTCTTCTACTGTTCTGGAATGATGTGGGTGGCAGACCACCGTCCAAACCGATCTGCAGTTTGTTTGCTTAAGATGTGGTGCTTAGAACTGGATAGATTACCCCAAATTAACAGGCCAGTGTATGGGTTTAGGGGAGGGATGGAAAGACTGCTCAGATCAAAACATCTACTGTTTGTGTAGACCAAGGGTATTGGGATTTCCCGTAGTTGCATGACATAAACAGCACCATTAGTAATGATACATGACTTTCATCAGAGAGAGTCATATGGTGGTTAACAGCCTAGCTCTGGAATCAGACTCCCTACAGTTCAAATCCTATCTCCGTTGCTTATTACTATATGACCTTGAGATGATTCGCTGTGATCGTGCCTGTAAGGTACCTCCCAGGGCTCTTGGCATGTGGTCAATGACCAACAAATAGGAGCTCTTTTTATCCACTTTGTCAGACTCCTCTTCAACAGGCAGTACCCTATTTAACCCAGCTACAACTTGAAGGACACTATTATTCCTTCTTTTTGTGGATCCAGGAACTGAAGCTCAGAATACTTATGTAACTTGTTCAGGGTCATATGGCTGCTGAGTGGTATGTTGGGAATTTGAACATAGGCCTGTCTGATGCCAAGCGATTGGCACACCTACTTAGCTCTATTATATTATCTGTTCTTTGTATTAGTATTTTCTTTCTTTCTTTTTTTTTTTTTAATGTTTATTTTCTGAGAGAGAGGGAGGGAAACACAGAATCCAAAGCAGGCTCCAGGCTCTGAGTTGTCAGCACAGAGCCTGACGTGGGGCTTGAACTCACGAACCGTGAGATCATGACCTGAGCCAAAGTCAGATACTCAATTGACTGAGCCACCCAGGTGCCCCTGTATTAGTCTTTTCGGACCCATCCTTTTAACCCTTGTCTATCTCTTAAAAAACTTTTATTAAATATTTAACTTATACAAAGGATATTTGTAACATGTGTAATTTCAAAGATTGACAAATAACACGCATGAATTGCCCAACCTGAAATATAAAATACCACCAACATCTGTAAATATTCCCTCCTTGTCCTCAAACGCTTCCAACCCCTACCAAGGGGGTAACCATTATTCTGAATTTGGGCATTACCACTTGTTAACTTTTTAAGTTGATTCTCCACGTATAAATATATTCCTAAACAATATGTTTTCATATAGCCATCGAGTTGAATAAGCATAACACATGAGACGTGGCCATGAGGTAACTTTATTTTTTTGCTTCCTGTAGTCCCTTTAAATTAGCTCTGTGATTAGTTCTTGCCATGCCCTCCATGAAGACTCGGGCAGTTCCCGTGACTCATCTAGTTCCTTTTGGGTCATAAAAATCTCACTTCAAGTAGGGGAAAAAAAGCCAAACAAACAGAGTACTTATTTTTTCCGTGAAAACACTCAACTTCATGTAATAATCAAACTTTAATCTTGCTTTGGGATTGAGGCTCCTGACATTGGCAAGGCATGTCTCCCCTCCCCGTTCCCTGTCCCCAGACCCCCAGGAGTATTGCAGGCCATCCCCAAGCTGTTGTTCTTTCATGTGGTTTTGAAAATCAGCTGGTCAAGGTTATGCACATACAGGGTGTGGGTTTTGATCGGAGGGATGTATTTTTGAATTTTGATTCTGTTAATAGTAGTGGTTCTCCCTTTACCGCAGGTTAGCAGAATTATTAACATAAGGGTGGTTTCTGGGCACCTCTCTAGGTGAACAAGGACCCTCTGTGCTGTGTACAAAGCTCTCAAGTAGCAGACGCCCTGTGTCACTGGCCTGACTGTCCCACTCAGTCAGCAGCTCTTTATTTATGTTTTGAATTAATACATTTTATTTTTTAGATCTTTATGTTTTAAGTTCACAGACAAATTAATTGGGAAGTACAGCGTTTCCAAATACTCGTATCCCCTGCACACAGTTTCCTGTCATTAACGTCTTACATCAGTGTGGCACATTTGAAACAATGAGCCAATGGTGTTAAATCTCATTGTTAACTCAAGTCCGTAGTTTACGTGACGGTTCACCTTGGTGTTGTGCAGGCTGTGGGTTTTGACTAACGTATAATGACATGTAGCCACCATTATAGTATTATACACCATAGTCTCGCTGTTCTAAACATTCCCTGTGCTCCTTCTATTCATACGTCCGTTCCCCTTAGCCCCTGGTACCCACTGGTATTTTTACTGCTTCCAAAGTTTTGCCTTTTCCAGAATGTCATATGGTTGTGATCGTATAGAACATAGCCTTTTCAGATGGGCTTCTTTCACTTAGCATTATGCTTTTGAGATTTTTCATGGCTAAATAGTTCATGCACTCCTTTTCATAGACCTAAAAACCATTGTCTGTAGTGATGTCCCATTGTCTGGTTGCAGCACGTTTTTTCATCCGTTCACCTCTGGAAGGACACCTTGATTGCTTCCAAGGTTGGGCACCCGTGACTTAAGCTCCTATAAATATCTTAGCTATTTAGTTTTGATCTCTCAGGTCCTCTTTTGTAAAATGAGACATCGAACAAAAGTCTTTATCATTCCTAACCGTCAAAAATTCCATCTGTGAAGAAACCTGACTACCAGGAACAGGAAGATTAATTTGGGTGACGTTTTAAGGTCAGACATAAATAGTTCCCTGAGGGGAAGACACGCGGGAGGAAGAAAGAGAAAGGGTGGCTGTGAGGTGAGGAAGAGTCTTCCAAGTGAGAAGGACTGGACAGAGATAGGGGCTTCAAATCTTGTTTTAATTAAGTCATTAATTTAAAAGTGTAAAGCAAAAAAGAGCAGCCAAAAGTGTAGCCGGAGGTGAAGGTGCCACCGGGGGGCTGCAGTCAGGCTGAGAGAAAGGAGGAACTTTCCGTGGAAGCTGGTGGCGGCACCCAGGGCACCTGCTGCTCCATTTATGTGACTCGTTCTAGAAGGTATGGCCAGTCTTGCCTGGGGAGCCATTAAGGAAGGACGGACGGCAGGTAAAGCGTGCAGGAACATTATCTGCTTAGCCGGCTGGACAGCGACATCGACTTGAAACTCTAGGGACAGCAGAGATCCCTTTTAGGGGGCAGCCCTCGCCGCACAGCACCTGTCCTGGCCCCGGTGCTCTGTCGGTAGCTCACACTGGCCAGTTCCTCCCACCGAGGTAAACCGTGTCTTCATATCCTGAATCTGACCCGGGGGGCTGTGCACAGAGAACTCACCAGCCCCGACAGCGTGGCTTCTAGATGGGGAACCCCTCTACCTTCTGGATCACACCCACGGTATGTCCCAAAGATAATTCCTTCAGGGAGCTCCTGATTGCCCTGTTGTGCAAGGCTTCTCTCCGTGGCTCTGAGGGTCACGAGTCACAGCAACAAGGTTTTCTGTCCTCTGTAATTTAGGGTTGTGCCCTGGAGAAAAGCTCAAGTCCAAATAGGCAGGTACTAAGAAATCAAGATGTCTGTTTTAAAGTCCCTTAAAAAGAGTGACAGAGGGGCGCCTGGGGGGCTTGGTTGGTTAAGCGTCTGACTTCAGCTCAGGTCATGATTTCATGGTTCGTGGGTTCAAGCCCTTCATCGGGCTCTGTGCTGACGGCTCGGAGCCTGGAGCCTGCCTCGGATTCTGTGTCTCCTTCTCTCTCTAACTCTTCCCCACTCACGCTCTGTGGCTGTCTGTCTGTCTCTCTCAAAATTAAATAATAAACATTAAAAAAAATTAAAAAAAAAAATGACAGAAAAACCATCAAGAAGGAAGACTTTTGGGAGCTCGTTGGCAATAAGGATGCAAAAATGGTGAGGCATATTACAGACTTTCCTGAGGTGGGGATTTGGGAGATAAATTGGGGCTCTTTCGACGGAAATCCATGACCTGAATACTTAGAGTAAATACACACTTTACCGTGAGTTATGTGACCTGTTGTCTGAATCCTCCTCAAATGTTTATTAGACTAATCAATCAGAAGGCAATTGTGGTTAATGCTTTTTACTTGTTACGTTTAACAGCTTTATTACTATTAAAAAAAGTTTCTTTTAATGTTTATTTTTGAGAGACAGAGAGGGACAGAGTGTGAGCGGGGGAGGGGCAGAGAGAGAGGGAGACACAGACTCCAAAGCAGGTTCCAGGCTCCGAGCTGTCGGCACAGAGCCCGACGCGGGGCTCAAACCCACGAACCGTGAGATCACGACCTGAGCCGAAATCAAGAGTCCCCCCAATTGCCATTTTTAATTGGCTCATTTTAATTTGGAAGCTTCAGTAATTTTTAGTAAGCTTAAAGAGCCATGCAGCCATCACAACAATCTAATTTCGAAATGCTTCTAGCATCCCAAAAAGAAACCTCAGGGCCATTTCGGGGCAGTACTTGCTTCTTCCCCTGACCCCCGGCAGCCACTAATCTGCTTTTCGTCCCTATGGGTTTGCTCTCTGGGCATCTCAGCGTGTCCCCAGAACCAAACAGTACGTGGGCTTCGTGCCCGTCGTCTTCTCCTGAGCCCTTTGAGGTTTTACGTAGCTTCCGAGGTTTATCCATCCTGTAGCAGTGCTTATTTTTATACAATTAAAATAAATGACTTTGTAATACGTGACTCCCGTCTCCCATACGTCGGCGTTTACCCTTGCTTTTAGAAGATAACACGTAAGGATCATTTTGTTCTGTGGTGGTGAGTTTGTTTTTGAACTCTCCTAGGATTCATTTCAGAAGGACATTAATAATCTCATTGTCCAGAAGAGTTTGATCTCCCTTGTGACCGGGCCCCCAAGCCCTCTTTTGACTCTAAAGCTGTACAGCCACACTAACTAGGCGGCTGTAAATATTTTGCCTGTGACCATAAAGGGCACTTGGTCCCGCAGAGAACAGCACATTCTTGAGACGAGCCTGGGGACAAATGTCTGCTTGAGCGCTTTCTCATCTGCACCAGAGCTGGGCAGGGCATCCTGCCAGTGCAGTCCCTGGGACCCAGTACTGGCCTTGGTCAAAGACCGAAGTTCCTAATTTTTATCTTTACCTGTTCTTTCAGGAGTAGTGTTGGAACGCCCGTGACTTTGTGTGTGTGTGCAATTGGGGAAGAAATTTGAAATCAAGGTTTAATAGTTGAAGGGAGTAGGAGGAAGAGTCTTGGAAAATAATAGATAATAGGTCCAATATTCTTCTTCAGAAGACGTAGGCAGAAGACGGTGACAGGTTTCTCATTAGGCAGGGTTTCTTTTTTCTTTCGTTCTTCTCTTTTTACGTTTCCTACTTTTTGGGATTAAAAAAAATATCAGCAAAGGTAGCACAGCACTCACGAGAGGCCAGAATAACGTTGTGACGCCATTTATTTTGCGAACTAAAGAATGGTCTCAAGCTGAAGCATTCCACGTGTTTGTCCAGTGTGGTGGGGGTTGATAAGGAAATAGTAAACCGTAACTTACAAAGTAATAAATAGCTCTGAGAATCATGCTGTGATTTTTGTTATGTCACGGTTTCAGAGGAACAGATATTTGGAGTTGCCACTTTTCCACACACCATGCCCTTCCCCACCAAAGGACCATTCCATGGAGGATACAAATCGGTGCCTGGGTAACCACTTAAGAGAAAAGGAAGAGGGGCACCTGGGCGGCTCAGTGGGTTAAGCGTCCGACTTCGGCTCAGGTCATGATCTCACAGTTTGTGGGTTCAAGTCTCCCGTTGGGCTCTGTGCTGACAGCTCGGAGCCTGAAGCCTGCTTCGGATTCTGTGTCTCCCTCTCTCTTTGACCCCCCCCCCCCCCTCACGCTCTGTCTCTCTCTCAAAAATAAATAAACATTTAAAAAAATCTTAAGAGAAAAGGAAAAACTGCCGATAATACAGCACTTCACCTTTTTCCATCTTTCCTCTGAAGTTCGCACAAAGAAGCCTTCATTTCATAAAGTCTGTTTCAGTAACTGCCTAGTCAGATGTCAGATCGAGACATGGGATCAAACTCCTGTGGCCCTTCACGTGTTTCCGTAAACATCGCTTCTGAGGATTAGACGTGGTATTCGGGTCTCTGGATGTTACATGAAGATAGACAGTCACACGTGTGTATTGGGAGGGTAGGACCCCAGTAACGTAGAAACTTCATTTCATGGCTGGTTCCTGAAGGCAAGAACCGGGATTAACTTCTCTGGCTTCAATTTAACGGGCCCATTAATTTTCAGACTGACTTCTCTTTTTCTTGGTAGATGTATGGACAAGAAGCTGGAAAGCCTCTTTTTTGATATTATAACGTACAGGTAAATCACGGGAAGAATTTGGTAGTCTCTCTCATAGATGGATAAGTTGACCTTGTAGGCATCCAGACTGAATGTTTACAAGGAGACCCTGAATATCTCATCAAATATTTATCGAGCTGTTATTAGGTCCCAAACCCTGTACACGCTGTGGCTGGGGGTGACTAAGACAGGCCCCGTCTTCAGGGGGCTTGAGTGTCCGGTGGGGTGCGTGAGTCACACGCAAACCTAACTTTATGTCATGGTGTGTGTTAGATGCAGCCCGCCGCGGGACCTGTCGCTTTCAGGAAGCCATTGGGGAAGTTTCACTTCCTGAACTGACTCTCACAGCTGACGGTGGCAGGAGCTAGGTCACCGAGGGCCTTGCATGGAATTTTAACCAGGAGCTGCCCCCGAGCACCTGTTGTGTGCGAGACCCTGCTGCGTGAATACTATTATTTAATCCTTGCCCCAACCCTGCGAGGTATCTGGGACTGTTATCCCCACTAGACGTCTGAGGAAGCTTTGTGCTCAGGGAGATTGGAAACTGTATAGGATAATTACGAATTTTCCTGAATCAAATATATTGTGGAAAATTTTAATTCGCCCAGCGGTAAATTTGAAATTGGCTTCTTGCTCCTTGCCTTTTTTTTTTTTTTTTAAGCCAGAGCATTTTTTTTTTCCAGAACCTTTCCATCGTCCCAAATTTAGACTCTCTATCCTGTAAACACTAACTCCCTGTTCCTCCTCCACCCCCGCAAAATCCCTGGTAACCACCATTCTGTTTTCTGTCTCGATGAACTTGGCTGCTGTGAGTACCTCAGTGTAATTGGAATCATACAGTATTTGACCTTTTCTGACTGGCCCTTTTCAGTGAGCATAATGTCCTTGAGGTTCATCCGTGTCGCAGCACAGTGCAGAATCACCTCCCCTTTTAAGGCTGATGATAATTCCGTTGTGTAGAGTCCACACTTTGTGGATCCGTTCACGCGTTGATGGTCTCTGGGTTGCTTCACCTTCTGGCTACTGTGAGTAATGATGCCACGAACACAGGTGTGCAAACAGTCTCTTCGAGACCTTGCGTTCGGTTCTTTCGGGTGTATCCCTAGGTGCGGAGTTCCTGGATCCTGTGGGAATCCTGTGTTTAACTTTTTGAGGAACCTCCATCCTGTTTTCCGTAGCAGCTGTTCCATTTTACATTCCCAACCAGCAAGTGCACAGCGGTTCGAATTTTTCCACATCCTTGCCAACACTTGGTATTTTCTGTATTTTGGATAAAAGCCATCCTTAATGGGTATAAGCTAGAAAGCATTGGTTTTTTAAAATAAAAACATACCTCGTGGGGCACCTGGGTGGCTCAGTTAGAGCGTCCGACCTCGGCTCAGGTCTTGATCTCATGGTTTGTGAGTTTGAGCCCCGCGTCGGACTCTGTGCTGACGGCTCGGAGCCTGGAGCCCGCTTCGGATTCTGTGTCTCCCTCTCTTCTGCCCCTCCTTTGCCCATGCTGTCTCTCTCTCTCAAAAATAAATAAACATTAAAAAATTTTAAGTAAAAACATGTCTCCTAAAAAGGATGCAAAATTTACATGACTTGTAAAGACAAGCCATGAAGCTTTACATTTTCTGCTTTCAACTTGCTTCCACAGCCTCCCCCAAGGTGCGAACTAGCTGAGAGGCGCTTGCAGTGGGCTAAGGGCTCACACGGTGTGACCAGATTACTTGATACCGTTGCTGGCTCCGTCACTCGCTCCTGTGTGATCTTACGGCCCAAAGGCCGATTTGCATCTGCGCCATGGGTGGGATAGTACAAGGTGGTCATGAGCATTGAGAACGCCTGACATGTAGACTTTCTCATTGATTATCATTATCAGGGGTAGTTTAGAGGCAAAGTTTGAGCGGCACTGCCTGATGGGGAGCTGTCGAAAGCTTTCAGCTGGGTTGTGGCAAGCCTTGTGCTTACGGTCTGCCAATAATCTTGAGACTGGAATTTCTTTGTCAGCAAGCCGGAGGAAGGCAGTTAATGTCAAGTGAGGCTCAGAGTTGCTGAGTGTGTTTAGAATCGAGGACCCCGTGGCCTCTCAGAATAGCGAGGGGTTCTGGGGAGGAAGCAACTCAATTCCAGGGATGGCCTGTGATAGGTTCAGTGGCCGATCAGGATGAATAACACATCCTCCGTATTCCTGTTGGTTAGATGCGTGGTGGTTTCGACTCCAGACTGTTCTGTGGAATAAAAGAGAATGTGCCTGAGGAGGACTGAAGTTGAATAGCATAATTTCACAATCTCCCAGTGCTGCTAGAATTCCGGACGGGGAGTATCAGTAGAGCCCGAGTTCTTAGCCGTTTTGCCTTCCTATCCGGATGGTGGTTCACACTGGCTGCTCTCAGTGATTAGGTCATGAAAGGCCTGGTGGGGGTGGAGCGCTTTCCAGATTGATCTTTAGCTGCAAATAGGTTTAACTCTGTGGTTCAGAGGGTCCCCAAACTTTCTCAGTCCCTGATCCCCGTGTCTTAAGTGGGGGTTTTATGGAACCCCAGACCACAAGAAATACCTAACAATTCCACGTACCTAAATAGTTTTAATTAGCTGTCTGAAAAAGGATGTTTTTAAGTGTAGAGAGAAAGAAGAAAGTTAAGAAACGCTTCAACTTCTTCCGAAATCATTATGCTTGGTGCAATTTGAAGTCACACGGACGTCTCAAGAGACGAACAGTCACTCCGCTGTTGAAGATTGGATATAGGTTGTTCTGATTCTTTCTTTTTTAACTAACGTTCACAAAATTCCTAGAAGACAGGGCCCTCTGATTAGGTTTGTGTTGTTTCCTGGGCAACATTGTCATTCCGCAGAGCAGGCCCACGTAGAACGTGGTTTCTTGGGCCTCGCGCAGTATCGGTAAACCCCCAGTTCCTGCGTGTGGATCCCTCATCACGGGGATGCAGTGAGAAATGGTGCTCATCGCCAACTCAGGGGAACGAGAGCTTTGCTTCGGATCAAGCGGATTTTAGGCGTTCGACCTGAAAATGCATAGTAATCACAGTCGTATCACCAGTAAGCATGTTGAGGGACCCATTCCTGTTTCTCTGTTAGGCCCCCGTTATGCTTTCAGTTGGACAGGCAGACAGTTGGATGGTCTCAAGGGGACCGAGAGATGAGACTTGTAACTCCACGCAATTTTTTGTGATCGAAAGATGACCGTTTTAATTGCGCGGTGAGCAAATTGAAGGTGAGAAGACAGTTCTTGCCAAAGGCTAATCGGTAAAAAGAAAGTGAGGACCTTTGTCACGAGGTGATACCGCCGGCCCCCGTGTTCTTGGAGCTCCAGACGCTGACCTGTGCAACGGGAAGGAAAGACTCGACTCTCTAGACCGCACGCTCGATCCACCCTGTTTGCTATTTCCTTTTCAGTTCCCTCTTCCAGACCACTTGTCTCTAGCTGTCACTTAGGGGTACCTCTCCGGCCCCCTCTTGTGGGGCTCCGCCTCCAAAGTGACAGGCTAACCCGGGGTCTGCGCCTCGAGCCCAGACCTGCTGCCCACTCCGGGCTCAGGGTAATCTGCAGCGGCCGCCTGAGCGTATCCAGTAGTGTGAAGCGAAGGCAGCATCTCTTGATCGGAAAGTCCTCGTCTTCCCTCCCCATCTGGTCCCCTCCAGGCTTCAGTGGTTCAGTAAACGGTACGACCGTTTGTCCCGGCTCGTCACCTGGAGTCACACCCGACTCCCTCCCCCTCACGGCACACACCCAGCCAGTCACCAGGCCATAGCGTTCCGTCTCCGGCACCGTCCCCGTCCCACAGCCCCCATCGTGAGCCGAGGCCACGGTTGTCCCACGCTGGCGGCTCTGTCGGCCTCGTAATTGCCTCCTCGGCCTCTAGTCTTGCTGCCTCCAGGTCCTTGGAGGTCGCCTGCTGCTGACGGTTCCCCTGACGCTCAGAATAAAGCCTGAAACCTCAGCCTGGCTGACAAGGCCCTAGCCTCTCTTTGCCCACCGTCCTCCAGCCAAGTCGGTACCCTTCCCCTTCAATCGTGTGTCAGGTCCTAGTGTCATGTCACTTCCTGAAGGAGGCCGGTTCAGGTGCCATAACAATGCAGAGTTTCTTACAATTGCTTCTTTTTTTTTTTAAGTTTATTTATTTTGAGAGAGACAGAGACAGCGTGAATGGGGGAGGGGCAGAGAGAGAAGGAGAGAGACTCCCGAGCAGGCTCCGCGCTGTCAATGCGGAGCCTGATACCCGGCTCAAACTCATGAAACCAAGGGATCGTGACCTGAGCCGAAACCAAGAGTTGGACGCCCAGCTGACTGAGCCACCCAGGCACCCCACAACTGCTTATTTAATTATATAGCCGACCCTTGAATAACATGGGGTTTAGGGGCCACCAACCCCTAACACATTCAAAAATCTGCATATAACTTTGGATTTCCGTAAACTTAACTACTAATAGGCTACTCTTTAAAAAATTTTTTTTGTATTTATTATTGTTGAGAGAGTGAGCAGGGAAGGAGCAGGGAGGGGTGGATAGAGGACCTGAAGTGGACTCTGCTGAGAGCAGACAGCCCGACGCGGGGCTCAAACCCACGAACCGTGAGATCGTGACCTGGCTGCAGCCGGATGCTTAGCCGACTGAGTCGCCTAGGCGCCCCACCGCCAGCCTGCTCTTGACCAGAAGCCTGACTGCCAACTACACGGTTGACCAACACGTGTTTGGTATGTTGTATGTATCATGTCCCGTATTCTTACAAGAAAGTAAGCTAGAGAAAAGGAAATGTTATCAAGCGAATGGTAAGAAAAAGAAAATACATTTATGCTATTGTATTGTTCGAAAAAAGCCCGCGCGTGAGTGGCCCGGCGCGGTTTAAAGGCGGGTTGGTCAAGGTTCAGCTGTGTCTCTGTCCTCGGCTGGAGAACGGTCTGCGATGGCCGAGGCCGTATGTGCCGTCTACCCGTCTACCCCTGTGTCTCCCCCAACACCAGCCAGCCGGGACGAACCAAGGAAGCACTGAATGAATGAATGAATGAATGAATGAATGAATGAATGAATGAGTGAGTGAATGATGCCTCATAAGAGGTTCTTTTTTGTTAAAAGACAAAGTTTTAAAACAGACCACAGGAACTTCATTTCCATTGAGGCCATCCGTGTTTCTCTCTAATTTACACTCGCTCCAGGGATGACAGACTTTGCTGGTGTTCTTACCTGCACGTGGCCCTGTGCCACTTACGTGGTCCCTGACTTGCCACGCGCCCCCCCGCCGCCCCCCAACTCTTGCGTCAGAACAGTTGGTCCAGGTGAGACTATTGGGCCTCTAAAGTTGACTGCTGTATCGTTACAGTTCTGAAATTATAATTAGAGAAGACACGCACCGGCAGACTTCTGGCAGGTGGTTTTTTGGCGGGGGAGACGTGAAGCACGGTTGTTTTGAAATGAAATCGAATACAGTTCTGTTGGCCACACTGAAGCACGCACTTGCACAGCTACCTTGGAAGATCCTGACGGAATGAAAGGGCAGGTTTTGTTTTGTGGCCAGGCACACTTAGACTCGCAGACCTTCTTCCTTAGAGGTCACCGCCTGGCTGGACCACTGCGGAGCCCCGAGCTCTG
Organism: Neofelis nebulosa; assembly: GCF_028018385.1. Classification (NCBI taxonomy): domain Eukaryota; kingdom Metazoa; phylum Chordata; class Mammalia; order Carnivora; family Felidae; genus Neofelis; species Neofelis nebulosa. The sequence goes on from NC_080782.1 coordinate 239,433,788, forward strand.
AAATCACCGCCACCAGGGAAACAGCAGCCAAATGGGACAGGCTTGGGATGTCGAGATGCCATGAGTACAAGATGTGGCTGGCAGGCTAGGGTAGGGTTGCCGACGCCAGGGCAGGCCCGACCTTAGTGCGGTAGTGAGTTACGGCCAAGGACGCGACGGCAGGTTTTATCTCCGTGCGCTGGCCTGCCTGGCTTTGCCCTGTCTCCGTGGCATAGAGAAAATTTCTGGACTGAGAAATCAGAGGAAGGTGGCCAAGAGGCAGAAGGAACCTCTTACGTAATGGAACATGTCAAGGGTGGGGGGTGGGAGCAGCTCACAGAGGATGGGTGTAAAGAGAGGAAGGTCAGAGAATTCCGAAGACAAACACTCCTCCTTCCAAATATCACCAGGGTCTTTCTTGTATAGGAAGGAGGGTGCAAAGCTCTTCTTTATACTTTTTCCACTCCTGCCATATGACCCTAAGCCAAAGAAATCAGGCTCATCCTTTTTATTAATTGCTCCCATTAATTTAGTTGAATGTACTCATAATTTCAGTTATTAATATAGCAGTCCCATTACTATTGGAAACTGTTTACATTACAAATTAAGGGGATCGGGCAGGTAATAGACAAATCTTAGAGGAAAATGTGTTTTAAATTCTGAACGGCTGACTTCTAACTTGACGTTTAGAATACTACTTGTCAAAATTTGGAGACTTCTGTTATTTATGCCTCCACGTCAGGGTAAGGAAGAGTCCTGAGGTATAGATCATGCATGTGTGTGAAGCAAAGTTAGAGCTGACGTCACGATGAAATAATGGAATTTAATATATATTTGGCTCCAGATCCGTCCTTTGGGAATTACCCTCGTTTAGGTACTCCATGGCTGGTCCTTACACGCCCGTCTGACACTGACCTTTGCATTGGCAGGATGGCTGTAGGGAGCGGATGTGCTTCCATTTGTGAGTCCCAAAGCACTGACCTACGCACGTGGGCACCTTTTCTGCACCCGCGTGAGCTCTCTTACTTTTGCCTAAGTCCAGATGTGTGTATAATAGGCTTAAGTCCATTGAATTTACATCAGAGTATTTCACTTCTTTTTGATCTAGAAGTTTTGAGCTGGAATTTCATTTCCTAGTCATGTTTTTTGTACTAACCTATAACATTACAATGTGTGCTTTGCAAAAGAAAGGCGTCATGCTGTAAGCACGGTTAATATTTCCACGAGAATGTTCTGCTCACAGTGAATTTGCTTCTCATAACAACCCTGTGAAATACTCTCAATGAAATGTTAGCATCACATTGGGAAACCTGAGGTCGGGATGGGCGGCAGATGGCCCGGGTTCCCAAAGGGAGCGAAAGGGCAAAGAACCCGCACCCAGGAATTCCGAGCCTCGGCGCAGTGCCCCTTCTCACCTAACCTGCCTTCAGCTGTGACTGTTTGAGGTGTGGACCTACTGAGAGGGACACTCTCTGGGTCTTGTCTGCTCAGCCCTGGCTCCTTTCAGGTGCTCCCAGAAGGCAAATCTGTTTCCTTTCCCAACTGCCTGGACTCAGGAGAGTAACCGGGTTTCACCTTGTACGCTACTCCACTTTGCCTTTTTGAGGTTCCAGATACTTAAGTCTTTCTTGTTCTTTAGTTTTTTTGTTTTGTTTTATTTTGGTTTTAGCACGTAAACTGGTTTTAAACTTTCCACAAAAGACAGAACATAGTATTCATTCCATTTTAGGCTCCGCCAAGCCTCTGATGCATGTATTTTGAAGTTATTTTACTTTGGGGGGGGGGGAGAGGGGCAGAGAGAGAGGGAGAGAGAGAATCCCATGCAGGCTCCGTGCTGTCATCGTGGAGCCCGACATGGGGCTCAATCCCACGAACCGTGAGAGCATGAACTGAGCCGAGACCAAGACTCAGACGCTTACCCGACTGAGCCACCCATGCCCTGCATCTGATGTATTTAGAACATTATCAAGCCCTGTGTCGGAGAAACCGTGTCAGTAGGATGTGGTGCCAGAGTATTCCCGAGTCTGATACGTGCTCCTGTCACGTTAGGCCCCCAGAAGCCTCTGGCTAGTGAGAGCCAGAACGTCACGTCGGGTGAGTGAAGCTGAGGAAGAATGGCCACAGTGACGGCCACGTCTCCCCACAGGCCCAGTGTTGGAGGCTTGGGTGGATTTGACGGGCTGTGAGGCCCCACAGGTTGACACAACAGACCTGACTGGAAAGAAAGAAGTGAAAATGGAAGGAAAGGAAAATGCTCCCGGGGCGGGTGTGTGGAGGGGTGAAGATTCTAAGGGATAAAGCATGGTTTGTGTCTTACATTCACTGCCTCCTTGTATGTAGTGCATTAGTGGGGAGGGTAGACGGTAAGGACAGTCACCGTGACAGGCTGTATCCACAGGATGGATCTCAGCGAGCACCCAGAACCGTGCCCTGAACAAAGAAACCAAGTGATGAGGCAGCAGGTTATGCGATCCCACGGAAGCTTCTGGCCACAAATCTGTGTGTAGAAAGAATGGCAAAGTCCAAAGAAGCCACTGGGGAGCCCTCTGAGCTGCCAGTGAGCCCCTTTTTGGAGGACAAATATTTGCAGAGAAATAGGCACCAACAGTGAAAGCCCAAGAAACATGCTGTGATTTTTGTTTTTTGGTTTTTGTTGTTTACCACCATGAACCTTCCTTGCCAGGGTTCTGCTCCTCTGTCCCTCTGTGAGGTTTTCCTTGTAGGTGAGGCCAGTTTGCATTTCCAAGCCACGGGAGAGTGTGAGAATATGGTTTCGTCAGCAGCAGCAAGAAGTTTTCTTTATGTTCCAGAACGATGTCTGAAGTCCTCAGCATCACTTCTTCATGCCCCGGAGGTATGAATGATGTCTCCCAAGGATGGACTCACCAGAATAGCCTCCTCCTCGAACAGAGTGGCCACAGACCAGCTCCTGCCAGGCCTGGGCTGTGCCGTCCCACGGGCAGAGGTGTGACGTAGGGGGCCTGTGTTCAGGAACAGTCGTCCGCTAACCACTGGCTTTGTTCCTCGGTGGCGTCATCCACGTTGCTGCCCAGCATGTCTCCCGGAGGAGGATGTCTGCCAGGAGGCGTGAAGGGCTTACAGGGACAATATCCAAGTGTCAGTTCAATTAGAAGACAATTTAAATTAGACAATATAAGGCATTTTAGCAACTGCGTCAATATGGAAAACAATAGGAGACTATGGGATACCTGGCTGAACAGAGCAGGGAAAAAGTGTTTTCTGGACCTCTGTCCTCAGTGATGGCACAATGGGCTGCTGTGACGACCCCCAAGTTAAAACTTGTTTGGCTGCTGGGTAGAAACAGAGTTGAAAGTTGATCTGATTTCCCCCACGTGCGGTGTTATAAACTGTGGTTCTATGCTTAGAGACTCATTTTATGCAAAACACAAAAACAAAAACCTTGAGCAGAAAAAAGAAAATTCAGGGAAAGTACAATGCAAATATACACTCCTTAAATTTTTTTTTTTAATGTTTATTTTTCAGAGAGAGAGCATGGGCGTGTGCGTGCAAGTCGGGGAGGGGCAGAGAGGGAGGGAGACGCAGCATCCGAAGCTGGCTCCAGGCTCCGTGCTGTCAGCACAGAGCCCCACGTGGGCCTCGAACCCACGAACGCGAGATCACGACCTGAGCCGAAGCCGGATGCTGAACCGACTGAGCCCCCCAGGCGCCCCACAAATATGCCCTCTCATAAACAGTTACTGAGTGTATCTTACCAAACACTATTTACACGCTGCATTGATCCTTGGAAGGGGTCTCTGCAGCCCGCACCCGGTGTTTTGGACTGTGAGTCTGATGACGCGTGGCCCCAGATTCTGCAAACCCGCCTCTAGCAAGTAGAAACGTTGTTTTTGCTCCAGTGACCTTCAAAGTGCCTTCAAGATGAGGGCCATCCATCTGGAAAACTTTCTCTGCTCTGAACAGGAAGTACAAGGGAGATACAGTTTCTGTGGTGACATCAGTTTTGGCATTGGCTGCACGCATTAGGTAGTCCTAACCATGAACTCTGGTGGTTACTGCCGATGGCAGACAGGGGGCGAAGTACAGGGAGTCAAGACAAGCCATCTTCAGACCTTTAATTTGGCAGTGACTCTCCTGAAGTGTTCCGGGGCCTTTCAGCTCTGAGGTTTAACGTGGGAGCGGAGGAAGGGGAAGGAGAGGCTCGGAGGCTGGGACCCTGCTGGGTGCTGGAGTGATGGCAAGCTTGCGTCAGCTGTCCCCCACATCCAGACCCACTCTAGCGTGTCTTGCTATCCCTGCCTGACCCCCAATTTCAGAGATCAAAGGAAGGTTTTCCTCTCTTTGGTCTAAGGCCCGCCTTGGCAAATCCTCATTTTCTCCACCCCTCCCGCCCCACGGGACTGACAGAGCAAGCACCTATCCCCACTGGGAAACCCCGTCTCACGCACAGGAATGTGGTTTAGCCTAGTAACCCAGATAAAGACAAGCCAAGACAATCACACGGCTTGTATGGAATTGACACCTTTCCCATAGACACAGTGGTTCAGTCTCATCCAGAGTTCCCTTTTCGAGTACACTTCCCATTTTTAAACACTTAAGTGATTGGATATTTAAACGAAGCCAGAGCTCTGGCTTTTTTGAGGCATCCTCCCCCAATTCTTCAACAGAAGAGACTCTGAGGATACCGAATCCACGGGTGAGGGACATTCTTCCTTTGACAGACATGTACACACGGGGGTTGAGATGTCCGAGGGGACGTGAGAGATTGAAGAGAGGGAGAGTATCTTATATTAAGGACTGTGAGGGTTTGGGGGTGGGAAGCAGATTCCTCCCTGGAACTGGAACCCACAGTTGAGTCTTAGATATATTTTGCTATGGAAATGTTGTAACTTATGGTTAACCATTATTAGTTAAGTATGGTTTGGGGGGCAGAGTCTGTAGGGAAACACATTGCCTATTGTACCGTTAGAGTAGAGCCTGTTCATATAATGCGGGGTGCTAGAATTTCCAGCTTCTGCTCAGAGGCTTGGTTTCAGCGAGGTTCTGGGAAAGATAGTGGAATGAATAATAGAAGGAAGAGACCTGGCAGGAAGAGAAAGACGGAGAATAAAATGGGCAAGTTCAGCATCTGAGAAAGACTTACGACCAGGGGGCTTTCTTTTTAGCAATCCCTAAGCTGTAACTTACTGGAAATACAATTCTACGTAATGGCAATAAAGTAAAGCATTGATCGTTGTCAAATATTTAGAAATTAATATTTATCAGAAGGTCTTTGCTACATACCTGTGTCTTTTTTCATAGCCATCTTGGTTGACATAGAAGTTCATGATTCGGGTACTCAGACTACAGTATAGCTAGACCTGATTTAGGCTAATATGATAATATATGGTGTGAAATAGAGCATCTTATTCTCTACCCAAGTATGAATGCATTTAACTTTAATTCCCTGGATAAAGAGATTTATAAAGACCTGCACCAGCTTAATATATATGCCAACTCACTTTTGTTTTACATTTAATACATTAAAATAGTTTCATTGAACTAAGAGTAGGGAAAGTGTTAGAGTATGGGTTGTATCACATATTTCCAAGACATACTTTATGGAATAAGTCTTTTATACTTAAAAAAGAAAGTATAATTTTACAGAAGAAAGTCACTTTCCTAATAATCACAGTTCCTTTGGACCCTCTTTGAACATTTTTTAATTCAAATTTTGCTGATTAGTATTGAGACAGATAGATTGAAGTATAAGTTATCAATATATACATTTCAACATTAGTATTAGAAAACATTTTTTTAAATTTTTTAAAATCTTTATTTATTTTTGAGAGAGAGTGTGTGAGCAGGGGAGGAGCAGAGAGAGAGAGAGAGAGAGATACAGAATCTGAAGCAGTTTCCAGGCTCTGAGCTGTCAGCACAGAGCCCGACATGGGGCTCGAACTCACGAACTATGAGATCATGACCTGAGCCAAAGTCGGATGCTCAACCGACTGAGCCACCCAGGTGCCCCAAAGCATCTGATCTTTTTTTTAATGTTTATTTATTTTTGAGAGAGAAAAAGAGCACAAGCAGGGGAGGGGCAGAAAGAGAAGGAGACACAGAATCCAAAGCAGGCTCCAGGCTCTGAGCCTAGAACCCGATGCAGGGCTCGAACTCACAAACCGCGAAATCGTGACCTGAGCTGAAGTCAGATGACCGACTGGGCCACCCAGGAGCCCCAACATTAGAAAACATTTTAAGTGTGTTATGAAATGTTTATAAAATTCTTAATTGTCCTACTAATTCAGATGTATATTTTGTGTAATGTGAGCATTCAAATGAGTAAACTTGGGATAAATTTGATTACCTACTGAAATGAAGTACTTGTACTGATAGTTAAAAAGTGATCAGTTGGGTAACTATTAACATGTCAGTATTTACTGTATACAGTGTATTAAATTTTCCTTTTCACTGAATGTATAAAAAACATCCACACAGATGTACCTATTAAGATAATGGAAGATAAACATTAAGTTGAGCTTTCTACCACAGGAAACTAGCTGCTAACTGTATTAGTATTTTAAAAATTGGCTTATCAGTACCATCACAGTATATAGAACACTGTGTTGTGATTGAAACTGATAAATTCCAAGTTTCAGAGACACCATTCTGAAGCTAATTAATAGCACTTCTGTGGTGTTCAGAACTTTCTCACAGTTCTTTTTCCTAATGGCATCATTTTAAGGCACTGGCCGGGGAGGCTGCTAACATTCTGCAGTGCAGAGGACAGCCCTCATGGCTAAGAGCTACCCGGCCCCACATGTTATGTTAACACACCTAAGGTATTCAATAACCCACTGAATGCTGAGAACACAGAGTTAAATAAGACCTCGTTTCTGACTTTTCAACCTTTTTAGGGTTTAGCAGAGAAGGGAGACAGAAACCAGAATTACAGAGCAGTATGGTAAATGCTGAGAAGGGCCAATGTATAAAACAGACCACAGAGGGGCGCCTGGGTGGCTCAGTCAGTTAAGTCTCCGACTTCGACTGAGGTCATGATCTAGCGGTTTGTGAGTTCGAGCCCCGCCTTGGGCTCTGGGCTGACAGCTCGGAGCCTGGAGCCTGCTTTGGATTCTGTGTCTCCCTCTCTCTCTGCCCCTCCCATGCTCATGCTCTGTCTCCCTCTGTCTCTCAGTAATAAGTAAATGTTAAAAAAAAAATTTTTTTTTTTTAAACCATAGAGAAATGGCATCTGAATTGGACAGGAAGAAGAGCGTTTCTCGAGGGAAAGGTCGATTTGAATTAATGAAAGTTAATTAGGCAGAGCACATATTAATCAGGAAGAGAGAAACATCTCTAGGTGTTTCACACAGAGAATCTAACATAGGATTATTCTTACACAGCCGAGAAACAAAAGAGGAGAAAGGAACTCAGGTGAACAATAATGGCAGGAAAATGCTACTGACCCAGAGGCTGGGGGGATCAGGGGGGAGCTGGTTCTACTTGAGCGGGGCACTGGTGCCCCCTGGTGGGAGCTGGGACCTAGGAGGGAGGAGCTGGCCAGCAGAAGTTGGAGCAAAAGAGGAGACCAGCGGCTGCTGGAAATGCCCCTGCTGTAGCCCATGCGGAGAGAAATACCCTGGTGTCTACCTTCCCCCCACACACATCATCCCCACCCTTGGCCAACTTGGCCAGAAGCCCTTTGTCAGAGGAGCCTGGGAATTGTGCTTCCGTGTAATACAATGAGACAGAAATGGCTGGAGAAAATCAGAGCAAACAAGGAAATAACCCAAAGCACAGCAGCATGAGAAAGCCTCACTGTAAATAATTCAGCATGGCTAGAGTGAAAGGGATCGTGTGCTCGGCTGAGATCTGACATCTTCTCAAGGTTCAGAGGTGGCAGCTGGGGATACTAGATGAAGTGGCAGGACTCCGTTGGCAGTGTTTTGGGAAGGACGCCGGCCAGCCTGGAGGTGAGTCAGATGCGAAGGCAGGAGATTTTTCAGGAGGCTAATGCAGGTGTCCCAAGTGGAAGGCACTGGCCTAAAAAGGCTGGAAATAAGGCTGCGGCAGCCACACTGAGCATGGATTGTTGAGACTGGACTAGAATCTCTAAACTTGGTGACCAAGGAAGATCTGGAGGGAAAGGAAGTGCTGTAGGATCACCCCCAGGTATGGGCAGTGCTGGGCCCAGGCATGGCCAGCATGAGGCAGTGCTGGGCCCGAACCTGGTCCCTCTGATTCCCACTCCACTGTGCTTTCCACCCGTAGTGGGCTGACGAGGAGTATGTGTCTCAGAACCACTGGGTCCCAGGGTCCTAATCTTTACAGCTAGGTGTTAGATGTTCCCAAAGGCAATCTTCTGCGCTGTGATCGAAAGATTTAGACTTTCAGATTTCAATATATTTTCCTCCAGTGGCACGTTTTCTGTAATTTACATGAACACATTACAAATTGTTCAACCTGGTATATAGTTCTGGGTTTCAAATTCAAGTATTCTAAATTCATATTTAAAAATTATTGGTCATAGTTGTTTTCAGAGAATTCTCATTACGAGTGAAAGGAAATGTTCTATTCTAAAGTTCATACACCCCAGAATCCAGCTTGTAGACAATGGATTTCACAATATTCCCATCTAAAATTCTTCTTGTATTCTGTTCATAAATCTCTCTGGCAGAGCTCCCACAATTTGCAAGACTTACTACAAAACCAGTGATTGAATCACAACCCTTGTTAGTTAATAGAGGTCAAAGTATTAGTTCTAAATAATGCTACTTGGTATGTTTCTCGGAAATTCCAGGAAAAGCCTTTTTCCGTGATTTTCAGTTTCATTCCAAGCAGCACACAACAATCACATTGTTGAGCTGCATGAACGAAATAGTAAGTCACTGGTCTTTTAAAAAGCATGTTGCCCCAATCAGAAACTCGGCATTGTGTATATTTTACTAGATCTGTAACTTAAGGTTTAAGTAAATACTTAGACTTTTTAGTGTTGTAAAAATTTAAACATCGTCACATTGGAAAGATATGTGGGGATATGGCGAGTTGTTATGTTGGCATAGACATTGACAAGGCAGGATAATAGATAACAATATTACATCAAGATAAACTTAAATAATTTACATGTGGCACACCGTTCTTATTCTCAAAGAGTTCATAGAAGTCTTGTTCTGAAGGCAGCCATAAAAACCTATCATTATAAATATGTCTTGGTAAAGCAATTTGGTGAGATGCCCATAACCCACAGAGTAAGGGGGCATTAATTTTAGGAGCATCAGGAAGGGATTCCCAAAGATGATGACACCTGTAGACAGTCTCAAAGTGTTAGACTTAAAGGGATGTGGTTTTTTCTAAACCTGTTTTCACCTTAATTTCTACTACTTCACGACACCGAGCCATCCTTCCAATTATATTGTTCTACTTAATAGAACAATAGGGTGACCAGACATCCCAGTCTGCCAAGAACTTCTCCGGTTTCAGCCCCGAGAGTCCCATGTCCTGGAAAACACCTTACCCCTGGGCCAACTGGGCCAACTGGTCACCCGAGTTTATTGCCTCTCAGTCAGAATTTAGGTTCTTGGGTCTTCCTTTGCTCATGCCAAGTTCCCACCCAGAACGGGTTATCACCTTGTCACTGTTTTGAGTTTGTCATGGGGCCTACACATATCCTTGTACCCAGCAGAGGTTCATGAATTAATTGGTTGGTTGATCTACTGTAGACGTAAATGTTGGCACCTGCTCTTGGATAGATGGCACTGAAGCACAGATTACTCAGATGACGGTACTCAAGATTCATGTGACAGCACTGAGCTTAAAACCTGGGCCTGCCCCCATGCCCGTCCTAGAACATTCCCAAACTGACGCAACATTAAAATCGAGCACTGCCTGCACCCCTGGAGACTCCAGGGGCAGCCTGACACATTTTCATCCTTCGTTATAAAAGGTCTCACAATGCCCTCAGGTTGTCTCCGTCCAGCCAGATTACAAGAGAAGGAGCGTGTCTGCTCCTCTGCATCCAGTGCAAGTCGCAACAAGGCCATCAGTATTGTGTAATATGCCATCAGTCGGTGCCTGTGACTGGACTCGATGTTTGCATAAACTGTCTGCCTCGTTTCGAGATTGTGAGAAGCCGAAACAACCACAGTCCCCTGTCCCTCTCAGAATGGGTGAGGGTGGATGGGATACTCAGTGGGAGACTCATTTTGCAATTGTTTATAGATTTCACATCCAGCCTCAACGCTAGGATGCTTCAAGTTTCTGCTTCTTGAATGGCTCATTCAAATGCAGCCCACAGCTCTTCAGGATCCCTAATTTCTCCATTAGAACATTAAACTGTAGAGGCATGTGGTACTCCCATTAGGCTTCTGAGTAATGGAATTGAGTAAATGGACATCAGAAAGGCTCGGCTACATAAGCCTATGTAGCCTCCCTGGTCCCAGATGGAATCAGCCCTTGAACTGGGAATCTCCCTGGGAATCCCTCAGGGAGCTCCATGTAAGGGCAAATAAAAATGAGCCCATGAGAGAATTTACGGAGTAGAATCAGATGAGACCTCTTTGCATGAGGTCACATTTTTTCCCCCGCACTGGAGAGAGGACTAAGCTAAATTGGGACTTAACCTTAAGGTTTTTATGCAAATGTCTGCTCCTTTTCTTCTTCTGCCTTTAATATTGCCTTCAGAAGAGTGGCCTTGACTGGCATAAGGACCTCTGGGATTTGACTTGAGTTGGGGTTATGTCACGAGGCACTGAACTCGGTGTCAGACACCAAGATATGGGTTCCTATCCCAGCACTGCCTCTCTCTTTTTTCATTAGTTTAAAGTAGCGGAGAGGAGCATAGGCTTCGGAAGAGGCAGCTGCGGGAACCCCCAGCACCCCCTGCCCAAGTGTGCATTTGGTTATCTATAAAATGGAAATTATTCTGTTGATCTTACAGGTTAATAGGAGTACCCAGTGGCAGGTCGTTTCAAAAGCACTTAGCACAGGGGCGCCTGGATGGCGCAGTCGGTTAAGCGTCCGACTTCAGCCAGGTCACGATCTCGCAGTCCGTGAGTTCGAGCCCCGCGTCAGGCTCTGGGCTGATGGCTCGGAGCCTGGAGCCTGTTTCCGATTCTGTGTCTCCCTCTCTCTCTGCCCCTCCCCCGTTCATGCTCTGTCTCTCTCTGTCCCAAAAATAAGTAAAAAACGTTGAAAAAAAAATTAAAAAAAAAAAAAAAAAAAAAAAGCACTTAGCACAGGGGCCTGACATGTAGTAAACGCTCAGCGAGTGGTGGTCTTTTATGGTGAATATCGCAATCTTCCCTACACTTCTTCACTGGCTAATCACTAATTGAGAAGGGGGTGGCTGTGACATTTAAGCCGGCCCACCAAGGCTGAGCAGGCCGTGGCCTAATGGGCAGAGAGGAAGGAGAGCAACATGTTCACTTGGGGGAGACAGCATGGACTGCAGGTGTGTGGTGGCCTTAATTAAGGGCACGGGGAAAGAAAGATGAAGGTGCAACATTGGTTTAATTTGAAGTTTTGTGTCTGAATTTCTAATATTTAAGTAACATCCTTACTCCATCCCCCAGCCAATACGAATCCTGTTGACAGAGGCCCTTCACTAATGCTGTTTCCTTTACAAAGCGCGACCTCATACATGCAGCCTCAGCTTGTCCCTTGTGCTTGTGTTTCTCTGTAGCACTTTGGCTATTTTTGCAGACAAGTGGGCAGCTGACAGCATCTTGGTCTTTGCTACAGCTCCTTACACTGGTTCTTGTAGCCAGTATGCCTATCAGCTGTGTGAAATTTAACATAGGTTGGTATTTTACTGTAACACGTTTTGAAATAGTTGTTGGTGGGTTTTTTTATTCAGTAATTAAGAATTTCTTCCATTTCAAATAAAGAGAAGGCCCGGTGTGGAATAACGCCTTGGCCTTGGCATTCCAGCAGTTTTTCAAAAGTTTTAAACAAGTTTCAATGGGTTCAAGGATTTACCTTTGCACTGAATGCACAACCCATCATTTTTTTTTTTTTTTTAAGGAATGTATGTTTGCATTCTTCCTTTTAATTCATTGTGAAATCAATTAGGAAAGGTAAAACTTTAACTTAATTTAGAAGCTTTTAAAAAATTTTTTAGAACGTTTATTTATTTTGAGAGGTGGGGGAGGGGCAGAGAGGGAGGGAGAGAGAATCCCAAGCAGGCTCCACGCCGCCAGCAGGGAGCCGACGCGGGACTCGAACTCCTCAATCCTGAGATCATGACCTGAGCCAGAGTTGGACACTTGACCAACGGAGCCAGCCGGGGGCCCCTAATTTAAGACAGTTTTGACCTGATCAACCCTGTCATGGGGCATGCTTCTTTCATCCCTGCAATTATTAGCCAAAATGAGAAGCCGCTGTTCATAGAGGTTCTTCCGTGGGAGGAAAATGACTAAATCCCGGCTTTGTTTTCCGCTCCAGGCTGTGGCCGCAACCGAGGAGCCTGATGTGCACAGCAGGTGCGAAAGCCCGGCCGGCAGCAGCCTCGGAGACGAAGGTCTGCGCCTGGGGCCTGTGGACACAGATGTGCATGTGGGTTTGAACCCCGCTGCCCTGTGGCCACGGGCTCGCCGCCCCGAGAACATGACAACAGCCCGGAACGGCCATGGCCGACTCGCCGCGATCCCCTGTTCCGTCTCTGATTCCAAAGACCCCACAATGGTGACCTACCCAGCGTGTCAGAATGGAGGCTGCGGCAGCAACCCCTGCGGGGACGCGGAAGGCGCCGCGGAGGCCAGACTCAGCCCCGCCGGGCTCATCCGCCTCTTCTCCGTGAGTAGGAAGAGGGCCGGCGCCAACCCGGAAAGGCCCCGCTCCATGGTCCTGATGGGAAATTCCTCCACCTGGAACGCCCTTGCCTCCTTCCGGAAAATGGGGTCTTTTAAAAAACTGAAGTCCTCCGTCCTTCAGGGGATTCAGCACCGAGAGGGGTCAGATGCGGCAAAGGAAGACGCCCCGGAACGCCACCCGGGGGAGCCCATCCCGAACGGTGCTGCCGCCGGAACGCACACCGGCAGGGGCCCCTCCTCGGGGCCGGCGAGCGACCCCGCCGCCAAGGCGGCTCCCGGGGGCGCGTCGGACTGCTCCGACCCCGACGAGGCCGACGACGCCTTCCAGAGGAGCACCCACCGGTCCCGCAGCATCCGCCGCGCCTACGGCCTGGGCCGCATCAGCTTCCTGGAGGGCGAGAAGCACCAGGGGTCCCAGAACCACGTCGGGCCCCTGGCCCCCGTCTGCCAGGAGCCCGCGCCGTGTGCGATTCTAGTGAAAGACTCTGAGAACAACAGCATCGTCTACCGGAAGAGCAAGAGCACCGACAACTTGAACTTCCTGAAGAAGAGCTCCTTCAAACGGAAGTCCACCTCGAATCTCATGGACCTCAAGGGGGCGCCCGAAAAGCCCGCGCCCCGGAGGACGCTGAGCAGTTCGTCCGCCGACTCGGAAAAGTTCGGCGGGGCCGAGAGGAGGACGAAACGCTGGAAGAGCCCGCTGCGGGCCAGGGACTTCGACAGAGTCCTGAGGTTTGTGAGCGGCGCCGCGGACGCGGCCTGGCGGAGAGAGAGCCCCCGGGGCGGGGCGCCGCCGCCGGGCGAGGCGAGCCGGAGGCTGCAGGTGCACAGCAGGCTGCACGACGCCTACTCCCGCCGCGTGTCCACCAGCGCCGAGCGCGAGTGGAGGAGGTGCGCAGGCGCGCACGCCGCCCCGGGCTGTGGCCCGGCGGGGGCGCGGAGCCCCCCGGTGGACGCGGCCGCGGCCGCGTGTCCCCCCGAAGCCGCAGGCTCGCGGGCGGCGGCGAGCGCGGGTCCTGGCGCCGGCAGCGCCTCGGCGAGTCCGGCTGCCGAGGACCCGGGCGGACGCCAAGCTGGCAGCCGCTTTACCTTCGAGCCGGAGCAGCCGCTCACCCCCCAAAGGCCGACCACGCCCAAGCCCCCCAGCCCTCAGAGCCCGGGCGCGGGAAACGCCACGTGTCCCAGCAGTCTCAGCGCGCTGTCCCTGAGTTCAGTGGACAGTGAAGAGAGGGCAGAGGGGCCCGCGTCCTCCCAGGATTCGGCGCAAGCCACGTGTGACAAGGGCAGTGACGACGGCAGCGTCGGCAGCCACCCTCAGCTGAGCCCCCACCTGGTGTCGGGTCCCGAAGAAAGGAGGGAGGAGGTAAGGGCCGGGCGGGGGCCCCTTGGAGGTGACCGGCTGCGGGGTACCTGTCACAGCGTCACCCTTCATGTCTCCCGGGGGTTGCCGGTGCGCTGGGGTGTTTTCCGCTGGCATTCACCCTCTTGCCTTCACCTGCCGTAGAAGCAGGCGGCCCCGTGCTAATTGCACTGCCATCAAATTCCTGCCAGGTTGCTGTTTACCAAGTTCACCATCATCTCCGCCTCTCTTGTAATAAATTGCCACCCAGTGCGATTCCTTGAGAGGCACCACACCATTCATTCAAAAGCAGATTCCATTGAGCACCAACCCCATCGTCGATTCTGGGGGGTGGAGGTGGGGGGTAGTTGATAGAGACCTCTGTCCACTCTATGCAGCTAGTAGGGGCTCTCAGAAATTTGATTTTTGCAACATTTTGTATTCCCATAGCTCTCTTCTCTGTGTTTTAAATTGTCTCTGTACCCTTCCCAACAGAGTACATGTAAATGAGATGCTTCACGTTAAGACCCCGTTCGAAGTCTCTTTTATTTCCTAGGAATGAATTAGAAACGTGCGGTTTGATACCTGTCAACCTCCGAGTGATGATGGTTCAAAGAAATTCTTATGATGGTTACTTGACTTACTTTTAGAGAACGTAAGCATCTCATGAATTGAATCAACTGATAACTGTCAAGGCTACAGGAGCAGTGTTCTTTTCATATCCTGTCAGGTATCCAGACAACTTTGCCTGACTCTGTAATTTTCACTCATTTATAAATGCATTCAGTACAGTACAGAGCTAAAGGATGAGGAAATGCATCCATGTGTGTATACTGCAAATGCTTCTCCAAGTATATTTCTAGACTGTTTTATAGGTATAAATTGGTGCTTGCCATGGAAAATAATCCCCTGGCAACTGTTCCTTCCCACTGATCCTTGGAGACGACCTCAGTTTTGTCTTAATGTCTGTAGATGAGGGATTACACAGCCGCTTTTGCAAACTTGGGAGCCAGGATAGCCTCTGGACCGTATGTTTTCACTTTTGCTTTTCAGAGAGTCTTCAGAAGTAGAAAGCCTATCGCAGGTCACTTTGGGGAGATCTCAATTAGCCTGAAGCATCCCCGAGGCAGCCAGAGGAGTGAGGCTTTGTAGATGTGAGTTTGTATGGAGACCTCAGGGCCAGTGTGTCTTTAGAGGTCTTAGATATTGACGGCCATTTGCTCCTTTGCATATTTCCAAAGAAGCCTTGTGGAACAGTTGTAAGGACACCAGACTAGTTGCCAACCTTTGAAGGAGCTCCAGTCCTGCTAGCTCTGCTGTATGTCATTGGCCAAAGCCTGAAGCGGGCTGGGCTTCCTTGACTCCTCTGATGGACGACGAGATGATGTGTAATTCCTTCCACCACACATCCAACCTGTCCCACAGATGCTTTAGAGCCCCCCTTCATCGCTCCTGGAGGAGCCCGAACTCTCATCCCCTGCTCCAAAATAGAAGATTCGCATAGTTCTAGAGGCTTCTTTATGTGAAAGGTGGGGATTTTATTTTCTACTTAATGAAATCAGTGAAAATCATCATTAAAACATTTTCTTCCTGAGTGCATATTAAGTGAACATATGCATATTGTTTTCAGAATTATTTTGATCATTATATAGTTTACCCGTATATTTGCTAAATTTAATTTAATTATACACAGTTAATAATTTAATAATACATATAATTTAATTTCTACCCACAAAGAAATTGTACCAAAGATACAAAGCAGGGCACAAGTTATCAAAAGTGCACATGTGTGGATAGATAATTCTACAAATTTGTCTCAAGATGTTTATCGCATTAAAAAACTTTTTTTTAATATTTATTTATTTTTGAGAGACAGAGAGAGGGAGAGAGAGAGAGAGACAGAGGGAGACAGAGCACAAGTGGAGGAAGGGCAGAGAGAGAGGGAGACACAGAATCTGAAGCAGGCTCCCGACTCTGAGTCAGCACAGAGCCTGACATGGGGCTCAAACCCACAGACTGTGAGATGGTGACCTGAGCCAAAGTCACATCTTAACCGACTGAGCCACCCAGGTGCCCCAGATGTTTATCACTTTTTAAGTTGGATTTATTTTCTCAAACTTAAGCTTCCTTGTGTGTGTGTGTGTGTGTGTGTGTGTGTGTGTGTGTATGTTTTAATGTTTATTTTTGAGAGAGACAGAGCACAAGCAAGGGTAGGGGCAGAGGGAGAGGGAGACACAGAATCCAAAGCAGGCTCCAGGCTCCGAGCTGTCAGCACAGAGCCTGATGCGGGGCTTGATCTCACAGACCACGAGATCATGACCTGAGCTGAAGTCGGACGCCCAACTGACTGAGCCACCCAGGCGCCCCTCAACCGTTGTAATTTAATAGCACTTGTTGGCCATCTCGTATAACATTACACAAAATTAAATTTCAGTTTCTTTTTTTTTTTTTTTTTTTTTTTGCAGGGCCCAAAAGGTTTAAGTTTTATTTCTACAAATCACAGCTGATAAACACCAAAGCCTTAACATGTAGAGACCATGCTCCCACTCGGGCCTGGAGCACCGCTCTGCGAGAAGAGCTGCTCCCAGGAGAAGGCGTGATGGGACAGGCAGAAACCTGCGAAGTCCAAGGTTCAGGGTGAAGAGAGGTCGGGGCCTGAGGGCCTCAGCCAGAGCAGCCCCGACAGCCGCAGTGCGTGCACTCGATGATCCGGCCCACTTCCAGCTTGCTTTTGGGGACCCGGCAAATGCAATTCGTCCCAAAATTGGTGTCCCGTGTCTGAATGCACCGCAGGCAGCATAAATTCTCATACCCCTGCTTTTTCCATTTTGCGATCAGGTTTTTGTCTGCGTAGCCTTCTTTAATACAATATTCATATAGTTCTCTGCTTATGGCTTTCCGCTTATAAAAGAGGTCAAAAATATAGCGGGTTTTCTGGTGGTGGATCCTGAAGATGGGCCACAGAGATTCCACTTTCCTCTTTCCCTCATGAGGTTCTGTTTCAGCTTCTCTCATCTTTTGATCTAATTCATCCAGTGTCGGCTCGATCAACTCCCAACCATCTGGGGGAGCTTTCCGGCTTCTTTTGACTTTAGGCATGTTTCCCACAAGATAATTTGCAAAGATCTCAGGGTCTGCTTCCCAAGAGTGTAACAGAAAGATCTCTGATCTCTTCAGTTACAAACTCAAGTTCTTGTCCAGCTCTACCAATTACGGTAACTTTGGGGGAGGTCACATTCCCTTTCTGGTCTTCAGTCTTATCTGAACCACCGTCGCCGTCAGCCGCCTCTTTATCGACGGCTTCCGCTTCCTAAATTTCAGTTTCAATGTACTTTAACATACAGTGGGTTATTTAATTCAGTGATAGTATGGTTCTACTTACGTGCTTAGAGCTAGTTGAAGCTGTGGTTAGTGTTGAATGTAATAGAGGTCGAGGGGCGCCTGGGTGGCTCAGTAGGTTAAGCGACCGACTTTGACTCGGGTCATGATCTTGCGATTTGTAGGTTTGAGTGCCCCCCCCCCCCCCCCCCCCCCCCCCCCGCCCAGGGCTCTGTGCTGACAGCTTAGAGCCTGGAGCCTGTTTCAGATTCTGTGTCTCCCTCTCTCTCTGTCCCTCCCCCGTTCATGCTGTATCTTTCTCTCTCTTTCTCTCAACAATAAATAAACGTTAAAAAAATTTTTTTAAAGGTTGAAATCTGTGTATTATATTTAAAATAAATATTATAATGCAGTTTTCAATAAGGGAGAATGGTTTAATGTAGAACCATTTATGTATAAAATGCCACTCTCAAGGTGACAAAATAATCTTTGGAAAACCATTAGCAGTTTCACAGGATTTTGTTACTGTGAAAAGGGTGGGAACATGTCCCGCTACTCACTATCGAGAAATCACCGCGTTAACTTTATACTTCTGCCACCTAGTGGTAAATTTCCTTGTAAGAGTAACTTTGGAAGGATGCCCTAGAATTGTTACTTGGTCCGGAAATGCAGTTTAGCATGGATGCTTGTGGACAGTGCTACCTGTTCCCTGATAAATGTACAGGCACAGGAATTTAGCATGTTTTCGCTGGTGTTCCTAGCAAGTCACAGGGTAATTCCATCGCCTGAAATGGCGAAGAGGAAAGGGACCCTGTCCTTAGTCATGCAGTATAGATTCAGAAGTGTGTGGTAGTGTTGAAATATGCCATAGATGAAGCTCTTTTAAATGATGAAAGTCTGTTGTAACTCCTTAATAGGGAGCTTTAGTCTTTTAGTAGGTGTTTTTAATTTGGTGTGAATCCCAGCTCTGCTGTTCCAAAGAGAGCCACAAGTGGAGCAAACTGCTGAGCTTTCCCTTGGCCTCAGTCTCCCCAGCGTAGAATGTGGGACAGCTCCATCTGCCTTGGATGTTTGTAGGAACCAGGGGCATTAGGTCTAGCAAGCACTTGGCCCAGTGTTGAACACTGGCTGTCACTGTGTGATGGTTACTATCCACTTAGATGATGTTCCCATCCTCGATCGACCTGACTTCTTGAGACATGGGCCAGTTAAGGTCAGATTTTTCCAGAAATGGTTTTGACATGCCACTGTGTTATAGTCTTAGGGAGGACTGTGAAGATGTTCAGTCAGTTAGTTTGATTGCACATTAATTTTTTTTTTTTTTTAACGTTTACTTTTGAGACAGAGACAGAGCATGAACGGGGGAGGGTCAGAGAGACGGGGAGACACAGAATCGGAAGCAGGCTCCAGGCTCTGAGCCGTCAGCCCAGAGCCCGACGCGGGGCTCAAATTCACGGACCGCGAGATCGTGACCTGAGCTGAAGTCGGACGCTTAACCGACGGAGCCACCCAGGCGCCCCAATTTTTTTTTTTAAAGCATGAGAGTGTGGTTAGGTTTAGTTTAGTTTAGTTAGGTTGCAGGATGACCTAACATTTATGCGTTCATTCAGGATTGCACAAAGCGAACTTGCTGAGCACCCACCAGGCGTAAGACACTCAGATATAGCTCTGTAAGGATGTCGAGGACATTATAAATGAGCTAAGATGTATGCAAATCATATTGGAACTATGTAGATTAAATCCCACGAAAGAGGCAAAACCATTTGCTGTGGGATTTCAGAAGAGTTGCAGTTTTTACGCATGTATCAAATCAAGGAATGCTGAGTAAGGGTGACTGAATCTCGTTTGAAGAAAGCGCAATGTCTGTACATATAGTTTCAGTGGTCAGATGGGTAGGGCTTTTATGTGATGTGATTTGAGAGAACAGGAAGGAACATAATTCTGTTTAGTGTGGGAGAAGGATCAAGTTAAAGTGAAATCATTAAGCCTGGGTCATGGACACTTTTGAATTTAGAGTAAAGAATCTATACATTCCTTGGTAAGCACCACAGAGTCAAGGATATTTTTGAATAGAGAAGAGCCAAGCAGAACTGTGTTTTGAGGAAGTTAATCCACCATCGGTAAAGAAGAGAATTGGAAAGAAAAGTGACCAGGGAGAAAGCTAGCAGGAATTTATTGCCAAAGAGAGCTCAGAGGTAATAAGGCTCTAAGAATGTGGAGATGGAAATAGAATATATAAGGAAGGAAAAGGAGTGAATGAAACAACGCATCATAAAGACTAATGTACCTTGCCATTCAGTATTTACCTACCTGCTTTGTATGCCAAACATAGAGAAAAGAAAGAGTTTAAGAGAATAGCTATTCTTGTTCTGATAGATTCATATTCTAATTGATAGACTGGATTGGATACAGATATTATTGGAATGGATACAGATATTATGATGTAGTGTGGTGCTTCCAGTGAGGAACATACAAAGTACCATGAAAGCACCAAAGACAGAATTATTAACTCTGGATAAAGAGTTGTATACGTGGAGGAAGACAGTTGAGTGGGGTCTTGCAAAAAGATGCAGGGGGCAGCACTTGAGGGGCTGCAGGGTCTTTAGGCCAAGTGGAAGAGTGTGCGGGAGGGGCAGGTACTATAGACATAGGGAGAAAGTCAGCCAGAGGCGTTGTCTAAGCCTTCTCTTCCTCCCCTGTAAACTGGGGGTGGCGAGGGTACCTGCCTGTCACCTGGGGTTGTTGTGAAGATGAAATGAGGTGATGCAGGTAGAGAACTCCACACTGAGCTTTGCACATAGTAAGTGTCCCCAAAGATGATAATCTGTGGTGCGAAGGGAACTGCACGTTCTCACCGTAACTTTTGTACAGGGTGGTTGGTTGGGTGGAGAAGTGGGAGATAAGATTGTAAAAATAGGCCTTATGAAGTTAGGAAAGCCCTTGCTTGGAGTTTGGACTTTACCCTGCAAGCAGTAGAAAGCCACAGAGGTGTTTACCAGGAACCACAGAAGGGGATGAGCTCCGTAGAGAGGATTGGTATGGGGGCAGTCCTGGGACAGAACAGTCCTCAGTAGTCTAGTCCAGAAGAGATGAGATCTGTGCTAAAACCATGGTAAGGGAGAGGAGAGTTTGCATTTCAAAATGATCTCACAGTTTATTTATTAAAAAATATTTTTTTTAGCGTTTTATTTATTTTTGACAGAAAGAGAGAGACAGAGCGCGCGCGCGAGCATGAGTGGGGGAGGGGCAGAGAGAGAGGGAGACACAGAATCCGAAGCAGGCTCCAGGCTCTGAGTCGTTAGCACAGAGCCCGACGCGGGGCTCGAACTCACGGACCGTGAGATCATGACCTGAGCCGAAGTCGGACGCTTAACCGACTGAGCCACCCAGGCGCCCCTCACAGTTTATATTTTTAACCAGCATTTGAATATTTTGGGGGCGAGCGAAGTCATAGGTGATGAGTGATTCAGAGGATGCTTTTGTGTTGGAGTCATTAGTCAAGCCATGAAAACAAAAAACCAGAGCTGAATTTAGGTTATTATCCTGGCCCTTCCACAAACATTCTGGCTCCTGGTAGAAAGTCCCTTTCCTTTTCAAATTTTTTTTTTTTTTTCAACATTTTTTATTTATTTTTGGGACAGAGAGAGACAGAGCATGAACGGGGGAGGGGCAGAGAGAGAGGGAGACACAGAATCGGAAACAGGCTCCAGGCTCCGAGCCATCAGCCCAGAGCCTGACGCGGGGCTCGAACTCACGGACCGCGAGATCGTGACCTGGCTGAAGTCGGACGCTTAACCGACTGCGCCACCCAGGCGCCCCTCCCTTTCCTTTTCTAAGCCTCTGTTTACTCAAACACTCCAGTGTTTTAGGATTTTATCATTTTCTTCCTCAGGGATTTGTAGCTTCAAAATTGTTGGAAGCCATCATACAATCCGATCTTCTACAGTCAAAGCGATTTGAGTGCCTGACTGGGAGATTTTGTAGTATACGCGTTGTTACCACGTGGGGTTTTAGCTTGCCCACCACCCACGGGGGTGGCCCCCACCCCAGAAGCACTACTTGCGTTTTTGTTCCTGCCTCAGAAAAAGGAGGGTATTTTGTGGCACCACAAGGTACGGCGTCACTAAAGTAAAACTTCCTTCCGACTTACAGTACTGGAATGATCCAGTAGGTGAGCAGGGGCTAACGTCAGGCCTGGTTGCAATGTGCATTACAAATTGTGGGGTTTGATGATGCTGCTGATGATGGGTACTTAACGCATAATGATAGCGGCAAAGGTCTGTTTTTCATGTGACTTATTCAGAGATACAGATACCTCACATCATTTTGACTCTTTGCAAATTTCTCAGGCATGACTGTTTGGGTTACTCACACAGCTAGCTAGTTCAGAGATTTAAACAATTCTTCTGGAGATTAGGAGTTATCCACAGCTATGTCACAGAACCATCCCTAGAATCAGAAAGATGAGGTCGCACATATAGAAGTGAATGTAATGACCCTAGAAAGTCTGCCCAAGGCTTTTTAGGAGTTTTATTGAGGTATAATTTACATAACATGAAACTCCCCAGTTGTGAATATACAGCTTAATGATTTTTAGGAAATTGATAGAGTTGTGCAGGCCCTGCCACAGTCAAGTTATAGAACCCTTCCATCCCCCCAGAAAGGTCCCCCATGCCCTCTGCTGTCATTTCCTGCTCCCAGTAAAGACCTAGGCAACTACTGATCTGCCCTCTGTCTCGATATTTTTTTTTTTTTTAATTTTTTTTTTTTCAACATTTTTAAATTTTATTTTTGGGACAGAGAGAGACAGAGCATGAACGGGGGAGGGGCAGAGAGAGAGGGAGACGCAGAATCGGAAACAGGCTCCAGGCTCCGAGCCATCAGCCCAGAGCCCGACGCGGGGCTCGAACTCACGGACCGCGAGATCGTGACCTGGCTGAAGTCGGACGCTTAACCGACTGCGCCACCCAGGCGCCCCTCGATATTTTTTTTAAGTGAGCAGTTCAGTGGTTTGTTGTAAATTTGTTGGAGTCATGCATCGCATCACCACTGTAGTTTTAGAACATTTCCATCACCCCTGAAGGAGACTTGGCTACCTTCACCCAGTATATTGCTTTCAGAGCTCATTCACGTTGCAGCACACATCAGCACTCCATTTCTCTTCTAAGGCTGACTGATAATCGGTTGTGTGGATGATCCCACACTTTGTTCATCTGCTCACCGGTTGTTAGACGTTTGAGTTCTTGCCACTTCGGGGCTGCTACGACTACTTATGCACAACTCGTATGGACATGTTTTTCCATCCTCTTGGGTAGACAGGTAGGAGGTGAGTTTCTGGGTTGTTCGGTGCTTCTGTGTCTAACCATTTCAGGAAGTGCCATGTTGTTTCCTAAACCTTGGTCCCGTTGTAGGTTCCCACCGGCAATGTGTCGGGTTCCAGTTTCTCTGCGTCCTTGCCAGTACTTGGTATCATCAGTAGTTCGGATTCTAGCCCTCCACGTGGGTACGTAGTGACATCTGACTTTGACTTTAGTTAGTGTTTCCCTAGCGACTAATGCATCCGTAATGACGAGCATCTTCTTTATTAGCCATTCATTTATCTTATTTGGTGAAGTGTCTTTTCAGATCTTTTGCTCGTAAGTTCACTGCATTTTTGGTTTCATTGAGCAGCAAGATTTCTTTATATATTCTGGATACAAGTTTTTTACCAGATACATGACTTGCAAATGTTTTCTCACCATCCCTGGGTTGTCTTTTCTTTTCTTTTTTTTTTTTTTTCTTCAAGTTTTTAAAATATTTATTTATTTTGAGAGAGAGAGAGAGAGAGAAACAGAGCGTGAGCAGGGGAGGGGCAGAGAGAGAGGGAGACACAGAATCGGAAGCAGGCTCCAGGCTCCGAGCTGTCAGCACAGAGCCCGATGTGGGGATTGAACCCACGAACCGTGAGATCGTGACCTGAGCCGGAGTCGGACGCTTAACCGACTGAGCCACCCAGGTGCCCCTGCCTCTTATTTTCTTGATTATGTCCTTTGAAGAGCAAAAATGTCTATATTGACGGAAATCACAAAGATTTTCTCCTGTCTTCTGGAAGTGTTACAGTTTTAGCTTTTACATTTACATCTATGCTCTGTGTTGGTTTTTTTTTTATTTCGTTTTTGATTATAATTCCAGTATAGTTAACATACAGGGTTATATTAGTTCCAGGTGCACAATAAAGTGATTCAGCAATTCTGTACATTTCTCAGTGTTCTTAACCCCCTATTTCCCCCATCCCTGTACCCACTTCCCCTCTGGTAACCATTTGTTCTCTTTAGTTGAGAATCTGTTTCTTGGTTTGCCCCTCTCTCTCTCTTTTTCCTTTTGTTCATTTGTTTTGTTTCTTAAGTGGCAAATGGTCCATTTTTAGTTAATTTTTGTGTACAATGTGAGGTAAAGGCCTAGGTTCATTTTTTTTGGTCATGTGGACATTGAGTTATCCCACCTCCATTCATATCCCACCTTCAACAATTTGTTGAACGGTCCACAGTTTTCACGTTACAGAGAATATAAGTTTCTGTACTCCACTGGGTTCTCAGTTTTCTCTGACATAGATGCTCTAGAACTTGAATCACGGAAATTGCAATTAAAATTGGAAAGATCATTTGAAAATATGGTATTTTTTGTGCTTATTTATTTACTTTTTAATTAATTTTTTTTTTTTTTTTTTTTAGAGAGAGAGGGAGAGAGGACACAAGCTGGGGGAGAAGGACAGAGGGACAGAGAGAATCTTAAGCAGGCTCCATGCTCAATGTGGAGCCCAGTGCGGGGCTCGGTCCCATAACCCTGGGATCATGACCTGAGCTGAAATCAAGAGTTGGATGCTCAACCGACTGAGCCACCCAGGCGGCCCCTATTTGTGCTTTTAAAAATATTTTTCTAGGGGCGCCTGGGTGGCGCAGTCGGTTAAGCGTCCGACTCCAGCCAGGTCACGATCTCGCGGTCCGTGAGTTCGAGCCCCGCGTCGGGCTCTGGGCTGATGGCTCGGAGCCTGGAGCCTGTTTCCGATTCTGTGTCTCCCTCTCTCTCTCTGCCCCTCCCCCGTTCATGCTCTGTCTCTCTCTGTCCCAAAAATAAATAAAAAAAAAAAAATAAAAAAAAAATAAAAATAAAAAAATAAAAAAATAAAAATATTTTTCTAGTGAAGTTAACATTTCGTTATGAGGACACCTGCTATACCGTATTCCCTAAGTGGGCAACCCTGGGGTGGGTATTTGTTCAGCATCACCCCGTGGGATGTCGTAAAGGGAATCGGTGTGCTTTCTGTTAGTCATCCTTGTGCTAGTTTGTGTGTAGTTTCTCCTAAGGTGTTTTGTGTTGGTTTATTTTCCTTTTTGCAGAAGAACGAAAGAGAAAAAGAGCTCTTGCAGAAATATTATGAAATCATAAAATACAGGTCATGAGCCTAAATGTGAAGGTAGCCTTTTAACAATTAAGTCATCATTTTCGGCCTTTTTAAAAAGAAGTTTCCACTTGCTCTAAAACAGATTTATGTTCGTCATTACATAAACAGGGGTATATCTTTTGCAGTGAAGGTTTCAAAGTATTTCTGAATGGGTGCTCAGTGTTTGACAGACTACTGAACTTTATATATTTAAGAAGCCACTTCTAAAATTATTTCTAAAAATGGAGAATCTAAAGAACAGTCTATACACATAATCATGTCATTCTTGAACTTTAAAGTGGCTTGTTTCTAGAACAGTTTTTGTTTGGTGAAGTGTCATCAAGTAGGATTTTCCCATTAGAAACAAGGGGGTAATGGGCACCTGGCTGGTTCATTCGGTAAAGCATGCAACTCTTCGTGCCCCATATTGGGTTTAGAACTTAGCTTAAAAAAAGATTGCTTTAAAAATGAAAAAACAAAGGAGGAAGAAGGAGACAGAAAATACATGCCTATATATACTGAGCAGGAGTCTAGTTTTTATAGAATTACCATAATAATCATATGTAGTCAGGTATAAGTTATATTAATGTATCATATTTGTAATTGTACCGTATTAATGCTATGCATGTTAAACTTCCTAAACAAATGAAATACTTAAATGATATGAAACGGTATTATAGTGTATCTGTTAAGGTTTTAATATTTACTTTTATTTGGTGCCTTGTTTTAATTTGTGCATAACTAATGCATAATAAGACCTTAATAAAGCTATAAAATACAGAAAAGGAGTGTCAGTATTTCGGGGGGGAAATTTTAGCTTGATGATTATGATGCCAGTATATCTTTTTCTCCTGGTTCATTTTCCTCATCTTAACTTGCCTGTAATAATTAAGGTCAAAGAGCATCCAAGGTTGGGAATCACTTTTCCACACGTTCATGTGACACACAGTTGCCATGGCAACTGGAAGGAATACCATAGATTTAATTGGCAGAAACGCCTAACGGCAAATTGCCACGTGTTGCTATATAAACTAAATGTTACCTGTGTTTCTCCCACCACTCACAGTCCAGGAAAAAATGACCATTTGGAATGTTGCCTTCATTTAGAATAATAGCAGTAAAGCTGGGGAGGGGGTGGGGACGCTCGGATAAGTTGCAGAGGAAAGAACACTCACAGATGGTAAATTCCTAGGAAACCAGCACTGATGCGGTTGCCAGCCACCAATGCCAACATTTCTGAGTGGTGGAGGAACTCTGGGATAAAAAATAGGTGGCCTTTGTAGTCGGGCTAAGTTCAAATCCTGGTTTCCCTACTAACCAGCTGTATCCTTGACCTACATAAGCCTCAGTTTCCTTAAAAATGGAGTTAATAGTACTTACCAGGATTAAATGAAATAGTGCTTAGGAGATACCACAATGCCCGGAACACATTAAACTCAATAAACCTGGCTTTATCATCATCACAATCTTTGTTATCATTAAGATTGGTGCTTTTGGTCAGATACTTCAACACAGACCAGTTAAACTTTGCAAATTACTTCTGATTGTCTAACTGGAGTTTCTCAAAGTTTGGAATGAAGATACAAGCTAACAGTACAGATTCTTGAGGCCACCTGGAGCTACCGAATTCGAATCACTGGAGTCCGGATCCGGTAATCAGGACTTTTAACATGCTACCCGGGGGAATTATTTTTGCCCCACTGAAGTTTGAGATCTGCCGTCCAGGCTGAGGCTCTAGGTATTAAGTTTGTGGGCTCCTCTAGGTTTTAAGTGTCCTGTATTTTAGGTTTGGGCTTTTCTCTTCGCAGATGTACCCCAGTTAACTCTTGCTTTAGGAAAGAGTTGTTCCTGAAAAAGTTAAAAGGTAGCCTACAATCCTATTTCTCTCATTGAACTGTATTAATCAGTTGGATGTGAATTTATATTACCAAATGGATATGAATTCATACAGAATACAAACATTTCCTTTTGGCAAAAGAGTGAAATTAAAACTTTTTAATCAAGAAATGGTGGTATAAAGAATTTGCTCTGATGCGTGTTGAGAAGGTGCTCCCGGCTGGCTCCGTCGATGGGGCATGCAACTCTTGATCTTAAGGTTGTGAGTTTGAGCCCCACGTTGGGTGTAGAGATTACTTAAAAAAAAAACAAAAAACAAAAAAAAAACAATTTTTTTTTAACGTTTATTTATTTTTTGAGACAGAGAGAGACACAGCATGAACGGGGGAGGGGGAGAGAGAGAGAGAGAGAGAGAGAGAGAGAGAGACACACACACAGAATCTGAAACGGGATCCAGCCTCCGAGCTGTCAGCACAGAGCCTGACGCGGGGCTCAAACTCACGGACCGCGAGATCGTGACCTGAGCTGAAGTCAGACGCTTAACCGACTGAGCCACCCGGGCGCCCCCCAAAAAAAACAATTTTAAGAATCAAAAAAAAAATATGTTTTGAGCAGTTGCTCCACCCACTGCTGGAAACCGGAATTTTACCAACTCATTTGGAAGTCTGAAAATGTAATTGTCTCTTGGGGCACCTGGCTGGCCCAGTCAAGTTAAGCGTCCAACTTTGGCCCACATCATGATCTCGTGGTTTGTGAGTGTGAGCCCTGAGTCGGGCTCTGTGCTGACAGCTCAGAGCCTGGAGCCTGCTTTGGATTTTGTGTCTCCTTCTCTCTCTGTCTCTCTCTGTCTGTCTGTCTGTCTCTCTCTCTCTCTCTCTCTCTCTCTGAAAAAAAAAAAAACATTAAAAAAATGTAATTGTCTCTTAAAAGTAAAAGTATCAGTAAAAAAATAGATTAGAAATACAAGTATCAGTAGTAACCTCTTGCATTTATATAACAGTTTTAAAGCTAATAAAAGTCAC
The DNA here is from genome assembly GCF_028018385.1 of Neofelis nebulosa. Classification (NCBI taxonomy): domain Eukaryota; kingdom Metazoa; phylum Chordata; class Mammalia; order Carnivora; family Felidae; genus Neofelis; species Neofelis nebulosa. The sequence goes on from NC_080782.1 coordinate 239,461,469, forward strand.
AACATTGTTGCATTTGGTTTTCATAGCCACCCTGCGAAGTAGGCCAGCATTTTTGTATTTGCCTTAAGAGATGGGTAAACTGAGGCTTAGAAAGGTTGTAAGACCCTTCTGCCAGAGTCACACAGACGCTGAGTGGCAGCTGGGCCTAGAATCAGGTCTCAGAATGGGGAGGAAAGCCCAAAAAACACCATCTGCTTGGCAGCTGGCACATAGAATTAAATTCTAGCCATTTGCTAGTTTCCAGATCTTTGGTGGAATCTCATCATGTCTCTTATTTGTAAAACAGAAGCCTGTAAGTATCTACTGCGTAGGTTGTTTTAATTAAATGAGATGGGATTCGTGAAGGCCCTGTTTCCAACACTGGTATATTTGATGCATTTCCATTCCATTTTCTCTTTTGACTCCATGATTGGCGTTCTTCCCACTGAGCGTGGGCCAGTTCCTGCCACAGTTAGTCTTGCCCAAGTCAGAGCCTTTCCTCTTCGTTTTCTTCTAGGTGAGGCTTTTTTGGCTACTGAGGAGGGGCTCAGCAGCTCAACTTAGCTTCCGGCAGCTTCTTTTGGTAGTTGACTTGACACAGGGTTGAAGCACGCCACCTTGGACAGCGGACAGTGGTGCGACCCTAGGTCTGTGTACCGCCATTTCTTGTAGGTCAGCCCCACAGGTGGGGAGACAGGAGGCCTGGAGCCTTAAATACAGCTTGTGACTGAGGTCAGGTGTTCCAGCCCCGTTCTCCACTGTGTAATATACATTTTTACACATTTGCTCATAACGAACTTCTGTTGTATACTTGGTGTTATATTTTTACTCTTTTTGTGTTATAAATTATTCATCTATAATTCTCCCACTGCCAAGTTTTGAATTAAACATTTTCAAGATGTTCTGTTTGCACCAGGACACGTTCTCAGATCCCTCAGTAGAAATAAAAAGAAATGCCGCTGGTGCTGTCTGTAGGTCTCGCCTTACCTTTGTGACTGTCCCTGTACAGACAGGCCAGGCACTCACAGCAGAAGCGTTCTTGGTGAACAACACATCCAATTTAGGGTCAGTGTTTTCTTGATTAGGTTCATTGGCTGGACCCTTGCAAGTTTACTCATTTATTTGTTTTTAGAGTTTATTTATTTTGAGAGACACAGAGAGAGCGCAAGCCGGGCCCGATGCGGGGCTCGAACTAATGAAACGGTAAGATCATGACCAGAGCCCGAATCAAGAGTCGGATGCTCAACCGACTGAGCCACCCAGGTGCCCCTGGGCCCTTGCAAGTTTCAAGGCAAGTGACGCAATCCGCCATCAGTGAGTGTTGCTGGAAGAGAGAATCCATGTGATGTCATTGCTTCCTCTGCCTCTTCTGGGTTCTTTCGTCCAACTCGCCGTCACTGTGTGCTCTTCCTTCATTGCCTCCTGTTCGCCTTCTCTCTTTCTCCTTCCAGCACAGTAATGCTGCAAGCTTAAACTGGAACACAGAAAAGAGATTTTCTTCAAAGTCCTAAATCTTTCTTTTTACGTTCTGTTGCCAGCAGGGGACACTCACTTTTGGAAAAGATCCCATTACCTTGTAGTTCACATATCTGAAACTAAGTAGGGCGCCTTCAAAACTGGGTTGTTGACAAGAAGGGGAGGAAAACTGTAGTCAATTTGTTTTCAGGGTGGCACAATTCAAATAGGTTATGAAGGAGACAGGAACGGATGGTTGTTTCCTGATCTAAAACATGGTTATGGGTTTCGAAATACTTAGGGATGATAACTAAGCAATAACTTAAATCAGGCTCATTTTTATAAAATCACACCTGAATGTAGGGAGGGAACAGCTTCTTTGCCACCCAGAACTGTCCATTAATTCGCTCATTTATCTGTCCATCAACTCAGCCATTCGCCCCTTTATACATGCATGAAGCGTTTTTAATTACTCATGGTTTGTGAAGTTGCTATTCTTCATTTTAATCTAGAAACCCTTAGTTTTCGTGATTCTGAAGTCACGTGGGGCCATTGATTTGAATGTTTGTTTGCTGTCATTCATGGCTGGACATGCCAGCAATGCTGTGAACAGACATTTCTCTCCATCTTCTTCCACTAGAGAATCAGCCAGGACCTCGTCGTCTGCTGCCCATTTTTCTTTACCCTCTTTTCCTGGGTCCTTTTACCTTCTCTGTACAAGAAAAGTCAAAACAGATTAGGAAAAAAATCTATAATGTTCAAAAGGGTTTAGAAAAACAGTGGATTTCTAATATATTCAAATCTAAAACATGGTTCATGATTTTGGAATATTTAGTTGTGCTCAGTAAGTACTTGGAAAAGAGGAAAGTAAGTTAGTTTTTATAAAATCATGTTTTTTATAAGTTTAAAAAAAGAAAGTTTGAGTAGACCTCTGTATTCCTCAGCATGCATTTCAGAGATACATTTCAAGATGTTAAGATGGGATCATTGTATATGTTAATTTTATAATATGATGGTTTTAAAATATGTCTTCACTCTTGGGGTGCCTGGGTGGCTCAGTTGGTTAAGCGTCCGACTTCAGCTCAGGTCATGATCTTGTGGTTCGTGAGTTCGAGCCCCGCGTCAGGCTCGGTGCTGACAGCTCAGAGCCTGGAGCCTGCTTCGGATCCTGTATCTCCCTCTCTCTCTGCCCCTCCCCTGCTCGCACTCCGTCTCTCTCTCTGAAAAATGTGTCTTCACTCTTAATGAGTCCAGGCATAAAGTACAGCTTACAGTTCTATTATTTTCTCTGCTTGGGTGTCAAACTCACCATCGTCTTGCCACTGTTGACTTAGTAGTATGGTCTGAGTTTTTAGATAAGCCCAGAAAATGGAATTGCCTTAGGTGATTATTACACAGGCCTGGGGGGGAAATTTCCTCATCAGCCCTGTGCTCACACAGGGTCAGTGGTGACCGCCCTCCCACGATGTCAGGGGCCTGGGGCATGGTCAGGATGGGGCTCACCACAGTCACTCAGACTTCATTTCTTGATTTTGCATAAAATGAGGATGACCTCAGCTACACTGCTTTCTCAGTCTGGTATTCTAAGTCGTCAGTGGTGTCTAAAATGTCCATACTTAAGTGCCTTCTTAACGCGTACAGAATCGGGCTAAGCGTATTAAATTGTGTTCCCTCATGAACCTCAGTATTTGCGTTTCTAGTGAATGAGCGATTCTGCCTATAAAACAAGTTGTAGATTCACCAGCTCTGTTTTAGCATTTTTATCATCAGTTTCACCAGGCAAGGACAGTTCAAGTCCACTGCACTCCCCTTTTACTTCAAGGGCGTTAAGAAGCATTAATATATTTTTTAATGTTTTTAATACTGTATAATATTTTTCTTAGCAAATGGCCTATCTATCCCCTGAACCCAAGGGACAAGGCCACAGTTTTCCAGATTGCATTTGTTTCTTTTCTTCTCTCTTTTTCTTTAGTTTTTAAGAGGTGTGTCAAAATTCTCTATATGTGTGTGTAATCTCATTTGCTAACAATCAGAACAGTTTTTGGTTAATCATTTGTGTTTCATGCTGTCAGAATTCCAACAACCACTGTCTTCCTACAGCTTGGAACCTTGTGTCTTAAAGATGCAGCATGTTAGTAAGAATGTCACCCAGCATTAACATGTATTTGTGCCCCTGAGCCACAGAAGGACAAACCCAGAAAATACGTTCCCACTTTCCTTCTGTTTTTTGCCCAGGCCCCGTCCACCTCCAGGCTAAGTCCAAATCTGGGGTCTAAGAAGGGAAGGGACAAGTTTATGATGGTGTCTGTCCCTTCCCGGCATGGTCCCTGAACTAGAGGAGACTTTGAAAGGTGGAGCGGAGCCAGCCTGACCGTGCATGATTTTTAAGGTGGTCGTTAGGTGAGTGATGAGTGTTTGGCCAGTTACTTATTTCACACCAAGTCAGGGGCTGCCTCTTTCCTCTCCTTGCTTGGGCCACCGTAGAAGTCCCTCAGCCTTACTATTTATTCCTGAACTAGCCTAAGTGTGGTAGGAAAAGACGTGTGCACCCTAGAAAGTTAGGGAGACAGAATTAGAACACCCAGGTGGTGGGAGGGCCATTTTTAACGTGCACCCCTATCATGCTGGTCCAGTCCCTGCCATCCCTGTAATGCTAGAACAGTCCCTGCCACCTCCGTAATGCTAAAACAGTCCCCGCCATCCCTGTAAGGCTGGTAGGGTCCCCGCCATCCCCTTAATGCTAGTACAGCCCCTGCCCCCCCCCCCCCCCCCACACACCACCACCACCACCAGCAAGGTCTGTAAAAGAAAAGGAAGCTTTGGAGAAAGAAAGATTATTCCACCCACTCGTTCTAAAAATTCAGGAGAAGAAACCAAACGTGATTCAGGAAGTCAAACAAAACCACAGTGTTTGCGTTCCGTATGTGATCAGTTTAAGGGAAAAGTGTGGGCAACGAGGAGAGAGAAGGGAGTGAAGCTGAGAACAAGAGTAAAGGTGAGATGTGATACGGGAAACGGGAGGAAGCAGCAGAGAGGAAGAGTCTGGGGAAACGGGCATGTGCACACACTGATGAGGGCCTACCAGCAGCCCAGAGAGGAGGTGCGAGGGGAAGCAGCATCCGGAAGTGGAGAGATGTAAAAGCGATAAGCACACCGAGGCTTTTTATGGAGCAATGTTACTGAGGTCCGGTGTTTGTGCAAGTTGCTGCTGAGAGTTTTTGCAATAAACCGTACTGCATTTTCCTTACTTATATCTGTAAATGGGGGGCACGTCCTGTCTAGTGCTGGCCTTGCAAAGATGAAATTGAACGAAGTGCCTGATCTCTCACATTCCCTGTCTTTCATTAAATCTGGTGCCCTCTCTGTGAACTGGGTTCTCATCTCCAAAATGGGTATAACAGTGCCTTCTTTCCTAACCTGAAAATATAATTTTAGGTAGATTAGAAATACAAATTTACGATTTCTAAGTAACTAAGACATTGCCTTTTTAGTGTTTTAACAAAAAGAGAAGAATGTCATTAGTGCTCAGACTTCTTTCTAAATATGTAAAGATTTTCTTGCTCTTACTTTGAGCTCCTTAAAAAGTAGTAGCTGATCTGGGATCCTATGAGTTCCCGCCCTCACTTAGAATCGTAGGACATATACTTATAACCCATCCCATTCCAAGCACTCTATAATCCAGATAAAATACCCACACTAAAAAAAAAGGAAAAAAAAAGCCTACGGAAAATCCTTTTTATTATGATACATTAATTTAAGGGAAATTAAGTGACATCATTTTAGGGAAATTAGTGACATATAGCTTTAAATGGTGAGATGCCATTTATTTATTTATTTATGAAAGAGATCGCGTGCATACATGCGCACACACATGTGAGTGGAGGAGGGGCAGAGAGAGAAAGAGGCAGAGAATGAGAATGAGAATGAATCCCAAGCAGGATCCACACCCAGCGCAAGGAGCCATCTCACGATTGTGAGAGCATGACCTGAGCTGAAATCAAGAGTCGGTTGCTCAATGGACTGAGCCACCCAGGCACCCCTGAGAGAACACTTCTTAAATTTGTAATATGTAAGGCCCAAAGTTATACTTCTGTGGAGTTGGAGCCCAGAGCTGGTGCTATAGACTAGTCTTAAGTGAGACTATGTAAACGGAGAGTTTTGAACCTCGGTTCATCCCAGGGCTCTGTGAACAGAAATTTGGGAGTAGGGGCTTTAATTTCACTCTCCTGTAGGTGAAATGTAGCATTTCCTTAAATTATGAACATAGGCATCAAACCAGAGTGATTTTATCAACACCTGTGATTTTGTCACTCTTAGAAACCACAGATCTTTTTCACATCGCCGATGTCTTAAAGTCTCTTCTATTCAACGGTATTTCCAGAGGGTGGCAGTTATTAGACCTATTGCTAAGACTCTTTCTTTCTTAAGTTTATCAACTTATTTTTTGAGAGAGAGTGAGTGAAAGCAGGGAAGGTACACAGAGAGAGGGTTAGAGAAAGAGAGTGCACGTGGGGGAGGCGCGGAAAAAGGGAGATTCCCAAGCAGGCTCCGTGCTGTCAGTGCAGAGCCCGATACGGGGCTTGGTCCCACAAACCCGTGAGATCATGACGTGAGCTGAAATCAGGAGTTGGACGCTCAAACAACTGAGCCACCCAGGCACGCCTGTTGCCAGTACTCTTAATCCCTGTGTTTTGTCTATACTATTATAGCAGTCCTTTTAATATTTTGATAATTATATTTCAAAGTAATGAGCTTACTTTATATATTTATTTTATGCATGTCATTGGGGAAGGGGTCTCCAGCTTTCCCCAGATGGCAGGGGCACTTACAGAGCTTCCCTTCCTGTCATTCCCCCCCAGCCCCCACCCCTGCATTCCAAGAAGCCCTACAGCTGAGGGTAGGAAGACCTACCGAGTTCTATTTTCCTTCCGTACAAGCATATGCCAGGGACGCAGAGATACAGAGGTTCTGAGGTCAGACAGACTGGGTTGTTAAACGGGGCCGCTCTCCCTTGGCTCTGTCAACCAGAGCACGTCATCGCTCCAACATCTGAATCGGTAGGATGTCATGAGTAGTTCTACCTCAAGGTGTGGCGGTGGGGATTAAGTAAGGGAACACATGCCGGGTGTAGTTCTGGCACATCTTGGTGGTCAAGAGCCACATCTGTCGTTACTGCCTTGCAGCACGAGTTGTCACGATGTGTTCTCGTCCCACCTCCAGCTCTGTGGCTGTACCTGAATTCCCTGTGGTGTTCGGGGCACTGAGAACCTGCGAAAACGTGGGAGGCTTGCTGATTGTATTAGTATGCATCTTGAGAACACTTTTGGCTCGTCCAGTGTAAAAGCTCTGCTTTAGTTTTTTGTCCATCTTCTCAAAGCATCTAAATTTCCCTGCTTGTAGTATTTTCTTCTGAATCAGTTTGCCGTATTAGTTTCCTAAGGCGACTGTAACAAATTTCCAGCAACTAGATGGCTCAAAACAGTAGGCTTTTATTCTCATTGTCAGACAGGCCAGGGGTCTGGGTTCCGTTCTGGCCTCTTCCAGCTCAGGTGTTTGCTGGCAGTGCTTGGAGTTTCTTGGCTTATAGATGCACCACTCTGATCTCGGCTTCTGTCCTCCTAGGACTTTCTTTCCTTTTTGCTTTGTGTCTAAATTTCCCTCTCTTTCTATGGACGGCAGCCGTTGGCTTAGCGCTCGCCTAATCCAGTACTTCTTCATTTTAACTCGATCACATCTCCGAAGACTGCGTGGCTCAGTTGGTTGAGTGTCCCACTCTTGATTTCGGCTCAGGTCATCATCTCACGTTTTATGGGATCGAGCCCCACATCGGGCTCTGTGCTGACAGCGCGGAGCCTGCTTGGGATTTTCTTTCTCCTTCTCTCTCTGCCTCGCTCCCCGCTTGCACTCTCTCTCAAAATAAATAAACTTAAAAATTCTTTTTAATGTTTTATTTATTTTTGAGACAGAGAGACAGAGCATGAGCAGGGGAGGGGCAGAGAGAGAGGGAGACCCAGAATCCGAATCCAGGCTGTGAGCTGTCGGCACAGAGCCTGACGCAGGGCTCGAACTCACAACCCGAGAGATCATGACCTGAGCCGAAGTCAGACGCTTAACTGACTGAACCACCCAGGCGCCCCCTTAAAAATTTTTTTAAAAAAGAGATCATATTCACAGGTACTGGGGGTTGGGGCTTCAACATACCTGTTATGAGAGGGGAGGGCAGAATTCAACCCACAACTCTTGCTATTTAATCCTATATACTTCCTTTAGACCAAGCTTCTAAATGGATATATGTGACATCAGGGTTTTTTGTGCCAGTCTTTTTCCTGTGTTAATAATTTACTCTCACTGTGGTTTCAAAAAATGTTTTGAAGTATCTCACTGGAGGTATTAAGATCTACCTTGGCTTTTTACTTTTGGGAAGCAAAGGAAGGAACCTTGTGTGGGAAGAAAAAAATGCAGGGCTCCTGAGTAGGGAAAGTACTTTACAACTGTGCAGAGAAGCAAGAGTTAAAAGGTCAGCCACTCCACTGCAGAGTTTGTTTACAAAGGCTTATGACTTGGGTGTGAATTGGCCAATCAAGCTTGGAGCCCTGGATTGATCTGAAGCTCCGGCTGCTGGACCGTGAGAAGCCGCGGTGGGCATCCCTCTGGCATGGCCGCTCAGCACCCTCACTGTCACATTTTAAAGGCCAGCAAGAATCTGAGACAGCACGGATATGGTCAACTGCTTATTCCTTCAGTGTGTCTGTGGGCCACCACCAGCTGTGGCGGAGTCTGGGGTAGGTTGTAACTTGTCGGGGAATGTCGGCGGTGGTGGTGGTGGCGGGGGTTTGTAGTTGCAGGTATGATCATGTGATCACAGTCAAACCGTGTTCCCTGGAATGCACCTCGGTCATATTTCGGAAGTACACAGACTTTGCCAAAAGGAGATTCAGTTTTAAAACATGCATCAAAGCTCAAATTTGTTGGCGCCTGGGTGGCGCAGTCGGTTAAGCGTCCGACTTCAGCCAGGTCACGATCTCGCGGTCTGTGAGTTCGAGCCCCGCGTCAGGCTCTGGGCTGATGGCTCGGAGCCTGGAGCCTGTTTCCGATTCTGGGTCTCCCTCTCTCTCTGCCCCTCCCCCGTTCATGCTCTGTCTCTCTCTGTCCCAAAAATAAATAATGTTGAAAAAAAAAATTAAAAAAAAAAAAAGCTCAAATTTGTTTTTACAAGGGATGTAAGTCTCTTCTGGCTAAAGATCACTGTCTCTCCCTCTTTTGCTAGGAGTAAAGGGGACATTTCAGTTGTAGATATTGTCCTGTTAACTAATTTTTGCAATACCACGTAGAAAGGCTGGTTTCTCCTTTTATCTCTTCCGTGGGACTGCAGAAACAGTTCTAGTAGAATCGCTGTGGGTTCTTATGCACATCCTGTGCCCCTGCCCCCCACCCCCCACCCCAGTGGGAGCAGTAGCTGACACTTGAGGCAGGACGTGTTAAAGGGATCATCCCTGGCACGTCTCCTGCTCTGTCATTTCCTGCTTTGAGCATACCTGCTTTTATCCAGCCCCCTCACTTCCTGGAGTGTGTTTTGGTCTCAGAAGGATTTCTTACCTGAACAACTAAGACAACCTCTTGTTTTCCTACGCCCATTTCCTTGTTTTCTTGTCTGCATTAGCAAAGCTTCAGTGAGGCATGTCACATGTTGCATAAGTGCAAAAAAAAAAAAAAAAAAACCAAACCCAACAAAAAAATCCCCCCAAAACAAACAAACCAAAAAACCACACGTAGATTTGTTACCAGTCAGACTACTCATTGCCTGTAATTTTGTTTTGCTTCTGGACCTTTCTAACACCTTGTTTCTGAACCTTTTAATTCTTGTGTGCTTAAATTGTGCCATTTGGTTTAATAATGTAGTTAAACTCTCCATGATAATCCTGTTTTTAATATGCAGTGAAAAAAATAATACAAACTTTTTCATGATTTCTCATATTTTCCCTTGGTATAGTGTCAGAGAGGAAAGACCCGCCCCCCCCCCCCCCCCCCGCCCCCTTAGGCTTACTACTGGGGAGACTACGTGGGGAGTGTGGAATTAAACTGACTGACAAAAGACAGTAGCAAGAGAAAAGATGGGTTTTTCTTCATGTGAACCAATGGGAGTTCACAGGAAAAAGTGACTCCAGGAAGTGGTTAGAGATGGAGGTATATATCCCCTCTTATGAGGGGCAGGGGAGCTGGAGAGAGCACTTATGGGAAACCCAGTGATTTAGGAAAGATAAAGGGGCCTGTGGGAGAGCAAATGGGAGGTCTGATAGTTTTGTGGCAACGTCTGCTGAGACTTTTCCTCTCAGCTGATAAGAGTCACATCTTCCCTGGTTAGAAGAAAGAAAATCCTATCCCAAGACAATGGATTTATGACTACTGAGTTCTTTTTTTTTTTTTTTTTTTTTAATGTTTATTTATTTTTTGAGGGAGAGAGAGACAGAGCATGAACTGGGGAGGGGCAGAGAAAGAGGGAGACACAGACTCTGAGGCAGGCTCCAGGCTCCAAGCTGTCAGCCCAGAGCCCGATGCGGGGCTCCAACCCCATGAACTACGAATTCATGACCTGAGCTGAAGTCGGACGCTTAACTCGCTGAGCCACCCACGTGCCCCGACTGCTGAGTTCTTTTGGGACCTCTGCTTTCAGGGAGATAAGAGAGTTCAGGGGGGGGGAAAGCCTATTCTTAAATACCTTCAGCTCAGAAAAGTTTTCATGCCACAGTGGTGCACTCTGGACCCCTCTGCGGTGACTTGATTTAAACATGAAGTTCAGGGAGTCAGAATCAGCAGGTAGCAAGGTAAGCAGTGATTGCTAGTACTCATTAGCTTTTGAGCAGAGGTAACTTGGTACAGTGGGAAAATTTTGCACAATTATGCACAATTATGCAAATTTGCACAATTATGCAAATTATTACACAAATTATGAGGCCCACATTTCAGTGTCTCTGTTGCTGCTGATTGGCTGTGTGGCCCTGGGCAAGTCACTTAACTTCCCTGGGTTTTGGTTTTCCTGATCTGAAAAATGATGGTGGTGGAGTAGTGTCCATAAATCTCTTTCTGCTCTCTTTGCTTTTCATCAGATTTTTCTTTAAATTTTTTGTAACATTTATTTATGTTGGGGGAGAGGAGCAGAGAGAGGGAGACAGAGGATCCCGAGCAGGCTCCGCACTGTCAGCGCAGAGCCCGATGCAGGGCTTGAACTCGGGAACCAAACTGTGAGATCATGACGTGGGCCGAAACCAAGAGTCAGATGCTTAACGACTGAGCCACCCAGGCGCCCTATCAGATTTTTCATAGTACAGCGGCCCCTTGAACAACACAGGTTTGAACTGTGCAGGACCACTTATGTGTGCCTTTTTTTTTCTTTTTTATCAATACAGTATAATACCATAAATATTTTCTTTATGATTTTCTTAGTATCTTTTTCTTTACGTTACATTATTATAAAAACACAGTATATAATACACATACCAAATATGTGTTAATCAACTGTTATCAGTAAGACTTCCAGCCAACAGTGGGCTATTAGTAGTTAAGTTTTAGGGAAGCCGAAAGTTACAAGCCGATTTTTGACTGCACGGTAGGTGGTGGTGCTGGGGTGGGGGTCGTTACTTGTAACCCCTATGTTGCCCAGAAGTCAACTGTGTATGATCTTAGGGAACGTCTATATTTGAGGTCTTAGTTGCCACTGATTGGCCAGCAGCTGACCTCCTGGGCTGGTCCTCAGGGCAGGGCCGGGCTGCGCCGGGACAGTTCTGCTGGAGGTTTCTAGGCCAGGGAGGCCTGTTCTGCCTGCCCTTGAGTGACATCTCTGCCACGTGCCCTTGTCTGTCTGTATTGTTTATATCTTTTTTAAATAATGACCAGGGGTAGGAGAACTGAAGGTGTCTAGGCTCACAGGCGTGTGACCAGAGTCGGCTGCACCCTCCCTCCCATGGGCTCTGCAGCAACTCTCCTCTGACCCGGCTTTGAGGGGTCTGCTGAGACAGAGGTTATCCCCTGGCAGGGCTCAGCCTGGGGATGGTTACTCCACACACTGCTTTTTTAACAGCAATAATTAACTGTGGCTGATAAGGGCTGTCACAGCATTTCCCCCACACAAGGACCCATTGTTCCCCAGTGAACCGTTGCCGAACCAAATCCCCAGACCTTAAGTAACTGGCCTGAGGTCACAAAGGTAGCTAGTGGCCCCGCCTGACTCACACAGAAGGCTGCCCATTTCCAAGCTCATAGTTCCTCTTCTGGTACATTGCATTGCCTCTGAAAAAGGTATTGGAACAATTTGAAAGTAGTGGCTAATTTAGAACCACAGACTCTCCAGCTGTGGGATTGTCTAGTCCTGAAAGGTTAGTCATTCCTTGTTTGTCCCAGATCACACAGCTAGTTAGTAGCCTGATCTGGTTCTTTGAATCCCGGGTCATTGCTCTCTCCAGCAGACTTAATTTACTGAATATCAGGCCTTAACAGCCCAGACTTAATCTGATTAAAGCACCTTCTGTTTTTAAAGATTATTGCAGGAAAATACCTTAGAGTAGCACCTAAAGTGTTCCACATTTCTTTCTCCTCCTGGGCTCCTGCATTTCCCCGTGCCATTGCTTTGTGTATTTTGGGTGACACCACAGTTGAAAGTTCTTTCTAGTAACTCACAGTGGTACTTAGTTTCTTAATATCTTTTGCAGTAGCTCATTGGTCACCATACATCACTATTTAAGTTACGGTCTTAATTCAGCCTGCAGTGAAAGGTGAAAGTCGTGCTTATTTTAATGCGCGTCTCAGTTACGTCTTTCTATTACACAAATAACTTCTTAAAATAAATAGATCAAGAAAGCCTTGAGGCAAGGCTAAAGAGGATGGGAGGGAGCGCATAGCTTGTTCTTTTCCAATACCTTCCTGGACATTGGTGCTCACCTAACTTGTTCGCATTTGAAAAGGTTGTGGCTGAGGAATCCTGGAGGCGGGGCTCATCACGGGACGAAGAAAGGACAGAGGCTCAGAGGATCACCAGGAGGAAGTGGGGTTCTGGGAGAAGGTCAAGGCCCCGACCGCTCTCCGACTATGGCCAGCTGGCCAACCGAAGTCTCTCTATTCCTGAAGACTCCATTGCTGTGGACCCCCAGAAAGAGGACACCGTGGACGGGGACCAGCAGCCAAACACGGCCTCCATGGACCCTGCAGACCAGAACCCTGCCGTGGGCTGTCCCAAAGGCGGCCGGAGAAGACGCCCCATCTCTGTGATAGGCGGGGTCAGCTTCTATGGGAACAGCCAGACAGAGGAAATAGAGAGTCTTCTGACCCAAGTAAGATCTGGTGTGCTTCTGCCAAAGCTAGCAGAGGCCTCCAGCTTCCTGGCCTTTGTTCTCTGCTGCAGACTAACTAACCAGGCCGCTGCTTTTCTTTCTCCTCTCTGCTCAAGGAGGATAGACTCCCAGCCTTTCTTCCTGACTTTGGAAACACACGTGAATTAAACTAACAATCTGGCATGTGGATGCCTTTTACTAATCTCCTGTCTCTCCTGGAATCTCCAGCAATATGTGAAACCGGTTTGCCGTTGGTTCTAAATGACCCGAGACTTTAATAGGGGGAAAGGTAGCATTGCACATTTAGTGAGCTTCATGGAAGAAGGTGTTGAAAGGGGAAGTGTCCTCCAATGTTAAAATGTAAGGATAAGAAGAAGATAAGGAGTCGGTTTTTTAGGAGCTGAGGAAATACTTTTTTCCACGAATTTTGTGCTCTTTACCAATAGATTAGAAGTATTTATCAGTTACCCAAAGAGCACTTTGCGGCTACAAAACATTTAAATAAAGGCCCTGTTCAGGATAACATTCGGCAGATGGTATTTGCTGAGATGTGGTCACGGGTTCCCAGAACAGTATATGAGTGTGTGCCCAGTTTCACTTTTTGAGCTTGCTAGCTGATACTGTAGATAACTCGAAATTCTCTTAAAAGGGAAAGCCTGTGTTGGTATTGGATTTTATGTTTAACTTCTCCCTATAAAGCCCATCCCAATGCCTTGTTTCTAGCAAGCGCTCAAATACCTCTTGTTTAATTGCGTTACACTGAATTGAATTCTTAAGGTAAAAAAAGGAAGTGGAAGAATACCGTGAACTTCTTGTGGGAAGACGTGTCCCGCGCTAGGAAGTAATTCTGAACCAAAGCAAACTATAATCTCTCTCAGCTCGAAACGCAGTGTGGGGAAAATCGAAAGCGCTTAGAGATTATCTCACTTCGGAGCATCACGAAGGAACGCGGTGAGATAATTTTACGCGCTGTAGGCTCATTTAGGGAGTTGGGTGGGAAAGTCCTAAGATAACGTCAGGAAGGCCTAAACCGATTTGGCCTCCGATTTAGTTATAGGGATGGTGCCTGTGGAAGATCAACAGGGGACATAGGCCCTTCTAAAGAGACCGGGTCGATTTGTGGAGAGCCAGCTCTCTTTTAAACAAAGCTCAACTGTCACGACAGCCCAGGTGAGGAAGACTCGGCTTCCACGAGACCTGGCGCCTGTGGTGGCAGCGCCTGACGGGCTCGCCAGTCCGAGCGTGTCGCCCGGACTTGGTCTTGGGCACCGGCCGCCCCTGGCGGCTCTGCCGGGAAGACGTCTTCCTTGTGACCCCGCCTCTGTGCGAGAGGCCACCCCTTCCTAAATCTGCTTGTCCTCTTGGACGCTTTGCTCTTCCTGAGTGTCCCCCCTCGGTGTGTCGCTGGCGTGAGAGGCGGCGTGTGAGTCGATACCGGGTTTTGAAAATCTTGGAGTAAGTCGTGGCAGCCGAACCCCGCGGTGCGGCCTGAGGCTCGTGACACGACTTGGAGAAGGCGCTTCCCTCCCCTCCGTGAGCGGCTCCGAGGTGACGACGCCGAGCTGCTCACAGCCGTGTGTGTGAAGAGCCCGCGAAAGGTGCCACTTCCTGGCACCTCCTCACAGCCCTCTGCTTTCCTTTTGCAGCCGGCAGCCAGGCCTCCCGTGCCAGCTCACCAGGTGCTGCCCTACAAGGCGGTTTCGGCCCGGTTCCGGCCCTTCACCTTCTCCCAGAGCACCCCCATCGGACTGGACCGCGTGGGGCGCCGGCGGCAGATGCGAGCGTCCAACGGTGAGTCTCCCGGGCCCGCCCTGTTCGGGGGCCCCCCCTCCCAGAAACCGGGGTGGCGTCCTGGGTTGGACCGCTCCCCGGGACTCCGAGGTGCCCGCCGGATGGCGCCCCTCTCCGCTGTCTCTCTGGGCCCGGGCGGCGTGCGCCTGGGAGTGAGGAGGGCTCGTCTCCAGCCACCCACGCGGGCCCGGGGGCGTCGTCGGCCATCCAGGCCGGGCGTGCCGTGCCATCAGGCGACCCCGTGCTACAAGTTTGCTCCTGTCGCGTCTGTGTGCCTGAGTGCCTGCGGGTGGAGAGCGAAGTGTGGAGCCCCGGGCGTTTGTCGCAACCCTTCCGAAGCTCTTTCTGGGTGTCTGAGATCCCCTGACCCCACTCTGAACAGCAGAGAAAAGCCCACCTAATGTAGTAGTTAATATGCTCTCAGTACTTACCCAGTCAGTACTTGGCGACTTGAACTGGTCCCACGTGTCCTCGGAATGATGTTTCCGTTCTTAAGAAAGGAAATCCTCCCCCACGCTGATACTCGTGTCCGTGTGGCCAGCCGGTCGCATGGTGGCGTGGCCTGCCGTGCCCTGCGCCAGCGTGACTAGAGCTCACATTCAGCCGAGACTCCCGGGGGACAGCCTGGCCCTGTGCTCGGCTGTAGCGGCTCATTGATGTGCGCAATTACCTGCCGCGCCAGCTGCTCTTACTGTCCTCCTTTTCCAGATAAAAAAGCCCACGTATCCCTGGGTAAACCACCCTGAGTCGCTCACCAGGAAGGGGCGGGGATGGGATTTGAATCTACAGATGGAACTTGTAATGCCAAGAGGTTCCTTTTTAAAAACCACTGAACTGTGCTGACCCCTGAAACAAGTGCAGCAGACACCGAGGATGACGGCCCCAGCGGCAGGGCTTCCTGTCTCACTGTTAGGAGTGAGTGTCGTGTGGAGGGCAGGAGAGCGGGAGCTGGGTGGTGGGAAGCTGAGCAGGGCCACCGCCCGCCACAGCCAAGTCCTCCACGCGACGGCACACCCCCCGAGGCCGTACGAAGAGGACGGGTTTGAACGGACTTGGAGAAGGCTGAGGGCGTCACCTGAAGAACTGAAATCCCAGGGGGACGAGGAGAGGAAACACGGGTGGGTGGGGGAAGGGAGAGAGACCAAGGAGGTGTGAACTTCCTGGGCGAGGGAGTCGTTTCTAAGGACAGGTCGAAGAGGACGATGGCTAGCGACCAGAAATGTGACGGGAGGTTCGCTGATGGATTCCGACACAGAAGTTGTCGAGGACCGCGTCCCAGGAGGGCCACGCCGGGTGGTGAGAGGTCAGAGGGTCGGTGAATGGTGAGGAAGTGCTCCTGCCCCTGATTGTGTTGCCATGGTCTCGAGCTCGTGTCACGTATACCGGGAGGGGTCCAGGGGGGGTTGCAGGTGGAGCTTGAGGAAATTGGTGAACATCTCGTGCCTGGGTCAACCCCCCAGCTCCGTGGTCTGGACACCTGGGAGTCTTTGCTCCCTTCCTTGTGGAGTCACTAGGTCCTGTCCGCTGGTTCTCAGGGTCACCTTGCTCCTCAGGCTCCTTAACCCTTCCCCTCACGGCCACCCCGTCGCCTCCTCAGGCCAGGCTCTCATACACTCTCTAGTCAGAGTCACTGTTCGCTTTCGGCTCTTTCCCACCATTGGAATCAAGTCCCGGTTCCTTAAACAAGTGTGTTGACTTTTGTAAACCCGCATCTCTCCTTCCATCTGTTTCTGTCCCTTCTCCTGCCAGCGTTTGCCATCCAGCGTGCCTGCATCCGCTCTGGGCTTTCACACTCCCTTCGCGCTACTCACGGTGCCCCCTTTGCCTCGAATTCCCTTCTTTTCCTTTTCCTTGTGTCAGCATTCTTCCCATTCAGAATTCAAAACGCATTCCCTTGTGTGCCCTTGGAGACAAAGTGCATCCATTGTCCTCCTTCTGCAAAGCCGCTCAGCCCCAGGCCTCGTGTTCGTTCCCTCTGATCCGGTCATCCACATCTGGTGATGTGTTTTGGGAAAGTTTTCCAAAAGGAGAGAGAAAGCTACATGCACACAGCGTTTACAGCACCGTGATGGCACTGAAGTGGAAGCCATGGGAATGTCCCGTTACGCTGGGATCGTGGGTCGGGGTGCTGCTTAGGCCACGACCTCAACACACTTCACATCATAAGTAGGAAAACAAACAACGTGAGAAGCGACAACCGCAATTTTAAAGTGAGAAAAAAGTAGAAAATAAAATCATGTATGTTGTATCAGTTTGCTAAGGCTGCTGTAACAAAGTACCCCGAACTGGGTGCCTTCAATAGCAGAAATCTTTTGTCTCAGTACTAGAGGTGAACGTCAGATGAAAGCGTTGGCACGCTGGTTCCTTCCAAGGGCAGGGCCCGGGAATCTCTGCCGGCCCATCCTAGCTTCTTGTCTTGGGTACCTTGTGCCTTGGCGTGTAGATGTATCGCCTTTGTTTCAGTCTTTATGCCACTATGGCTTTCTCCATGCCATTGAATTAGGGCCCACCCTAATAATCTCCTCCTGACATGATCGTCTACTAAGACCTTATTCCCAAATAAGGTTACTTTGACACTACTGGGGGTTAGGATTTTGGTACCTGTACAGGGTACATAATCCAACCTAGAACATAGACCGTGATTGCAACAGTTTGCAACATGTACACATGTGGTCAAAGATTTAACAAGAATATGCAAAAATAAAAGCAGTGTGGTTCAGTTGGAAGGAAGGTAGGTGAGGTCTCCTCCAACCCTGTACAACCCTATGCAACCCTGTACATACAACCAGCTTACTTCTGTGCTTTCTGTAACAGTGTTTTGTTTTGATTTTTGTTGAGAAGCAACAGAAACTGACTGACCTGCTTAAGCAAAAAGAGAATTTATTGGAAGGATGTTAGGTGTTCCCAGAGTTGAAAATGGCTAGAGGACCAGTCTGGGAAATGGATGGCAGTCAGGGTTGTTCCTGGGAAGCAAGGAACCACATTCAAGAAGCCAAGAAAGGCGTGTAGTAGGAAGGTATAATGCCACCCCTGGGAATGAGTGGAGAACCATTCCTCCTGTCCTTCAGTCACTCACTCAAGAGTCAAAGTCCCAGGATAGAGAAATCAATTATTTTTTCTTTCTTTCTTTTTTAAAAAAAATTTTAATGGTTATTATTTATTTTTGAGGGACAGAGCACGAGTAGGGGAGGGGCAGAGAGAGAGGGAGACACAGAATCCAAAGCAGGCTCCAGGCTCTGAGCTGTCAGCACAGAGCCCGACGCGGGGTTCAAAACCATGAACCGCGAGATCATGACCTGAGCTAAAGTTGGACGCTTGACCGACTGAGCCACCCAGGTGCCCCGAGAAATCGATTCTTGAAGCTTAGGTGATGTGTCTGCCACCTGGTGCCGCTGGGACAAGCACAAGGTCTGGGTGCCTCCAGAGACCCTTTGCCTTCCATATTAGGAGGCAGGTACCTGGGTCCCTGTCACCGAAGCTGAACACAATGGAAGGGAGGTCATTCCCTTAGAGGAAGTCCAAGTAATGTTAGATATAGGGGTGTCTGGGTTGCTCAGTCGGGGAAGCGTCCGACTCTTGATTTCAGCCCAGCTTATGATCTCACCGTTCATGAGATGGATCCCCATGTCACTTGTGTGGGATTCTCTCTCTCTCAAAATAAATAAACAAACATTAAAAAAAAAAAAAAATAGAAATAGATCCTGAACAGGTTCTCTCTTCATTCATTCATTCATTCATTCATTCATTCAGTAGCTGTTGAGTGCTTCCCATGTGCCAGATAACAGGAGTGAGCAAAAGCCCTTAAATCACTTACACTCTGGTGAGGGGATAATGAGTTAACAAATGACTCTGTAATACGGCAGGCAGTATTATAAAGAAAACTGAAGAAGCGTGGAGGGTATTCATGGCTAAAAAAATGTCATTCTAACATGATGCATAATTCAACCCCCGCTGAGTCTTTCCCTAGAGGGAGACAACTCAAAAGCTTGTCAGTTACTGCAAACATGTCCAAGTCTAGGCCCCCCTCCCCGAGTCATATCCATTTCTTCTGCAGTTCTGCAGTGCCTTTTCCACTCCGTAAACCCAGAGGTAAATTTAAGCAACATACCATAATCATAATGGAAAGAGGTGGGGGCGGGGAGGAAAGGAAATAGAGAATAAATATTATGTGTATATACATGGTACCACAAAAGGAAATCCCTCCTGCTTCTGGTTGCAAGGTCATACCTGCTGTTTTTGACTTTGCTCATCTCATTGCTGTTGTGTGCTCCCCTGGCCCCTGCCCAGTACCTTACCTGGTAGTGTTCTTTGCCAGCTGAGGTGGCCCAGACCTTCACTCCGTCGTGTGGGGCTCTTAATGGTTCTGCTCGCTTAGAGTCACAGTAGTCTTACTTATTTGCCTCCCTTAGTCAAAAAAGCAGCCCATCTATAAAGAAAAAAAAATGTGTGGAGCACCAACCTGAGCCTTCCAGGCACTGGTTTTACCATTTGGAAATACAGCAGAGGGTAAAGCATCACAAACTTCACATTCCAGTATTGAAACCAATTCAGTATGTCAGTAAAGAGCATGATCTCAGGCCGTAACGATGGCTCCCGAGAGAAGAACGTGGGTGATACAGTAGAGAGTGTGGCAACGGGCACAGCAGAGGGTGACCTAGTGTCCCTTAGGAGGTGACACTGGAGTGGAGGCTTTATTTATTTATTTATTTATTTATTTATTTATTTATTTTTAAAATTTTTTTTAACGTTTATTTATTTTTGAGACAGAGAGAGACAGAGCATGAACGGGGGAGGGTCAGAGAGAGAGGGAGACACAGAATCTGAAACAGGCTCCAGGCTCTGAGCTGTCAGCCCAGAGCCCGACGCGGGGCTCGAACTCACGGACCGCGAGATCATGACCTGAGCCGAAGTCGGACGCCCAACCGACTGAGCCACCCAGGCGCCCCTGGAGTGGAGGCTTTAAAGGTGAGTGAGAGCCAAAGATCTGAGGGAGGAGAAGTCCCAGTGGAAGGAACATCAGGGGCCCAACGTTAGACTGGAACTTGATGTGTCTGAGGTTCCGCGAGAGGGCCAGGGTGACCGGAGTTCAAGACACAAGGGCAGAAGAGGGCGTTGCAGTCTGGTGGGGAGGCTGTGGCTGGACAGAAAGGGCACTGCAGGTCTTGGGTAGGACTTGGCATTATTCGAAGTGAAACCGGAAGCCGTTGCCAGCCGGGGAGTGAAAGGCACTGATTTAAGCTTTAGAGAGGAAGGACAGTGTGGGGGAGAAAAGGCAGAGGAGGGGAGACTGATTTGGACACTGTTGCATAAGTCCAGTTGGGAAACAGTGGTGGCAGTGACCACAAAAGACGTCCATGTCTGTCTTGGGTGCTCATTTCCTCCAGTGCACAGGGCGGCAAAAATGGCCGGCCTTGGTTCTAATCCAGTGGGGCCAGGCCTGCGAGTTCTGGTGGAAGGACTTCTCTCTTGGGGGAATAAATTCAGTTTTGACAGGCGAAGCTGTTGAACAGGAAGAAAATATTTTGCAAATGTATTATTCAGTAATCATGAGAAGCAGTCCCTGTGCTTGCCCTTTGTTTCTGGACCCATGTACTCTGGCCATGGGTGCACAGCACCGTACCAGTCACCGATTCAGTGCTATACAGACCCTATCCAAGGCAGCATTGCAATTTCAGCATGTGTCCCCAAGCTGTCTCCATAACATCATTTTCATTAGGCCGTGATTCCATGCTTGTGGACAATGGTAAATAAGAATAAAGCTCGCGACACTCGTGGACACTGGCCTATCACCGTGCTTCCCTGACTGGGGCCCTCGGGTAGAAGCATGGTCATGTGAGGTGCCACGACATTGTGTGAGGCCTTCAGTGCGATTCTAGCAGAGGTCTGACAGGTAAGGAAAACAAATCCAAATCTAGAATAAATCTCTTTGCCACTAAGGACAGATCATCTACCCCTCTATTATGAAAGGGTCCATTGTAATCAGCTTTCCACAAGGAGCTGTCTGGTTCCTTCAAGGAACCATGTCATTAAGTTTGTTGAGAGGGACACCCTGTGGTTTAGCCCAGGCTTGGCATCCATTTCTGCCACCATGGCCTTTTTTTTTTTTTTTTTTTTTTTTCCCCTACCCCAAACCCACTGAATAAGCATCAAGATGACTAGAAACAAAGATTGGGACATAATGTTCACACAATTATTAAACAGCCTCTTTTGCAGTAGGATTCACATGGGATGCGACTGGACATTAATATGGGACAGACGATTTCTCATGCTTTCAGTGAATTCTGACATATTTAGTTATACTCCTTCCCGAAACGAGTCCATTACCTACTCTGTTCTTCCCAAATTCCTCCAAGCTATTCAGCCAAGCCATTGTCCTAACCATGTATCCACACAAGCTAAGTCCCTGTTGAGGCCCTTTCTCCTCCCACTCAGAAAGGATTAGGAAGAGTTCTCGCCTAGATTTTACTACTGGGGGTTTCCCTTTCTGGGTGGAGGGTGAATGTTGGAAGATCCCTTTTGGGAAGGCTGGAAGGAAGAGTTGTTAACTGTGGGATACTGACCCCCAAGTTACCTGGCTTCTGCTTCATAAAGAGGCCCTGAGTTTGGAAACCACCCGATCTGGGAGCCGTGTAAGGGTCCTTGATTCTCTGCCACGGTGGTTCAAGTCAGGTTCCTGTCACCAGATTTGGAAATTCCCTGCCGTACAAATCAGGTAGTACTGTAGTGGAGTACCACTTTTGTTCCTGCAGACCCCGTAATAGGTTGGGGACAGCCAGAAATCGCGTGGGCCGGCTATTCCGGTGAGTAAAATGGACGTGCTGCCCCGTTTAGGAGCCGTGTCCTCTTTTCCTGTGACAGCTGTCCCACCTCCATGGGGGTCCCGGGCTTCCGTGCAACAGAGGCCTCTCTCGCCGACTTCCCTCGCTTAAGCAGATGAGCAGTACAGTGCTTAGAAAAGTTGCTGCCACTCCCGTCACCTGGTTTGGGAGACCTGGCCCGGAGGGTGGTGAGTCCGTGATAGACCAGGTACCGCATCTCTGCCTTTCTGGCCTCTGTACTTCTTTCTTCCTCTGTGCCAGATGCTGGCCCCTCCACTGCCTTAAGAGTGGGCCAGTGCTGGGTCCAGGTCTGTGGCCCTTCTAAGTGCTGGGACGACAGCCAGCTCCATGAGCCCGTGTGTTGAACGCATGATCTCTGGTAGATGTCACCCAAATGGATAGACTGGGTTGAATCTAAATTCACCTTCAGTAAACGCAGCGCGAACACCTTGTTTGGATCCTGATACCGGCAAACCAGTATAAAAAGATCGTTAGGAGACAGGCGGGGAGATTTTCACATGGACTGAGAATTCAGTGAAGGAATTGTCGTTCGTTTTGTTAGTAGGGATAACTACAGTGCAGTTATTTTGAAGCCCTTGTTTGTTATGGGTACACAGTCAAATAGTTTTTGCACGAAACAACATATGTGAGGTTTGCTTTAAAACGCTCCGAAAAGTTGCTGAGAAGAGTTGGGAAAAAACTGACAATTGTGGGTTCATCGTTTAATTTCTCTGCTCTTGCGTCTGTTTGAAATGTGCCATAAACGTTTAAAAAAATAACGAAAGTATGCTTCCTCTTCCCTGGATTTGCTCCCCAAATCTGCAAATCAAGAAATGGCCGCAACTAAATTTTTCTCAAAATGTAGATATTTGAGTATTAGCAAATTAATTTTTGTTAAGAAATAAAGACCTACTCCTTCAGGTGGAGGTGAGCTCTCTCTCCCTTCTGGGCACTTCCTGGCACCGTGCTGCGCTCCTTTCTAGAACTTCTTTCTTGCTTTGCTTTAGGTAAAGTACGGTCTTACCTCCTTACTAGCCCCTTACAGTCTGTGAAGGAAGGTCACATGGAACAGTCCTCAGTAAGGATCAGATGGGTGACGTATTGAAATCAGAATCGAATCAGGCATCAGAAAGCACTTGTAAGAGCTTTCATCAAGTTCGCGAAGGGGGAGCTGCCAGCCGATACAGCCTTACCGCTTTTTTTTGCTGCTGGTGGTGTCTGTGGCCCTTCTCTCTCCCTGGGTCTCCCCAAGCATGCCTCTGCTGTGGTGACTTCCTCGTAGGCGATTATCTTTGCTGCCTTTTGCTTTCTTTTATGAAGCTTCTGTCTTACATCCAAGGCAGTTTATTATGTCACAAGCTACCTGTGCTCCTGATTTTCCCAAATTTGCTTTGGGTTTCTGCCACACGTCTTCCCTCAACTGATCTGTATTGATCAGAAGCCAAATTCGATCACTTTTCAAAATTCTTACTGCTCGTGTCTGCTCATCCTTCTCTTTCTTCTCATCTCACGCATTGAGTTTAGGTTAGCTTGCTCGTGTGACATAAGGCACGCGATGATCTTAACCAGAAAGGAAACATTTCTCAGAAAGGAAAACATTCAGTTTCTTCAGCTGTTGAATTTCTGTGGAATCTTTATGGGTCACAAGCAAGGAGCTAAAACATGACATTGAAGATCCGGAGATCTGGGGATGCCATTTTTAAAAATATCTGTTTGTTATATTTTAAAAAGGCTTCTCATTAACCAATAAGTACAATATTATTATGTAATAATGCCACACAACAGAGAAACAAGATAGATACAGTAATGATTAAATATAAAAACTAAGAAAATGGTTTTCTGAGGAGATACACTGACAAGTTGATTTGATTAGACTTTTTTTTAAATTTTTTTTTTAACGTTTATTTATTTTTGAGACAGAGAGAGACAGAGCATGAACGGGGGAGGGTCAGAGAGAGGGAGACACAGCATCTGAAACAGGCTCCAGGCTCTGAGCTGTCAGCACAGAGCCCGACGCGGAGCTCGAACTCACGGACCGCGAGATCATGACCTGAGCCGAAGTCGGCCGCTTTACCGACTGAGCCACCCAGGCGCCCCTTTTTTTTTTAAAGTACACTCTACACCACACAATGGGCTCAAATGCATATGCTGTACCGACTGAGGCAGCCAGGTGCCCTGACTATATTAGGCTTTTTATGGCTTTTAGAAATATTTCTAAATTACTCAAATTATTGCTTGGTTTGATTTTTTAAAAATTTTACATCGTACTTTCCTATGAATATAGTCATTTTTTGCAAGCTAGGAAAGAGAATCAAATTAAGCCATTGTAGCCCTGTAATGACCTAGGCCAGAATCACTCAGTCTTCAGCAAAATGATGTAACAGTTGCTAACAATGGCATTGCGAAACTCTAAATCAGAAGCCCCATCTACAACCTTTCCTTAGGAAGCCAACCAAAAAGTCCAGTCCTTAAAGGCAAGACATATGTAAAGAATATATATATTTTTAAATTCCCAGCGTAGTTAATATACAGCGTTAGATTAGTTTCAGGTGTAGAATATAGTGATTCAGCGTTTTTATGAATTACTCAGTTCTTAACATGGTAAGAGTACTCTTAATCCCCTTCACCTATTTTACCTCTCCTCCCGCCCCCCTTCCCCTCTGGTAACCATCAGTTCTCTATAGTCAAGAGTCTGTTTCCTCTCCCCCCCACCTTTGTTTTGTTTCTTAAATTCCATATATGTGTGAAATCATGTGGCATTTTTCTTTCTCTGACTGACTTATTTTACTTAGCATTATACTCTCTAGCTCCATCCATATTGTCGTAAATGGCAAGATTTCGTCCTTTTTGATGGCTAAGTAATATTTCGTGGTGTGTGTGTGTGTGTGTGTGTGTGTGTGTGTGTATCCATCAGTCGATAGACACTTGGTCTGCTTCTATAATTTGACTGTTGCAAATAATGCTTCAGTAAACATAGGGGTACATATATCCTTTCAAATTAGTGTTTTCATATTCTTTGTATAAATAACCAGTAGTGTGATTACTGGATCATATGGTAGGTTTGTTTTTAATTTGGGGGGGGGGGGGGCTCCATACTGCTTTCCACAGTGGCTGCACCAGTTTGTATTCTCAACAACAGTGCATGAGGGTTCTTTTTTCTCCACATCTTCGCCGACACTTGGATATAAAAAACATCTTAGTCTACAAAGGACAGAACGACCCAAATTGTACACTGGCCAACCTGTCTGTGAGCACATTAGAGCTAGCTCATGATTGGTGGAGGGAATATAGTTGGCCCTTGAATAATATGAGGGTTAGGGACCTGCTCCATCCCCACCCTATGTAATCCAGAATCAGAGTGTAACTTTTGGTTCCTCCAGAACTTAACTACTAACAGCCTCCTGTTGCTCAGAAGCCTTACTGGTAACATATGCAGTTGATTAACACATATTTTGTATGTTCTAGATATTATATACTGTATCCTTATAATAAAGTAAGCTAAAGAAAATGTTAAGAAAATCATAAGACAAGCCTGCTGACTTTTAAAACTCCAAAAATTAGAGACTAATACATTTACAGTATTGCACTGAATTTATTGAAAAAAATCTGCATATATGTGGGCCCACACATCTCAAAACCCATGTTGTTCGAGTCAACTGTACTTTGAAAACCTGCTCTGAGTGTTTAAAAACTTCTGGTTCTAGCGCCAATAAGAAAAGCAAGTAAAAGATACCACGGACGGCAAACTGATCGTTGGTCTTACCACGGCCTACCACTAGAATACAAAGCCAAGTGTGGGAAATAAGGCAGCATGGAAATTTCCCAAATAAATTATTTTGCGATAAGAAGTTCAACTTACTGTATTTTTCATTTTGCTGCAGAATAAATTGAAGACTATTTTAGAGAAAAGCGTGATGGCAGTGGTGTGCCTACCCCCGCGTGGCCTCCGGCTTCCCCTACACTTAACATCACTTGCACTGTGCGTGTCCGTGTGGAAACACTCGGGTCAGGAGGTGAAGAGAGCTCACTCACTGTCTTTGGGGGGGCCCCCATTGGCCAGTTGGTCGAACATCCGCTAACTGTCCATAGGCACTGGCTTCTGCCCAGTGCCTTCAAGCTTGGTTCGTTCCCATCCGTGACTTCTTGCAGAGGTGGGTGCTGGTCCTCCGCGAGTAGTCCCGGGAGGCTTGGGGTGCCCGGTAGACGATTGCCTTGGGGAACCCCGCGGCGACACCGGGGGTTCTCCTTGCTGAATCAACGGTAATGCGAAAGGCGCAGGCAGAGACGATGGGGTCGGCCGCCTCTCGGGAAGCCTGGTGGGGACTCTCCTTAAGCCGAGGCCGGCGTGCAGCTGCGCCAGCGCCGGGCGGGGCCACCCCGGGGGCCCGGGGGCCGGACAGGCGCCCCCACCCGCGTGGCCCCCGTGCGGTTGCCCGCCCCGCGTCCCGCCCCCGCAGCGCCGGCCCTGCAACGGCGGCCCCGGGACGGCCCCCCGCCTTGTTCGGTGTCATCCGGCGCGTGTTGCCTACACGGTTAAGGTCGGTTTGTCTAAAGGAAAGGAAAAGTACACTGAGACGTTGTCTGCTGTCTTTAATGCCCAGTTGGGGGTTATCGCCCAGGGGTGACGTTCTTTCCCTGTCTTCGACACCTGTTTCTTCAGTTTGGTTTTGTACTGAAATGTATTTACTCAGAAACGTTAAAGATTTCCTTAGGTGTATTTATTTTCCCCCATTGAACTAGTTTGAGTTGTAAAAGCAACTTTATTCGGCCTTATTCTGACGTTGACACTAGTATTAGAAGTGATACAGGGCGTGCCGTTGAGACATGATCGCTCGGTGCTATTTCAGGAAGTGCCCAGGGTGCTCAGCCCTCAGAGCTGAGCTGTTAATAGGCCCTTGGTTTAGGAGATCCCTCCTTTGTATACATTTAGCAAACGTGTGTGATGATGTGAGATACGTCCGTCTCCATCTGTGTATCTACGCCCTGTGATGAGTGAAGCACCGTGCCGGGGGCTGGGTGGTCCGGAGGAAGCCGGAGACCGTTCTCACGGAACCTCCAGTAGGGCGTGGGGGACTTGTCAAGCCGCTGCAAGGATCAGGGAGCCAAGTGTGAAGAGAGAGCATGCACATCAGATGTGGGGAGCCCGGGACTTCCTGGAGGAAATGATACGAACGTTGAGATGTTGTTACTGAACCGGCGGGTCGGCTCCTTGGGGAGTAAGAGACCGAATACACCAGGTGGAGTTGCCTCACGAGGTAACTTTGTTGAGGAGAACACAGGATCACTTCCAAAGCCACGACTCCCCACACAGGGGTAAGCAGGCTCCTTCTGTTGGGCTTGGGGACGAATATTGAAAGGGGGCGGCCTCAGCATAAAGGGGCAGGCATAAAGGTGCACGTGCGCACTCAGAAAACGTGCCGGTACGTGCGTTGTATGTTATGCTAAGGAAGCTTATGCCCCTCCCAGGGCAGGGAGGTAACTGCGGGGCGCTTTAGGACTCGTGTGTGCAGCCGCAGTCCTGGTGGGGTGGGGGTCATACTCAGAATGTTTCTTTTTCTGTTCCAGCAATTAGCTAGCTAGTGTCTAAAAGAGAAAACTGATAGTTAGGCAGGGGCTTCTAGGACTTGCCCGGGTTCTGGGAGCCCTGCAGGTAACAACGTGTGAAGGGTGAATGGGAGTTAGATTAGGTTTGTTATCGGGGAAGGTATATTCCAGGCAGAGGGAACAGCGTTTGCGAAGGGTGGAAGCCAGAGAAGGGAGAGCACGTTTGAGAAACTGAGGTTGGGCTTGCCCAACAGAAACTTTCTCACCCCATCCACAGGCTTCTCAGACTCAGGGTGTTCTTCAGATTCAGACTGATGCCTGCAGGATCCTGAGGGCTTGCCTTGTTAGGCTACTCCTGCCTACTGTTTGAGTTATTTCCCTACCAGGAGTCAAGGGCATGCCTCCAAACCCACTTAAGGCAACTGTGTTTATTATTTTAATTCTAGATCTAAATTAGGTATATAAACAAATGAAATGTAAGACTGAAGAGACTCACATGTATGAGAGCTAAATTGAATACTTAGTAGAGAGAGATTCAATAAAGGTGAATTGCCAAAAACTTACTTCCTGTCCGAATTACATGAGAATTGATAGCTGTAAAACGTGAAAAATCAAGACATCTGTACTCAGAAGTCTTCACGGGCATCTCTGGTTATTACTGTACTTTGAAGAAACCAAAACTGGAAATCACAGTCGACACATTCTGTGGTGACTTATGCAAGAAAGAATGCGGACTTCCGGTCAGATGATCACACACCAAGACCTCTGGGCCTTTGTGATAACAAAGATGAATTCAATTGCACTTTTAGGTGTTTTAAGTCAAGTTCATGGCGTGCGTGCATGCGTAGTGTTTTTGACTTGGGGCTTTCGTGCAGTCCGACCGTTCGCGAGGGGGGACCTCTTCAGTAGGTGTCCCAGCTATGGCAAAAGGTGAGGGAGGGATTGAAGTGTTGAGAGAGGAGTCTAGACTAGAGCTCAGAGGTCAGGACCTGCCCATTAGGGCCTCCAGGTGAGGGGATTAGACTAGCCCAAGGGCAAGTAGGAGCCACTGGGGTTTTAAGTGGAGTGAGGTGATCAGATTGGCATTTTAGAGGTAGGGGCTGGCTAGACCGTGTCCTCTCTGGAGACCGGAGGAGTGTGTTGCTAGGTCAAGTGGCCTGAGCCCTGATCTCAGAACATGAACGTAGTCCTGGAGAAATGAAAACCTGGAGGTCAGGCCAGTTGGATGTTTTGGGTGCTGAGGAGTATAGGGTGATGGGGAGTATAGGAGAAGAGCACATGTGTGGGGGGCCGGGTTCCGTCCCGGACACGTTGAATTGGAGGCACAGGTGGGACAGCTAAGTGATGTCCTCACCATGCCCTTCATCGTGAAGGTCTGATACTGAGGAGGGGGAGCCAGGAGGGAAGTAAAGACGCGAAAGTCGGCAGTAAATGAATGGCTGTTCTTCAAGCTGTGGGAGGCAATGTTATCATCCGAGATGGGCGTGTGAAAAATGAGGAGACGATCAGCAACATCTGGGGACCAGTAAAGGAAAAAAAATCCACAAAGAAGATAGGAAAGGAACGGCCGGACAGGTCAGTGGTGTCCCAGATGTCAGAGGAAGACTGGCGTCAGGGACAGAGTGGTTAACACTGTCACATGTATCCAGAGTGAAGTTGGATACCCTGAAAAATACCCCTTGGATTAGCGGTAAGGAGGACCGAGTTGACCTTGATTGAAAAAGGCAGCTTGAGTTCACCAGGAGGGCAGAGCCAGAATGCTGGGAGAGGGTGCCTGCAAGGCTGTGGGGGATGTGAAGACTTCACGTTTTAGCGCAGAGGCATTTTATCTGTTGTCTTTCTCATTTCTCCTAAATGCCGGGACTAATGAAAAGAACTTTTGTCTTGCTACCTTATTAAAAAATTATTTTGGCTTTACATTGCAGCATCTGAAAGCTCATTGATACAGATGTGTCCATGTTTATTTTTACTAAATGTTTCTGAAAGGAATAGTAATATTAAATATGCACCACGAGTTCCATTCCTTGACTTAGGGTTATGAGGGTAATATCCCAACATTAAGGAGGCGGAGGAAATTTAAGCATAAGGGTTTATGCCATTTTAACTCTTAATTTTTTTAATTAAATAAGTTGTAGGAAAATAAGCAATTTTTTAGAAAAGTCTGCAATGAAGTTAGTAAACTTACTGAAACCTTTGATGTATTCTTTTACTTGGCCAAAACAAAGAAAATACATTTTTTTCCTTTGCCTTAGTTTGTTGTTGTTGATCCTACTTCTGATTTGTTATTCTAATAATTGTTATGAAAGTTCATTTTCTCGTTGACAGATCTTTAGGTCCAAAAGCAGATTTGAAGCCCAGTCCTCTGTTGACTAGCTATGTGACCTTAACCTCCAAGTCTTAATGTCCTCGTTTGTGAAAGGAAATATTAACGTTCTGTGCCCCGCAGATGTGCGAGGATGACTCAGCGCACAGTAGACATGTAGCAAATCTTAGCGTTCATGCGAAGAAATAGAGGACCTTACACAGGACAACGGCAGTGAGGACTGTCGGGCCATGTCTAGGGCCAGACCTCTGAGTCACTTACTCAACTGCACTAGGCAGCAGTTTAACCTTAGACAGCTCACTTCGTCCAAGAGTAAAGCCCTAGAGTACTGGGAGTCTTTATGGAACAGTATTCTGTTTAATTATGATCCAAATACGGGTTAAGCAAATTTCAAAGGCATACACTCCGGTTATTAGCAAAAGAAAAAACTCTGCTGAGTTGTTTTTTTCTGTTGATTCTCTTGGCCCAGGATTTCACGCATTATCTAAAGACGTCCCAAAGTATCACTCAGAGACTCCACTGAGCTTTTCGTTAAAGCAGAAGAAAAAAAGAAAATAGCCAGCGATAAGATGCGTGTGATGCCTTAAAATTGTTATAGCCACACCATTACACTTTTTTGTCTGATCTCTTCTTGGTTGGATTATCTCTTTATGCATCTGCTTTTCAGAAGTTTTCTTTCAATAATGAATCAGAGAGAAAATGCAGCATCAGATCTTGCTTGCTTCGCACCTACTGAGAGTGATTTGAACAGTTCTTGGGAGTGCAGGCTGGAGTATTGGTGATGTAGAGTTTGGTTGTCAGGTGCGGACGTCCTGAGTCCGGTCCAGGTCTCTTTTCCCTTCCCCGCCCTGCGTTCAGACTCTACTGCCAGGGGACACCAGGCTCTGCTTGTATTTATTTGTGAAACCAGATGACTCAGCTCACTTGTCTTCAGGCACGTACTTACAGTAAAAATGCTTTCCTGCCTGCTAACACTGAGCGCATTGAAACCACTCTCTTCGGACCATGCTGTGAGACAGTGCGGATTCCACAGTCAGGGGAATTTAGAAACTATTCCGTATACAGGAACAAGTATTACAAACATGGACAGCAGCGCCTTGAACCGTAGTGCCTGCATGTTTTTAGAGATGCCGTTAGCTCCAGTAGCAGTCATCTGAGCTGGCATTTCATGCCGTATCATTGCCTATAATCGAGATTTTTTTTAAAGGAACATAGCGTTCTAGTCTCTGTCTCAGAAAAATCAAGCGTCTAACATTTTTCCAGCAAACCCTTGAAATTGTTATGATCTTTTTTTTTTTTTTTTTTTTTTAAATTTTTTTTTTTTTTTCAACATTTTTTATTTATTTTTGGGACAGAGAGAGACAGAGCATGAACGGGGGAGGGGCAGAGAGAGAGGGAGACACAGAATCGGAAACAGGCTCCAGGCTCCGAGCCATCGGCCCAGAGCCCGACGCGGGGCTCGAACTCACGGACCGCGAGATCGTGACCTGGCTGAAGTCGGACGCCCAACCGACTGCGCCACCCAGGCGCCCCGAAATTGTTATGATCTTAACAGTTAAAAAAACATTCTCAGTTCGAAAACTTAGATTTGTTTAAATTTCTCTAGAATGAAAAAAAAGTAAAATGTCTCAAAATATCATGTGTCTAATACAGGTTTCAGAAATTGGATTTTAAAAGTCAAAGAAAGAATATTAAAAGTCATGGAAGGAGAGCCAAGAAATCTAAACATCTAGCAGACAACCACACCGTGTCTGTACTCTGTTCATGTTCCTGTTCTTCCAGACGAATCCAGGGCTTAAAACCATTCAGGACTTTTTCCCTCACTCAGCTAAGCAGGATTTCAGTTGTAAGTAGGGTAGCTGGCACTCAGACCAGATCAGGTTGTCTTGAAAGCCCAGATTCCTGCCATTCTACTCCCTGTCTCCTGGTGCTGTGCTTCTCCATCACAAAACAAAACAAAACAAAAAAATGATTTTTTTTATCTGCATATTATACCTGTGTGTTGGCACTTAATTAAGACCATGCCCTAATAATCGCCTTTTATTGAAACAAAAGAAGAAAGTGAAATTCCTCTAGTATCTATTTTGCTCTTATAATGTTTGAAACATGCTCAGTCTTAAGGATGTGAAGACAAACGCGTAAATACAGAAAAGACCTGAAATGTGTGCTAGGTCCTGAAGGATGAAAAATCCGCATGCTGCTTCCAGAAGACAGGAGAAACAGAGGTCTTAAAATTAAGACGTTACCTTTACTTTTAAAGGGCAATTTGTTAGGGACATCTGGATGGCTCGGTTGGTTAAGCATCTGACTCTTGATTTCGGCTGAGGTCATGATCTCTTGGTTTGCGAGATCGAGCCCGTGTGAGAGCACAGAGCCTGCTTGGGATTATCTCTCTCTCTTTCTGCCTCTCCCCTGCTCACTGTCACGTGCGTGGGTTCTCTCTCTCTTTCTCAAACTTAAGAAAAGAAAAAAAGAAAGGGCAATATTTTATTTGTTTCTCAGTGAGTCCAAATGTTGTAATAAACATTTACGCTGGGAACAGCGTCTTTTTTGGAGACGTTGGGGCATGGAGTAGAGGCAAATGGGAGGGTTTATTTAAGCCACTGAGAACAAATTTTCCATCATCTTGTGTGTTCAAGTCTACATTACCCCAGATTAAAAAGCATTAGCTTTGAAGACACAAAGAGAGGCATGTTTTCTTCCTCTGTATTTTCAAGTGTGCACTGAATGGTTCTCACCCAGCATGTTCTTGTAACTCAGGCTCCATTTCCTGTGTGCTCTATGTGACTGGGTCCTCCCCTTCTGTGGTGAGGAGTCTGGCTGCTGAATGATGTTTCGGTGAGATCTAAATTGAGCCTGCCTTAGCCGTACATGAGCAAACAGCATACTGAAACTGTTTGGAGCTGTACATCAGTATGTTCTAGAAAATGTTGTATGTTATGCTGGATGTCTGTTATATTTTTTTATATTTCTCTGGAAAATAGCATAACTTCTGTGAATTAATATTTCCTGTTTTTAATCCATTCAGAATAAAGGGATCACTCTGGATACTCGGTCATATATGCTAGTGGACAAGGGAGCATTGGTTTCAATAACTGATAGCAAATGGGCAAATTATTTCCTGTAAAGGAATCCCGCCTTCCAGCGTTAGGAACTGCAGCCCCATATCAGCAGTGTAGGAGAGCGAGTGAGTGTGTACATAGAACGCATGCTGCATTACTCTTGATTCTGGGTAGTCGTTGCTCATACGGGAGTTTGGACCGTACCTCGGTCCAGCCAGACATAGGAACTTTCTTGGTTCTTGGCTGATGTGGCAGCCATCCTTGAGCCCATTTCTAAAATTGACAGTATTGTCGTGCCGAAGGGTAGTGTTACTCTGTCCTCTGGGGCCTCCTACTATTTTGTGCCTGTCCTGTAGCTCTTGGTAATAGGGCCGTATCTAAACCTTGGGGGGACATAAAGTTGCCGGGATGTCCCTAGTTTCAGAATACCTCTGCACCTGCAGGACGGCAGCTGCCTTGGTGAAGCAACGGCTGGGAACCTCTGAGTCGAAACCAATGCTGGTCAGCTTTCTGTACAAGTCAGAAGGTGGCCACATAAGAAAATCTGTACCATATAGTACTGAAAATAAAAAGACACCAGAAATTCAGAGCTAAATGGAACCTTAACAGCCATCGAGTCAATCTTGGAAAAGAGTCCTGGAGAAGCAAAGAGGAGACCACTGGTGTGAGTTTGAGGTCTCACTACTAATTTACCCCGACAGTTTTATGGCATTTGCTTTTCACGTATGTATGCGTGTGTGAATATCTATGGGTCTTAAGACCGCTTTGCCAAAAATCACCTTTATTTCTACATCCATACAACAAAAATCATCAGAACATTCCTTCTGTTTTCAACTTTTGTTTTATCTTCATTGATTTCTAAATATTTGATATTAATATATAATTTAAATTTCTCTACTGCCTTGTGGGACTGATCCCTTGCTTAATTCTTTTAGGGTTGCCAGTAATCAATGTTGGTAACATCTCAGTCCTGATCACGTGATGTAGTGGAATCATATCCAAAGACAATAGATTAATGGGTGTGTTGGGACAGGGGTGGAGTTTAAGATTTTTTTCAGCTATATTTAAGGTCTTTGTTGTAGTATTCTTATTGATCTTGTAAATATAGGCTTTAATCACTAAAAGAAAAATGTTAGGCTAAAAGTCAAACCTATGTATTTCTTCTTCCAAAAATATCTTAGAAGGGTTGTTGGGTCAGTGTCCTTTGATGAGATGCCTCATTTAAATACAGTTTTTGTTTGTTTACTTTTTCCCTTTTTTTTTGTCTTTATTTTGTTTTGAATGTGCAGTAAAGTAAGTTTACTTAGTATAAATGCCTTTAATTTAAGGTCTGAAAACTCCCATGGATCTTAGTGTAATGCTTGACCCCATTTCTGGATTTGGAAAGAGTCCTTGGGATATAAGAGCTGTCCTCTGTACAGTGAAAAGTGACAGTGGGCACACAGTCCCTTAGGACAATACCAAGGAAATACAGCCAAGAGATCTTTTTCTTTTTGACAGCTTGTAATTTTAACCAACCAACGAGACAAATGAACCCCAAATTTAAGGAAACAAAAACACTCTGGATTTTATTTGCCTCCTGCTGGAATTTAAACTTTGTTAGAAGGGATACCCATCAGAATTAATTCCAACTTTTCACCGCTTGCTATCTCCTTATTCAGCATTTTGCCTCTTTGTTCTAACTAAAACCACATCTACCCATTCATTCCATGGGCGTCATTAGTTTCTGAATAGATTTTTAAAAAAGCACAGTAGCATTCAAGATGTTGCCGCAGAGGAAAGAGTTTCTTGAATTGCCCGAAACAATACTTCTCAAACCTGAATGTTTATTGAAATGGCCCGGACCTTGTTAAAATGCAGATTCTGATTCCACAGATAGGGCTGGGGCCCAAGAGTCTTCCCTTCTAACCAGCTGCCAGGTCATGCCAGTGCTTTGGGTCCATGGACCACATGCGAGTAGCCAGGCCCTGGCACATTTTTTGGGAGGGTTAATAATATGTGTTACTATAAAAAGAGAATGTTGTGACCAAATAAGATGAGGAAAGTCTATGTTAAAGTAACACCAATGTCATTATTTGGACTTCTGGGAGCCTGTGGCTCCTAAGGTATCCTCATACATTTCCGAGAGGTAGACATTTTTTTCGTGAACCATACTATGCAACTAGTATTCCTTGTGGCATATAGGAAATTTACTTATAGAGAGGGTCTGTTCTGAAAAACAATTGCAAAGAGTCTCTTGAGTTCGTAATTTAATTTAGTGCCGCCTTTTTATTTTTTTTTTTAACTTTTTTTTTTTTTTTTAACATTTATTTATTTTTGAGACAGAGAGAGACAGAGCATGAATGGGAGAGGGTCAGAGAGAGAGGGAGACACAGAATCTGAAACAGGCTTCAGGCTCTGAGCAGTCAGCACAGAGCCTGACGCAGGGCTCGAACTCACGGACCGCGAGATCATGACCTGAGCTGAAGTCGGACGCTTAACCGACTGAGCCACCCAGGCGCCCCTAGTGCCTTCTTTTTAAAGAATGGAGAGGCCCTTTTGCATGAGCTACTTTATTAATCCTTTAAAAAATTTGACTCTCTTAAATCATTTTTTTAAAATGTTTGTTTATTTTGAGAGAGATAGAGTATGAGTGGGGGAAGGGCAGAGAGCAAGAGGGAGACAGAGATTCCCAAGGAGGCTCCACACTGACAGACATGGAGCTCAAACCCACAAACCATGAGATCATGACCTCAGCCGAAATCAAGAGTCGGATGCTCAACCTATTGAGCCATCCAGGAGCCCCACTCATAAATCATTTTCTAAAAATATTTGCAATGGGAAGATTTGAAGCCAATCTGGTGTGTGTGTGTGTATGTGTGTGTGTGTGTGTGTGTGTGTGTGTTTGTTTGCATGCATTTCACCTTTGTTGTGGATTATTGAAGCTGTGAGTTCCCCAGAAAATTTTCTTTAGCTGGATTTAAGGGTGGGATGCATCGAGTCAGTATAAATAGCCACAAATACTTAAGAACAGTCTACAATATGGCACATAGTCAACATGGATAATGTAACTAATCACATTATTTGCCTGGTGAGTTCATGCTGTGGATTCTATGGGGACTGGCACCTTTTGGTGGACCTCGGGCTTTTGGAGTTGTGGCAGCATGACTGGTGACATTTGCTAATTCCTAGTGCAGTGCCAGCAATGCATAGAGTTCTCAGCACTCTATAAGATGTTCTCGGTAACCCTAAGGGGATTATTGGTGCCCCGGTCATACCCATTCTACAGACCAGAAACTGAACTCTTTAGAGACTTAGAAACTTTTCCTCATGTAGTTTGGTAGAGCAGATTTTAAACCCAGCTGCTCTGACCCCCATCAGTGTAAAACAAGCATTTACTAACAAGCACTGTTATTTTTTTTAACCACCTTTTATTGAGGGATGACCATGTGATCACTACTTTGCATATATTATATCTCATTGTTCATTAAGTTAAAAAAGCAGTGTCTTCCTGTCATGAAGAAATTGAAGGAAGTGTATGTACGGTTTGTTAACGATCATTGTTTCACAATAAAAGAAAGACTTGCTCATTGTACATAACTTGGAAAATGGTAAAGAGTACGGGGAAATAAATGAGCTGTATGTCATCTAGAGAGATGCTTTAAGAAAAGCAGTTCTCTTCATTATTTAGGACATACATTTTATGTAGTGAAAGATGTACATATTACTCTCACATAGTAGGGTGTGCACATATTTAGCTATATATTTTTTGAGCAAAATTCTTCCTTTAATGTGATTTCATCAATTACAGTTAACATCATGACTCAAATTTTTGTTATAAAATGCCAACTACATTTTTTAACTTAGCAACCTCCCTGCTTTTTTCCCTGTGAAATGGCTACCTTTTTATTTTATTTTTTTTTATTTATTTTTGGGACAGAGAGAGACAGAGCATGAACGGGGGAGGGGCAGAGAGAGAGGGAGACACAGAATCGGAAACAGGCTCCAGGCTCCGAGCCGTCAGCCCAGAGCCCGACGCGGGGCTCGAACTCACGGACCGCGAGATCGTGACCTGGCTGAAGTCGGACGCTTAACCGACTGCGCCACCCAGGCGCCCCAAATGGCTACCTTTTTAAAAGCTCTCTGAGGGGCGCCTGGGTGGCTCCGTCGGTTAAGCGGCCGACTTCGGCTCAGGTCACGATCTCACGGTCCGTGAGTTCGAGCCCCGTGTCGGGCTCTGTGCTGACAGCTCAGAGCCTGGAGCCTGTTTCAGATTCTGTGTCTCCCTCTCTCTGCCCCTCCCCCGTTCATGCTCTGTCTCTCTCTGTCTCAAAAATAAATAAACGTTAAAAAAAATTAAAAAAATAAGGGGCGCCTGGGTGGCTCAGTCGGTTAAGCGTCCGACTTCGGCTCAGGTCACGATCTCGCGGTCCGCGGGTTCGAGCCCCGCGTCGGGCTCTGGGCTGACGGCTCGGAGCCTGGAGCCTGCTTCCGATTCTGTGTCTCCCTCTTTCTCTGCCCCTCCCCCGTTCATGCTGTGTCTCTCTCTGTCTGAAAAATAAATAAACGTTAAAAAAAATTAAAAAAAAAAAAAAATTAAAAAAATAAAATAAAAGCTCTCTGAAAGTCCAACTTGGGCTTTGGGATTGTGATTAAAAGCAGCAAACACACTTCTCCTACCTTCATTGACGGCCCTTGACCACACCTGCTAGGCTTGTGAGTGTGTGTGTGGGTTTGGTATGTGGAGGCTTTGCTTGAGTTTAGAACTTCCTCCCTGACGTCCGCGGGCCGCCTGGTGCCGCTGACCTTAGCAGCCCTGAGCAGTGAGCGAGCTGTCCGCTTCTAGGCAGGCTCCAGCCGGGAGTGTGCACAGCGTCAAAGCAGTGAATAAGCGATTTCTGCGGTTTCCGTAGCTGAGAGCCTGTGTGATTCTCCGTGATGCTCAGTCGCACCCCAGTCCCGCTCTGAATGTGGCTGTTTTTCAAAGAGAAGGATGGTAGCTAGAGGGGAAATAGCAAGATTCTGGAGTCTGGAAAGCCTTCACATGGGTATGTGTGTGCAGAATGAATTATTATATCGTGCCAATGTTGCTGATTCCAGTCTGTTTCTGTCCAAGTTACAGTGCTTTCTCTCTGCTGCTGCTTGTCGGTGTGAGTGTGTCTGTGAAAGCTCATTCGTCCTAGTGCAGCGTCTGAGGGCACTCTTAATTGTGGATGTAGTAAATCAAAGAAAGTGGCTTTGTTTATGGTATAGCAGTTCGTGTGAAATAGACAAAAAGAAGCAAGCGTCCTGGATGAGTTATGGCTCTGGTTTTTATCGTTCTGGTTTTTGCTCGTATTATGTGAAATTGGGAGCTTATTGTTGGGCTGTCTGTAAAAATGTTCCTTGCTAACTTGGGGCGTGTAAGGCTACGAATTGATTTCTGAGAAAGACTGTTTACTGTTTTCAAAAGCGATAATGCCCCATGTTCTGTGC
This sequence comes from Neofelis nebulosa, assembly GCF_028018385.1. Taxonomy (NCBI): domain Eukaryota; kingdom Metazoa; phylum Chordata; class Mammalia; order Carnivora; family Felidae; genus Neofelis; species Neofelis nebulosa. The sequence goes on from NC_080782.1 coordinate 239,499,216, forward strand.
CTGCACTGTTCTCCCTCTTACTTTTTGGTATTATTGTGAATGTTGTCAACTAAAGCAGTTCCTACTTAAATGTGAAGGAACTGTGGTACTCTCACACTAGAAAGTTACAGATTGTAGTCTTTAAAAGGAGTAAGAAAAAACCAAGAATTTTAGCCATCTGCTACAACATGGATACAATAGGATGCTTTTGAAAGTCTTGCCTCTGTTTGCCTGAAATCAATGCCAGTAACTCAGCATGGAATGGAAGAATTGTGGTTGACAGCTCGAAGGCAGCCTCGGGCCTCGCTGGGGCAAGACCATTGGAGTTTGTGCTTCGTCTCGTTGTGATGGGTTTTCTGTGCTGGCTCAGAGCAAACAGGGATGTGGTTATGGCTTCTATGTCTGGAGATTAAAAAAAAACAAGACCAACCGTGTACTCTGCTTCACCAAAAAGCTGCCCACTGATCACTGCATTCAGAGCACAGACCTGCCTACCAGTTGGCTGTGCTTGTCAGCTTGAGCAGCCGGGCACCACGGTCCCATGCCTGACATGGCCCAAAGGAGGCTGGAGTAGAGACCAGAGGGGAGCTGGCCGCCCCCCCTCCTCCTGAGCACCAGTGGGTGCATCTGTGTGTTTGTTCCAGCCAAGCCAGCCAAGCCATCGCGTGGGAGAGCAGAGGCGGCCGGGCGGTCAGTGATGGGAGCCCCTGCTGTCCCCTGCTCCTCCTCCCAGCATTCCTCCACTCCCCGGGCAAGATTCCCAGCCCTTCTTCCCACACTCATGCAAAGGCCAAGGGAAGGCCTGACCCAGCCTCTCGCTTTGGGTGGAATGCTCTCGATGTAGCTGAAGAGAGGCAGCGGGGCAGAATCTTCTGTGCAAGGCTCTGCACCCTCCCCCCCACCCCCCCCCACCCCCCCGCCTGTGTTCCGCTGGGGCTCCCTCGCTCCTGCCCTACCTCCACAGGTGGCTCTGTTCCTTTGACAAGCCTGACTGCAAAGAAAAGGAAGGAACTCTCTCTAACTGGGGACGCCAGTTCTGTAGAAATCGTCTCTTTTCCTGCTCTGAATGTTTACTGGTTCAGTGTTCCAAAGACTTCTTCATATACTCAGAATACTATGCGTGTGTGTGTGTGTGTGTGTGTGTGTGTGTGTGTGTGCAGGAAATGATAGCAAACACAGTATTTAGTCAACTTTAAATGATATGCCAGCATAAGATAAAGTATGGAGTTTGCTAAATTGTGGGTTCTATTTTATTTGAGCCCCCTGATTGGTCAGGGGCCAGGGGAGGGGCGGGGGGACCCTGAGGGACAGCCTGATGACTCTCCTCTCTGGAGGAAGCTCCTGCCGGGGACAGGCAGGGGGAAGGTGGGTGCTGGGGAGGATGGGCCACCAGGTCGTGGTCCTGTCCACGTGAACTAAGTGAGGCCAGCACTGTGGCAGGTGTGTAGCAAGATTGTTTTAGAGCCAGACAGACCTGGGTTTGAATTCCAGCCCCACCATTTGGGAGCAGATACTTAACCTCTTTGAGCCACAGTTTCCTGCTCTATAAATGAACAGTAATAATTCCAAGATGCTTATCAGGCTTGACTGAGATGATTTATAGTAAGTGTTTAGCACAGTGCCTGGTACACGCTAAGAGTTCATTCCAAGGATGTGGTGAAACCAGGCAGGTTCCTGCTCAGGATTTGTGCAGCCAGCCAAGAAGCAGCCGTCAGGAGCTGGCAGGGGTGGTGAGACCTAGCCCAGAGAGCTGTTGGGGGGGTAGGTAGCCAAGTGGGGGAGAGGAGCCCAGGACAGATCCACAGGTGGCAGCGTGGGGAGCCCTGGTCAGAACCAGAAACCCCAGGAGAAGCGGCAGCTTGCTAAGAGGACTCCCGGGGACTAGCCAGAAGTAAAAGCTGAGGGGTCGCGGTGAGACGGTGAGAAACGCAGAGCCTGAATCCCACCTCTGAATTGGAGACAGGACAGAGGGCGAGCTTCCAGAACAGGCGGAAGCTGAGGACTCTCCAGCCACTGTGTTCTCAGGAGAGAGTGGAGGGGAGACGTCGGGGGCGTCGTCTTGGCCCAGACCCTCATGTCTGAGGGCTCTAAGTACCCACTTTACGGATGAGCACAGGCGGACTTTTTTCTTAATGAGATAGGGCATATGTGACACAACTCTAGGGCAAGTTTTGACTTCAGATTGAGAAGCGGAAAGAGGATTCACGGGTAGTTTAAAGCAAAATTCACGGAACCGTTGGTAGAAACAAAATCCGCTGTCGGGGGTTTGGTGTAAATGAAGCTCCGTTGTGGTGTAACTTGTTCCCGTCACCGTCCTGGGCAGCAGAAGTCAGCAGTGGTCCCAAGTTGAATCCACACAGAGAGCTGTATGCCGGGAGAATTACTTTCGAAAGACCCGTAGACGTTATAAAAGGTTTGCAGTGAAGGTCAGCCTGTCCGTTTCTGGGATCCTGCTTGATCTTCCTGTCGATATGTTTAAAAGGCTCAAAAATACTATTTATGGAAAATGGGTTCCAAGTCTAGATTAGGCACAAAAGTGACTTTCATGACAATAACATTCTAAATTCTAGATATGAAAGATATTTCAAGGCTTTCATCCAGTCAAGTGACACTGACTAGTATGCATGTTTCTTTTCCCTAAAGAAAGTTAGTTCCCTGGGATAGGGGTTGCGCAGGGATAGACACATGAAGAGCAAACCAGAGTGTTGTAGCTAAACAGCTAAAATACAACTGTGTAAACGTGATGAATATTTTAGGAGGTGAGCTACCGTGCTTCTAGAGTATCACAGGCAGAGACTTACTGCGGGGGTCAGGGAATAATAGGAAAAAACTCTTGGAACCCATCACTAAGAAGTGGGAGCCGAGCAGCCTCAAAGGATGAGTCCGAATTCGATTGGCTCTTTGGGTGAGAATGCTGTTCCAGGTGGAGAGGTCAGCATGGACAAAGGGATTTTGTCCTTTTTTGTCAATACAGGGAACATTCAGGGGTACAGAGTAGCCAAAGCAAAGGTTTTCACAACCAGTGAGATCCGAGCCCGTTGCCCTCCAAATCGCATCTTGCTGTGTGGATAGGCAACAGAACACATATGTCCTAGAGCAGAGCTCTGCGTGCGGGTTTAAGTAAGTCTGGCCTTAATTCCCGTGGGTCCCACATTTAGCCAGACGTCAGAATCACTCAGTGTGCTTTTCAAAATGGATTCTCGGCAAACAGCTCCACTCTCCTTGAGAACTTGGTTCCATGGTCCAGCGTAGGACAGGAATCTTTATTCTAATACACATTCCCCATGTGATTGGGTGCCATCCACGCTGGGTGTGTGGGGGCCACTGAAGACAAATGGCCCTGGAAGTGGTGTACCATGTTTTGGCGTTGAAGGGCAGGGCCCCCGGGGCCTAGGTCATTTCCTCTATGTGCATCTCTGTGGCTCGAGAGTCACTCCGGGTGCTCAGGCTTTTGGCCCAAACAGCAGTGGCTTTGTAAGAGCTGCTCACAGCCCTGAGCTGAGCGCAAGCTGCCTGCCTGGCTGCCTCCCTTGTGTTGGCCGTTTCCGTTTCTAACATGGGAAGTGAGACTGGCTTATCTCAAACCTGAGGAAGTCTGAGTGACCAGCAGGAGGTCTGCTAAAATATATGTCTGTAACAGATGATTCTAAGTGCAGGAATTTCCCTGCAGTCAGTCCAGTTTGGTGAGGGGAAGTCCTCACGGAGCAGCCGCACGGGCAGGAAGAGGGACGGCCGGTAGGTACTCCGTGTTGGGAGTCAGGACATCGTGACGACAGCTAACGTGCGAATGACTCCATGCCACGTGCCTCATTGTGAAGCCCGCTGTGTTCGTTCTTCCCTTCCTTTTATTTGACAAAACCCTTCACCTGCTCCCCGCCATCTGCCCTCCCCACGAACGCGTGAGACACAAGAGGGGTGCCATTTTTCTCAGTTGCAGAAGAGAAAGCGAAGACTCAGACAGCTCAGGGCCTTTTTCTGTGTGGTCTTGCTGGACCCAAACCAAGGTCTTTGGACTCCCAGACCAATCTGCAATTCATCACTCTGCTCAAAAGCCCTTAAACACGTAAAAGTAAGCCAAGTGGGAGCAGACATGTTGCGGGTCCCGACAAAGGCTCCTACCAGGACACAGGCCTGTTTTCTGTGTGTGTAAATCAGACTTCTGTGGGAAATCCTTATCCTTTGGTACATGTTACGAAGTAAAGTTTTCCATTGTTGGTGATGTCTGATATTTCCTGTCATAACAAATTCACCTTTGGAGTCGGTGGCCAGGTTTCGTCCCTTCACCAGCGTGAAGTCTGAGTTCAGACAGAGGAATGTTTTCCTGAGGAATGTGGAAGCTGTTTATTGTTGGCCTTTTTTCAAAAAAATCTTATGTCATCCCTAATTGTATCGTCTCTAATTGTATTTGCAACGGTCCTGCTGACTTAAAAATAGTCTGTGCTCTAGGACTATGTGGCTCTGTCCGGTTGTTCTTGAAGCGGCCTCTGGCCAGGCTGCAAATGTGGCCCGGGGATTTTTCCTCAGGCAGCTGCTGCAGCCTGGAGAGGTGACCAGTTCCTTCAGGAAGTAAGCAGGCGTTTGGAGGGGAGAGAATTCAGAGCTGAATCCGAAGATCTGACTGTATAAGCGGAGCCACGGGAAGGAGGGGGCCCACGTGCAGTGCCTCGGTGACCCCAGATAACAGCAGCCTTTCCAGAAGGATGCTGACGATTCAATGAGAACGTTAAAAAATCATTTTATGCAGGTTTAGAATATTTACATGTATTTACTCTATGGAAAGAGGTGTGTGGTTGTTTCAGAATTGGCCCTGGCCAGAGGTATGTGCCAAAACTCCGTAGGCAGAGCTTTTAGGCGATAAAGGAGGTTCTCCTTCGGTTTGACCACACCTGTAAGAAGTGCTATGGAATGAGAACACCCCATCTCTGCTCTCGTATTATATCTAGGGCTTTGGGGTTTTAAATGATTTTTTTTAATGTTTATTTATTTTGAGAAGGAGAGAGAACCTGAGCAGGGCGGGGCAGAGAGAGAGAGAGAGACAGAAAGAGAATCCCAAGCAGGCTCCTTTCTGTCAGCGCAGAACCCAACGCAGGGCTCCAACCCATGAACCGTGAGATCATACCTGAGCGGAAACCCAGAGCCGGACAGTGAACCGACTGAGCCACCCAGGCGCCCCGTGGGCTTTGGGGTTTTAAAAGTGATTTTCATTCTCAACAGTCTTTGCTGTGTGCTTACAAGATTGTTTTCAAAAAATGGCTTTTCCACACCTATATATTCAACAGAAGAGATACATTTGGCAAGGATGTGGGGAAACTGGAACCCCGTGCACTGTTGTTGAGAATATACAGTGGTACAGCCACTACGGAAAACAGGATGGGAGTTCCGAAAAAGGTTAAAATGGAATTACCGCCTAACCCAGCGATCCCACTTCTGGGTATATATCCAAAAGAAGTCAAAGCAGTATCTCAAAGAGACATTTGCATACCCACGCTCATCGCAGCATTACTTCCAAGAGCCAAGAGCTGGGAGCAACCCGAGTGTCCCATCAGTAGGTGCACGGGTGTAGAAAACACAGTGTATGTGTACAATGGAATATTGTTCCACCTTTAAAAGGAAGGAAGTCCTGATACGTTCCGCTACACGGGTGAACCCTGTGGACATTGTGCTAAGTGAAATTAAGCAAGTTACAAAAGGGCCAATACTGTATGACTCCACTTACAATGAAGTATCTAAAGTAGTCCAAATCAAAGAAACAGAAAGTGGGAAGGTGGCTGCCAAGGAAGGGGGGAGAATCTGTTATTGGTGGGTATAAGGTTGCGGTTTTGCAAGATGAAAAAGTTCTGGAGATCTGTTTACAACAATGTGAATACACTTCATAATATTGAACTGTACCCTTAAAATGGCCAAGATGGCTAATTTAATGGTACGTGGTTTCTTACCACAATAGAAAGGGAGAAAGGAAGACACTGAATGTACTCTTACTACTAGAACATATTTATTTCTCCTAATGGTGCCGAGGTACATGTTGAGAATTGATAGCAGCTCCCCATCATGCAAAATTCCCCTAAATAGACAGCCATTATGACTAACCTTCATGTGTAGTTGAAGATTTTGAAGGCGGTAAGGTAAATGAGACCACGTTCACCTGGTGAGGAGGTGCTCCCGCAGCGTGAAGAAACCTGCAGTCCACTTGGCGGTGGTGCAGACCTGTCTGTGCACAGGCCTGCCCGGCGAGGTGGCTGTGGGCTTTGGGGCGCAGTAAGAGACGAGGTGGGTTATGCAGAGTGGGGCCAGATCACGGGAGAGTTTTGGCAGGATGCAGTTGTTAAGTCCTGTGTGGTTTCTAGTGAACGTGATGAAACCATTGCTTCCAGAAGTTTACCCCAGGTGAGTCATGGGAATAAAAGGCACAGCATAAGGAATATCGTGATGCCGTGACGGTGCTGTGTGGGAACAGATGGTAGCTACACGTGCGAGCACAGCACAGTGTTGTCGAATGGCTGTTGCACACCTCGAACTTAAGTGACATCGTGTGTCGACTCTACGTAAAGAAGGAGGGGCGCCTGGGTGGCTCGGTCGGTTAAGCGGCCGACTTCGGCTCAGGTCACGATCTCACAGTTTGTGAGTTCGAGCCCCGCGCCGGGCTCCGTGCGGACGGCTTGGAGCCTGGAGCCTCCCGTGGATTCTGTGCGTCCCTCTCTGTCTGCTCCTCCTGTGGTCATGCTCTGTCTCTCAAAAAATAAATAAAACATTAAAGAAAGAAAGAGAGAGAAAGAGGAAGGAAGGAAGGAAAAAAAGAAAAGGTACCAACAAAAAAAGAAGTTGTTCTTGGAAGTGATACATAGGATGGCTGGTGGGGATGGAAATCAGGAAGCCCAGCGTGTGTACCCTGCTTCGGACCCGACTCCGGGTAGCCCAGTTAAATAGTTAAAAGTTCTTGGAACCTTAGTTTACTCGTCAGCAAATTGCAGTTCGGTTAAACAATTTTTGAGTGCCTTTTCTCTGCCAGGTATTATGCTAGGTGCCAGGGATACAAAAATAGACTCTGTCCCTTCCCTAAAGGAAGTTAGGGTCTCCAAAGGGAAACACGCGTGTAAATACAGTACGTGTGCACAGATACAGCATCGAACTGTAGGACTAAAATCCCTCCCATCTGGACAGCAGACACTGAAAAATCCAACTCCATAAGATGTGCGTAAATTATAGGACAGAAACAGGAGTCATCGACTTAGAAGGGACTTGCGGGTCAGGAAAGGAAAAGGATAAAACAAAATCAGATCACTGCAGACCCAGGTGGGGACTGGGATCAGGAGTGGGAAGAAAAGGTAGTCACGAGGAGCAGGGGCTGGGTGAACCTTGCCATGCTCAAGAATGATTTAGAAGTACTAAAATTGGGGTGGGAAGCCATTTTTACTATCTGTCCAGTATTTTTGTCTCATCACTGATAACAGAGGTAGTCCTGGCAGGGGTGGTAACACCAGTGAGTGGGAGCTGATGACGTTGGCTTGGTCCCCACTGCACACGCCGTGTCGTATTGGGACTTGAGTTCGCTTGTCTGGAAGCTGGGGAGATTAGTACCTGCCACACAGCATCGCCATGAGGATTGTATGAGCTGAGTCCCGCCAAGCAATAACCCTGTGCCTGGCCTCACGTGGTGAGGCCGAGGCGAAGAACCTGGTACTTCTGTAATACTTTTCAGTTTACAGAAGGCTTTCCTACATCACCATTTCGCTTGAGGCTCACAGCAAGGTAATAACAGCAACTTGTTGAGGATTGACAAACGACCCTGTGAGATGGGTATTACGGTCTTTCTCTGACTGTTTGGGTGGGTGAAAAAAATGAGAAAGAAGCTTTACCAAGGACTCGAAACTATTAAGAAAGAAACCAAATCATTTTTATGCAGCACTGTTACTTGAAGCCAAGTCTGTCTGACCCAGAGGCCTGCTCTTAGACTGTATGTTGGTGTATTTCCATCCATCCGTCCGTCCGTCCCTCCAGCGAATACTTAGTGAGTGCCTGCGTGTGCCAGGCAGTGGTCCAGATACTAGAAATACAGTTAAGAACAAAGCAGACGAAATCACTGCCTTCACGTAGCTTACGTTTTAGTTGGAGACACAGACAGCAGACAAAGCGTGTTAGATGGTGAGAAATGCCGTGCAGAAAAATGAATCGGGAAAGCAGATCGGGGCTGGAGAGAGTGGAGGTTTTGAGTGCGCCGGTCAGGGAAGGACTTGCCTGAGTGCTTGCGTGAGGATGCCGGGTGCAGGGAACAGCACACCCCGAGGAGGGAGACCCTGGCTACGAAGCGGGCAGCCAGCAGAGCCACCGCCGGTGACAGGGCTGGGAGGCGCAGAGTGCGTTTGGGGTAGGAGGCCGTCTTCGGGGACTTGGGCCTTCCCCCGACGGCTTGGAGCAGTGGAGTGACAGGATGGTTGTGGCTTCTTTGGTGAGAATCCTAGCACGTGGCGAGGGGCTGCTGGAGCGAGCTCACGGGAGAGCAGTGGGAACTGAGCAGGTTCTGGATGCTTTCTGAAGCGAGCGTCGGGGTTTGCTGAGGAGCTGGACAGGGGATGTGTGAGGCAGAAGAGCAAGAACGCCTCTGGAGAGATGACATGTAAAAACTTATTCCCGTTGTACGGATGAGAAAACTGAGGTTGGAAGAGGGTAAACGAGGTCATTGAGCTCGACGGTTAGTAAAGCTAGTACCTTCATTCGCCCAGATGTTTTTGCTCCACACCCCTTAGGCTTTCCCTCCTGCCACAGGCCTCCTGGCATACCCCACTTACCCCTGGAAGTCTGAGTCAGCTGACCCCAGTGCCTAGCACCATCTTGTTTCCACAGTCATTAGTAAACACTAACCCATGCTGGTGACACTGTCACTGTTGAAATCTTTCTCACGGTGCCCCTCAGTCAGGATTGGTGTTCTGAGTGTTTACGATGGCAACCCAGAGATCATTCAGTGGATGAAGGTCCTTACCTGTGTCGAGACAGCTTTATCCCGCTACCTCTTGGGGAAGTTTAGCATTCTTGCGACGGGATCCCTTTCTCACTAGACTCCTGTAAGTTGTGCATTTGTACATAACCATCATTGGCCTTTGTTGTTGCTTTTTTCCCCTCTTACTGATTTTCATGGCAATAGCCAGATCAGACGGTAAGAATTCTCCCCGGTAAACATTCTTCAGTGGGTCTTTGAGGGGAAGAGTGTCGTTTTCAGGGCGTTGCCATGGGCAGGAGGCCCAGGCACCTTTATTTTACTGTATTTCACTCCTTTTGGCTCAGGAGCCACGGCCGAAATGTGATCGGGAGAAAGGCCATTGGTGCCAGGCTGTGGCAGGTCGGTGTTCGCTGAAGTCTGCAGCTCCTGCCGCTTTGGCCCCCTTGAAGACCGAGGGCTCGCACGTACCTTCCTTCCTTCCTTACCAGGGGCATTAGAGCATTTCAGCCGTTGCCGAAGGTAGTTGTTGGGCGTCATGGTCTGGCGGCTGCTCCCAGGGCTCCGGGTAGAGACGGCTTGGAGCTTCAGTGTGGTTTTCTGTAGTCTAATGGGAAAGACTCACGCGTGTGCAGAAAGTTTATATTCGCTTCCTTAAGACCTTCTCCCTCCACCCACCCCCCAAATACACACACCGGCAAAGTGCCCTAGACCCGGTGACCCCAGGTCCTCTGCCCGCAAGCCCTCTGACCACCGCCTGGGACGCAGAAGTCACCACGCGGCATCCAGATCCCCACCCTCACCCCGGGCACCACCAGCATTGCACTCCGGAGAGAAGCCCCGGGGACAGAAGGTCCTGCTGTGTGGCGTGGCCGCCCGCTGGGACGGACGCACGCTCGTAGGGCCGCCCGCACGCCCCTCACCTGGGCCGCCTGCACTGCCGCCAGCCCGGCCGCCAGCTACGGTCCGCCGGGCTTCTGGACTTGGTGGGCGGGTCCAGGGACGCTCCGCCCCTGCGTCCGTTCGCCCTCGAGGCCGCTCACTCACACGTCCCCCTGTCCCCCTCTCGGATGCAGGCCGCCGCGTCGCCCGAACCGGGCTGAGCATGGGGACAGGGAGGGGCGCGGAGTGGGAGAGGGTGGTCGGCGCCCGGCACCCCCGGCCTCAGAGCCCCAACTCGCCGCAGAGTCGCCCTCTCCTTCCGAGCTCCCGCCCTGCCACCCGGTGTGCTGCCCCGGGCGTGGGGAGGCCACCTCCCGCCCGCCGTCCTGGCGGGACAGAGAGAGGCCGCCCCGTGGCCGCGAGTCGCCAGGCACCCGCTGCCGTACAAGTAAGCTGAGCGGGGCTCGAAGAAGGGGTGACTGCAGCTGGGCCGTGGGGGCTCCCGCGTTCCGAGGGGGGGCACCCCAGGCCATGAGAAGGCAGCTGTAAAGCACGGGCCCCCGTGGAGACCCGGCCTGTCGGGCGTCGTGGAGAGGCGCGGCGTCCCGCACCCGGGCGAGGGGGTGGGCGTCAGGGGAGGAGGGGCTGCTCGCCCTCCGTCGTGCCCCCATCTGCTCCCGTGCTCCCTGAGCCTCCCTCGTTTCCTTCACTTGGCCTGAATCCGTCGTCATGATCGCGGGCCCGTCCGTGCCCTGAGAGGAGAGCTTCGGACCCCAGCGCGCGAGGTGTGCCCCGGGGCCAACCTCCGCAGTGTGGCCCGGCGCCCGTTGCTGCCAGTCGTTCTCGATAGTTATCGTGGGTTTAGGGTAAGAATTCGAGGCTCTGTTCCCAGGGTGTGTTTCCGCCAAAAAGTTGTTCACCGCGACAGCGTGGCCGAGGTGACGGGAGGGAAGCGCGGGGCCTGGTGTGCCGCGCTCGGGCTGTGGCCTCGGCCGGGTGGGCTGTGGAGCCCCGGAAATGCCGCCGGGCGGTGGGAGGCGACGCCAGTTGGCAGACTTAGCACAAAGCACGGAACAGGAGCTATCTCATTAAAGAAGAGACAGACAAACAGTTGCTTAGAGAGAACACCTGCCCCCGGAGGGTAGTTAACCGGAAATCCAGACTCGCGAGTCCCTGGACGAGGCCAGAGCAGACGGCGCGCTCCCACCGCCGCCCCGAACCGGCCTCCGTCCTTCGCACCACGCTGGCTTCTCGGACTCTGCGTTCTTGGTACTTCCGCCGGTAACGGGGGATCCTCCAGATCATCGCGGACTTCATCCTCTCTGTTGCTCCGTCGTCGTCGTCGTCGGCTCAGCCTCCGCAGACGACACCCTTCGTGGCCCTTCCCCGCGCCCACCGCCTCCCGCGGTTTCCCGGCCCCGCCTCCGCCCCGGCCCCTCCCTCTGCCTGTGTCGCCCAGCGTTGTCGTCCTGCCCGGCTCCCGCCTCGTCCCGGCGAAACCCTCCCTGGTGAGGCCCGCCCGGGAATCAAGGGCGCCGGGCACTTGACACGCATCCCCTCACCTCATTCTCCAGAAAGAAAGAAAACGCTTTGTACAGCGTGGGGGGGGGGGGGGGGGTGAAGCTCAAGGAGTAAGTTGCGGGCTCCCCTGCCCGCGGAGGGGCAGGGCTGCGATCCAGACCGGACCGTAGGACTCGGAAACCTGTTCTCTGTCCGTGGTGTCGGGGCCTCCCTTCGACCCCTGTCCCTTCCTTTCTCAGAATCCTGAAGGAGCCACCCCCCTGCCTACCGTAGCACTCGAAGCTCCCCCTCCCTTGCTTTTCCAGTCTCCTCTTCGGTCAGACGGACCAGTGGCCGTGTACCACGTGCTTCAGATCGAGCCACGTTTTGCTCTCTGTCAAGAGCCACCTTGAAGAGCCGGCTGCTGCTTGCGCAAGGTCTTTCCCGTTCTCTTCACAAGGAACGTTCTCTCTCTGCGATTCCCTCTGCCGGATGACAGATTAATTAGCCACCAGGAGACCACGTCACTGCCCGGGGCGGGGGGGGGGGGGGGGGGGGGGGGGAGGGGGCGAAGGGGATCTGAATGCCAAGCTGGGCGGTCCCAAGTGCTGTACCCGTCCTTAAAAGGTCTTTCTCTCTGTTTTGGCAAAGGTGCGGTACCTAATTCCTGACTCCGATACTATGAGTTCGAGCCCTTTCATGTTGTAGGCACTTGGAGCGAACGCCTGCGGGTCTCCACTTAGGACACCGTCAACACCTTTTCATTTTAGTAGCACCACTGCCTTGCAGGTGAAAGATGGAGGCAGGACACTTCGTGGCTATTTTTTATGTCTCCTTTGGAGCACAAGTTGCCAGCCAGATGACACACAGTCCACTCACCATCCTCACCCGCAAAGCAATGCCGTGTGTTAGCGCTGGCAGTGCCCTCTGAGCCGTTCTCGTCCCCACTTCCCGTAACCCTCGACCGCAGCTCCTAGCACAGCGTCTACTTGGGGATTCATAGATCTATACACATCTTCTCGTGATTTCTCTTTCTGGGGAAGACACAAATGATTACTTCCCCTTGGGAGTAATGTTCTCAGAGGTCATTTAGTGTGCCTTAGCCGTGTTTTTTAAACCGTAAACCGTGCCGTTTCTTTCTCAGTCTCTTCAGATGGAGGTACCGAGTCCTCTGCCTTAGTGGATGACAACGGCAGCGAGGAGGATTACAGCTATGAAGACATCTGTCAGGCCAACCCCAGATACCTCCAGCCGGGCGGGGAACAGCTGGCCATCAACGAGGTACCGGAATCACACACAACGATGGCGGGTCTTGGGGACCCGACTCTCAGGGCACACGGTCACTTCAGGCTTGGCCCTCTTGATTCTTTCTCGCCAAACCTATTCCCAAACCTAGAACTCTGATATCGTAGCATTTTCAAAGACCACGTATGTGACTAAGTTTTCTAGATAACCAAAGCTCACACGTTGCTCTAAGTCATAAGGGCAGCAGTCATCAGTGTTTGGATAGTGCTGTTCGGAAATGCTCTTCCTTACGTTATCCCAGAAAGATCTCACAGCCAATCACAAAGGTAGATGTTATAATCACTACCCGTATTTTAATACACACTCATTTTAATACACACTCAGAGACTAAGAGGCCGCGACACTTGCTAGCAAATGGCAGACCTGAAATTAGCCACGTATTTCTTACTACACGTTTGGTGTTCTTTCCACCACTGGGCATCTGCAGCCCCTTTTATGGAACTCTTTCTAGAAGACACCCCTGGCTTTTGGAGCTGTTGACCAGAGTGCATGGAATGTCACTTCTCAATGAGTTAGCGTCTCCATTCGTGATACCGGTTGTTGCTGTAGAAGATGACGGTGTCCCTGGGAGCTGAGAGGACCCACAGCCACCTGCCCCTGTGGCCGACTAACAGATGAGCTGTGTCTGTTCCTGGCTTTTTAAATTAGCTGTTACATATCTGGAGACCACGCTGTGTCCTCTTTAATGGTAGTAGACTATCAAGTTAGATTAAGAGTTTGTTCAGACCGTGAATGAAGTATGGAGAGTAATCGCCAGGTGAACCTGTGAGTGTCTTACTATAATGTATATACATAACCATTGGAGGCTTGGTTCTGTTATCTAGTTTGCTCAGAAACAGACAATTGCTTGGGGGCTGAAAATTCCATAATTCATATTTGTTAGATAACTGATGTACAGATAAGTGAGCCGTTTTAATACTTCCTTGGGAAAAAAAAATAGATACGGGGTTTCCTTTAGGAACATGTAAGAGACACCCACCTGATTTTCCCTGATAAGGAAACGCATTTTGTACAATGCTCAAACACTAAGGACTGACCTGGAGCCAGCAGTATGTACAGAGAAGCAGCGGAAGATGTCTGTGTCCCCTCATCTGCCCGCCGCAGTTGGCGCTAAGCACGTGTCCCCATTGCAGCTGATCAGCGATGGCAGTGTGGTCTGCGCAGAGGCCCTATGGGACCACGTGACCATGGACGACCAGGAGCTGGGCTTCAAGGCAGGAGATGTCATCCAGGTTCTGGAAGCCTCTAACAAGGACTGGTGGTGGGGCCGGAGTGAAGACAAGGAAGCCTGGTTCCCCGCAAGCTTTGTCAGAGTAAGTGTGGCGCTTTCCCCTTCCCACAGCTGCCTGTGGGGGGCGGCAGAGCTGCGTCCAGCTCAAGCCCGCTCTCTATAGGCTCAGTTCTTTGTCGTGACGTTATTTTACTTATTTTTTAATTTTTTAAAATGTTTATTTATTTTTGAGCGAGAGATCGAGAGAGCGAGCGAGCGTGGTGGGGGAGGGGCAGAGAGAGAGGGAGACAGAATCCGAAGCAGGCTCCAGGCTCCGAGCTGTCAGCACAGAGCCCGGTGTGGGGCCCGAACTCACGGACCACGAAGATCATGACCTGAGCTGCAGTCGGATACTTCACTGACTGAGCCACCCAGGCGCCCCTCTTTGTAATCATTTTAATGAAACCTTTCAGAAATTAGATGGGTTGAAGGAAAAATTTCAACCATGGTCAACTAACTGTGGCATTGCTGCCATGGTTTGAGCCGCCGGCCCAGCCGTGGCCCAGCCGTGGCCCTGCCAAGTACATGAAGACATAGCCTAGGGCCAGGCTGCCTTCCTGACCAGCCGTGGAGAGGTGGAAACCTGGGGTCGGGGGGACCTTCTGCCTGCTTCCGGCGCCGCCTCCCCCCGAGTCACCTGTCACCTGTGTGTGGCCCGCAGTTGCGTGTCAATCAGGAAGAGCTGTCGGAGAATTCCGGCAGCACCCAGGGTGAGGAGCAGGAGGAGGATGCCGGCAAGAACCGCCACAGGCATTTGGAGAGCAAGCACCAGATGAGGACCAATGTCATCCAGGAGATCATGAACACCGAGCGGGTGTACATCAAACACCTCAAGGACATCTGTGAGGTAAGAGCCCGGACCCCGCGGCCTCCCCCAGGTTGTCTGTGGGATATGCCCGTGTGGTTTTCTTCTGTCCCCAGTCGGACACACTTTTCTGTAGCCCTCGCTTTTCCTCCCCTGTCTGTCCATGCCGCCCCTGCACGGACTGCACCCTCATTAAATACTCGTCTGCCTTGTTGAGCATCAGTGGCCCCCTGCTGTAGTCAGCTTTCTTTCCTACACTCTCAGGACTGACATCCTGAGGTTATTCAGAGCGAATGACTTTCTGCCGTTTAATTTTATTTATTTATCTATCTATTTACTTATTTATTTGAGAGAAAGAGAGAGAGAGCAAGCAGGGAGAGGGGCACAGAGAATATCTTAAGCAGGCTCTGTGCTCAGCACGGAGCCCGACGTGGGGCTCGATCTCACAACCCTGGGATCGGGACCTGGGCTGAAATCAGAATAGGACGCTCAACCGACTGAGCCACCCAGGCGCCCCCAGAGTGAATGACTTTCAGAGGAGGCAACACCCGTCGGATGAAACCCACACGATTCCGCAAATGTGCGTCACTCTTTACAATCCCACTACATCTAATCGCTGTCTCACAGATTAGGTTCTCAGTCAGTTAGATGCAGACCAAAAAAAAAAAAAAAAAAAAATTTGGTTTTATCTTGTGATTTTCAAAGCCATATTCTGCAGTGTCATGGTATTCTACTGTGTGATAAATTCTGTGTCTCCCACGATCCTCTGTTTTTGTGGATTTTGTACGAGCATTACGCTCCACTGGTGTTGGCCCCATCTCCTCTTTCCCGCTGGCCTGGCCCTGAATGCTGAGTGCTGCACTCTCAGTTCAGCTGTGAACATTTAGCACTAGAGACACACGCAAGGGAGACAAGTGCCCAGTGATTGGATTCGCTGGCCAGAGAAAGACTGAGCGATGTTTAGATTTAACCATCTGTTCCCTAGAAGTTAAGGGAGTTTTTTTAAAGTGCCATTTTAGGAAAGTAAGTCATGTCTTAATAATTGTCGAGCTTTGACTTTGTGCCTTCCTTTGACCTGGATGAATTCCTACAAACACTCACCGGGCAGGTCCTGCTACCCCTCCTATTACAGATGAGGAAACTGAGTCACAGAGAAGGTAAAGTGGTGGGGTGAGGATTTAAATCAGACGGGTCTGCCCTACAGCCTGTATCTTGAACCTTTACCTTGTCTTTGTGCTAAAGTTCAGACCAAGTGGGCAGTGGTATGTATTTTATCATGTAGTCCGCTTAGGCTATCTTATTACATGATGCTGATTTGGGGATAATTATTACACACATTTGTGGCCTTTCCTTCCTTCCACACTAACTTCTACCCAAGCCATGGTACAACTAGGGTGTTGTACGTAGAGAGTGAGTAGGGCTGTAATCGGGGCAGGCCTCGGATTAAAGATCTGCGGATCTGTGCTCTATATAGAAAGTAGGGAATGGTGGAATCTTTGGGTAAGATGTCCTTGGCTCTTTGCCATGACAGTGAGCCGGCGGCATGAGCCGTTCAGCAAGCTGTGGCATTGTGTATTTGACAGGTCTTCTCAGCTGTGAAATGAAATTAGGGATGGGAGAATGATTATCTTAAGAGTTTAGAAAAAGTATGACAGTCCCAATGTTTGAGCCTCATGTTTGAAACCCGGCAACTTTGCTTTATGAGTATAATCTGAAAACATTATATAATTTCTTGCCTCCTAAATCCAACCACACGCACTTGTTGTTCTCTTTTCTTTTAAAAATATTCATAGCACACTGCAGTCGCGGAAGTGTGATTACCCCATCAGGGACCCATAGGGTAAAATAATTTTCTCTAATTAAAATCTACTCCAAGATAACGGCTTTGGGCCCAGAACACTGTATTATTCAAATAATTTCTGTGAATCTCCAAATTAATGTTTAAAAGTTTACTTCTCTGTTTCGCAGGGCTATATCCGACAGTGTCGCAAACACACGGGAATGTTCACTGTTGCGCAACTAGCCACCATTTTTGGAAACATTGAAGATATTTACAAATTCCAAAGAAAGTTCCTGAAAGACCTTGAGAAACAGTACAATAAAGAGGAACCTCATTTAAGTGAAATAGGATCCTGCTTTCTGCAACATGTATGTCACCTGTTACGTCTTATTAATCACATCCGGTCAAATAATTTTGAAATGTTTCTCCAATCTAGAAAGGAGTCCTTTTTTGTTCTGTTTTGTTTCTTGCTTTGTTTGCTGGATTAATTGCCTATGGCATGGAGATGTCAGTTGTAAATTAAGTTGCTTGGTTTATATGGTTAATCTTTACCTACATACCTCAAGATTTTAGAATCTTCCCACTTTTATGCAGTTTGGAGTTAGGGGTTGTGTTTGGAGTAATTTCTCATAGTCCCTCTCATAGTAACTATTATATGTTAATCACTCTTCTCAGGGTTTTCTTGTGTTAGCTTCTGTACTGCTATGACGTGGTAGGATTGATTATTTTACCCACTTTCCAGATGCAGAAACTAGCCCAGAGAGCAAGTGACCCAAGGTCACACGTTAGTTTTTTTTTTGATGTTTGTTTATTTTTGAAAGAGAGAGAAAGCATGAGCAGGGGAGAGGGCAGAGAGAGAGAGAGAGACACAGAATCCGAAGCGGCTCCGAGCGGTCAGCACAGAGCGCAACGCGGGGCTCGAACTCACAAACCACGAGATCACGACCTGAGCGGAAGTCGGACGCTCGACTGACTGAGCCACCCAGGCGCCCCTCAAGGTCACACGTTAGTAAGGAGCAGGTGTAGGTTCAGACCGAGGTGTGCAGTTCTCAGACCCCTGCGTGGAACGCTGTAAGTACCTCAGAACGGTCTTGTGATGATGGCGTGAGCTTAATAACTGAGGATTCAGTGCCCCTGATTTATTCTAACAGATTTCAGAGGAAGGAGACTTTATTCCCAGCCCAAACGGACACAATTATCGTAACAATAGTAGCAGTGACAAAGCCAGCTCCTCAGGTAGCACTTGCTGGGTAGTGACCCCAGTGGCTATGCAGAGGCAGCAGAACGGAAGCTGGTCCTCGGGTAGGTTGATTTTAAGTGGCTGAAGATAATGCCGTGGTGGCCACGCAGCGGGGAGCATCCGCCCCACGAGTGCACTGGGTCTGTTTGGGACTTGGTGAAAGGCCTGTTTGGCCAGAGCAGAAGGTTCCAAGAGAGAAGCTTCAGAGGTCGGTGAAGGTCAGGCTGCAGGGGGCAGGGCCTGATGAAGGCGAAGCCTCTGGGCGCGGCCTTGCCGGGAGAACGGGAGAAGCCACACAAGGGACGAGGTGGTACTGGGGAGGGGTGACTGCAGTGGGCGTGTGGAAAGACAGACATGTGGGCGTGGGGATTTCTGAGAACCAGCTGACGGAACTGGTCTTGGGGTGTCACAACTGCCTGCAGGGCGTTGAGTGTCCAAGAATTAACAGGTGGGTGGGGAAAACCTTCTAGACTTCTGGGACACGGGAGTTGAGGCGTGTCGTGCTGGGCACAGACAAGTAGGAACTGCGGGGTGGGACACCGCACAGCCGTGGGCAGGGCGGGCGACCGCGAGCGGGCAGCCCGGCCGCAGTGGCTGCGGCGGGGGGCTGTTCGGAGGTGGGGTGCGGAGGCCCTGGGAATGTGGAAGCAGGGGCAAGCCCTCGAGCACGGATGGGGGACTGACAGGGTGCCGCCCTGGGATCCGGGAGAGAAGCGCCGGTGTCCTGAGACCTTGGACAAGCAGCCCCCAAGGGAGAAGTCCGGGAGAAAGGAAGGGAGCCGGGGGCCTCACGTGTGTGGGGACCAGGCGGTGGGGCGTTAGGGGGAGGACGTGCTGTGGGGGGAGCGGGTGGTGGCTTTGAATCCCCCCCTTGTGGTCACCGTCACAAGCCTGTGTGTCAGTGAAAGTAAAGAGGATGAGGGGGAGACAGACGGGACTTGGGAACAGGGCCTGCCTTTTCCTTGGAGCAGAGCTGGGGCGGAGATGACGGTGGCAGTGGGTGCCGCTCCCCCTGCGGAAGCCCCGGGCCACCGTGAGACACCCCGTCAGGGTTCGACGAGGGGGGCTTCGAGTGGGGCCAGGGCACCGAGTCCTAGAGCAGCCCCCCCCCCCCCCACCCTTGGGCCCCCTGCTCTGTAAGCGGCCCCTGCCTGCAGAGAAGACGTGGGCTTGCTGCATGAGAACAGGGCAGAATCGGGGTGCTCTCCGGGACGCCCCCTCGTGCGGGGCCGCGCCCATCGCCAGCCCATAGCCTGACGCGGCTGTGCTTCCCCTTCCCAGCAAGAGGGCTTTGCCATCTACTCCGAGTACTGTAACAACCACCCGGGCGCCTGCGCGGAGCTGTCCCGCCTGATGAAGCAGGGCCGCTACCGACACTTCTTCGAAGCCTGCCGCCTGCTGCAGCAGATGATCGACATCGCCATCGACGGGTTCCTGCTGACGCCGGTGCAGAAGATCTGCAAGTACCCTCTGCAGCTGGCCGAGCTGCTCAAGTACACCACGCAGGAGCACAGGTGAGGGGCAGGTGCCGCTGGGGGACGCGCACCGGAGCCTGCGCACCCCGCCCCCAGGGGGGCACTCGGGGCTTCGCGGAGTGGCGGTGACGGGCTGGCTCACGCGTCCTCTTGACGCTCTCGCTGAGCATTGGGGAAGAAGCTGTCGTGTCGCTTCGAACGTTCAGGGTTACTCTGAAGTCTGAACTAGGGTCATCGAAGAGGCTCCGGAATATCTGTTCCTAGAGATGCTCAACATTTAAGAATAATTCTTTTTTTTTTTTTTTTTTTTTAATTTTTTTTTTTAATGTTTTTTTATTTATTTTTGGGACAGACAGAGACAGAGCATGAACAGGGGAGGGGCAGAGAGAGAGGGAGACACAGAATCGGAAACAGGCTCCAGGCTCCGAGCCATCAGCCCAGAGCCTGACGCGGGGCTCGAACTCACGGACCGCGAGATCGTGACCTGGCTGAAGTCGGACGCTTAACCGACTGCGCCACCCAGGCGCCCTAAGAATAATTCTTAAACTGTGTCATGAGCACACGGGGGTTTGTGTTGTCTGTTGGTCCTTATAACTCACGTATATCCTACAAATGCTCTTCTGTAGCTACTCAGTAGTTAATAAATAAAGACCTACACCGGCGTAACTTCAGTTTCGGAAACAGTCTGCTTCCCGTCCTCTAGCAGCTCACCCCCAGAGCGCTGTCATGTACTGCAAGGAGAAGTTACTTTACGGAAGGGTGAGGACTGCCAGAGTTTAAACCCTGAAAGAGTGGGGAATCTCGAGGGTACAGGGTAGTGTGTAGGGTCAGGTTGGAGAAGCATCCCCCCGAGGTCCCGTCTGGCTCTAAGCCCTTTCTTGCCCAACCTGGGTGCTCACTCCGTCTCCATAATCCGTTCCACCCCGTACACCTTGCGCTTTGGGGCACGGGACTTCTCATCGTGGTCACCCGAATGCTCCATTTCCTTGTCCCTAAGTTTGTCCCTAAGTTCTTCTGGGGGAGCTAATTATTAAGTTGCTACTTAACAGCAACTCACTGTTTTCCTGCATGCACAGAATAACGCATAACCGTGCTGTGATTATTTGTGAGATCTCACCCACTGGGTGTTGGAATGGGCACGCCGTTCTCTGCCACTCCCCAGGATGTGCAGGACCCAGTTGTGCGTGGTGCCTTTAAGTGGCACTGGTTGGGTTATTGCTGTGTTTTCACCAGGCCGCAACCGGAATGCCAGCTGGATACCAAGGTTTTGGGATAAAGCTTGCTATTTTAGGTAAGACTCAAACCTCATTCCTGACATCCGTGCCACTGGTACAAAGCTTTCAGTGTACCTACCCGTAGCCCTTGAAAGGATGACCTGGAAAGGTTCTAGGATGCAGAGAGGGGGACAGGATTGTACCCAGAGGAAATCTGCCTTGCCACACCACAACAGTGCTGGCTTTTCACAGCTAACTGTTGCCCGGAGAGCAATCAGATTCTCCCCGGCAGTGCCTGGCCCTGCAGGGTGTGCCGGATGGAGCCATCTTTTGTCCTGTCTGTTGCCGGACTCCTGTGGAGACATGGGGCTTGCAGAAGGAATCCTTTTACAATTAGATTGGAAGGTGGAAAGAGAAAAAGAGCTGGGTTGCCAAACAATAGACCCTATAGACATGGATGTTAAAGAATTAAGATTAAAGGAATAAGAGAAAGGCATTCATTGAAAGAGGTAAGAGAGAAGAGAGCTATATATATTTCTATTTCTATTTCTGTTTCTGTTTCTGTTTCTGTTTCTATTTCTGATGGGAAAATCAGAAAACTTGAGTGGAAGCAAAATAGCAAAGTTAAGAGAGCCACACATTTAAAGAAAATGTTCAAGAATGAACACACAACATGATGAGGAACCAGAGAAAATAGATAAGAGTAAAAAGAGACATCTTGACAGACATGGGCAAGCAGATTGGTACGTTCTCAGGTGGGAGGTGTATGTCCAGAAGTCTGTAGATCATCCTTCAACAGTTGGTTTTTCTCTTCTAAGGGCATTTCTCACCGTGAGGCATTTGTGTATTTTGGCTACTACCCTCCCCCCCCCCCCCCACCCCAATCCTTTTAAAGGAAATGACAGAAAGCCCATTTCCCTGTCTTCATTCAATAAAACAAAACAATTAAAAAAAAAAAACATTCTGTTCTGCCTCTTTCCTAGGATTGACAGAAAATCTTGTAGGAAAACATATACAATAATTTTGTGCACTCTTCTTCATTGCCTGAGGCCTGGGGTGAGTGGTGGCTCCCATTACTTTGGCAGCCCCCTTGTATCCGTTTTGGTCTTCCATCGTGCCCCGCTTCTGAGTGTGAACGGGCCTGTTTAAAGACAGCGAGGTCTGCCTTGTGGGGGAGTGCCCAGGGACTTCCCAGGAGTGGAGTTTAATTGTGTTTGCTAAATAAACAAGAGTCTGCTTCCAAGGCTTTCTTGTCCTGACTGCGCAGGAGCATCTGAATTCGGTGCAACTGAGATCCAAAGGCTCCGTCTATCCCGTGAGACACAGGAACGTGCCAGAAAGTGAAGAATTCAGCTCATTAGCTGGATGATTGGTTTACATGTCCCCAAATTATTAATGCCGAGCAAACTGGAATGTAAAACTTCCCAATACTAGACATGCCCTGCCCGAGTCTGTGTGTAGAGTATAGCTGTAATTTATTTTTCCAGTACCTCCAGTTTTAGAAACCTGGGGAACAGCAGCCTGCTCCAGGGAACACTTATTTGATCTGACTGCAGGATATGGAAGCACCAGAAATGAAGGTCGTTCAGTGAGGTGAATACGGTGTTAGCGTTTACATAACACCCCGTCCAGCTTCTGTGGCTCATGTCCCCTTTGTGTCCTTTCCTGAATATCATCACAGATGAGGCTCAGAGCGGATAATTAGTCTCGAGAATGGTTACTGATTGTTAGAGTACTTTATATAGCAAAACTGGCTGTAAGAGAACCAAAGCAATAATGAAGACTGTGCTTTCTTTATTGATGAAAATAATCTATTGTCACTGTGACTAAAACTTACTTCTTGTGGCATTCACTTTCATTCATTGCGATTTCTGGGAAATGAATGAAAACATTCTTATTCCAAAGAATTCTGGATTGCGTTCGGTCAGCTCCCTTAACCTATGGAGACTGTAGTCTATTCATAGAGGAAAAAGAAAAAGGGAACAATGGCCGTTATTTAGATGCCACGTCGTCCAGACTGTTGGTATACAAATCGGGGATGGGGGGCATGACTTAGTCAGTCTGCCTTTGCAGGTTTCAGGTTATATGGCTAAAATGAACCTCCTGCTTTTCAGTGATTACAACAATACAAAGGCGGCCTACGAAGCCATGAAGAACGTAGCCTGTTTGATCAATGAGCGCAAGCGCAGGCTGGAAAGCATCGACAAGATAGCACGGTGGCAGGTGTCCATCGTGGGCTGGGAGGTAAGTGCGAACCCCTTCCTGCACCTGCTGCGCCGCCCAGCACTGTGCACCCCTTCCCTCGCTCCGGTCTAGCTTGATGCCATACTTCAGCATCCTGTGACGGACACTTCGTATTCTTGGCTTTCACGGTGTCTGTATTTTGAGGCACGTGCTCGACCTTAACAGTCAGCTACTTGACGCCTCACCTGCACCAAGAAATCAACTCTGAAGCGTGTCTGTAATTCATTTATTGTTTACACTGTCTCTCCTGCTGGGAAGTACGCTCCATGAAGGCAAACGGAGAACCCTTAAAATACACAGTATAGCGTGGGGGGAGTCCGGACTCCGGACTCACACTGCGTGCGTCCGAACTGGTCTGATCTGGGCCAGATCAATATTTTCACCCACAAGGTGGGGTTGAAGACGCTACCTGCCTCACAGGGCTGTTGTGAGGACTGTCTAAGACGGTGGTAAACGCAGTCCTTGGCACAGCCCGTCGGGATGGTCTGGCGTGCGTATTTATTTATAAACACGACAACCATGGCAGCGTCTGGCGCTGCTCTAAGCCGTTTTTATACGCGAACTCATTTCAGCCTCTCAGTGACCCTATGAGGTAGGGACTGCTGTGGCCTCCACTGAACTGATAGGGAGCGGAAACACGCATGGGCAGGGAGCTGGCTCAAGGCCACCCAGCCGGAGAGTGGCACACCCGGATTCCAATCTAGTCAGGCAGCCTGGCTTCAGAGCGCCTGCTGGTGACCGCCAGACCCTATGGCAGTCATTGAGAACGATCGGCTGGTGCTGTTCGATTGTGCTTGGACCAAGTGAGATTCGTCCTGCATCAAATCGATTGGTCAGAACACACTGTCCCGAAGGATTAAGAAAGTTTGGATGGAGAAGTTAGGTTTTTAACTAAAGTAGGTGATGGCCGTGAACGTTGGGAAGAAATACTTCTATTTCAGGGGCCGTAGAGACTTGTGGAGCTTGAATGGGCCCTCGGACATCACTGTGTTTAACCCTCTTACTTTGTAAGTGAAGAATCTGGGGCACAGAATTGCTATAGGCAAGGAAGCAGAACTGTTTTAGAGTCAAGATTTTCTGCCTCCACAAAATGTTGTGTGTGACCGGGACTGAAGGAGAATAAAAATCTTAGAGATCAAAGGCCGGTGTCGTACCCAATACCATAAAGGTACATTGGGTTAGACCCGACCTAATACTGTAAAGGTGTATTTTTCCTTGTGTTCTTGGACTGTGGCATTGAGGGGATAATTTAGTGTCAGAAGTTCACCGATCTCTGGTTGGCAGTTTGTCACGTGGCCTTTTGTTTCCAAGATCCGAAGCTAGTTTTTATTCTGGGAGCCGCTGTGTATACCAGACGGGAGAGCCCGAGCCCCAGGGTCGATAGCGCGGAGTTCCCACCCGTAGGAAGCCTCTGTGGTGGCCTTCTTCTCCCAGGAGCAGCCATTTCAGACGGGGTGGAGTCTAGTGACCCAGCACGTTTGCCACCGGGAATACACCTCACAACACAGAGACGCTGTAACATTTCCCGCTGAGTAGGAGGTAAAGAAAGGAAATTTCACATACAGGGAGACGAACAGCCCGAGATTCGCGTGGCCTCTTGAGCCCCGCTGACCCGCGGACGGGTCTCCTGTGACTGGAAGGTCCGAGAACAGACCGTGTCAGGACCTCTTCCTGTCTCCGTGACGCGTGAAGGAATCGGGATGGGGAGACCGTGAACTGTGTTTTCCTCCCTCCAGGGGCTGGATATCCTCGAGCGGAGCTCGGAACTGATCCACTCCGGGGAGCTGACCCAGGTCAGCAGGCACGGCAAGAGCCAGCAGCGGACGTTCTTCCTGTTTGACCACCAGCTGGTGTCGTGCAAGAAGGACCTGCTGCGCAGGGACGTGCTCTACTACCGAGGCCGCACGGACATGGACGAGGTGCGGCTTGTGGACCTGGAGGACGGGCGGGACAAGGACTGGAACCTCAGCGTGAAGAACGCCTTCAAGCTCGTCAGCAAAACCACCGACGAGGTTCACCTGTTCTGTGCCAAGAAGCAGGAAGACAAGGCAAGGTGGCTGCAGGCCTGCGGCGACGAGAGGAGGCGCGTGCGAGAGGACCGTGAGATGGGTGAGCGGTGCCTCTGCCCTCCCCTCCCGCCCCAGCCGCGTCCCCCCCCCCCCCCCCACCCCAGCGGTCAGCTCTTCCCCGCCCCCCGCCCCGGGGTCAAGTAGACCCCTTGCAGAAAAGAAGCGGGATCTGCAAATCCCGAATACGGTTGACCCCACGCACAGTCAGAAAGCCCGCGTGTTAACTTTTGACGACTGACAGCCTGCTGCTGACCGCAGAGCCTTACGGCTAACGTAGTCGATTAACACATGTACGGAGCTTGTGCCGTTTAATCCCAAGATGTGGATACTGTTGCTATACCCATTACTATAGGTGAGGAAATTGAGGCTCAAGGCACTTACCCACTCTTCTAGCATGACCACTTAGCATTTAAAGCCAGCTCAGGGGCGCCTGGGTGGCGCAGTCGGTTGAGCGTCCGACTTCAGCCAGGTCACGATCTCGCGGTCCGTGGGTTCGAGCCCCGCGTCAGGCTCTGGGCTGATGGCTCGGAGC
The DNA here is from genome assembly GCF_028018385.1 of Neofelis nebulosa. NCBI lineage: Eukaryota > Metazoa > Chordata > Mammalia > Carnivora > Felidae > Neofelis > Neofelis nebulosa. Next base: position 239,524,440 of record NC_080782.1, read on the forward strand.
CTGGAGCCTGTTTCCGATTCTGTGTCTCCCTCTCTCTCTGCCCCTCCCCCGTTCATGCTCTGTCTCTCTCTGTCCCAAAAATAAATAAAAAACGTTGGAAAAAAAAAAAAAATTAAAAAAAATAAAGCCAGCTCAGTGTCACCCCGACACTGGGCCACACTCTGGTGACTGTCATCCAGGCCATGGGAAATACCGGATGATCCTCGAGGCCGCCTCTTCAGGTGTACCTTTAAAGCACTTTAAATTTACCTTGCTGCCCTAGTCCATTCAGACCCAAGACCTTGGCCCACCTGTTTCCCCATCTCTCTCGTGCATGAAGCTGAGGACCGTGCACCCTGTCCTACGATTCAAGCACTGCTTCCTCCTGTCGCCCTTACCGTCCCAGGGTCTGCTCGCCTCCAGGTACTGATTAGCCCTAAAAGCCGGAAACTGTCAGGCCCGGTCTGTAAGCCTAAGGTGCAGGGCCTTCCAAGCACATTAGGGTTTTGAGCACCAACTGTCGGACAGATGTCAGGATGCCACAGGGACCAGGGGCCTTAAAGGTGAGGTGGAATGAGGATATTCATCTCTGCGGCCCACGTAAGCCCAGACCGTAAAGGTTACATAGTGCAGGACAGAAAAGCCACCCATTGCCGCGACGAAAGCTAGAGTGGAAACCTGGGCCCACCCCCGCCCTGTCCTTGCTCTACGGATCCGTGTTGTACCGATCCTAGGCTTCGCCACGGATCTGAATCTCACCCACAGGAGGGTCTGTGGGATCCTACGTTAGGGCAGGAAGGGGTTTAGGAGTCAGTCTGGCTCACTCACCGTCAAGCAGGAATCTCCTCTGAAACACTGAACCTCAACCCCTAGTGACACCTGTAGCCCTCATTACTCATAGGGGACCCCTTCGGCTAAGTGGACGTCCCCCTTTTACCAAGAGGAAAGCTGCTTCCCAGCAGCTGCCATATATCGGTGCCACTTTTGACTGGGGTCTCACTGGAGTAAGACTCCTCACTCTGTCATGCTGAGAACTCCTCAAATATTTGCAAAGATCCCAATTTTACCTGCCATGTAAGGTCATCTAGTGTAGGCCCTGACATCATTTGTAAGTTGGAATATTGCACTTTCCCCTCAGATGGAACCAGTATTGCAGGGGGCATCCTAAACACGTCTCAACTCTGTCCCTTGACAGAAAGAAAGACGAGCCTTGATTTTATACCTTTCTCTAGTACACTGCTTCCCTTGTGGCTGGTCCTCAGAAGACGTGAATGAATGAGTGGATGAATGAATGAATGGGGCACTCTGGGAGTCTCTGGACTGGGTGAATGTGGAATGAACGAGGGTGGCCCCGGGTCCTTGCCAGGCATGTTATGTTAGTCCAGTGCCTGTCACCTCGTGTGTGGAGAGATCGGGGAGGTCCGCCATAAGGCAGGCTGGGCATGGAGGGCCGGAGTGGGGCAGAAGGCCCGTGCGGGTCCAGGAGCAGCAGAAGCCAGTGTATGGCACCTGAGGGAGGGGTCAGGACCTGTCAGACGTCAGCTCGGTCAGGGAGCCACGGCCCAGGGAGCAGCTGGGGAGCTGAGTGTGACGGCGGAGGCTGAGCCCTGATTTCCTTCTCCTGGGTGTAGAGCCTGCCTCCGGGAAGAAGCTTTCTTGCCGGCCTAGGAGCCAGCCTGACAGACTTGGCCCTCCTCTGTCTCTGGCCTTTGCTCTCTCTCCACGTCCTGCGTGCAGGGGCCTGCTGTTCCCCCCCACCTCACCCACTCCGTGCAGACAGCGAACTTTACAGGGGAAGTTCAAGGCACGTGCTCTCGACAGTTGGGGTACAAAATCCAGTTCCCATTACGCAGATGTTCAAGGTGGAATCGCTCACTCGGCTTTCACAGCAGGTGGGCGAGTCGACCCTGGGACTCCTTCGATTTGCCCTCTCCTCCTAGGGCCTCACCCTTTATGGTTGTGATTTGGGTGACCCTACGTGGACGTGCGTCTGGGTCTGCACAAGTGGCCTGTGTGTCGTTATTAACAGCACCCCATGTCACCCTTTAACATGTCCTTGTAGGGAGCAGGTTATGCGAGTGTCCGTCCCGGGGACAGTCCTTGCTACTTACTTCTCCATTTGTAAGCTTCTCAGTGTCCCTTGGTTCCTCACGGAATGAGGTTTTCTGCTCCAGGTTATGGTTCTGGTTTTACTCTGCAGTGGCTTCACTTGTTTTGAATGTGTATCATGTCTGTTTCTAAATCCAGGAATGGAAATTTCAGAAAATCAAAAGAAACTCGCCATGCTAAATGCTCAAAAGGCAGGACACGGGAAGTCAAAGGGTAAGTTTTGAAGGACGCTTCGTCTCCCCATCTCCTTCGTGGGAATCGGTATCGGAACTCAGATCAAGGCGAGCGCCCGCGGTGGTTAGCCCGCTGACGACCAGCCTTCAACGAGGGGGAGGCGTACAGGTGATGGTACGGGTCTGTCAAAGTGACAGGGCCTCCAGAAATGGGCGGTCCAAAACAATCTGCATTTGCTTTTGAGTGGGAGTGTGTTTCAGTAGTTGCCTACATTTGAATGTGAGCCTGTAAGATCTAGGTCACCTTCTAGACCTCCGTCCTGAGGAGGTGCCGGCATTCTTCCCCGGGCCCGGCCAGTTTGCCAGTCTGAGGCAAGCCAACAGCTCCTGCGTGGTCTGGCCACGGCCGGAGGCAGTCTCCGGCCCCAAACTGCTCGTCAGTGCAGGCTGCATTCGAGTTTAGAGAAGAAAAACGCGCCTAAAAGTGCAGGATGTGAAGAGATGAGTTAGGAAGGCACGCCAGCCAGTATGGAGCAGGGCCCCCCTGCCCTGCACGCGCTGTGAAATTAGCAGTGCTCAGGTCACGCCCGGGGGTCCCGATGTGCAAACAAAGATTTATTTTTACAGTGCGTATGATACACATGATCTCGTCCAACAGGAATGAAATAATAAGGATTTTTATTCCAAAAATATTTGTCATGTTCTTAGAAACTTCTATTCAGGTCAACTTTTCTAAGGACAATGTGTCCTATGAATTATGTCCCATTCAGTATGTTTGTAACCGAAAATGGGAAAACAAGACCCAGTTGAGCCCAGGACGGGCCAGGGGACTGGAAGATTTCATTACCAAAACAGCACTTAACCTTGCCATTGCCCTGCTGCTCCCTCCCCTCAAATGCAGACACACACCCCCCCCCCCCACCTCCCACTGACTTACAAATACCTTGAAGGCAGAAACACCTATTGTTTGTGAGCCTCTTCACTTGAGTGGCAGGTGACTAGTAAATATCACCTGTCAGAATCTGTTAGTTTGCTGTTAGTTTGCGTTGCTGTCTTTCAGGAGCGCTGGCTCAGCAGCTGGGCACCCGGGCACCCCCGAAAGGAAGGCACCTCTTATGTGGGAAGGCCGAGAGAGCCTCCTGCCAGTCCAGACCAGGGCAAGGATGCCTTCTGCCCTGAGTCCTGGCTCCTTCGGGAACCCACGCTATTTCCTCCTGCCACGCTGACTTTCACAGTTAGCTTGTGATCTCGTAGCTAGTTTTAATAAGCCTTTTTCATTACCTCTGCGCAGATTGAAAACCCCTATCCCAATAAGACACTTTCGATTTAGCAATTCAGTTCGGGGTCCCTGTTCTAAGCACATCCCTTACATTAGCTCACAGCTGTCATAGCAACCAGGAGGTGCTGTTATCCCCACTACAGATTCAGGGAGTGGGGGTGCAGAGAAATCAAATAATTTCCCAAATAATTATCCTGAATAATCACAGCCAGTAAGCGGCAGAGGAGGATTTGGGCCAGGGCAGGCTGGGCCACAGGCTCTCGGAGCATTTCACTGCTTCTCATCGCGAGCAGCCCTGATCCTGCCACTCCCGCTGCGTGAGCGCAGGTGATGGTCACAACCTCTCTGGGTTTCAGGTCCCCTCCCCGGAGGGTTTTTGTGACGCCACCTAATCCATGGCTGCACACGCAGTGTCTGCACATAAGCAGCGTCGTGATGGCTCGTAGATGTCCTCCGGGTGCGTGTGGATTAAGAATCAGCTGAGAATTCGAGTGTTGGTGCTGTTTTTCCTTTTCGGCTGACGAGTGACGCTGGGTCCCTGTTCCGTCCCCCTCCCCCCTCGGGTTAGGCTACAGCGCGTGCCCGGTGGCCCTGCCGCACCAGAGCTTGCACCCCCTTCACCAGCGCCACGTGACCGTGCCCACCAGCGTCCCCCAGCAGCAGGTGTTTGCCCTGGCAGAACCCAAGAGGAAGCCTTCGCTCTTCTGGCACACGTTCAACAAACTCACCCCTTTCAAGAAGTGAAAACGGAAGGCCGCACTTCTGCTGAGGTGTCCGCAAAGAGGAGAACCAGTTTTGTTTCTCGCGTGCTGACCCCAGTGCTGGGAACTTGTTTCGGGGGGATCCGTGGGGAACAGAAGGGCGCAGACGCACCTCAGCGTTCAGAGGCCCGGCTCCCCCCTCGGAGGGAGGCGAAGGTCGTGAGGCGCGGCCCCGATGTCCACGAGACCCCTCCGTGATCTGTGCCGAGCCGGCCGGGCCGTGGGAACCAGCGACGACCTCAGGGAAGCCGAGCGGTGACCCCAGCTGGCGTCGCCATGACGGGCACGCACAGTGCTGCCCTTCCTGAGGACAGACCGGATCGCACTGTCACCGTTGCAAGTGGGTTCCAGGGGGACGGTAGTGATGGGGTTGGCGCCAAGGTGTCTCGCCAGCACCGGTAAGCCTCTCTTCCACAGTGTTAGGGGACTTCCCGCCACAGCGCGCGTGGCCATCGTGTCCCCTGGTGTCCTCTGCATTGTTGCCAAATAGCGGCGCAGGCTGCCTCTTGCCAGATGCGTCCCCCCAGGCTGGAGGGGCGAGCACCGTGAATCCCTCACGCGGAGGGCAGTCGGGGTCACTGAAGCCTCCTGAAGCTGCCGCTGCTTACGGGAGAGAGTGCCGCGTCCCGCCGCGGGCTGGTGTCATCCCGACCTCCCCCCCCCCCCCCCCCCCCCCGGCGGGCACCCTCCTGCCGGAGCGCGGCGGAAGTCACACGCACTCACACGCTGTGACCTAACAGACTAATCGGACGCACCTGTTCGTGATATGAAACCCCCCACCTGCTTTAATTTTATGATAAATTAAATAACGTACCTGCAGCAGTTGCAAGGCGTTCTTAGAACATCCGAGGTTTTCCCATCAGTTGTTTTGGCGTCCCCACCAATCCAGTGACGGCGACCCGAACGGTCGGCCGAGAAAGCACGCGGTTCCGAGCAGCCCCCCTCGGGACCCGAAGCCGACTTCGCCTGCATAAACTCCACACCCAGCAGGGCCAGCCACGGCCTTACTGTGCTGTCAGGAGGGTTCCGGAGATTCGTTCCGTAAGAATGAACGAAAAGTACACGTCGCCCCAGACACGGCCGTCCTCTGTCCCGGAGGCCACGTGGGCCGATACCGGTCGGTCGTAATCTCCTTGTCTTCGTCCGCGTTGTAAACCCGGATGGAAAGAACTCGGAGCGCGTCTCAAGAAGACGGGCTTTGCAAGGGCGACGCCGTTGAAACGCACCTGGGGCGCCGGACGGGGCAGCGCGGGACACGCCTGTGGCTTCTGCTTGAGAAGCCCTTGCCGTGCGCTCCCCTCGGGCCCGTTTCCCGGCGGCCGTGCTTGACGAGAAAACCGGAGCGCCGTGGCCAGAGGGGTAACTGTGCCTCCGAGGGTCCGGTCCCCTCCTTTCTCCCCCACCTCCCCTCCACCCAGGGCTGGCCCCAGAGGAGGTGACGTCACGCGTCGAGGAGACAAGACCTTGGACGTCGAGCGGGCCTCGGAGCACCATCTGGAAATCGGACCCGTCCCGACCCCGCTCCGCCGCGTCGAGGTGCTCACCCGCGTGTCGTGTCGCCGCGAGCCGGTACTGCCCCGTGGCCGGCCGCCCGGGGCTGCTTCCGGGGCCCTTAGCGCCCCGGGTCCCGGGAGGACGGCGGCGTCCGCGAGGGGGCTGCTCGGGAGGCGCTGTGGCTCTGCGGCCAGGCGAGTGCGTGCGTCGCTGTTCCGGGTCCGAGGAGAACGCCCCCTTTTAGTTGCGTTTATATAACTGACCCTTCTACTAACAAAATGCAATGATAGATTTCGAAAACCACACTTAAGTGCTTTTTGTGGGCCCCTTAGTGACAGCCGTAGGAGTCTCTGTGCTAAACGGAGTCGTTAGTCTATAGGACAATTTTGGACAGTTGTTTTGTTTTAATCTAAGAAAATTGCTTTAGGGAAGAAAAGAGAAACATTTGCTTATGTCACATTTTTGATGAGGATTGAATTCAACTGAAGAACCAGTTCAGGGCTTCCATTTACTGATATTAATGCGTAGTGAGGAGGGGCTTAAATTCTGTGACCAGGGTTGATTTCCCGGCCGAGCCCCAGCTTCTGGGTGCCACCTGTCCCTCCGTGGATTCTCTAACAGAAGAAGGAAGCTCGGACCCCAGGGCCTTTACGAGGCTGCCCCCGTGAACTTGGGACAGTGTGGAGAGTCACACGATCAAATCTCCACCCTGAGTGGATACTGCTTGAAATCTTAGGCGATTTTGAAAACTGAGACTTTTTTTTTTTTTTTAAGGTAGAATGCCTTTGACGCGTTTAAATCTGTTTGTCTAGCTTGAGTTTTTTTTTTTGTTTTTCTGTTTTTTTTTTTAACCAAACGCCTGAGTTCTATAAAGAATACGTGGCTCAAGTATTCTAATCGTAGGTTTGCCAAACTTTCCTCCTTAATTTAAGTCACGTGTTCCTCTTGGGAAGGAAAAGAGAAGCCAAGAGCCTCCCGTGTGCATTCTGTATGTTTGGGAGTCTTGCTTTTCCCTGTTTGTCTCATTTTAACCCCCCTTGCATACTCTGGATGCCCCCCAGCCCCCCCCCACACATGCTCACACACAATCACAAAGATGGCACAACACTTTGACAAAGTTCACTTATTCTATTATTTATATTTCAGAATTTGCCAACTCTTTTGGAAGACCACTCAAATGACCGTGAGTCAAAAGCAGCCTTCTCAGTTTTAATCCTACCAAAAATGCACAGCAACCTTGCAGTAAATCGTAAACCATCATAAAATGGGACATTTGTAAAATCCCAGAGAAACACCATTCTGTATCTTTGGCCCACAGATAAGAAAAAGGATGACAGCAATGTGCTAGAGCTTTCGCGGGGTCCCTTCTTCATAGTGTGATTTTCAGTAGATCTCCTCTTTTCCCTGATAGATCTGATGTTGTTGTGGAAAACATTTCACCCCCGGGCTCCATGCTGTTTCTGAGCATTGTTGTGCCTTTTTATACCTAGTCCAGACAAAGACCAACTCCAAGCCTGTTCAGAAAATCCCCTCGATCCTACGTTGCTGTTGTCTAGACACAAAGCAAAAGTGCATTTAATTCAGACTTTGTTTCACGATGGAAATCTTTTTGTAAAAGCCACAATCCAGCGTCTGTAAGTTGGAAATAAATCTCTAGTGCCCCAATTGCTGGTCTTTGTCAACACAAATAAGTCCACTTATTTACCCGAATAGAGCAGCCCGAGTACCTGGAGTCAGGAAGAAGCGTGCTGTATGGTTGTTTTATGGAAGAGAGCAGAAACACATGTGTCCCTCACAGGCCAGCGGTGACAAGTGTGGATAAATGTCCCTTTGGTGGCTGACAGGCCAGGGATGCTGGACACAGATCGGCGAGGTCAGACCGCTCAGAAGCAGGTGTCCCTGTGATAAGCTTACCCTACAAATGTCCTTGTCAGAATTCCACTCGGCTGATGCTGTTATCTCAGCATGCGCGCAGCAGACGTAGAGTTCAAATGGTTTTGAATAGAATAAGCAGCCAACTGTCGGATCTCGAAAAGAGAAACCCAGAAGCTTAAATATTTGATGCAGACATACTTAGCTACAACACACTTCACTTCATTGTCTTAGTTATGTCATAGGCATCGACCTTCATGTTTAGAAAATACTTTCCTCTAACTGACTCTGTAATTTAATAATTGGTCTCTTTTGTAAATATCGGCATCAGTTGTGTTTACCCATTTTGCAAACTTCTAGTAACCTTTTCCTTGATTTTTAACCCATCAGCATCAAGACAATGTTGTTAAGCCAAGTGACAGCTTCGAAACTGATGAGTTAGCTGTTGACAGCTGAACTATGTTGTACCAGACTGCTATAACTTGACAGGTATTTCTGTTGAATGAAGTTTTTGTAAAAAGAAAAAAATAGGTATTATTTACAATGTTATTTGAATGATTTCTTGTAAATGCTGTGAATCTATATTTGTTGTTTTGTATCTGTATATTAAAGTTAATTTGCCAAACGGTTTCTGGATCTACAGCTCATTTCCTGACTGGACAGTGATAGACTTCCCTGTCAGTAAAAATTCATCCCTCAATGATCAGGCTTAAACCACTAGTCAAGTGTGAGAGAACGGGTCCCCAGGGGAACAGGGAGGAGCCGCTCGACTGAAGAAAGTCTGCACATGTTGGAAGGAGCCTGGTAAAGCCACACCCAGAGTGAAAAGGCCTTCTCTGTAGGAGCAGCTCTTGGATGGACGGTAGATGAGCCGCACAGGCCTTGACACGCCTTTCGCCTTTCGTTCCGGGTGGACATCGAGCCGCTTCACCAGGAGATCCGCTGCTTACCCTCTGGGGGCGGGGAACAGGCCTGAATTTCCTTCTCTAATCAACACTCAGACAAGTGAAGTAAATAGCCCATTGTTTGCAGTGAAAAGTATTCCCCAGAGGGTTGCCAGGCAGCCCGTCCCCACCACCTCCTTCCCAAACTGCTCTCTCCCTTCCCTCGGGCTGCCCTGGGAGGGGGGGTAGCGTAGGGGCAGGGGGCGGGGGAGGGTGAGCACTGGGAATCTGAAAGGCCTCCCCGGGGAGGCTCCCAGGGACCCAGCCGGTGCCATTTGTGGGAACTGGTAAAGAGGGCGGTGGGGGCTTTGCGGGAAGAGCTGAGGGGTAGCCGACCTCGGTGGAGCACGGCCTGCCTCGTGCAGCGGAGAGGCCAGCTGACCTGGGTAGTCCTCCCAAGGAGCGTCTGGTCGAAGCGGGGAGACAGGCACGTGGAGCTGTAGTGAAAGCTCATGGTGAAGTGAAGTGTGCAGCGCCGGTGGGGGGGGGGGGAGGGCGAGGGCCCCCCCAGCCCCGAAGAGCCTGGGTGTGTGGCTTGAATCCCACTGACGGGCCGCGTGAGAAACCGAGGGCGTCGAAGCCGGCTCCCAAAGGGCCTGCCAACCGGCGTGAGGTACTGGGACTTCGTTTCGTGGCCGAAGAATGCAAGGCGGGGAAATTGTGTGGGATTTGCTCAGCCCATCCCGGGGTCGGGGAAAAGGGTGGATTTCGCGCCAGGCCCGGGGTGAGCTGGGGGACCGTGTCCAGCGGCAGAGAGGCTGGAGGAGGGGGGGAGGCCGGACACAGGTGAAGGATGCTCAGCCGTGAGCCCGTCACGCGGCTGTGGAGACGAGGTGCGGTTTCCGGGTCCTGCCCCGGGGTGATGGCCGGGCGCTGGTGCCACCGACGGATGCAGGGAAGAAAGGCTGGGTTGGCGGGGGGGGGGGGGGGGGGCGTGTGACTCTCGGTCTACCCGCCGGACGCTGCGGCTCCAGAGAGAGGTGAGAGCGGGAGGTGCGGGTGGGAAGGAAGCCGAGGAGGGGATGGGCCCTGGACCACCCCCAGAGCGTGAACAGGCGGAGGAAGAGGACAGGGGAGCAGACAGGGACGGAGAAGGGGAAGGCGAGGGTGATGCCGGGTGGGGGAGGGGCAGCCACAGCAGGAGGGAGGAGTTGTCCCCGGGGTGGATGCTCGGGCTGCCCCCCTCCCCCCCACTAAGAAGCGACCGGAGGTGTCTGGGTGCGTTTACGGGGCAGGAGTTCAGGCTACTGGACGTCGGAAGAGAAAGCCGATTAGCTTCTGTCGCCAAACGAAATCCCGCACTGCCCTGTGATGCTGGTGCTGCCTTCCCTGCGGTACAGACGAGGAACGGACGCCTGGCGAGTGGAGGGGGTGTTACTTGTGTCCCATGGGACTTGCCCGGCCCGCATCCCCCATTCTCTGTGTGGCCTCTGCAGTCCAGCTAGGTTGTCCGAGCTGGTTCTCAACAGCCTCTGAGAAAACAGCGCTGTGTACGTTTGTCCTCCTGAGGCTATTTTTCAGTTAGAGATCCGTGTTAATAAACTCTGATGGGGGCAAAATGAAACGTTAATGATCACATGGCGTCCAAGAAACAGTTGCACCATGCTTCTTTCAGTGGCAGGTGGTGTGTGTGTGAAGAGAACGCGCGTTCAATACCAAGGTACACGCGGCGTCTACGATCACAGGACCCACGCAGAGGTTTGAGGGATCTCGTTAAATGAAGTCCGTTCCAGGGATCTGGAATCCCAGTAATCTGTCGCCCTGTTGGCCCGCCGTTGGCCCAAGGTCGGCGGGGAGGCGGCCGAAGCAAAGGCACACACGTCACTTTACGGAAAGACACCGGCTGTGGGGATTCCTTCTTGCAGACTCGGAAGTGCACCTCGCTTTCTCTCCCTTGATTAAAAAGGACGGGGGTGGGGGTGGGGGTAAAGAGCAGAGTTTTCTGAACAGATAGTGCTGGAAGATGCTGCCTGACTCCAGTCTGGCTGCAAGTTTTTTTTTTTCAACATTTATTTATTTTTTTGGGGACAGAGAGAGACAGAGCATAACGGGGGAGGGGCAGAGAGAGAGGGAGACACAGAATCGGAAGCAGGCTCCAGGCTCTGAGCCGTCAGCCCAGAGCCCGACGCGGGGCTCGAACTCACGGACCGCGAGATCGTGACCTGGCTGAAGTCGGACGCCCAACCGACTGCGCCACCCAGGCGCCCCTGGCTGCAAGTTTTGAAGCTCTTCCAAAACATCTTGTGCCTTACTCGGTTCCCTCCCCTTCCTGCTGTTTTGCAGACACATCCACTAGGGAATTCTGTGGCAGGAAGGCGTGATTTTATTTAGTGAGCCCTTGATTCCTGGTTTGTGCAGCACCTGCATGCAGCCCGTGGCCCTGGTTCAGGTAAGTGCGTTAGGAAACCGCTGCTTTGGTTTCGATTTAAGGCATGGGAGTCCCAAAGCAGCCCTTAATCCGTGTGTGACGATCGTGCTTAGTCATTGGCGAGGTAGGCAGCTGTCTGCCGAGTTTCGGGTAGGACAGGAGCACGCTGGTTTCAGAATTCATTTGCGGAAGAGGTGAACAGGAGACAAAAGCAGATCTTGAGGTTCTTCCAGAACCCTGCGAACTGGCTGGGAGGAGGGATGAAGCTACAGGAGGAGGCGTAAGGGTAGAGCCTCCCCGAGAGCTTTCTAGAGGAGCTCGTAGATTATTTGGCGCAAATTTGAGCCTGTGCATGTTTGTACGGATGGCCGTACTTCATCACTTACACGGCGTAGCTTGAAAACAAGCCCCTCAACATACGTTAAAGGAGAAATACGATGTGCAGGGCATGTGGAAGAAAATGTACTCGATGAGCGAAAATCTTTTGATTCTTAGATTCACGAAGTGTCAAGTCGGGGAGGGGTGTTCGGGGTTGTTTCTTCTCTCGCCTGTTACACGCAAGACGCAGAGCAGAAGCTCGGAGGCTGGCAGACCCACTGTGCGCCGCTCAGCTCGATTCTGGCAGGTCTTTTGTTAAACCGAGGGACCTTAACCAGAAGTTCAGTAGTGAAGGCACAGTGTAGGTCAAGCAAAGGAGACACAACCCAGAAACCCAGTCAGGACCTGTTGCGGGGGGGTCTAAAAAGCCGTAGCTCCAAAGTCCTTTGCGGTCTGTGTCCCTCTGCCCCCCGCCCACCCCCGGGGCAGTGTGTCAGTCAGATCTAGGAGATCACAGCAGAATCCCAGGGTCCTCGGCCCCGCGGGTTGGGCGTTCGGTGGGAGGGTCGCGTCTGTTCCCTGGGATTCACATGGATCCGGCTCAGGCAGGACCGTGGTCGCTTGTTTAATCTATTGCCCGGAGGGCTGCGTATCCAACAAGTGCCCAGCAACTCTGACGATTGGGCCCACGACACATGGCCACCGACCTTCCTCGCTGGGATGAATGCTCACCCCTGTGGCAGCAGGCGCCTCGCGTTAGTCAAGACGTGGGCTTAGCCGTCGGGAGGGAGCAGGCTTGCGGTGTACTTCTCTCTCGTGTCAGAGACGGGCCGGCGGGGCGGGTCTGGTCTGGGTGGCCATCAGGGACCAGAGGTTTTCTATCCCCGAAGGGTGGCTCTCCTTCAAGGAGTCCCAAGACGTCTCACCACCCCCCCCCCCCACGCACACCCCAGCCGCAGGGAGGGGCAAGGGGCCCGGGGAGGGTACGGCAGCCCTCCTCCCCGTGAAGCCTGTGGTCCTTGCACAGATCCCTTTTGTTCATTCCCACCGGCCAGAATCCAGTTTCCTCGTGTTTTCCAGGCCTCTGCCAGGGAGGCTGGGAAATGTCCAGTGCGGGCAGCCACGTGCCGCCTCAAACTTCTATTACGAGGAGCAAGGGGAGGAGGGGGGGTTGGAGAAACGAGTGATCTCCACCGAAGGCATCGGCACGGATTCGATTTAATACCCAGCCACACCCCCAAAGGCTGCGTCCCACACATTTGGGGCCAGGATATTTCTTTCGAAAGTTCTTTTTTTCTCTCTCTTTTTAAATCATTCAACAAATAATTGTTGGTGACGTACTGAAAATAAGCAAGCGGAAAGATGCAGTGGCTGTCCTTATAACCTAGGCTGGCGCCTAAGTGCTCCCTAGTCTAGGTGCAGGGTGGAGATGGGGTGGGGGTGGCAGTGATCCAGGAGACAGCAGGGAGGGGGAGGGGGAGGGAAGGACGGGAGAGAAGCGTTCCCAGCTCTCGCGCATTCTGGAGAAACACGGAGAGGAATTGAAAGGTGCATCAATTCCACGACACGTAGTGCAATTAAATTGAGCGCATCGATTGTGGGCTGAACTAACAGAGGATCCAATTTATGGCTTTGTAAGAAGCACAAACGCAACTTTTTATTTTTACAAATGACATATTAATGTAATGTCTACTGTATTCCTTGCGCAAACCCTCACGTCCCTCTTCTCAATTTTCGTATTAAAGATAGTGCCAAAGCTTATTTCCCTGCTTATTTGGGAGCAGAGCATATTTGGTTATTCACAGTCATCTGTTGAAGGTCTAAGCAAGTGCCCAAAACCAGAGAAATAACTGACAGGGGGCGCCTGGGTGGCCCAGTCGGTTGAGCGGCCGACTTCGGCTCAGGTCACGATCTCATGGCTTGTGAGTTCGAGCCCCGCGTCGGGCTCTGGGCTGACGGCTCGGGGCCCGGAGCCTGCTTCGGGTTCTGTGTCTCCCCCCTCTCTGCCCCTCCCCCGCTCATGCTCTGTCTCTCTCGAAAATAAATAAACATTAAAAAAAAATTACGGAAGGATGGATGTTAGCTCTTCCCTAGCTGGAGGACAAAATGGAGTTTACCCCAATTTGATACCTTTATGATCTTGAGATCTTTTTATTATTGAAATAATTGTAATACATTTTGAAAAACTTTAAAAGGAAAAACATAGACCCTTTAGCAGAGGTTGGTCTGTGCCATTTCGATTCAACTATGACCAGTCACTCCTGAGTTAAACAAAAGAGGATGGTGTAGATTATTTATGGAATTTGGCTCTAAGAAAACAATTCAATTTCCCAAAATGGTGTAAGTTTGTGACTTCAAAAGGAAACATCTGTATTTTCTTGTCTAAAAATACTTTGCCATCAAACTGGACGCTGTGATATTTAGAAGTTTCCATAAGATGGCGATATAATCCTAGACAAGTCTAGCTGGTTTTAATATTTATCTAGAAATATTTTAATAGACACTGTAAAAAAGCATTTTTTAAAAAGGAAAAACCCTCATAACCCTGCTATTCTAAAGCAGCCATATTCATTTGGATATATTTGGTCCTAGTTTTTGTCGATATGCATATAGAATTACATGGGTACCTATGTAATTCATAATGTACATGCCATTTTATTCTACTTTTTAAAAATTCAACATCAGGGTGCCTGGGTGGCTCAGTCGGTTAAGTATCCGACTTCAGCTCAGGTCGCAGTCTCGCATTTTGTGAGTTCGAGCCCCGCGTCGGGCTCTGTGCTGACAGCTCGGAGCCTGGAGCCCGCTTCAGACTCTGTGTCTCCCTCCCTCTCTGCCCCTCCCCTGCCCATGCTCGCATGCGCGCTCTCTCTCTCTCTCTGAAAAATAAACAAAAAACAATTTTTTTAATGAAACACAACATATATCTTTCACATATTTTATTTCTACATGACCTACATAATTATTTCAGGGGCTACATAATATTATACCCAAGAGGCACTGATGGAAACACATTATGCACTTTTGCACTATGACAGATAATGTCATGGCTAATATGTTTGGGAAACAAATGTTGGATTATTAACAATTTTCGGCACGACATCACTAAGTTTAAGATATGAACGTCTTTTCTCTATCTGAAAGGTTGTGCGGATGGACGTTGCCTTCAGTGCTGTATAAGGGTCTGGGTTCCGACCTGCTTCACTAGCCTCATGTTATTATTTTCTTCTCCAAATTTTAATTTAAATTATGTCAGTTAACGTATGATGTGATAGTGGTGATTCAACACTTACATACAACACCCAGTGCTCATCATCACAAGTGCCCCCCAATACCCATCGCCCACCTAGCCTATCTCCCTCCTTCCTCCCTCCAGCAACGCTCAGTTTGTTCTCTATCATTAAGTGTCTCTTACGGTTTGCTTCCCTCTCTTTTTTTTCTCCCCCTTCCTATATGTTCATCTGTTTTGTTTCCTAATTCCAATGAGTGAAACCATATGGTATTTATCTTTCTCTGACTTATTTGGCTTCACATAATATCTTCTAGCTCCATCCATGTCATTGCAAACAGCAAGATTTCATTTTTTTGATGGCTGAGTAATATTTCATTATGTGTGTGTGTGTGTGTGCATGTGTGTGTATATATATATATATATATATATATATATATCTCACATCTTTTTTAATTAAAAAAAATTGTTTATGTTTACTTTTGAGAGAAAGACACAGAACGTGAGCAGGAGAGGGGCAGAGAGAGAGAGGGAGACACAGAATCCTAAGCGGGCTCCAGGCTCTGAGCCGTCAGCACTGAGCCCGACGTGGGGATTGAACCCACGAACCATGAGATCATGGCCTGAGCTGAAGTCAGGCACTTAACCGAGGGAGCCACCCAGGTGCCCCTATACCACATCTTCTTTACCCGTTCATCAGTTGAGGGACACTTGGGTTCTTTCCATTAATTTGACTATTGTTGATAGTGCTGCTATAAACATCCGGGTGCGTGTGCCCCTTTGAATCTGTATTTTTTTATCCTTCGGGTAAATACCTAGTAGTCCAGTTGCTGGATCGTAGGGTAGTTCTATTTGTAACTTTTTCAGGAAACTCCATACTGTTTTCCAGCGTGGCTGCACCAGTTTGTATTCCCACCAATGGTGTAAGAGGGTTACACCCCTTCTCCACATCCTTGCCAACATTTGTTGTTTCCTGTGTTGTTAATTTTAGCCATTCTGACAGGTGTGAGGTGACGTCTCATCGGGATTTTGATTTGTATTCATGTGATGATGAGCGATGTTGAGCATCTTTTCATGTGTCTGTTACCATCTGAATATCTTCTTTGGAAAAATGTCTATTCGTGTCTTCTGCCCATTTCTTCACGAGATTATTTGTTTTTTGGGTGTTGAGTTTGATAATTTCTTTACAGATTTTGGATACTAACCCTTGATCTGATATGTCACTTGCAGATAACTTCTCCCATTTCGTAGGCTGTCTTTTAGTTTCGCTGATTGTTTCCTTCACTGTGCAGAAGCTTTTTGTCTTGATAAAGTCCCAATAGTTCATGTTTGCTTTTGTTTCCCTTGCCTCTGGCGACACGTCTAGTAAGAGGTTGCTGTGGCTGAGGTCATAGAGGTTGCTGCTCGTGTTCTCCTCTAGGATTTTGATGGTTTCTTGTCTCACATTTAGGTCTTGCATACATTGTGAATTTATTTTGTGTGTGGTGTAGGAAAGTGGTACGGTTTCATTCTTCTGCGTGTCGCTGTCCCGTTTTCCCAGCACCATCTGTTGAAAAGACTGTTTTTTTTCCATTGGATATTCTTTCCTGCTTTGCCAAAGATTAGTTAACCATATAGTTGTGAGTCCATTTCTGGGCTTTTTATTCTGTCCCATTGATCTATGTCTGTTTTCATGCCAGTACCATTACTGGCTTGATCACTACAGCTTTGTAATATGGTTTGAAGTCTGGAGTTGTGATGCCTCTGGCTTTGGTGTTCTTTTTCAGGATTGCTTTGGCAATTCGGGGTCTTTTGTGGTTCCATACAGATTTTAGGATTATGTGTTCTAGCTCTGTGAAAAATGCTGGTGGTATTTTGATAGGGATTGCATTGAATGTGTAGATTGCTTTGGGTAGCATTGACATTTTAACAATGTTTTTTCTTCCAATCCATGAGCACAGAATGTTTTTCCATTTCTTTGCATCTTCTTCAATTTCCTTCATAAGTTTTCTATAGTTTTCAGCATACAGATCTTTTACATCTTTGGTTAGGCTTACTCCTAGGTCTCTCATGAGTTTTGGTGCAATGATAAACGCAATCGATGCCTCGGTTTCTTTTCCTCTGCTTCTTTATTGGTGTATAGAAATGCACCAGATTTCTCGACATTGATCTTATACCCTGTGACGTGGCTGAACTCATGTATTAGTTCTAGCAATTTTTTGGAGTTGGTGTTAAAACACAGCCAAAACCCGGCACCCAAGGTTTGCCGCCCTCAGCTGGCATCTCTGTTCTTATGCCAGTGAATAGAGCGGCAGGCTGGTGCCCACGGGGTCTATCTGCCCCAGGAGAGGCCAGTCCACCTTTCCCAAATGCGCTGCAAGCCAGGGAACTGTCTCTCCTTGTGCAACCCAAGAGATCCTCAGACCATGCTGCCCGCGTCGGGCCTCCACACTCCACACTCCTTCCCCACTGGAGCACCGCCAGGCCCACCGGGCGCAAAGCTGGTGATGGCGCTGACCTGGGTAACTTCAGACTTTGCGCTCTGCGGCTCATAAAAGCTTGTGGTGGCTAGCCCCTCTTCTTTTCCCGGTGGTTTTGGGGAAGGTTTATTCCTCTGAGACCCCTTAGGTGCCCCTTCACTCTTTCTCTCTCCCTCTCCCTCTCTCTCTCTCTCTCACTCACTCCTCTCTCCATGATCAGGGCTCCCTCCCCTCCACAGCACACACACGTTCTTTTCTCCCCAGAGGTCAACTCTCCGTGGCTCCCACCGTCCACACTGGGGTTGCTTTTCTAGGTCTAGTTGTGTAGCCCGGCCCTCTCAGTTCAGATCGGCTTCTCGTGTGTTCAAATGATTTGATATTCATCTAGCTGTGTTCGAATGTTCGAGGGATGAAGCGAGCTCAGGCTACTCTGCTGCCGTCTTAACCCGTCCTCTGTGTGACACGATTCTCAGGTTATTATTATTTTTATGTCCTAAAGTGTCTGCCATGGCACACGCATTTCATTCAACGCATATTTATTCAACACAGCGCTGCAGGCCTAATACTGAGTACTAGGAGTACAGTAAGAAGAAAAATGCAGTCAGACTTCAGTCATACGGTGATGTAAGTAAGGGTAGCCCTGTACTACGGTGCCGTGAAAGAGAGGCATCGGTGTGGTGCCCCCTTCCCGGGGAGATCTGATGTAGTCAAGAACGTCCCACGAATCCTGTGTGCACACTGCCGTAGGGTCTTGCCTGTGTGTTCTCTCTGCCTAGAACACTTGGCCTGATTAGCTGCTCTGCTCCTTTAGATCTCATCGCAAACCTCACCACCCGGCGTGGCCTTCGCTCCTGATGGGGTTGGAAAGCAAATCAAAAACTCGCAGTGGGGCCCAAAGGTGTACTTTGCAAACTGCCTGTTCCTTCGTGTGTGTGTGTGTGTGTGTGTGTGTGTGTGCATGTGCCCTTCACGGTGGTTTCCTGTAGAGTCAAAAATCTAACTCAAAGCATATGTCTCATCACAGTAGGACAGCGTGGAATGCTTTACTGTTTTTCATTCTATTTATTTTTTATTTTTATTTTTTTTTTTTCAACATTTTTTATTTATTTTTAGGACAGAGAGAGACAGAGCATGAACAGGGGAGGGGCAGAGAGAGAGGGAGACACAGAATCAGAAACAGGCTCCAGGCTCCGAGCCATCAGCCCAGAGCCTGATGCGGGGCTCGAACTCACGGACCGCGAGATCGTGACCTGGCTGAAGTCGGACGCTTAACCGACTGCGCCACCCAGGCGCCCCAATTCTATTTATTTTTTATTGTAAAGTAAACATTGCATGAAACTTACCACTTTACCCGCTTTTAAGCGTCCAGTTCAGTGGCATGAAGTACATTCACGTTGTTCGACTGTCTCCGCCGTCCGCTTTCAGAGCTTTTCCATCTTCCCAACCTGAAACTCTGTCCCCGTTAGCTCCCCCTCCCCTTCCCCCAGCCGTTGGCTCCCACTGTTCTGCTTTGTGTCCCTGTGAATTCGACTACTCTAGGGCCCTCATACGAGTGGAGTCGGAGAGTATTGGTCCCGTCCGGCTTATTTCACGTCGCACAATGTCTTTAAGGTTCATCCGTGTTGTAGTATATGCGTCAGAACGTCCCTCCTTTTCAAGGCTGAGGGGCATCCCATCGTGTGTGTAAACACATCTTGCTCATTCACATGTCGGCGGCCGTGTGGGTGGTTCCCACCTTCGGGCTCCTGTGACTAAAGCTGGTGTGAACACGCGTGTCCAAGTATGTCGGAGTCTCTGCCTCGAGCTCTTGTGTGTGTCTACCCCGAACTGGGGTTGCCGGATCAAATGCTAATTCTGTGTTTGCTTTACTGTTGAACATGTGCTTTTCATGCACTTTGTAGTCAACCTTGGTTCTTACAGCAGCGCCGAGAAGCGAGTATCATTCCCTTCTCTGGCTCCAAAAAGCCGTTTGCCCCAAGTGGAGCGGAGTGGCAAATGCGAGTATTTGACTTGGAACTCGGCTTTCCCCTTGACCATTCGCCATTCAGAGTGGTCCCAGTCACGTGGGTTCCTTTCAAGAACGATGGCCTTCTGATTGTGAGAAGCTTCGTCTGCTAGCGGCTTCTGCCCTTACCGGTCTTGGCCATCCTGTCCAAGGTCGATCGGGAGTGGGCCCGTGCCCCACGGCAAGGAGCAGAGGCTGTGTCTGTGGCCCCAGAAACAAAGGCCTTTCCTTCTGGTCTGTGTTTCCCTCTCTCAGCTCAGCTCCGTCGTCTGAAACATGAGGACCTGGTTGCTTCTGCTCGCCGGCGGGATCTGCATGGGAAACGTGAACGCACAGGACACGTGCAGACAGGGGCACCCTGGCGTCCCTGGGAATCCCGGTCACAATGGTTTGCCCGGGAGAGATGGACGAGACGGAGCAAAGGGCGACAAGGGAGAGGCAGGTACTCACCACTTGGTGGCCTCCAGCTACCCTTCCATGTACCCGTCCGTTCCTCTTATTCATTCATTCATTCATTCATTCATCACCAGTGTAGTCATCACCTGCCCGCTCCCCCTCCTTCATTCGTGCACCCCTCGCTCAGAAAGCAGTGACCGAGAGCCCGCTCCAGGCCAGATTCTGGGGAACCGAGCAGGACAAGACCAACACGGCTCCCCCCTCCACCGGACGTTCTCATCTAGTGGGGACAACTGCTTTTGGGCCATCACGTCTGATTCTACAGGCCGTCTTCAGAAGCATATGGTGTAGATCTCTCTGCCTCAGATGGCGGGTATGGTGGGTCTTTGGCACTTGGAGCATGTAGAGAAATCTGATCGCTGAATAGCAGAGAGCGCCTAGCTGCGCTGCACGGGAGAGCTAGGGCCTTGCCACACGGTGAGGCAGGTGACGTGGCGTGACAGAGAATACCCAAGTAGATGGTCACTGAAGCCACACGGCGGGACTCAGGTGTTGGGACCTGCCCCAGGGTCTGGGGATCTGGGGTCAGGATGCAGCCTCTGGGAAGGAGATCTGCAAAAGCCAGGATACGTGAGTGGATTCCATGACACCAACTGACAGGCTTGATTCTTGAGCCTGGGTCTGACCGTAGGGTCACATACCTGAAACGTAAGCGGATTGGTCTATCTGGGTACAGGGGGAAAACATCAAAACTCCAGTTGACATTTTAAAAGATAAATTTAGAGGGCGCCTGGGTGGCTCAGTCAGTTGAGCGTCTGACTTTGGCTCAGGTCATGATCTCATGGTTTGTGGGTTCAAGCCCCGCGTCGGGCTCTGTGCTGCCAGCTCGGAGCCTGGAGTCTGGTTCGGATTCTGTGTCTCCGTCTCTCTCTGCCCTTCCCCTGCTCACGCTCAGTCTCTCTCTCTCTCTTTCTCAAATATAAAACATTAAACAAAATTAAAAAAATAAAAGGTAAATTTTGATGAAAAAAATTGAGCTTTGAAAATATTTCCTATATGAATTGACTTGGGTGGCTTCACGTGGTCCCTTTGGACAGGTCACGTGAAGCCGGAAGCATGTGCTGTGGGAGGAGCGAGAGCCCTCACACGTTCATCGTCCGTCCGTGTACTGTTGCGTATTGTGGTTACGTGTGCCCAGCCCGAGGGACTTTCAAATTGTACTGTCGAACTCTCACAAACGGATGGGCGCCCGAAATACCTCTGCAAAGAAATCGAAGATTGAAGGTCGACTTGATGAGGCAGACGTTCAAGAATCACACAAAAATAGCGCTGTCATTTCTCTTCTTAGCGTGACCTTTTCCAGTGCGTGTGAGTGGGAGAAAACAATGATGAACTAGTCAGACATCTGACAAGATGTCTGACAAAAACCTAGAGATTTTTAAGACTTGGGACATAGGGATATACATTTACATTCATTAGAATGAATCTCATCCCAATTATAAACTGTACCATGAGATATCAGTCATTGATAGAAACACCCCAATTAAATTAGACATTTCAGGACTCTGTGGGGAACCTGAGCACAAACCACGGTCATTTTTCCTCCCTCTTGCTATTTCAGAATCCTATCAGAAGATTAGATATTCCTCTGGCTATTTTAAAAACGGTTGAAATGATACACAGAAAGTAACTTCAGGATGAACTAAAAGGTGCTTTGCCAGCAAATGCTGTTGGAATATGGATTTTTTAAACGATTATTGTATTTTAGAGGGTGGGGGGAGGGGCAGAGAGAGAGGGCGAGAGAATCCCAAGCAGGCTCCGTGCTGGCATGGGTGGGTGGCTCGATCTCACGATCGTGACCTGAGCTGAAATCAAGAGTCAGTCGCTTAACCGACTGAGCCACCTGGGCCCCCTGGAATATGGGTTTTTGAAAAGCCTTTGTTAAGTTTTGGGGAAATGAATATTAGAACAAATTACTTCGTATGGGGAGTCAGCTGTAGAGCCGAATGAAAGTCTTGGTGTTTTTAGGTGTTTCTGTGCTCACGGCATTTGCTAATCCAGGGGATCTGTTGGGTGGGCTGGATGAAGCAGAGGGCCACCCGCCATCTCTCTTGCCACTGCCCTGCAGACGGGCTCTGCGGGGTCTCCGATGGGTGACATCTCTAGTAGAGCCCATGTCCCTTTTGGCATTAGACCAGTCTCATTTCTGGGTAGTCAACAGCCCAGTGCAAGTAAATGGCCAAACCTCAACCTTGATGAACTCCATTCCTCTCCCCTCCCCTCCCACTGGGACCACAGTGTGTGTGCTGTGTGTGTGCATACACATACATGGGGTACACTCGTGTCTTCGTGATTCCTTCAACTTTTGCTCCTACTGTCCTTCCTTACAGCAAGATCTGTCTTTGATGCCAGAGATGTTGACTTACAACATGGGAAGTTGGAGCTCAGGGTTGCCTGTTCTGAGCTCAAAATTCATGTGTGGTCGGCAAAACCTCACTCCCCTGATGTTCCCAGTGTGGCCGGCCATGCCACCTTAATGGGTGACATCTACCACCACTGTAAGGTGCTGGAGAGATCCTTCCAGAATCCTTTCTTCCGTCCCCAGTAGCGCCAGGTAACCACAGTCATCGGTGTTTTCACAGGAGGCTAGTAAACCTTCCACCCCACTCTACACAAGATAGAAAAAGAGCAGAAGTGAGGCACCCAGTGCCTCCAACAGTCAGTCGCTACCCAAGTTCAATTCAAGAGGGGAAAACATAATTGTGATCATCTGTGCACATATTACCTTCCTGTCTTGTCTTCCTGGAGCTGGGTGCTTGGGACGTCCACTCAATTCATTTCATAATTCACTTCTTTTACACAACTCACATCTGCCTCTCTCCACCGGCACTTCTGCAAAAGACAGTGTGTGCATCGCGGGGGTGGGGGCACACTCCCAGGACTCTTCGGTCTATACCCCCGATTGAGACCGATGTTCAGGAAACGTGGAATTAGGATTCTAACCCTTGTCTATTTCCTTCTCTTCCACCTAGGAGAACCAGGACATCCTGGTGGTCCAGGGAAAGATGGAATGAATGGAGAGAAAGGAGAACGAGGTCAGAAATCGTGTTCCGTGTCACCACCCTCTAATTCTGAGCCGTCAGTGACTTAGGCATTTGGCGCTCACCAAGGACAAGTAGCCGTTGTAGCCTCTGAGGATGATCCAACAATAAGGACAGCACGGCCCTTGATCTCTAGAAGTTCATGATTCTTTTTCTGTCAAGGGTCAGATAGTGAATAATTTCAGCTTCCCAGACCATATGGTCACAACCATAGTGAAAAGCAGCCATAGATGCGACGTAAGTGGGGCTGTGTTCCGGTGAAACTCCATGAAAACTAAAAGCTGGATTTTATGTAATTTTTAAGCATTATTTCTAGGGCAGAATTTTATTTGTGACCACCTAAAAATGCAAACCATTCGTTGCCTGTGGTCCAGATAAAAACACGCGTGAGTCTGGATTTGGCTCACGGGCCGTAGTTTGCTGAAGCCTGTTTTAGTGGGTGGACACTGGGGAATGACGCTAAAGTTTGACTCCGGGCTTCTGGCAACAGTGCATGAGAAGGTGGCGCTGGAATTGGGCCTGGGAGGGTGAGGAGGGCTCTGCCAGTTGTGACTGATGGGGGGAGAGAGAATGGTCTCAAGGGCAAACACTTTGTGCCAGGTTGCTCTGAGTGCTTTTCACGTATCTTTTTTATTTTTATTTAAAAAAAATTTTTTTTTAATGTTTATTTCTGAGACAGAGAGAGACAGAGCATGAGGTGGGGAGGTGCAGAGAGAGAGGGAGACAGAATCCGAAGCAGGCTCCAGGCTCTGAGCAGTCAGCACAGAGCCCGACGTGGGGCTCGAACTCACGGACTGTGAGATTGTGACCTGAGCCGAAGTCGGACGCTCAACCGACTGAGCCACCCAGCTGCCCCATCTTTTCACGTATCTTTAAGTTTATTTATTTTGAGAGAAAGAGAGGGGGAGAGAGCACGCGTGCACGAGGGGCAAAGAGAGAGGGAGAGCGCAAGAATCCAAGCGGGCCCCCGCACTGTCAGCGCACAGCCCAGTGCGGGGCTCGAACTCCTGAGCCGTGAGATCATCGTCTGAGCCAAAACCGGGAGTCTAACGCTTCACCGACTGAGCCACCCAGGTGCCCCGATTTCCACATATCGACTCGATACAACAGCCTATAAATGAGGTGGTATTATTGTCTCAGTTTTACAGATGAGGCATCAGAGGTGTAGGTGGCTGACTGGCTTGTCCCCGCTGTGCCTGCGTGGAGACAGGAAGGAGTCTTGGCATTTGGCTCCAGAACCCGTGCTCCTCACCACGGCTCTCCAGTCGGGCTGGAGGAGCCGGGGGACCCTGAGTGTGTGTGCACAGTGACGAACGGTGTGACCCGGTTGGTACAATGGACAGGCCGGGCCGGGCGGTGGACAGCAGCGACAGCCACGCCGTACGAAGTCTTTATCTGCTGCTCAGTCCCGTGAGGGTTTTTTTTTTTAGAAGATGTCACAGAACGAGAGCTGAGTGGCAGGTCACTGGAGGCAGCTTGAGTTCGTCTGCCTTTCCAAAGACCTGTGCCCAAGGGTCGGCCGTGTATAGTGGCCAGAGTCGACTCTGTGGCGGGTAAGGAGCTGGAATTTCTAACGTGGACCCCGACGCCACCGTAACGGACAGGAGTACGAAGGGGTTTTGTGTGCACGCACGCGTGTGTGAGCGGGTGTGGATGCCACGCACGCACTTTAGGAGTAAAGTAACGTTCGGACCCGGAGCATCTACTGTACTTGCACGGCTTTATCTCCTCCGTGTGCTCGATAAAAGCCAAAGCTGGCTTTGCAAGGTGACGTGTCGCAAGTCATCTTTTCCTTTATTCTCTCTTTCTCCGCCTAGGAGCAGACGGAAAAGTCGAAGCCAAAGGCATCAAAGGCGATCAAGGCTCCCAGGGACCCCCAGGAAAACACGGGCCCAAGGGACTTGTTGGTCCCATGGGAGAGAAAGGCCTCCAGGGGGAGACTGGCCCTCGAGGGCCAAAGGGGGAGAAAGGTGACGTGGGGCCCACTGGTCCTCAGGGGCTACAGGGCCACACTGGGCCTTCGGGGCCAACTGGTCTACCTGGCCCCATGGGCCCCGTCGGAAAGCCTGGCCCCAAGGGAGATGCTGGGCCCCTCGGGCCCCAGGGGGAGCCGGGAGTCCGGGGGATGAGAGGCTGGAAAGGGGACCGAGGCGAAAAAGGGAAAATCGGCGAGACTCCCGTCTTGCCCAAAAGCGCCTTCACGGTGGGCCTCACGGTACTGAGCAAGTTTCCGGCTTCAGATGCGCCCATTAAATTTGATAAGATCCTGTACAACGAATTCAATCACTACGATGTAGCCACGGGGAAATTCACTTGCCACGTTGCCGGGGTCTATTACTTCACCTACCACATCACTGTCTTCTCCAGGAACGTTCAGGTAGCTTTGGTCAAAAATGGGGTAAAAATCCTGCACACCAAGGACGGCTACGTGAGCTCGGAGGACCAGGCGTCCGGCGGCATCGTGCTGCCCCTGAAGCTGGGGGACGAGGTGTGGATGCAGGTGGCAGGAGGGGAGAGGTTTAACGGCTTGTTTGCGGATGAGGACGATGACACAACTTTCACGGGCTTCCTTCTGTTCAGCCAGTGACGGGGAGGCGGTTAGACTCTGCTCACCACCCATCGGAGACGGCTTCGTGAAGATGCTGTCCGATGATTCTACTCTAGGAAGCACCCTCATTATTGTAATCATCACAGAGCGGCACCCAAGTGCTCGTGTTGGGGCGCCCGGCTGGCTCAACCGGGGGGGGGGGGGCTTGCAGCTCTCGATCTCGGGGTTGTGAGTTCAAGCCCCGTGTTGGGTGTAGAGATTACTTAAGAATAAAAGCTTAAAAAGGTGCCTGCATCATCTATTATAATCCATTTATGAATTTTCATCGTTCCCCTTATCCGGAGAATCCTTTGCACGCGTGTTTCTTATGGGGCCAGTGTTCTGATAACGCTAGTTAGTTCTTGAAGGAGCCGCGTCAGGACTTACCCCTCATCTGAATTTCTGGGGACACCGGGAAGCGTTCCAGCGCTCATTCCATGTCGTAGCTAACACAAGGCGTAAGCTGGTGACGAGTCATTCCGGAAAGCTGTGGAACACTTTGCTCATTTGGTAGCTTGGGTTTTAATCGCCATTTAGGTCAACAAATAGTTGTTTATGAAACCAGTTGCCAGGCTCGGATTTGTACTGGTTTCCTGGGATTATTGTCACAAAGCACCACAAACGGGGAGCTGAAAACCGCAGAAAGTAACTGTCTCACGATGCTGGAGGCGGAGTCTAAATCAAGGCATGAGCAGAGCCAGTATCCCTGAAGCCCCCGAGGAAGGTTCTACCTGGCCCCTTCCAGCTTCTGGCAGACCCAGACTCTCCCCGACTTGCGGAAGCTTCCAAGCTCTACCCCCACCCTCACCTGGCCGTCCTTCCTCTATGTCTGCCTGTGTGCAAACGTCCCTTTTCTGATAAGGACACCAGTCATTTGGATTAGGGGCCACCCTAATCTAATCTGACCTCCTCTTAACCTGAGTACACCCACAGAGACCCTGTTTCCAAGTAAGGTCACGTTCACAGATACCAAGGGTTAGGACTTCAGTGAATCTGTTTGGGAGACACGATCTAACATACTATAGGCTGCTCTGGTCCTCCAAAATTCCTGACCTTCCCCCATGCCAAATACACTCACCCCATCCCAACATCCCCCAAAGTCTTAACAGTGTCAGCATCCGTGCTAACTCTAAATCTCCTCTACAAATCGCCAGCTCAAAGTCCCCAATCGCATCATCTTACTCCTTTAAGTCAGTTATAAGTAAGAGCTAATGCGTGGATCATCCTGGGGCAAAATCCCTCTGCCTCTGTGAACCTGTGAAACCAGACACATCATTTGCTTCCAAAATACAATGGTGGGAAAGGCACAGGATAGACAGTCCCATTCCAAAAGGGAGAAAAAAAGAGATCACAGGTCTCAAACAAGTTCAAAACACAGCAGGGTGAATTCCTTTTGATTTTTTTCACTATTTACCTCATAAAATTGTTTTAACATTTATTTTTGAGAGACACAGAGCATGAGTGGGGGAGGGGCAGAGAGAGAGGGAGACACAGAATCCGAAGCCGGCTCCAGGCTGCGAGCTGCCAGCACAGAGCCCGATGCGTGGCCCGAACTCACGAACTGTGAGATCATGACCCGAGCCGAGATTGGACGCTTAACCAACGAAGCCACCCAGGCGCCCCATTACCTTATAAAAACTTTAAAGGAGCTATGCAAAAGGAGAAGGTTCCTGGACAGAGACACCAAACAGCTACAGCGGAAAGCGGAGGACGCAGGTGAATTTACTAAGAAAACGAGGTAAGGAGAAAGTTGCGTTTTAGGCCACAGTGGCTATTCTTGTTCAGATGGGCACCCTCTGCCTCCCGCTTGTCTGGTCCTGATGTGCACCCTCAGACAAGTCTTTCAAAGGGTGTAGACTCTACACTCTGTGTAGACATGGGATTCAGGCCTATTTAGTAAGAAGAGTACCTTCTGGCCACGGGGACTATTTCCAAAATGGTGCCCGATCCCATCAGACCCAATGGCATGCAATCTGCAACTTTGGAAGGCCTGTTGGGGGGGTGGGGAAGGGCAAGATCTTCAGGCGACGTCAGGACTTTACTTGGCAGCCATTTAGCTCATCTGTAGAGCCTGGAAACAAAGCCAAACAGGGCTGGAGATGAGCCAGTTCTGATGACATTGTTAAGACCCCTAAAGCCAGCTGTCCCTGAAGGCAGAGATTCCTCTGGACTAGGTTGTTGCGTGAGCCACCGGATTCTCTGTTTCAACCAGTCTGACGCACGTCTTTTGTTGTTAGTGCCATTGTTACCACGGCTTGAGTCTAAAAGAACGTTGAGGAGTCTATGACCTAAGGAGGGGGGCAGCGTGATTGTAGCCGAAAAAGCCCAAGACGAAGAATCGAGACGTACAGGCTGTCGTTCCAGCCTTGACCAAGGAACCTGCAGTGGGTACATCATTCAGCTCTTCTGTGCTCCAGTCTCCTACGGTACAGCAGTGGTTGACTGAAATCATTTTACACGGTCCCAAGCCTCTAATATTCTGCAAGTGTTACATAGCCCTCCGTTAACTCAATATACTTTTTTTTTTTTTTAAGTTTATTTGTTTATTTTGAGAGAGAAAGTGCGAGCAGGGGAGGGGCAGAGACAGGGAGACAGAGGATCTGAAGCACGGTCCACGCTGACGGCAGAGGGCCCGGCACGGGGCTCCACCTCACGAACCCTGAGATCATGACCTGAGCCGAAGTCGGACGCTTGACTGACTTGAGCCACCCAGGCGCCCCTCGTATACTTTTCCATGAGTTTGACAGCAACTGATAAAGGAGCAAAAGGATGAAAGTTCAGTGCACATGCAAGCCACGCTATTTCCCAAATCGCAGCCTGGGACCAGTTTATCTGACAGGATGGGCCACTAGAAATTGGGACTTAGGGCCATTCTATCCATGCTCCAAGTCAACACACTTGGGACGACGTCTTCATTCCCTGGGGAAAGTGGGGCTTTTTCTAAATGATCATTACAAGCAGGCAGCAGTCTGTAAAAATGAAGGATTGAAAAATTGCTCGGTGCTTATGGAAAATCTGGGAAATGGTACAGAAATAGCTTCTGTTTATAGGTATTTGATTGGCCTTCCTTAACTTATTTCTTCTAGAACAGAGCCAGGACTGGGGTGAAGCAAGTGAGGGGCCCTGGGTGCAGAATCGAAGGAGGGGCTCACCTTCAGGTGCTGACGGGCATGCACTTGACCCTGACTCTGAGTGTCTCCTTCAGTTTTGCACTGTGGCCCCTGTACCCACCTTGCTGTCCTCCTTCCCCTCAGCTACAGCGGGACTGATCACTTTATTTATCGAGCCAGAGTGTCCTTATTCTTTGGCTTTTTTTAATGTTTATTTTTGAGAGAGAGAGAGCAAGCAGGGGAGGGGCAGAGAGAGGGGAGGACAGGGGATCCAAGCGAGCTCTGGGGTGACAGCCGTGAGCCCGATGTGGGGCTCAAACTCACGAACCGTCAGATCATGACCTGAGCTGAAATCGGACACTCAACTGACTGAGCCCAGGATCCCCTCTCTGGCTTTTTTTCAATTGTAGTAATCCAAGCGGCTTCTCCCCAGTGTAAAGTCTGGTTTTGTTAGGGCTGAATCGGGAGGCGACCTGTGCTGACTTATTCAGGAACCCAACTTTTTTTTTTTTTTTTTTAACTTTTTTTTTTTTTTCAACATTTTTTATTTATTTTTGGGACAGAGAGAGACAGAGCATGAACGGGGGAGGGGCAGAGAGAGAGGGAGACACAGAATAGGAAACAGGCTCCAGGCTCCGAGCCATCAGCCCAGAGCCTGACGCGGGGCTCGAACTCACGGACCGCGAGATCGTGACCTGGCTGAAGTCGGACGCCCAACCGACTGCGCCACCCAGGCGCCCCAGGAACCCAACTTTATACGCTGAGATAGACATAAGGAAAAAAATACATTTATGACCACACATGGGATACAAGCTTTTATAAAATTCTTCTTCTTCTTTTTTTTTTTTTTTGATGAAATATGGAAGATGGGATGTAAAGCATAGTTTAAAGGATTTCAAAAGATAAAGCTGGACTGGCAGGGGTGGGCGCATGTAATCCACCATTTGTGATTATTTTTCATTGGTCTGTGAATCTGGGCTGCAGGTCTGAACAGTCTAACGATGCCAGGCTCTCTGAGACCCAAGACACTTGGTTAATTTGGGACAAGCTGTCACCACCCCCACCCCCACCCCAGGACACTCTTAGGCTTGAATGTTGCATTACAATGGTTGGGGATCCTTGTAGGAAAATCATTCTGGGCTAAAGGAAGGCTCTCAGGTTTGAAGCACCTTTTTAAGAAAAAAATGAAAAAGCATTTTTGTCAAATATATATATATATATTTATTATTTATTTATTTATTTATTTATTTATTTATTTTTTGGTCAAATATATTGGTAATATACTGATGAATTTTCTTTTTTACACGACACATTTGACATCTTTGTAAGGGTCTGCTATATGGCCATTAGGTCGGCCACATGGGGTAGGCTGCCCTAAGAGCCACCGGTTGCCAATAATGAGATATTAACACAGAGTTAGGAATTTGGGGATTTTAGATCATTTGAAGTCTTTGATTAAAAATCAGGAGAAAATGAAATCACAACTTACCGTACATGCATAATGAAATACAGTTTATAGTTAAGTTGTAAAGAATCGTATAGGTTCGCTACACTGCTTGTCTTAGCTAAATTTTAATTGTTATGTACCACGATTAACTGGGCCTTTTCTCCCTGCGAGGCTAAACTGAAAACAAACTCCATTTGAAACTAATTTTTTTTTTTTTTTTTTTTTTTTTTTACCCCCCAGGCGAAGGGAGGAAGGGGGATTAGAAGCGATCTATAGGACGCACGTACCACTCCTGGCTTCACCTTCTGGCTTTCTGGGCCTTCCCAGAAGGCTCTTAGGACTGATCAAACCCAACAGGCAATGCTCAAGTGAACAGTTTAACTCCAAGCCCAAACATTCAGGGGAGATAAAGCTCTGGAACGACTTCAAATAAAGCGGTTTCAGAAAAATGTGCCTGTGGGTTGCCCCGGAACCAAAAGGTCCACTCGGGCTCTTGTTCCTCTGCACAAGTCACAGGAATCCTCCTTTTAGCTCGCCACCGCCGTCGATGCCCTGTGCGCTCACCGACTTAACCAATCAGGCGGCATCCAGTTCCTGCATAAAATTGAGGCCGTGTTTCGTGTTTCGAGGCGCTGGCGGGAGGCGGCGGTAGCCAGCCCTCCCCTCTTGCTCGCTTTCCTAGGTGGGCCTCTTCTCACACCCGCACCCCCGGCTTCACTTCTGCAGAAGCGTCAGTTGTCAAGGGGCCCGTCCCACGTGCACCCGCCACTCTGCAGCCCGGCTCGACCCTGAAATAGACCAGGGACCGGCAGGTGTCTGCAGGGAGGAAGCCAGGCAAAATGTGAGGGTGCCGTTGGCAGCCTCCCCTCCCCTCGGTCCCTTCCCCAACCGTGGCATCTTTCTCCCTCCACCTACAGAAGCCTCTGGAAACAAAGACGCCTCGCTGTGAACTCATTCACGTAATCTGCACGCACTTCTGGACGGTACAGGAGGCAGGCACCTGGCACGATTCCCTTTCTGCAGACGAGGGCGTTGACGTTTAGCGAGGGTAAGCTTCCCGTCCTGGACAAGAACCCGGCCCGACTCCGCCTGTCGTGTGATTTCCGTTCATTTAGGGGAGGCCAAGGCTGTCCAGGGCCCCCAGCCCTTTCCCACACTCCCCATCCTAAGCCCCAAGTCGCAGTTTCCTTTCTGCCTCCTGCCCCCAAATCTTCTCATTCCCCTATGGCTGAGTGAAGTGCGGCGAAATCGTCCCTCTTCAAATGTACACTGTAGATTAATTATCGTAACAATTTTACCAGCCAAAATCTGCGTGCAGACTCACTGGCAGTAAATTTACTCGGTTCCACACAACCATGCGGTGCAGTCATACCGTAGATTTAATTTCGACCTTCGTTTAGGGTGGAGGCCGATAGAGTCGAGGAGCGTCACCGGTGCTGTCGCGTCGGGGAAGGCACTCAGGCGGCCGTCGCCGAGCGTTCGCTGCCCCTCCGGGAAGAATTCACCCTGCAGCCAGACTTTGCCCGCCTCGCTCGAGTCACGTGGGAGGGAAGCGTAAACCTGGGCCGTTCTTTACTCCAGACACACGGGGGCGCAAGACCGCGGCGTCCGCCGTGAAGGCGGCGGAGCGACGCTCTTGCTCGCGGGACTCCGACGTGCTCACGTTCGGAGGGCCTCGAGCCCCGACCCGGAAGCGCTGGCGTCACGTGGTGCGGCGTGGCCCGCTGCCTTGGAAACGCGGTGCGCGTGCTCCAGGCGGGAGCGGCGGTGCAGGGGCGGGGTCTCGCGGCGGGGGAAGGGGCTGCTCTGGGCTCGAGATGCTGGGCGCCGGGAGGCTGGGCGGGCTCGGAACCCGGGCAGCGCCTCTGTGGCCCGGGCGAGCGGGCTCGAGGGGCCTCGGAGCCAGGATCCGCGCCCGAGGGGTCAGCACCAGCTGGTCCCCGGTGGGCGCCGCCTTCAATGTCAAGCCCCAGGGCCGCCGCCTGGACCTGTTCGGCGAGCGCCGGGTGAGCGGCGCGGGAGGGGGCTCCCCTCGGACCCCCCGCGTGGCCCAGCAGGGATCCGGGCCGGGTCTTTTGGGTCTGGGAGGAGCCGGGCAGCGAACCCGCTTTGTACAGTAGGGTGTCGTGTGCGCTCTCGGTGACCTTGCCCGTCACCTCCTCTTTGAGGGGCTGGTGTAAGGGGGGCGGGGCGGCCTTTAGGGGTCCTGCGCCCCAGAATGTGGGTCCTGGGACCTGCCTCGTGTGAGCCCTCGCTCCACGTGCACTTAAAATAGTTCGTTTTGGCGGTGGCGGTGAATCCCGCCTGCCGGGTCCCGCCCTCGCCTCACCCTGGGACCAACCCCAGCTGAAGTGCGCTTCTGCCCCAACCCAATCCTAGTGCCTTGGCGCCTCGCCCTGCAGCTCCCGGGCGGCGTCAAGTTTCCGTGTAATTACTAATGCCGGCGATGATCGAAATGCCGGTTTAAATTTTTTCCAAAGCTTTGGGCTCTTCTTGTTATAAAACACAAAAACTGTTGAGAACCGTCTAATTTCCTATAATGCGATGGCGTTGATCACGTTGATTTCTTCCCCCGGGAAGTCACTGACTGAATTCTTTGGTTCCCGTTTATTGCTACGTCCACACACGCAGCAGGTGTCTGGTGTTACGTAGGCAGTCAATATTTACCGAACGCCTGAGTTAAAGGTGAAAGGAAGGCACGCTTGAAAGGCATTTACCCTTCTATTCCTGTTGTACTTTACATTTGTGGATTTTACCCTCCTCAGGTTGTTACTTTTATGTTTGCCTTTTAAATTTCTTCATTATCTGTACCATCGCCTTTCTTGTAAGAGCCTAGGGTACCGTTAACAGTGAGCTTACTGATTTGAGTGTTTTCTTATTTGATCTCTGCCATTAGCTTTGACTGTTTTAAAAATATTTTTGTATGAAATTGGCCAACTTCCATAGGGGTAAATACCAGAATAAGGTCTTAACATACTTGGTGAGAGGAGAACAACCACGTATAGGTATTGAGTAGAAAGATGAAAAAAGTAAGTTTGGTTTTGGGTGGATGAAATAGAACTAATTTTACTTTTTTCTTTTTCTTTTTTTTTTTTTTTTGTAGATCACGAGTTTAGATACTGACATTAGATTTTCAGGTACCTGAATTGGTTTTTGATTAAACAAGAGAACAACACAAAACCACAAAGGTTTATGTAGTTTTTTTTTGTTTTTTTTTTTTAATCATTTCCATAACTAGTAGTCTGAGGTTTAGAATTCCCGAGAGCAGTGTGGAGAGGTGTGCTGGGAAATGAAAAATAGTCTGTACTTGAATCAAATTAAATCAGTGTAGAGAATCTAATTTGGTTTTGGTCCTGATTCTGCTCTGCCCGCAACTGTCTTTTATTTTTTTCATTGTTTAATCAGTTTGGAGAGAGGTTAATTTCACGCATCCCTTCTTGCAGAAAAGGTAGGCCTTATCGGTCCTGAAAATTTTACCTCTTGCTGTTTTCCAAAATCAACATATTAGTCATCTGCAAAGTTAAACTACAGAGCTAAGCGCTGGTCCGTTAATTTGTCTCGTCCACGAGTTTGCCCATGTGGTAGGCACTATGCTGGGCAGCTGGTTCAAATGGTGAAAGCGGTTCCTCCCTCTAGGATTTTGCCTTCTCAGGAGAGACTTTGAAACAGATAAATTGCAATACAGAAGTATGGAAAAAGTGTGGGCTTTGGAGATGTACGAAGCGGGCTCAAGTTCTGTCTTTGCCACAATTAATGACCTCAAACTTTTTTTTTTTTTTTTTTTTTGGCTTCTTAAAGTGTGTTTCCTTATGTGTGAAAGAATGATGGTTCCTGCACTAGGATTATGTGATTTAAATGAGGGAACCTATATTAGGTACAGAATTCTCCTCTTGGCGTGCAGTAAATGCATAGTAAATGCTTTGTGTTTTCTATCCTGCCTTCCTGAGTGCTGGAACGAGAGTGTTTGAACTGGTAGAAAAGGATGGTCATTCCCATTGGATTAGTGATCTTTGTCCTTATCAAGATGCTGAAATGCTTTTGGAAAGTATAAAATTTGCTGCTTTCAGCCAATGAGTTGGTTTTAACATGCTTATTAAATCTTCCTGAAGTGTCTATGTGCTCAACTCATTCTCTCTATCTTGAGTTGTGGAATACTTGGTTCTAGGTACTGGACTGGACCCAATGGCCAGCAGCGTCCATTGGTAGTCCATGTAGAAAGACTTTACATATACTTTCTAATCTGGTATACCTGTATCCATGCTGTCAGATATGTACTGTCATCCCCATCGTGCTTAATGAGAAACTTAGACCCGGGAGGAGAGAGAACTAGGCCAACCGAGGTCATACGGCTAATGGTGATTACAGCTAATATCTATTAAATGGCTTTCTGCGTGCCAGGCAGTGTTGAAATGCTTTAAAAATACGTATCATCTCATTTAATCCTTGTAACTACTTTATGAGGTAGGGTCTGTAGTAGTGGCTGAGCTGGGTGTTGAACCTGTATCGTTCTATTTTTGTTTTGTATGAAATAATTGAAAATGAAAAAACATTCACATTCTTAAAACAGGTGTCGTTTAATCTATGGAATGACGTGGGAATTGTGAACATGGTATTATGTGATACACCAGTGAAAACCGAGATTTCCTCTCTGAGAAAAGGACTTACACTTAACACCGAAATACCGTGTTTTTAGTGACAAATGGGAACTGTTCTCTGGATTGCAGGGTCTTTTTGGAGTTCCTGAGCTCAGTGCCCCAGAAGGATTTCGGGTCGCCCAAGAAAATGCCTTGAGGAAGGCAGACTTGCTTGTGCAGCGTGTGTGTTCCGTGGCACCTGGGCCCCAGACCGTGCTCATTTTCGACGAGCTCTCTGATTCCTTGTGCAGGGTGGCCGACTTGGTAAGACGCTTGTTCTCATGGGAGAAAGTCATTAGGAAGGGAAAAATGTAGAGGAAGGGGTGACATGTAGAACTTGTACTTTAATACGTGTAGTTACGAAAATAGCACGTGATGTATCATCAAACAATGATTACTCGTATGGCAAAGATTCCTCATAAACACTTCTACGAGAATTTTAAGAGGACATTTACCTGCACATGACAGTAAAATTAATCCTATGAAAAGCCAGTTTTTATCAACCTTTTCAGCAATGTCTTTTCCGGTGAAAACTAAGATTTGGATACGAAACTGATTGCATTAGTGGCTTCCTTTTTTCACATTTTGAAGTTGAAACAGACATATACCTCCGTCTCTTCGCGAAGAAGCCCGTTGCTGAGATAGAAGGCACACGTGTGTCTGCCCTAAAGAGCCACGTCTTCAGTAGTCACGTCGTTAGAGTGGCGCACGTGATCCAAAACTGAACCCTCCTGAGCCTGTCTACTTCGTATTAGACTCTGTATTGCCTTCCCTTCACATTCGTTCAGTGTCGAGCCCCCACCACGTGCCAGGCTCTGTTCTAGGCACTGGGAATGCGGCTCATGACGCACACGGTCTCTGGCCTCAGGGAGCTGATGTTCCGATGTCAGCTTTTTTTTTTTTTTTAGATCTTATGAGGCACCAGGCCCTGGTAAGAGGTTTACCTGGGTTAACTGAACTAACCTTCTTAGCATTTTCAGTTGAGGAAAGAAAGGCAGTAACAGGTTAAGTGATGTGCCCAAGGTCACTCTCCAGTAGGTGGTGGGGCTGGGCTCAGAGTCCAGGCGTTCTGGCTGTAGAACTCAAGCCCTTAACCCGCTGTTCTGAACCTCCTCCTGGCTGGCTGGCTGCTTAGGTCAGATGAATAGGTCTCCCTTACCTGGAGAGGTTGGAGTGTCACTTAGCTTTTTAAAAAGGATTTATTTTTAAAATTATCATTTGGCAAAATTGGCTTCTTTCTGGGGCTGGTGTAGTTCTGTGAATTTTAACTCACGTATTCACATAGCCACCGCCACAGTTAGGGTACATCGTGCTTAATGTACATCTCGTCACCCCCCAAAAGCCCCTGTATAGTCCTGCCCAGGCCTCCCCTCTTGCCTCTGGCAACTACCCACCTGTTCTCCCTCCCGCAGTTGGCCTCTTTTAAAATGTCAGATAAGTGGAATCACTTGCCCTTTGAAAATGACCTCTTTCACCCAGAGTAACACCTCCCCATCTTTGTTTTTCGCATGTTTGGAAGTCACTTCTCGGTTTTATAGGGTCTCGGTTTGCCCTGCGAATGCTTTGGGTGGAGGAGGAGAAGGGAGAGGCACTCACTGCCCCAGGACCCCTCACACCTCCTCCATGTAATTGTGCCGATGGAATCTGGAAAGGGACATAGTTGTCAGGGAATTTCACTTATGTGCAATCAAGTACTGGCTTTATGTCTTCGTTGGTGGTTTATTTGTTGTCTTAGCCTGCATTTTAATTAAGTGGTGGTCTAGGATTTTTTTTTTTCCCCACAGTTTTGCTTTTGCTCCTTGCTGAGAGATCTTAACTCTCTGCCCCATAGCTTGTCCTGTGTTTAAAGTTTTTTATGATTATGAGGTATAGTAGTATCTCATTTAAAAAGTTAAAAAAAAAATTTTTTTTTTTTTAACGTTTATTTATTTTTGAGACAGAGAGAGAGCATGAACGGGGGAGGGTCAGAGAGAGAGGGAGACACAGAATCTGAAACAGGCTCCAGGCTCTGAGCAGTCAGCACAGAACCCGACGCGGGGCTTGAACTCTCATACCGCGAGATCGTGACCTGAGCCGAAGTCGGACGCTTAACCGACTGGGCCACCCAGGCGCCCCTCATTTAAAAAGTTTTAAATATGACTTGTATGTGGAAATCTTTGAGTAAAAAAGTCAAAGAACCTTCTGCCTTTTCTTTTTTAAATGTTTATTTTTGAGAGAGAGAGCGTGAAGAAGGGGTAGAGAGAGGGAGAGAGAGGGAATCCCAAGCAGCCTTCATGCTGTCAGCCCAGAGCCTGATGTGGGGCTCAAACTTATGAACCATGAGATCATAACCTGAGCCGAAAGCAAGTCGGACGCTTAACAGACCGAGCCACCCAGGTGCCTCGAACCTTCTTCCTTTTGAAGTTTTAAGGTTTTATCTGCCAGTAGGATCAATACCATAATAGGGCAAGGATTTTATAAACTATGATTTGCCACCAAATGGACATTCACTTTCTTTTTCTTTTTTTAATACATTTCCTATGTAACAGTATTGTTTTCCTCATCAGTATTACAGATGAATTTTAAAATGTATGCCAGTATCTTGAAATTAATATTGATTGTAAATTCTGCAACGTGTAGATTAGTAATTTGTACAAATTGTAAATTCTACATAGCTAATTTTTCAGGCACTAATGTTATCTCATTGTTACATCAGATGTATAAAACTATGGATTTAAATGTTTTTACATTGAAAACTAATAATAAAATTAGGAACTTTGACCTTGTGGTGATTTTATGTCGTATTATAGTCATACATGCTCTTTTCTCAGAGAACGAGGAACATCCGTGATATTTTGTAGTTCCCTTGCGTTTTTCTTTTGAAGTATACTGCAATCAACATGAAAACTAAAGTCTAACTTTACATGACTTCATTAAAAAAGTAGAAAGAAGTGTAGCTCAGTTAAATGCTGAGGTCAGCGTAGCAGCTGCTGCCGGCCCTGGTGATTGTGAGTCACGGGAGCTAAGAGTAGGAATCCATTTTTATTAAAAGGCCTGCAAAGAGAGAATGTGCCTTTGTTTTCTGCACAAAGGCTAGAATGTAGTTAAATCAGTCTTGAAACTGTGCTGTGTGTCAATTAAAACAACACAAAAAGAGAAGCCTGTAAGAGCTGTTCTCTGCAGCCAGGTTGACATGTGAGAAGCGCACCGCAAACGATCTTAGCCAGAAAGTTGTAGAGTATTTGAAATAAAATTCTGCTTCTTTTGAACTACAGAATTAGGGAGAATTTCCTTGGCGTTTACGTTTGTTTGAAGGAGAACGGCTTTCCTAAAATGAGGCCAGTGAACGTATTTTCTCTGGCACGATCCCCACTGGATCCGGGGACTCACAACACGTTGAGAAAGAGGCCGCTTCGCCGGACTCGTAGGAACGGCTCAGGAATGGCAACGCGGGGGTCGGAGCCAAGGGGCCGACTCGACGGCGGAGGGTGTCCCTTCTGCCCTCTGATCTCGGAGGAGAGCCTTCCATCACACCCCCTCTCGGTTTTGTCTTTCTTCCTCATTAGGCCGATTTTGTGAAAATCGCCCACCCCGAGCCCGCGTTCCGAGAGGCGGCGGAGGAAGCCTGTACGAGCATCGGCACCGCGGTAGAAAAGTATGTTCTGTCCCCCCCTCCCGCCCCCGTTGCGGTCTCGGGCGACGCGGCTTTGTGGATCTGCGCTTTCGGACGTTTGTCCGCAGGGCTCGCCCCCGCCCGCAGGGTAGGGGACGGGGGCGGGGGCGGGGGCGTGGCCCCGTGTCTGTCTGTCCGTCCACCCGTTCGCTCGGTCGCCTGGCTTCCCCGCCAGCCAGGCGGTCACGTGCTTTGCCTCGCGTTTGCTGCGCCGAAGGCGGGCTCACACCGCGGTCGCGTGACGCACAGAGCAAAGCTCCGCCGTCCTGGTGACCGTCGTCGCCGCCGCGTTGAGTCAGAGTCTCTCCGTGTCTGGACGCCAGCGGCCCTGCAGGCCCCCAGCGCGGGGTCGGGGAGGGTCTAGGGCGCTCAGAAAGGCAGCCCGGAGGGCCGAGGCGGGCCGGGGCTGTGACGGAGCGGGCTCGGGTGACCCCGAAGGGCCTCGAAAGGCCTCGCGCCGCTCACGAGGGCTCGGCAGCGCTGGCGAAAACCACCCCCAGCTGGGCCGCGCGGTACCGAAAGCTCTTCGGCGCCCGACGCGCTGACGTCGCCGCCCAGCGTCCCCCGCGAGAGAGCGCCCGCGGCTCGCCCGGCTTGGACGGGGACCTGCTGCTTGTGCCCCGCGGAGCGTCACCTGCTCTGCTGGGGACAGTGCCTGGGATCTCCTGTCGCCACTGCTGCTCACCGTGGCAGGTTGAAAGAGATGAAGCCGGTCGCTGCCGACTCCAGACACCCGGTGCGGGGCGGGGGCGGCACCGCGGGGGCTCCTTGGGAGAGAGCACGCCTCGTGCAGGGAAAGGTCCCAAGAAACGAGTCAGAGCTGCCCGGGTGCCCGCCTGAGCCACCTTGAACGCTGCATCGGGCCTGAGACTAGATGCGGTTCCGGTCTCGTGGATGTGGGTTCCGAGTTTTGCGGGGGGACCACAAGGGAGCCATGACCTGTAGCCGAGTGTCGTCCTGAGGACCCGGGCAAGGTCCTCCCTTCATCCTGGAGACGTGCGCCAGTCTTTCCTTGGGCGCCACACTCTGGCCACCGCCCGAGGCCTGCCGAGGGCCTGAAGGGAGGGTCAGGAGGCAGAACTCGCAGCCTTCGCTCCATTCCCCGCCCTGCTCTCCATTCTCAGCACCAGGGCTTCTCTTCTCCTTTGGTCTAGCTGAGCTGTATCTTTTTCTCTGTTTTTCAACATATATTTATTTTGCGGGAGAGAGAGTGCGCGAGAAAGTGAATCCCCCCGATGTGGGACTCCCAACTCACCAACGTGAGGTCACGACCTGAGCCCCAATCAAGAGTCAGACGCGTAACCGACTGAGCCACCCAGGCGCCCTGAACCGAGTCCTATCTTAACTGCTTCCGTTGATCCTCGAGGAATCTATTTCCAGTAGTGGAAATAAAAGCCTGAGATGAGGTGTGTTTGTTTAGAGTTGATGCCAGCTGTAGGCTAGAGACCTTACCGCAGGATCTTAGGACACAAAACGTCACGTGGGACGTTGGCTCAAACCTCTGAAGGGAGGACACTGCGGGCTGTCTCTAAACCTGTCCTTGTGACACGCGGTGGCCCGTAGGGTGAGCGGGCCTGGGGGAGATAGGCGCCCACGTCGGTTTTCTCCCGGTTTCCTGGGAGTGATGACCGGGTGCGGGAGCCGTGGTATGCCTGCCCTTCTGGGCGAGCATCCTCCCAGTGGCGGTGAGTGCCTCAGTCCCCTCGGTCTCTGGGGTGGCCGGTGAGAACCACAGCAACAGAAACCCTTCCATTTCTACAAAGCTGCAGGTGTTTGATTACGCACTGACTGGGGACCTCGGGTTCCTGAGTACGGACTGGCTGATGGTTCTTACCGCCTTGTCCTTCCCAGAGGACCTACCAGGCAGGGAGCAGATTGTATCCCAAACCAGTTCACTGTTTAGCCCCGAGAGTGCCAGGACATTTTGGCGTCCGGGAAAGAAGGACTGAGGACCTGACTGTGGGATGGCGACCCGGGCTGAGGGCAAAACTGAGGGCAAAACTGCTGTTGGGGGTGGGGGTGGGGGTGGGGGCAAGGGCAGGCTGGCAAGGCTAGTGTTTGTCCACTAGGGTGGGGAGTGTGTGCTCCACACGTAGCATGTCATTTAACCCTTAGGGTGACCTGAAGTCGGACAAGCTGGGGGGATTCAAATAACTTGCCCGAGGTCACAGAGTAGCGGTGGGGTTGGTGTTGCAGCTCGCGGGCGTGTCCTTGAACTCTCCTGGCGGTGTGGGCCTGCCACTCTGGCCCAGGAGGGCAAAGGTTACCCAGGTTCTAGGCTCTTCACTCGGGAACCGCAAAATCTTTGTGCCCATCCTTCCTCCCATCCTCGCTCCTTTGTCACTAAAAAGACCAAAAGAGAAGCGGCCATTGGCCTGTTGCTAACGGAATGAGTTCTCAATGGCAGCGGGCTCAGGTCGCCAGCTACGTTCCTCCCGTCCCCTCCCTCCCGACTGCTCTTCTGGTTCCAGCTGCTGGTTGTGGCTTCAGATGTATCCTCTTACCTTTCAGAACCCTCAGTACCCTGACATCCCCACCTGACGGACTCCCCGTTTCTGTTCTAACTGCGGTGACGCTCTCTCTCTTCCAAACGAAGAGACAAAACCAACCCCCAGAATGTTGGTCTCTGGGCGCGTGCATGCTAGGATGTCACACAGTTCTCTTAATGTAACGCTAAAAACAAGGTATGAGAAAGTCATTTAATTGGTTTTTTTTCCATCTGTAATTTTTCTAGGTTGAACACAAATGTGGAATTATATCGAAGTCTGCAAAAATTGCTAGCTGACAAAAAACTTGTGGATTCCCTTGATCCAGAAACCAGGTACTGACTGCTTTGCGTTCCTTATGGTTGTGACCACAGAGGCCAGCGGATGGCTCCCCCACCCCCACCCCCACCCCCACTGCATCTCCGCACTCCGGAGCCCCCCTCCGTCTGCAGCCCCCTCCGTCTGGAACATTTCTTCCCGGGAGTCTGCATGACTCCTGCACTTTCTTTAGGCCTTCACTCCTCCTCCTCTGTACCAGGTCATGCCCTGTTCTCTTACCCTGCTTGTGTTCTCTTCTTAGTCCTGACCTTTTCCAGCATTTCTGTTTGCTCATTTGTTTACGTCTCTCTGCCACCCTAGATGGGGAACTCCGGGAGGGCAGGGACCTGGTCTGTTTTGTTCAGAGCTGAATCCCGGCTCCTAGAGCAGTTCCTGGCCTGTAGTAGGTGCTTACCAAAGGAATGAGTTCCTCTAAACAGTTGGGAATTACACTTAGCTTCACGCGTGAAGTTCCATCATCGATACCACCGGAAGATAGAAACCAGTTGATTTTATTGACTGGTCGGATGTCAAGATCCTTGAAATGATTTCCTTTGGTTCCTTAGATGGACTTTATTATTCCGAACTGAAAAAGCTACATTTCTAGGTCAGCCCCCCAAAATATTTGATACAGGATCTTAGATACCATGTTTCTTTGCACACATTTATGTACATATTAATAATTTTATAACTTTGTCATTAAGCCATCTATATATTACTCATCTCGTGGCTCAGAGGGTATACGTTTTCTTACCTGTTTGTGTTGTTTACTTCTTTTCACTCTCCGATTCTCCTCCTGCTTCCTTCTCTCCTTTCTGTCTCCACACAGGGCTTCTGAGCCCCCACAAAGCCCTGCTCTGCAGGGATCCATCGATAATGGGATTTTGTTATTTATCTGATGTATGAGTACCGTGCCATACGAATTGCACAATGAGGCTGTCTTTGGGGCATTAATTTCCCCCGAATTCCTAGTATGCAGATACTTGTTTGACCTTATTTCACTTCGTCAATTCTCATGCTGAGGATACTAGGAAAGCTGGTGGTATCATCAGACTAGTTTGTCTTCACTCCGATTTTAGGCTTGAGCCTGATACTGTCTTCATTAGCAAAACAAGGAGAGGCTGAATGCCTGCTCATTGTGCTGCATTTATACTCAGCTGGTGTTGACTGAGTAGTGACCACAGGTTATTCATTATCTGATTTTGCTGAAGATTGACTTTTCTGTATTTAATGTATAAAAATTGTAGTGGAATAGCGGACCATTTTAGGTACAAAGGACTTGTTCTGACAGGATGCATACCGCATTTCTAGATGTTCCTAAAAATGCCAACAGGATTTTTTTTTTTTATTTTTTATGTTTCTACTCTTAAGTTTTTTAATGCTTTATTTTTGAGAGAGAGAGAGCGAGAGAGCGAGAGAGCATGTTGGGGGGGAGGGGCAGAGAGAGAGAGAGAGAGAGAGGGAGGGAGGGAGACACAGTATCCGAAACAGGCTCCAGGCTCCGAGCTGTCAGCACAGAGCTCGACGCGGGGCTTGAACTCCAGAACTGTGAGATCGTGACCTGAGCCGAAGTCGGACGCTCAACCGACTGAGCCACCCAGGTGCCCCATATGAAGTTTAAATGAAATAATGAAAGTAAAATGCTTTGCCAGTGTCTTGCACATAGTAGCCATTCAAAGAATGATACCCTTCCATCCTTAAAGAAAGGTAGAACAGAGAGCCCGTCACTTAACAGAATAGAAACAGAGTAAGAATAGTGTTTTAATGGTTTGGGATAATGGGTCCCCTCTAGTTAGGTGTCAGTTGATAAATAGTTATGGAGGATCCCTTTTTGCTCAGTTCTTGGAATGTATCATAAAGAAAAGGATAAAGAGATTTATGTGGCAAGGAATTTTATCATAGCATAGATTACAGAGTGGGAAAAATGAAAATATTTTTAGTTCGTGGGACCAAATGTTACGAACGTTAAAAGCCATGGTTTTGATGACATTTAAAGAAATGTTCAGTGTTTGTGGTACAGTTTCACAAGAAAAAGCAGGATACAAACGTCCATGTTAGTTGGCTCCCACTTACTCAAAACAAGGAGTATAATATACTGAGAGTAAATTGGATAGAAGCCAAGGGAAGGTCTTCTCTTGTTGGTGTTAGCCACACGTTCGTTGCCACTGAGACCGTGTCTTCATGAGACCAAAGATACTTCCTCTGCCCGTGCATTTCGGGATGGACATCCTGTTGGGTGTCCCCCACCGGCTCACCCAGCCCAACAGCCAGGGCGAGTGATGTTCCAGTGTGAGGACTTCAGTGCCCTTTACGTCTGTTCGGAAACTCAGCAAACATTCTTCCAGTACCTACTATGTGCTAATTTCCCGAACCTTATTGTAGTTAGTTTCACGTCGTCTTAAAAACATAAGCAGATTGGAGGGAAATATAAGAACTTTAATAGGGGTTGTCTTTGCTGAGATTAGCGATTTTAATTTTTTCCTACATTTCTACAGTAAAGCTGTTATACAATAAACCTACATTATATAATGTAATAAACTTACATTATACAATAAATTTCCATCCCTATTTATCAACCCCCATTATCTTTTTTGTGCTTTGTCGTATAAAAACAAACAGAAAATACCTTTGCTAGAAAAGATAAAGCGGAATGTTTTTCAGGTTGACTGTTCAGGAAGGGAGATCACCGTGAGATAGAGATAATGGGGATATTTTAGGGGCTCAAGTGAAGCCCTTAACATTATTTAAGAAAGAAGGCGAGTGACTAGATTATTAATGTGGTCTGTTGAATTTTCAGAATTTTTAGAAGAACGTTAATTCTGCCCATTCAAAGTATAGTGGGCAATAATCAGGAAGATAAGTATACCCTTTCTAAAGAGTCAGGGAAAGCCAGGAGAGTAGATCAAATATTTGGATAACTTAATTCCTGAAAAAAAATAGTTAAAAAAATTACTATTGACAGCAAGAGGTGTTACACTTGAAATTGGTTCCAAGTGTGCAGCAGGATTAAAGAGAAAAGAAAACAAGTCCCATCAGCCAAGAAACCCAGCTTCCGGCACAGCATCAAAGAATTTAATGTTCAAGTGGCTGCTACCAGTTGGAAGAAAAACTGAAAACCTCATGCAGAAGGCCTTTGAAAAATTGTCCAAGTGTACGCTGTTTCATGTTTTTAATTATTGGGGTTTGGATGGAGTTGAAATAAATAAGTAATTATCATGGTGGCGTTCACAGGTTTGTAGTCTATGAATAAGGAACAGGCTTCTACACGTAAAGCTAATCGTAACTATTTTTCACGCTCTGTAATACATGTATTGACTTTTTAAAACGTTGGTTGCCGCTGTGTTTCGTTCTCTCTGCTTATTATATTTAAGCATCCATGACTCGCTCGTGTGGCTCCAACATAACCTTTTGCAAAGATTCTGTGTTCTCCGAACGATTTTTTTTTTTTTTTTTTTTTTTTTGGATCAAGGTTGTTGAGTGGAAATCACAAATGCCTCCGGAGCCTACAGCAGAGGAGCCTGATTTGGTTGGTAGTGGGGGACAGCCCGCAGAGGCCTCGCAGCGGAGGATAGGGTGATTCCTGGGATGCCGGTTTAATCACACTAAGGACTGCTGACCTTGGCAGAGGTCGTCCCGGAGGGCCGGAGGGCTGGCAAGGGTTACAGCAGCCTGGCCTAGGACGGAGGTGTAGGGAAGAAGGGGTTAATTCGGGTGATTGCCTCACTTCTGGTCCTCCTCCCCGTCACCACCCAAATAAATAGCTACCACTTAAGGAGTAATTTTCACATGCTAATAAAGAAGTGAGGTGGAGTTATTTGTTACTTACCGGTTAGTAATACTGGCAGAAGTGCTTTCAGAAATGCTCTCGTTTCCGGATCCCCTGATACGTATCTACCGGTCAGGTTTACTTACGAGTGGGATTAGATCCTCATCTCCCGGACATCGGGGACCGTGTTTTCCACTGAAGTAGATG
This sequence comes from Neofelis nebulosa, assembly GCF_028018385.1. Taxonomy (NCBI): domain Eukaryota; kingdom Metazoa; phylum Chordata; class Mammalia; order Carnivora; family Felidae; genus Neofelis; species Neofelis nebulosa. The sequence continues at coordinate 239,569,131 of NC_080782.1, forward strand.
TGAAGAGCTGTGTGTACTCGTCCTGTTTCCATAGCTCGCCAAATTTTCTCTCAATTAGTACGTGTATGAATTCAGTATTTGGGTTCCTTTGGTATCTAACGGGAAAGTAAACAACATCAAGTTAGCTTAGAACTAAAAAGGGAGAGATGGACTTCTAAGGATAAAATACTACAGGAGAAAATTAATGAAAAGGTACCCCTTCCTTTAGATGTTGTTCAAGATACTTTCTGCTCCATGGTTTCCGGTTCTTCTTAGTGTCCTGATGAAATTGTTACATCAAGGAAAGGTGGGGAAAATTAGGGCATGTTTTTAAGTCTGCAGATGCATTTGATGATTATTAAAAACCTTGTTCTCACTGGGTGTTGTATGTAAGCGATGAATCATGGGAATCCACCCCCAAAACCAAAAGCGCGCTGTATGTTAGCCAACTTGATGATAAATTATATTTAAAAAAATGCGAAGAAAAAAGATGTTGCTTTCTACGGTGCATGCTAGTATGAATTCTGGAAATGGTGAGGGAACCTTCCATCACAAGTCTTAGCAGATAGGGGAGGAGCGTGGTGGGTGGGAGCTGATAAGTAAGGAACCTGCCTTTTAACAGCGATGCAGGAATGAACGGTGATGGTTCGCATAGTGCTGACCTGTGCAAGGATGTTTCTGATGGTCTCTCTTTGAAGTTCCCAAATTCTTCATTTGTATCCTTGTTAGGACACTTGTATCTTTAACCTTGTGTTCATTCATTCAAAAAGTATCGGTTTCCTTCTGGGACCCGCGCCTTGTGGAACACACACGTCTTTACCCACAAGCAGTCTATGATACTCTGTAGTTCCGTTAAATATCCATGCTGGATTATAGAGATTTACCTACTTGCACTTGGCATGTGTACAGCCCACAAGTAGTTATTTGGTGGGTTGCATAAAGTATGCAGCAAGTGTTTTTTTGAAGGAAAGACGGTGGACAGTTAAAAAGATGTCCATCTTTTCCAGAAAAAACAAACAAACAAAAAAAACGGCAGATAAGTTGGCCTCATTGGAGAAATTGTCATTCCTTTGTCAGTTAAAATTGTCAGTTTAAGACTTATTGTACAGTTAGTATGACATATATGATACTAAATCACCCATCGGAGAGCTTAAAAGCCCAGTCCGTCAGCTACATGTTTGGACTGACTTCTAAGATGTTAAGCTCCTGGTTTTAAAGAAAGTGTGTGTGTGTGTGTGTGTGTGTGTGTGTGTGTGTGTATACATCTGACTTTTGCAGAGTATGGTTGAAAAGTCCAATTTATTTACCGAGAAAGTGATTTTGTGAATAATTATTGTTACCCATTATAACCTGGGTTCGTTTTGTTTATAGGCGAGTGGCTGAACTGTTTATGTTTGATTTTGAAATCAGCGGAATCCACCTAGACAAAGAGAAGGTGAATATTTCCTCTCTGGTTTTTCCTCTTGTTTTGCTCACGTCCAGTTGGTTTCTTTGTTGCTGTCGCCCTTGTGTGTTGCTTAAACTCGTTTGTCATAAAAACTCTTAGGGTGTTTGTGTCGCGAGATACTTCGATTAGTTGTGTCTGAATGGAGTGCTCAGACTCTGCCAGTCTGCCACCCGTGACAATTCGGAATTAAGACCTTGCTTGAGACACTGGGGGTGTTTTAGATGTGCATTTAGATGGGCAATATTGGGAAAGAGGCACGTGAGCAGGAAGGCTGAGAGTTGTGAAGGTCAAGGTTGGAAGTGGACGTACAGGGAACATTGTTAAGAACTTGACAGAAGTGTGCGTGTTCACATTACACACGTCTTTGACAGATCCACACGGTTTTGTTCTGGAAACAGGAAGCAGGGGTTCTACAGCGTCTACCCTGGGACAGGAGCGACCTTACCCATTGTTCACACCCCTCCTTTCACAGATACAGAAATAGGACAAAGTGATCTGCTCAAGTTCTCATCCTTAGTATCCAGATTTTCTAGCCCTGGCCACTTCTCTTTCTAGAACGCAGTATCCTACGAAACTTGAATGCCTCATTTCAGTATGAGGGCTGGGAGAATGGGGGTGAGTCGACCACCCCTGAAAATCCGCCCGCTCCACAGTTATCTCCCTACTTGCCTGCAGTCTATTATGGTTATGCTTTTTTTTTTTTTTTTTTTTGTAGGTATGTTTCTCCTAATAAATAGAACACAAATCCACTTACCTGTTAATAGAGGTTAGTTCGTCAGAGTATTCTAGAAAGTAGAGGTCACAGTCTTGAGGGTATGTGTCATCTACAATAGGTAACATCATTTTGATTGGTGCTGGGTTTGAGTAATGCTGGGGCCGCTTGTAAACACGTGGATGTGTTTATGTGGCTTTAAGGGCTCAGCACGAGACTCCTGACCGAACCCTGAGCCCACACATGCCTCCCAGCAGTCTTGAGAGGCTGACAGGCACTACTGTAAATTCATGTTGCTTAAAATCGGCCTCTCTTCAAGCCAGATCTTTATTACCACTTCTCGGTATAATGAGTCCACTGTTCTCTGAGTCACTCAAATAAAAATTGGGGGTTAGTTTGTGTTTTTTTATTCCCAGTACTTTTATGCCGTAATTCGTGACAGAATCCTCGGATTGTTCTGTAGAGCTTCTGCATCTGTCCCCCCCCCCCCCCCCCCCCCCCCCGACAGCTCACCTTGAACCTTATCGCCACACTGAGCTGTCCTAAAGGTCCTGGTCTTGCTGACACTCATTATAATTGATAGTTAAGCAATTGATAATTAAGCATTTGCTGTTTGAAGCATGTGTGTTTCATCACATCTTTATAGCCTCTCTGAGGCCCTTGCTGTCACTCCCGTTTTGTAGATGAGGGACTGGGGCACCTCGAGTTTCTGTGATCTACCCAGGGTCACAGGGCCAGTAGCTGCAGGAGGCTCGGACTCTAGAGGCTGCTCGCCAACCCGGCTCGGGTTGTCTGCTGGTCAGTCTGACCCGTCTGTGAACGTTGAAGTGATTTCCTTAAAGTCTTGGTGTGATCCTTACCGTCCTGCCCAGAACCTTTCAGTCACTCTCCATTGCCTATTGAAAAAGTACCGATAGCAGCTAATACGTAACGAAGAGTGTCCGTGGCTGTGCTTTCCCAGCCTTCCCTGTGCTCCCCTGTAACTCGTGACACCGTTGGACCACTTTCATGCGTGGTCCCCATCCTCCTCCTGCTGTCTGCTCACCCGGCCCGCCTGCCTCAGGCCCCCGCCAAGGCTTCATCCTCAGACCACCGTGTCTGCGAAGCTCTTACCAGTCGCCCAGATGAAAGTCTGTATTCACCTGAACTCCCATTCTATGTATTTCACGCACATGGCATTTACCTCTTCCTGCCTTTTCTCGAAGCGGTTCCTGTTGCGTTACTTGTCTAAATTCCAGGCTTCTCAAGGACCAAGAACATGGGTCATGTTTTTTTTCCAGTTTTGGCCTCAGCAAATATTGAATGACTGTGTGGGAATCATAATAATACTAGCTAATACTAATCAGGTCTGATATTCAGAAGGACGATAGTGGAGAATACTGTCGTTCCTAGTAGAGAAAGTAGGTGAACACTCTTATTATTTTATGTAATCTTCAGGAACCATGTTTTTGAAACTTTACCCAGAAGTGTTGGGTGTCAGGTCAAGGTCAGTTTTGCCGGCATTGAACTTGCTGCTTTTACGTCTTGAGTGTTCTTACAAGGGTAGCTGCCCCCCGCCCGGCAAGTAACTCCCTGGGAACTCATGAGCATTAAACATGCAAGTCAAGTAAACCTGCTGAATTCCTCTCTTATAATTTCTGTCTGTTCTCAAAGGTGTGCCACTAAGACAGGTAAGAGGAGACACGTTACCCTTTTTAAAAGAGAGATCTTGAAAGAAACCCACCAACATAATGTACACATTATAAAGGCCTGTATGTTTTTTTCTGTATTCTTCCCACGTTATTTCTTATTTTATTGTAAAGGTCTCGCATGAATATAATTGAAAAGTTTAAAATTAATGGAAGTATATATTTTTTAGCAATCATTTGATAACTTAGCACAACAATCTCATAGAATTCTTAGAAGTGCAAATACTGCATCTTTATCCCAGAATGATGAAATGCTATGCCTAGAAAATTGGTGAGGGCAGGAAGGATACCCAGTTTTTAATTCCAGGGGGACTTTAACAGGTGGTAAATTCTTTGAAATAATCTTATCACTTTATTTTTTCATAGTCAAGGTTTTGTGGAACATTTTGGAACTGTAGTGCTATTCCCCATCTTTTGCCTTTTTTGGGTTATTCCAATGATTACCATTAGGTGGTGATAAATGGTCATAGTAGAAACAAAATAGGCAACAGGAAATCTGGACTTATAAAGACCTTGAAGTATCTGAAAACTCAGTTTTCCCACGAAGTTTGAATTTTCTATATTGTAGAATTTTTGGTTATTAATATATACTTAATTTTTCCCCAGCATCTTACCAGGTGTACATCGGCATCTAAAATACCTTTTTAAAAAAATTTTTTTTTAATGTTTTTATTTATTTTTGAGAAGAGAGAGACAGAGCATGAGTGGGAGAGGGGTAGAGAGAAAGAGGGAGAGAACCCGAAGCAGGCTCCAGGCCCTGAGCTGTCAGCACAGAGCCCGACGCGGGGCTCGAACTCACAAGCCGCGAGATCACGACCTGAGCCGAAGTCGGAAGCCCAACCGATTGAGCCACCCAGGAGCCCCTCTTAAATACCTTTAAAAAAAAAATCAGTGCTGCTTAACCATGTTTTGGGGTCATAGTACAGTTCAGAATGTGCTGAGAGCTACTGACCCCCTTCCCAGAAAGACGTGCATCTGATTTCACCCGGAGCCTTTCACAGGTCCAGATGCCCCTCTAGTTTCCTCGTAAGAATAACTGCAAATTCATCCTTGTCCTCCAGTAGAGCTGGCTGATTATGTGCACTGTAGTTGGGTTTCATTCAGAACATCTGTGTCACCCCTCCGCTAACACGTGCTTTCTTAGGGGATTGTATATCCTCAAGGTGTGACTGCAAGAAAAAACCCCACGTAGGTGTGCCAACACCATCCAATATCATGGTCAGGGGCTCGGCGGGCTGACGGGTGCCAGGCACGGAGCCGGAAGATACAGTCGGCCCTGCAGGCTCCGTCTGGCTCTGCCCCCCCCCCCCCCACCCCTGCTGGCCTTCGCTAGCTGATCAAGTGTGTGCAGAGGCAGAACTGCTAACGTGTGTCCCCCTCTGCATGCTCGTTACACTCTTGTGAAGACTTACAGTAATTCCTTTCCTTCCCTTTGACCTTTCTGTCTAATCTTTTAGGATCGAGGATGTTTTCAAATGTGTCCTTCAAATACTCTTTTTAGCCCACAAACACTTATAAGTATCATATTGATTAGATTCAACTACCTGCTGTTCTCTGATTCGCTTAACTAAGAGGTTTTTGGGGGGATAGGGAAGGATCGTGTACCTCCCTATGTTGTTAATTTCAAAATTATATAACCTAGACATAACAACTCTAGAATGTACGTAAATATTAAGCATAGAAACACTATAAAAACCATAGGATAATCATTTTGTTAAGATATTAAATACATATCAAAAACAGAATTCACATAGTTCGTAGTATATTATTATATATTTATGGCACAAGCAATATACTCAATATTCATTTCGTTTAATATATTTAGTATCTTATTCAATATGTTGCTTTACTGTCTTAATAGATGGTCTGTGAAGTCAGTTGTGAAATACTACTTTAAATGCCTTTAAATAACTTTTACTCCCTCCGCATGTAGCGTAAGAGAGCAGTGGACCTGAATGTTAAAATCTTGGATTTGAGTAATACATTTCTCATGGGAACTAACTTTCCCAACAAGATTGAGAAGCATCTCTTGCCAGAACACATTCATCAAAACTTTGTAGTCGCTGGAAATCACGTGATAGTTGATGGTCTACACGCAGAATCTCCAGATGACTTGGTATGTGTATTCCCCTCGCTTTATAGTCTAGGTCTCATCTGTGTTTGCTACTGTTTGAACCCAAAATTCAGTGATAACGTAATTATACCTTTAAAAATGCCTGGCTGGGATTGGACTAAAATTGGACTGTGGGATTATTCTGTAAATGCTTTGAATATGAAAATGGTTTAATTATTCATCTCATAAAGAACTCCTCATTTAAATTTTTTTTTATTAAAAAAATTTTTTTTCCTAAATGTTTATTTATTTTTGAGAGAGACAGAGACAGAATGCAAGCGGGTTAGGGGCAGAGAGAGAGGGAGACACAGAAGCAGAAGCAGGCTCCAGGCTCTGAGCTGTCAGTACAGAGCCTGACGCGGGGCTGGAACTCACGAGCTGTGAGATCATGACCTGAGCCGAAGCCAGACGCTCAACCGACTGTGCCACCCAGGGGCCCCAAGAACTCCTCATTTTTTTTTTTTTTTTTTTTTTTAAATTTTTTTTCAACATTTTTTATTTATTTTTGGGACAGAGAGAGACAGAGCATGAACGGGGGAGGGGCAGAGAGAGAGGGAGACACAGAATCGGAAACAGGCTCCAGGCTCCGAGCCATCAGCCCAGAGCCCGACGCGGGGCTCGAACTCACGGACCGTGAGATCGTGACCTGGCTGAAGTCGGACGCTTAACCGACTGCGCCACCCAGGCGCCCCAGAACTCCTCATTTTTAAAGTACGATAAAGAAATATATAACAATTACATTGTAGACTACCCAGATTCTTACTGCCTGTAGTCTTTACCTGGTTAAAGGTGCTTTATAGCACGTGTGTCGGGTAAAATTGGGTATGGCTGTGTATGTCCCCCTAGACCCCATGCCCGAGAGCTCCAGTCAAGTATGTGTTTATACCCCATGCTAGTTTCTGAAACTCTGTGTAAACCCTTATTTGTTATTTTTTTTAATGTCTATTTTTGAGCGAGAGAGAGAGAGAGAGCGCACGTGAGTACAAGTTGGGGAGGGGCAGAGAGAGAGGGAGACACAGGATCCGAAGCAGGCTCCAGGTTCCGAGCTGTCAGCACAGAGCCCGACGCGGGGCTCGAACCCACAAACCGTGAGGTCATGACCTGAGCCGAAGTCGGACGCTTAACTGACTGAGCCACCCAGGTGGCCCATCACTTACTTTCACTTTAAAGTAGTGATCACCTGTAGAACAGAGGGGGTGAGAGTTAGCCTGTATTTTTATTGCGTGGGCCTCCATGTCACGGTACTTATTATACCTTCTACCATTTACATTTTAAATGTAGGTGCGAGAAGCCGCTTATAAAATTTTTCTTTATCCCAATGCTGGTCAGTTGAGATGTTTGGAGGAATTGCTCAGCAACAGAGACCTGCTGGCAAAGTTAGTGGGGTACTCCACGTACTCCCACAGAGCCCTGCAAGGAACACTAGCCCAGAGTCCAGGTAAGCTCGTTTACCCAGCTTTTTAAAATAGGATTTTCGCAAAACTCAGCTTCTATTTTACGTGGCTCTAAATTAGCGTTCTCTTTTTAATATCCTCAGAGCCCCATTTATTGAGATTTTCTGCCCGTTTAGATAGACCTGACCTTTAAATAGAGCCAGTAATTGGAAATATATTCTCTCCAACCGAGGTAGTGTATTTCTTGTGCACGTCGAGAGTGAAGTCATACTTAAATTTTCGCTGATGCTAATTTAAATTCTGTTCATTTTAAGTCAGCCGGTTTCTGTGTTCAACCCAACCACGTCGGTTAGGATTAGGATGAGAGGAGGGGAAAGATCAATGTGTCTGCTGAAGACAAGGTTGAATATAGGCTAGGACTATAAAAGCATGTGGGTATATGAACCTCCTTTTCAGAGGGAAGAGTGCTGGATGGGAAGGTGGGAAGAAGCATCCTGGGGTTTGTGAAAGTCTTGCCTTGTGCTCTGCTGAGCTCTTTATGATTTATGGTATATAAAGGAAACGTTACACGGTAGTACAAATATAAGCGTATATGGTAGGTTTGTTCAAAGGCAAATTAAATTGCCGTGATAGTTCACACAGGGTCAGGAGCAGGGTAGCTGTGATGCTGGGACTGTTCAGTTCAAGATACCTGTCAGAGCTGGAACCTCCAAGACTTGGTGGTGGGTTGAGAGGGAGGAGGACATGGTGTGCCGGCTACCCTTGGTTCCCGGTTGAGCATCTGGGCGGACGTGCCCTTCACGGGTTGAGAGGGAACGCTGGAAATGAACTCTGTGTGGGCGGAAGATCACATCGTTGATTCTGTTCTGTCTTTATTCCTTCCGTGCGTATCCCTTCTCTCTCTAGTATGTTCCTGTCTTCTCCAGAGTGTTCTTAAAAATGGCCATTTCTTTTGCAAGCAGCCGTCTCCCTTGACCCTTCGAGGCTCTCTGCGAAGCCATAGGCACATCTCACTCCCCCCTTTGCTCATGTCGTTCCCTGCATGGGGAACAGCTCCCCCGTCCCAATCTGTCTGTTCAAATCCTATACATTTTTCAGTGTTCAGCCCCAAACCCACCTCTTTCACAAAGCCTTTTCACTTTTCGCTTCCCTTAGACGCCCTTGTCTCTGAACAATTTGTTACACCCCATTTAGCTCCTAAATAGATCGTACAACAATTTGTGTTTTTCTGTGGTCGTTGTGGTCACCAGATTGTTAGGATGTTTTATTATTATTATTTTATGTCCGGTTGACCCTTGAACAGTGCAGGGGTGCCGACACCCCCCACCCCCTCATAGTTGAAAATCCACATGTAACTTTTGACTCCCCAAAACTTAACTACTGACAGCCCACTGTCAACTGGAAGCCTTACCAATGACAAACGGTTTGTCATCCATATTTGGTACGTTATATGTATTATGTACTACTGTATTATAATAAAGTAAACCGGAGGAAAAATGTTAGTAACAACATTGTAAGAGAAAGCACGTTTATAGTACTATACTGTATCTGTTGAAAAATATCCATGTATGGGGCGCCTGGGTGGCTCAGTCGGTTAAGCCTCCGACTTCAGCTCAGGTCACGATCTCACGGTCCGTGAGTTCGAGCCCCGCGTCGGGCTCTGGGCTGATGGCTCGGAGCCTGGAGCCTGCTTCCGATTCTGTGTCTCCCTCTCTCTCTGCCCCTCCCCCGTTCATGCTCTGTCTCTCTCTGTCTCAAAAATAAATAAACGTTAAAAAAAATTAAAAAAAAAAAAGAAAAATATCCATGTGTAAGTGCACCCACACTGTTCAAACCCGTGTTGTTCAAGGGTCAGCTGTGATAATAGTATGGTGCTTACTCTGGGCCATTATTCAGTGCCTCCACAGACCTGTGAGGTAGATGTTCGTATCCACTTTATAGGATAGGAACCCAGGGTTAGTTATTGTGCCAAAAAGTGTCAGGGCTGAACCCTAAACCCATGCCCTAAGTGTATGGTCTTTGTAGGCTGTTTGAGAACAAACAGATGTATAAAAGGCATCATCTTCGTTCTCTGTCATCAGCCATTGATTTGACAAGTATTTACCGAGTGCCCATGATGTGTCGATATTATTGTAGGCCCTAGAAATAAATCAGTGTGTAACACAGATGGAAATTCCTGCTCTGGAGCGGTTTATATTTCTGTAAGGGAGGTAAGACCGGCCTAAATAGGTAAAGAACACAGTATTTTATTAGTTAATACAAGCTGTAGAGAAAACTGGATGGGGAAGGGGTTAAGGAATGTGAACGTGTGTGGATTTTAAACAGAGTTGACGGGGCTGGGGGCGGGGCAGAGGAGCACAGACTTGAAGGAGGTCCAGGAATAAGGCTGTGGCTCTTAAGGGAAGAAAGTTCCAGACGGAGGCACGGCAAGGGCAGAGGACCCTAGGTAGCTGGACACATCTGAGAAGCAAAAAGGGCAAAGTGGCGAGTGGAGTGAACAAGGGGAGCGGGAAGAGGTGGAGGCAGACGCAAGGAGGAGCTGTGTGCAGGGCTTTTCCTCGAGATGGGAAGCCATTTGGGGGTTTGAGCAGAGAAGTATGTCTCTTACATTTTGTCTGTATTACATTACATACAGAAGTATGTGTGTCTTACATTTTGATGGCGGGTCATGTCTGCTGACACCGAGATAGGCTGCAGAGAGGCAAGGGTGGAGGAGAGGCCTGTCAGAAGGGGTTTTGCAGTAATCGTGATGAGAAAGATGGTGGCTTGACCAAAGTGGTGGCAATGGAGTCATAGGATGTGTCAGATTCTAGAGACACAGCATTTTGAAGGGGAACCAAGATTTTTAAGCTCATCAACTGAAAAGACATAGTGAGTTACTGTCAACTAAGAGGGAGGGGACTGGAGGCTTCGTTTGGTTCAAGTTAAGTTGAGATGCCAATTGGTGTTCACATGGTGATGTTGAGTAGGCAGGAGTTGAGGAGAGGGCTCTGAGCCAGAGAGATAAATTAGGGTCTGTATTTTAGGGCATGACTTTGTCTGAGGTGTCCAGGGGAGTGAGTGCTTTTGAAGAAGAACGGAAGTCCAGGGACTGAGCTCTGGGCTCTCCCAAGTTTAAGACGTCAGGGATATGAGGAAAAGCCAGTAATGGCCGCCAAGAAGGAGCATCAATGAAAGAGGAGGAAAGTGAACAGAGTGGGTGGTCCTGGAGGCCACGCCAGGAGGTGACTGAAGGGGAGGACAGTGATCAGCTGACTCAAATGCTGAGGACGTGTGAAATCTAAAGAAGGTCGAGGATTGACTGCTGGGGTGAGCAGTGTGGATTCTCCAACCCACCGGACTTGCAGCCGCTAATGCCAGGTATCATTACCAGCAAATCCACTGCTCGCCAGGTGGTTAGCATGGTCGTATGTTAGAGTTGCGCTGTTGTGCACGGAGCCACAGAGGATATGAGTTTGTGTCCTTAAGGGATTTAAAATTTAGTTGGGGAGCTCAGTGATCTAGATATAAACAGTAACGCAGGTCAGTGTCTTTTCAGTGCCAAACGAGTGGTAAGTATAGACAGAACAATGCTAGAGGATTTTAGGAGTTCGGGAAGTTTGTCAGATGCTTATGTAGTTGTTGAGGGTTTTATGAGGGAGGTGAAACTGGAAATCGGTGGTGAAGAAACGGTGAACTTTCAGCAGAGAGAAGGAGGTGGGAAGGGATATAAACCAAGGTTAAGGTGGGCACTCATATGGCAGGTGAACTAGGAAATAATTTTCCAGTGAGGCATTTATTTGTTTTCAGGGGTTTTCAAACTCATTTCTTTTTTCTTTTTCTTTTTCTTTTTCTTTTCTTTTCTTTTCTTTTCTTTTCTTTTCTTTTCTTTTCTTTTCTTTTCTTTTCTTTTCTCTTTTGTTTTATTGTTTTTATTTTTTAATGTTTATTTATTTTTGAGACAGAGGGAGACAGAGCATGAGTGGGGTAGGGGCAGAGAGAGAGGGAGACATAGAATCCAAAGCAGGCTGCAGGCTCTGAGCTGTCAGCACAGAGCCTGACACGGGGCTCAAACCCACAAACTGTGAGATCATGACCTGAGCTGAAGTCAGATGCTTATCTGAGCCACCCAGGTGCCCTTCATTTTTTTCAATATGACAGTTTTCCAGGTAGATTGAGGTAGATCTTTCACATGTAAGATAGCTAGAAAAACAAAAATGGGTGAAAGTGAGTAAAAATCTCACTTGGAAATAAAAGCATGCACAGACTTACTTGAACATAACTTCTCTATGGCAGCTGGTATGATATCCTAAAATAAGCTTTCATTTTTAATGAAATAATGTTTTTTTTCCTAAAAGACCTAATACCATTTAATATGGCACATGGGGCAGTGTTTCCAAGATTACTGTTTACAAGGCCTGTTAAATATCGATAGTGGCAAGAAACCCCAGAGCTTCTTGGTTTAGGTTAACCTCCGTTCTTTTCTCAGGCTTTTATTTTACTCAGAAAGGAGATAAATTGGAGACGGCGAGAAACTTAAAACCATATACAAGATCATCTGGAAAATATAAAAACAGTGTTTGTGGCAAACTCTAAAATGCATGTGAAAACTCTACACATAAATCAGTGGCGGAAAGTGGCAAATTCAAAAGTACACATGAAAAATTCCCCGTCATGGGAAATAATGATAGTTGTAGCATATTGCCTTTATGAGTTTGTAGTATATAATGACTATGGCTGAAGTCTTTAAGTGATTAAAAAAAAAAATCCTAGCGGAGCTTAAATTTCTAAGGTTCTAATTTTGTTTATTTTCTTTTGGTGTTGATCCTGAATAGATTATTCTGCAGCTATATATAAAAAAGAAATATAGCTCTCCGGAAAAACATTGATTTTTAAAATCTAATTTTCAGTGACTCACGCTTCAAAATTACACTGATTTTTATGAACAAATCAGAGTCTGGCTATTTTTTTGAAACTCGGGCAAAATTAAGCAGGTCTAAGAAACGTATTTTTTGTCTTACACATATGAGTAGATAGAAACACATTGAAAATTTGGATTTTTTTTTTTTTTAACCTCCCCCTTCACTCCTTCCTCTGGGGTATAATCGAAGGGTTTGGATTACTACTATGTTCGTTAAATTTGTTTTCTGATAAACTGATCATCATCATTTGGAAATACTTATGCCTAGGATATGTTAGCAACCCCGACATATCTCTTTGAGGGCATTTGAAAATGATCTCTTTAAGGGCATTACAGTGTATAGATTATGACTATTACATTCTAATTTTAACAGGTATGTTCATTATATTTTATGTAATTAAAGACATTTTCTTTTGGATTTCATTTTAGAGACGGTCATGCAGTTCCTTGAGAAGCTATCAGACAAACTTTCTGAAAGGTTAGTTTTTGTACTACTCTTCAGATGTGTATCATGTAGGTTTTTCTTCTTTTTCATTTTTTAAAAATTCATTTTATTCATTTTTGAGAGACAGAGAGAGACAGGGCGTACGCAAGAGAGGGGCAGAAAGAGAGACACACAGACAGAATCTGAAGCAGGCTCCAGGCTCTGAGCTGTCAGCAGAGAGCCTGATGTGGGGCTCGAACCCATGAACTGTGAGATCATGACCTGCGCCGAAGTCGGACGCTTAACTGACTGAGCCACCCAGGCGCCTTTATATAAATTTATAAAAAATTTGAAGGTGACCTATTAAGAATGTAAGTGTGGGAATATCGAGTCAGATCTATGGCCGACTAAGGAGATTGGATTAACGATGAGGAATACTTTGAAAGCACATAGCTGTCTTCCCAAGGTGACAGTCTTGAAAACTTAGGCTGTCCCCTCTGATTAACCAGTTCATTGTCTTAGGAACCCATCATTGATGTGTAATTAAAAAATGTTTTCCAAACCTTTTTGGAACTATATATTTTCGACTCCTGCCACCAATTTTATAAGCTCATAAAGTCGTGTTTCTCTTCTTTTGGCCTAAATGTACATGGCTCATGGATGTGGTAGATTGAGGTGTGTTTTTGATCTTAAGAATGATCTGCCTCCCCATTTGAGTTCCTTTGTTGTGGCCCTGCCTTCCATTCTTGATCGGGTCACTTGTCCTTTGCCGGTGCTTCTCTCGTGCTTTGTTGAGAGGCCACACTCTGGCAGCCTTCAGAGACCGATGGTTCCAGAAGGAGGCATGTCACGGCTGCCTTATTATGCTGCCTGGAATTTCCTTTGCCTTTTGACCACCAACACGTTGAATTTATCTCAGATTTCCATTTTCTATTATTATAAATTCACTCCTTAGCACCCAGTCCTCTCTAATTTGGATTATATTTTAAATTCTAAAATTTTCTTTTAATCTAGTGAATCACTGTGGCTTTGATAGAATGAAAAGGAAGTATTAATTATGCGGTTAGTTGAGAATATACTCTGCTTTATTAGGAAAGTGTTAGTATTCTTTCTTCCCTTCTCTGTAGCTATAGATTGTATTTTGAGCAAACATATCTTCAGATTCTTATGGATATATATAGGTGTTAATTCTAACAGAAACTTCATATTCTATGATTTTAAGCACATATTTGATTATTGCCCAGCTAGAGTTTTCTTTGGGGAAAAAATATGAATGGAAATCTCAAATATAATCTCTGTTCATGTTTTTTTTGTAGAAAGTTATTTGTTAGTCTCTTACCTTCTTCATGTGTAGCAAAAAGCAGTTATTTTAAGTTTTCTGGTGAATACTTTGCATGTTTGTGTAACATTGCTCATTTTCCCAGGCTTTAATACTATCAAAACCTTTGTCTGCTAGGATGTTTTTAAGGTAGAAATGGCAGTAATTTACTAATGATATATTGACATCCCTTTTAACACAGGTAAAATGTGGATTAATACTGGCTTACATTTGCACTACAAATGACTTCTGATTTTATCATGAATATCGGAAAGGTACATAAACAAAATTATTAATGTAATTATTAAAATTTTGTCCTAATAAACTTGTTTTACAGAACTATAAGAGACTTTGAGATGATACGAGGGATGAAAATGAAACTAAATCCTCAAAATTCTGTAAGTGACACTTTTATATATTTTTTTTAATGTTTATTTTTTGAGAGAGAGAGAGAGAGACAGAGCATGAGCGGGGAAGGGGCAGAGAGGGAGACACAGAATCCGAAGCAGGCTCCAGGCTCCGAGCTGTCAGCACGGAACCTGATGTGGGGCTCAAACTCACGAACTGTGAGATCATGACCTAAGGTCCACTTGGACGCTTAACTGACTGATCAACCCAGGCACCGCGGAATATTTTTATTATAATGTAAACAATCTATCAGCTGGGGTCCTTATCTTTTGACTCTAGAACTTCCTTGTTATATGCTGAAGGTACGTATAGTCTTGTTTGTTATCCCTGGAGTTGGTTCTGATTCTTGGGTTTGGTGAATAAAGTATTGAAATACTTGATCCATACGTCCGAATCTGACATTTCTCGGCAATCCAGTATTTTTGTTGGTTAGTTGATACAAGACACACACACACACACACACACACACACACACACATACACACACCTATAAATGTATATTAACTATGTATATTCATATATACTCATGTGAAGGCTGCTTCTATTCTACGGAAAGTGGGCTTCTCAGTTTGAAACAGCCTTTAAGGAAGCTCAGTGGAGGACTGATCTGGCAGGTGGCAATTTAACCATCAGTGTTAACATTACAGTTTACTTTTTTATTTGCTAACTTATGGAGCTCAATTAAATAGATCGATGTGGACTTCAAAGGATACCCCATCTTAAAACACTTAGGTGGTGTTTTCAATCATAAGATTAAGCGATTGCATGATCTTATAGTACAGACTTAAGTGTCTTTATGTCCAGAAGGATGCCCAAGTGATGGTGTGCCCCCAAAAGTGATGGGATTCCAGGTGTTAGGACCCTCACTCTCATTTGGTTCAAGGGCGTTTACTGGGTTACTGGTTGTCTGCCTTATTCTCTTATTGGTCCTGTCGTTGGCAGTTCTTGATTTTGGTGCTGGCTGCTAGAGCCAAAGTCCTAGAGAACATCTAGGGGAAATGAGCCTTGCAGATTTAGAAACTATTTTCCAGTTTCTCAGATACAGCCACTAAGAAATAGGTTAATCCTAGCAAATTCACCAATTTCAAGAGTAGCATGTCAGTTTGTTAATTTATGGTAGGAGCTGTGTAGCAAAGTAACTAGGGTCAGTCGTCTGCAACTTTGGCTTGGTAGGTAGATCCACTTAGGAAGCTAGGTATAGGCCAGAATTTATGTTGGTGAATATAGAAATAGAAAAGATAAAATACGTTGCCAGAAGCTCCTTTATTATAAGCTAATATGAAACTATCCTCTCTAGACATTTGGTATACAGGTGACTCTCTAGATACTTGTGAAATGCCTGATCTCGTCGTGAACGGTACCACGCTTCACCCTGCAACCCTGGCCAGAACCTGGATTTGCTCCAGGCCAGTAGTTCTCAAAGTGTGTTCCCTGGACCAGAAACAGCAGCAGCATCTGGAACTTGTTAGAAATACAAACTCTCCAGTCCCACATGAGACGTGCTGTATCTCCAGCCCTACAGTCCTGTTCCAACAAGCCCTTCGGGTTATTTATCTCTTTCCCCTCTCTGCCCACATATAACCATTTACCAAATCGTGTGGATTCTACCTTCCAGAGAACTCTGTTCTCTCCTCTCCACGCCCATTGCCACAGTTCTGGTTGAGGTCATTCTTACTTCTCACCCAGACCATAGTTGTAGTTGCTGAACTACTTTTCTAGCCTTTGGTTCTGGCTCCTGATTTGGACTGCTTAGCAATGTGCTAAGTGTTAGACATAGGGTAGGTACTCAACACTTATTTGAAATATGAATGAATGAATGAATGAATGAATGAATGAATGACTTGCCATTAGAGGGATTTTGCCAAAAAGCAGATCTGACCTCGTCACTCTCTTGTTTAAGATTTTTCTGTGGTTTTCTGTAATTCTCAGATTCACCTTCCTATTCCTTTTTTCTTTTTTTTTTTTGAATGTTTGTTTATTTTTGAGAGAGAGACAGAGCCAGGGAGAAGCAGAGAGAGAGAGAGAGAGAGAGAGAGAGAGAGAG